>NC_137455.1:145843613-147043613 GCF_964235325.1 Thermobia domestica | reverse complement strand
ATGATGCATTGAAATTCAAGTATGCATTCGATTTCGATCGTTGCTAAGACAAATGTGTAATTCATTTGATCATTCATTTTCAGCACTAAAACGGGGACCTACTGTTTAAAGTAAAATCTGAATCACAAATGGTCCTACGGGAATTGAACTCTAATACCCCATAAGGAATACGTGTGTACTGACCATATATCCTGGAGGAAGATTCAAATTATGCGTAAGGTTTAGTCTAGTAGGGACCGATTTACTGATCCTCTTGTGAGTATTCTCCGCTTTAAACCTACCCTACATGATTTGACAATTCTTTATTCTCTATTTATTGCTATTTTATAATTATTTACAAGTATTTGAATTACAACTCTAACCTTTACATACATGTCTGTGGCTTCGCATGTTTAATTTCATAGTTACATTTCACAGGTGAATCAATTTAAAATACAGTTCAAGAGTGTTTATTTGTTCTCTAAATGCTTGCAAAAAAATAAATAAATAAATAAATAAAAATTTAACATTACATCAGATGTTATTATATTCGGAAATAGTAAACTGCATTAAGAAAGTATTTTATTTTTCCTTCATCATAATTTCGACGCAAAAAATGCATCAGTGCTTTCAAAGGCAAGTTCTCTAGCCCTTGAAACAATATGAGTCAGTCTTTTCAAGTGAATAACAGGTAGTTTTCCTCCCTCCTTCATCGTCTGGTATCCTTCAAAAACCACCACAAAGCTAAAGACTCGACCCTTTCTCCCGCCACATCTCCTCTTTCGCCTCCTCATTTTCCCGCTGCATACACGACAAAATTCACTATTTGGATGAACAAGAATCAAGATTCGATTTGTTAACAATAAGTCTATAATCCATTAAGAAACGTTTCGATAGAACCCTAGCATCAAAGTTGGCAAATGTTTATTCTTTGTGGCTGTAGTAACACATGCGAGAGGATCTTCTTAACTATCCGATCTCAAATGAGAACGAGATGTTCGCTCGAGTAGTAAACACATGTGTAGAAGACCTAATATGTGTTGTATTGGTGTATGGTGTAGCTGATCTATAAAACACATTATGAATAAATTATGGAGCTACAGGTATTCCTCTTCATTTTATGGTGTTATATGAGTATTGTTAATTGTTGGGGTGGAATGGATGAGGACATTTCCAAGTGCCTGTCATTTGTAGAAAAAATTGATATAATAATCATTTTTGACGAGACCTACAAGAATTAAAGCTTACGTGTTAAAGATATAATATAACAAATGTAGGACTACTAAGGACAACTTTGTTAAGTAGAGTGGTTTGTGTTCAAGGAGTGCAAACAATTTGATCAATCAGTAAGATAACCAAAATGAGAGGAAGAATACAATAAGTTTTTTTTTTAATGAAGAAATGGGTTTAGTTGATGATCAACAGAATTAAGGAGTAAATGATGTTAACACTGCAAGAATTATTTTCGATGTTCGAAATAAAGTGGCAAAAATTAAGGGTCTTAACGCTAGACCTATTACAGGTTTTTGAAACCTTTAGACTTTAGAATGCTCTGATCTCAAATCTGGACCCAATCATCCTTTTTCCCTCAGTCGTACCAGGTGAATGCCGAGGTGGTTACTAAGGCCTTGATGACCGCTACCTTGCTTGATTTCTTTCCCCACGGAGCAGGCCATACATATTATTTTGCCTTATACAAATGAATAATTTTGATAACGTTGCATTGCAAAGAATACAAAAAATCGCGAATATAGGAATGAATCATGAAATGCTCAAGAAAACTACCAACATGACAGAACAATTCAGTAAAAGGATGAAATGAAAGGTAATGGGAAAAAACAAGGAATGTCCATGTGTGTGCTTTATTGGGTACTTTGTCCTATGTGATGGTGACTTTTGGTACTATTTGCCTGTATATATATATGCATCCGTAGATGTAAAAATATCTATGTAAAAACAGGCAAAAGATTTGATTAAGCCTATGCCTTTTTACGAGGTTTTCAATATTAAAACACCGTTTTCTCAAAAATACAATTTTGTGACATTCCTTCTATTTTCCCCTTACCCTTCAAATATACTCTATACATGTTCAACTCTCTCTTCCACGGACACTTAAATGGAACATGTCACTTGAAGATGGGAAAATTGCGCATTTTGCTAAAATAAGGATTTTCAAAGTGTTTTAAATGTTATAACAGCGCTTGTAGTACATGTTTTTGGGAAATAAAGTTTACAGGAAGATGATTCTGAGAAGTATTCATGGCCCAATAGTATGTATTTAAAGCGAAGAAAAAATAAAAAGGGCACCAGAAAGGTTTTTTTTTTTTTTTTTACAAGAATTTAAACATAGTGTATCCCTCTTCAAATGACAACTTCTATGATTCTTTCCACTCTGAATCTAAGGTACGGCTTTTTTAATGCATTCAGTGCATTCAGAACTTTATAAAGGTCTTACGTTGAAAAAAATGGAATCTTTAAGTTTAACGTCCCACGGTTATGCGGTTAGGCTAAAGGAGATGGTGATAATGAGAAATGAGTGAAATGGTGGAATGAAGAAAGTGGGAGGAAACGGGAGAACCCCGAGAAAACCCACGAGCACGGTATTTGCCACCACAAAGTCCACACGGCGCGAGCTGGGATCGAACCAGGGACCCCAAGCACTGGAGGTGAACGCTCTACCACTAGGCCACCGCGCCCCCGGGTCTTACGTTGAATGTTGTATATCTTAGCGCGAAAGCAACTAATTCGCCCAAGGAAAGTCCAAAATCTAATAAGAACCACTTCCAATCACTTGATCACCTTAATTGCACCAATAATATACCAACGAAAAGCTCAAAAACCCAGGTGGGTTTTTCCGGGCTGGGCCCAATTGGGCAAACCCTGAACACAATACAATACACACACACACACACACACACACACACACACATAACCTGCAGGCAGAATTAGGTAATACTCAAGCAGACTGTTTTACCAAATTTTGACGCATTTCTTGCATCTTCCGGTTTCTTTTTGCAGAACATGCACTAAACGAAAAGAAATCCTTAAGTTTAATATCCCACGGTCATGCCGGTTAGGCTAAAGGAGACGGTGATAATGAGAAATGAAGAAAGTGGGAGGAAACGGGAGAACCCCGAGAAAACCCACGAGAAAGTCCACACGGCACGAGCTGGGATCGAACCAGGGACCCCAAGCACCGGAGGTGAACGCTCTATCACTGAGCAACCGCGCCCCCCTATGTACTAAATGAGGAGCTCTAAAAAAAGCGAAACAACTTCTGTTAGGTGTCCAGTAAAAAAGCACGCATGCTATCTGCGTCAGGGCAGAAGCACAGCAGGGGGGCCCGAGCGACTGCGTAGCGAGCAGGCACGTCAGCGACAAGGCAGGGGGGTACGCATAAACGAGGATGGTGCAAAAACATTTACAATATTTGTAATTATTCTTATCTTCAAAAACACTTAATTTCGATGCTAAAAAAAAATACCTTTCACAGCTAATACACGAGTGTTACACCACCTTTCTTTCTTACCTTTACGACAGAAGATAGTGTATGTAGGGCTATTGCCTCTGTTCTGAATACTTCTTCTTGAATAAATCTTCTCCACACTTTGCGCAGTTGATTTTACGCGCTTCACCATACCATGACTCTGTAGAAACTTTATAATCCTTCTCTCTTTATTACACAATTCTTTAAAAAAAAAAAAGTTTACATTACGGCCATTGCAGATGTTCACAACTGACGTATGAACCGGAAATTCCCGCCGCTTACTTCTACCCTATTTGCATTCAAAATCCATTTCAATAAGCTGTGCAATGATAGAAATAACTTACATTAACACTCTCATTCCTTCACGAAAAATATTTCACATCATATTTTATCTATAAATTTTGTTCTCGGCGTAAACGTCTGCTCGAGAGAATTATTATAACTCAGTGGTATATTTAAGGGGGGCTTCCGGGCTTAAGCCCCTTGAAATTGTACTTACTATATTAAAGTAAATGAATTATCTTGGAGAACAAAGTTAGCCAAGCCCTTCTCCCCTGAAAAAAATCGTAAATACGTCATTAAAATGGTAATATACGCGCAATTATCCCGTCACCAAAATAGAAATGTACGTGCCTACTCCCTTCGGAAGCATCCCCTCGGCCCCCCAGCCTTCACCCTCCCTGACTCGGTTAGATGGCATTCGTGCTTTTTAGTAGCCCCGTAACACAGATTGGTTTGTATTTTTTGGGCTTCTTATCCACACATCAGGAATCAGTATAAATACGCAAATCGTAAAAGAATTGTAATTTTTCGACAATTAATTCTGACGGTCCCCTTGAATTTATAAGTGAAAAATTTATACGTCGCTTGGCGAAAATCATTAAATAGACAACAAGAAGGAAAGTAGCGAAAGAATTATATTTCACTAAGTATTTCGAGCAGTGCTTCTTCCAGACTTGTCTTTGGGAGGGCAGTGGCTCCCCGGAGCAGACCAAAATAATACGTTTATAATAATAACTAGCACGAGCAATGCCCCCGGAACATTACTTTTGAAAGAAACACTGCTTTCGAGTGGCACACCAGAAGTAAAACTGCACGCAGAATTATTATAACCTGTCATAAAAATGGTAATGTACGCATCTTTTTAAACTCTTTACTTTGAGCAAGGCAGTGATATTATGTCAGTACATAGTATTGCCGAATGAGCATTAGCGAGTGAAGGCGGGTTAGAGCCCCGCAGGGCACGTTGTTTTCTCTTTCCTTCTTGGGAACTGTAACTGCAGAAACCGGTTCAGATCAATTGGTCATTGTCACTGCCTTGACTAAAGTAAAGATTTGCCCGCATATTTTCCCTTTGGAAGCATCCCCTCGCTCCTGCTGACCTCCAACTTCGCAATGCTCTGACTCAGACAGTATTGGTGCGGGAAGCTTCTAGAACACAGGTCCCCCATATAGGTTAATAGATGTTTCTTTTCTGTTCCAAAGTAAAATATTTAATTCACATAGTATTGCAGAGCGAGCGTTAGCAAGTGAAGGCGGGTTAGAGCCCCGCTGGGCACGTTGATTTCTGTCTTTATTACAGATAAATGGGAAGAGGAACCTGTGTTCTACAACCCTGCCTATTGGTGCTTTTTAGTGGCCACGTAGTACAGGCTGATTTATATTTTTTGCACTGTAGTTTTTACGTCATACATCCGGCAACGTATATATATACGCAAATCATAAAAGAATAATTATACTTTTTCGACAATTACTTCTGACGCTCCTTTTGAATTTTATCTATTCCATGTGACGTATTTCAAATCGCCTAGCGCAAATCTTTAGGAGACAATAAGGCTTGTGTATAGCCCGCTCCCCCCAGTTCTGGAGTCAGTAATACTACTACTTATATCGAGAACAGAACCCAACCAACCCCTGCGGGGCTTCTAACCCGTTCCTACTACTACTGCTACTAACTACCACTACTACTACTACTATTGCTACTAACTACTACTACTACTGCTACTATTACTACTACCGCTACTAAAGCTACTACTACTACTTATACTAAAGCTTCCTTACCGCAAGATTTACATCTTAAATCTTTATAACATGCGATTCCGATTCATTATGAACTAGTATGAATCGTTAGAATCACTATGATTCGTTAAAAATCACTGGGGGGAGCGGGCTATACTCAATCCGACAATAAAAAGAAAATTATTAAAAGAACCTATTTTTCAGCAATTATTTCGACTGGTGAGCCAAAAGTAAACCTTCACGGTATTTTATGTATAGAGGTGAAAAATAGAAATCTAGCATCCCATACCTTTATTAATTTGTAAACATAAATTTCTCGATAATACATAGTATACATGAGAACACCCTGATCTGCGTTTCTTCTGTGTTGTATTACCATACATGTGCACAAGAATGTGATATGCGTTAAATCCCCCCCTCCACACACACATAGTCATAGATAAAGTACAAGGGCACTACACATGCAGATATAAAGTACAGGTACGTTCTTTTTTTATTTTTGTATCAGTCGATAAGTAAATAAAAGTCGCTTTGTTACCCCCTTTGTAAGTTCGTACATACTCAATGAAAATCCCTAAAAGTATGAGCGTCCTGCTTATTCGGGAACTGATGCAGCTTCATGTATACTATACAGACACTCAATCACTTATACAGACAATAAAACTAAATTATTTTATGTAATCGTTATACTTACCGACTTTTCTTGTCTTTCTTTCTTTCTTCTTCACTATTAACACTAGTAGTGTTGAGGTGTGCCTCCGACTTCGGAAAAGTCTTCTTTTAGGCTTAAGTGTTGTGTTTGGTAGTTAAACTCAGCTGATTATTTCCGTAAGTTCCCATATATCTTCTTCAGTTAAAGGAATATTACGAGCAATATACATAATCATCGTCTTCAATATTACTTTTTCTATATAAAGATATCTTCTTCAACATAACTGAATATACTGAGATTTATTTTATTTTATTTATTTATTTTTTAAATATTCCTTCTTCTCTTGACTTGTGAATTCAACATAGCGCGCAAGGAATGCTGGTACCTTTGATAAACAAATGACGGTTGATGTAGCGATGCTAATTAGCAATCACACACTGGATATCATAAATTTCAAATTTTTAACAAATATATTTCTTTGGTGCTGCTATAATTAGTATAATGAGCAGTAATAATGCTACTACGATACTCTCGTGAGAGAATTTATTCAACATTCGATAAAATATTCTGGAGATAATTCTAAAATATTGCATGAAAATATTTCATTTAAGTTACAGGACAAGATAACAAACACATTTCCATACAAAATTAATAGGTGTTTTAAAAATATTTCTTATATTACGAACGAATTTATTTTTAAAATATTCGAAATATTTTAAAAATTATATTTCATATGTTTTCTTGTAACAATAGAAAAGAATGTAAATGACATGTTGGAAAACATTTTATTCTGTTAATAGGCCTATTCTGTTTCCTTTATCATGTATGTAAAACATTTTTGTGTTACTTCGAAAACATTTTCTCTCTCAACTAGGGGTAAAAGTACGGGGGGACCCCGCCCCCACCTCGAGAAAATATATACGGCGCCTACCCAGTTCCTAAAAGAAATTACAATGGGCAAAGATAGGCAGGGTGAACGGCGTGACGTCATCCGCTACCTACCGTCCCCCAACCTTTTCAGATCCACTTTTACCCCTGCTCTCAACATTGAAAACATATTACATTAACTTACATTCAACACAATATTTCTATTACAATTTGTGAAAATTTTCCATACATTATTTCCTTACTAACGTTCTAAAAATGCACATCCTGTTCAGTGGCATGTTTACGATTTTGTTTCGTGGAGGGAATCTTTGCTAACTTTATTCCTGAAAATGTGAAAATTGTGCAGGATATTTCATTTACTTTAATATAGTAAAACAATTTCGGGGGAGGATTAAGCCCGGAAAGCTTATTTAACGCCACTGCTTCCCGTAGCTAATTAAATGTTCTCCAAACACATTTTAAAAAATAGTTCCGGCATATATTTGGGATACTTCTCAGATATAACAAGGAATATGTTTTCTCCAGTAACGGAAGAGTATATTATGAAAACATGTAAAAATGTTTTTATAATAGACCTATATAAGAAAATGTTGTTCACTAAAGACACAAAATATCTTCCAAAACACAATGGAAAAAATTTTCTATTCATTTTTAATGTTTTCTTTTACCTGTTTTAAAGTTTTATATTCAAAATTCCATAAAATATTCTGGAAATAATACTAAAATATCATACGAAAATATTTAATTTAAGTTATAGGAGAAGATTACCAAAATACTTTTGTAAAAATTAAGTAAACCTTTTTAAAACATTTCTGAAAAATATTTCTTATATTACGAAATAATTTATTTTTAAAATATTCTAAATGTTTTTAAAAATATATATTTAATACGTTTTCTCGTAAAAATAGAAAATATTACAAATAACGTATTAGAAAACATTTTTTAAATATGTGGAATATATTTCGTTTGATTGCTTTCCGTATCATATATGGAAAACATTTTTAGTATAATTTCGAAAATATTTCCCTTCTCAACAGTGAAAACATATTAAATTAGATCCAAAACAATATTTCTAATATATTTTGTGAATATTTTCCTGGTTTTACTTTCCGGCAAGCATTCTCAAAATGTACTCCAGGTAATTTCTAAAATGTTTTACAAACATTTTTGGGAAAATATTTTCGGGAAATATTCGGAATACATTGGGGAAACCAGCATGGAAATCTTCAGAGAAGGAAAACCTTTTGGAAACCAAGGAAAATATTTTCTTTTGATTGAGGAAATATTCCTTGCTGTGTGGGTAGGAATCGAAGAATCAAACTTGTAGAATCCATAACTCTTCGATCAACAACTTAAAACAAATTAATAAAAATAATTATAAGAATACACATACAAGAGGACAGAGAGAATACCCCATAAAATTTGTCGGAATGGAACAAAATTTGCTGAATTTACTCTCCAAGACGCTCTGAAAAATAAAACAATTTCATTCTTTTTTTCCTATTTCGCGGGAGCAGAGTGATATCCCTCCATGTAATGCCATTGTTGTTTCATTCGGACAGATTTTACAGCTCATACTTCCTAGTAATCCTTCTATATGTAAATAAATAAATTTGCAGGCCGAAGAACCATGGTATGTTACAAGTTGGATTCCCAATCTTCTTCTTTTATGCAAGACTCAAGAGCCAAATCGTGACATTTCATGGGAGAATTATGTTATATTATAATTTCACTAATATATGTGAAAAATCATGTACAAACATAAAACAATCACATATTTGTAGCACTTTGGGAGGACATCTGGTGCACTTACTCTTTATCACCAATAAAGGTTTTGATTTGATTTAATTTTGGATTTAGCCTCCCTTTTAGCAGCGAAGCTATATGAGATGTGAGCCTAGAGCTTAACGTGGGATCCGAACCACCTGAGCTTCCGCCGGAAATCGAACCCGGGTCCCCTTCGCCAAAGGCGTGTACGCTAACCATTGGACCATGAGGGAACTCTAAATATGTTAGTGATTGAATGAATTATACATATACAGTATATTTTGGGAAGAATTGTTTTTGTGTGTGTTATATTTGTCCCCTAATCACAGTTACAGGAACGGAACTTTGTAAATTTTAGTACTCCATCATTAGTTTTTTTTTAAAAAAAAAAAGTACATAGACATTGTAAACCCAAGGTTATTTACTCTCATATTGTAATTACTTGTTTTTATTTTTTACTTCCAGTTGACTTATTTATGGTAGTAACTGAATAAGTAGATATAGCTAGTCCATTAAGAGTATATATGCATGCGTTTGATAGAAGTTATATAATTATTTCGTAGTTACTGTTTCTTCCATAATAGCTGTTCGGACAAAATTGAGGTTGAATGGAACGCTTTTTAGCCCAAATACAGTATGTTTGTTCTAGTGGTATGAAGAACCTTGTTAATGTAGATGAAAACATGATGCCTTCATACATAATTCTGGCTTCAATACTATTTAAAACCACTTATTCCATTCTAGAATGTACATACATATAGAACAATCTTATTTCTTCAAACTCGTATGTTATAGATTTTAAATATCTGGTTTTCCTTTCGTGCAGCTTTGCATTTCCTTATTTTAACTTGTAAGAACGAAGAAAATAGGTTTTTTTTCGAATTATGGTAAATTTTATTCGATGAATTAAACTTACTTAACAGTACAACTTGATTTAACTTTTAAACCTTCCAGCAGTTGTTCACTTCCATTTATTCGATTGTGTACACTTCTTTCTTTTCTTACGCTTTAGAAGTTGAAGATCATGAATATATGAATAGACCAAATGAATAATCATGACTAAATCAAGATAATGTATCAAGAAAATTAAATGACCAAATTTCTCTAAGGTATAAGTAACAGATACTGTAGCATTACATTAAGTTAGGTGTAAAGTTTTGGAAAGTTAAATTTTTAATCGTTCATTTTATTTTGAGTCCTTTTGTAAGGAGCATGTGTCGATTATTCATCTTTTCGTGACAGTAATGTTGACATTTTCATTAAACATACAATGGATTAATAAATTAAAACATGAGACTAAGTTTCAGAACTCGTTTAAGACCCATTTTAAAAGTATCATCAGGATACGCCTGACAGGGTTGAGAAAATTCATTTTTTCTACATTTTCAGTTTGATTGAGCTCAGGAGTCAAACATAGAACCTCTACATTGCGAAGAAGAACGTTAAATATTTATCGACAACCAGTAAAGAAGAAAATGTAATAAATATTAGAAAGCACAGAATTACTTCTTTCCTGGTCTTTCTAACTACATTTTATTGTTATTGTACAAAAGTTATTTTGAAAAATGAGGCAACGAGCATCTTCAGTTTCTACTTTCTTTGTTACATTTTTCTTTAAAATAATATTTTCTGTAATACATTCATAGATCCACAACTTTCCTTGCAGATGTTCGTACAACGCAATTCAAACTAATGTATAATTTTTGCATTTGTTCTAACTAAATTAAATGCGTGAAAATGATAATTTGGCCGTTTATCTTAATTCAGCGGTGCAGAAAACTCCATAAAGTATTCGGTAATTTAAAACCTTTTTTTTTCAGTTTTGAGGACAAGGCTTCCAATAAAGGTTCTTGGTTCAAATAACGTACAGGCAAGATGAGCACATTTCTTTATTAAGTAATGGGAAGCATTTTATTCTTTCCTCGTATTATTATAAAACATAAGATTAAAGAAAGTAGCATTAAATAAGAACTGAGGAGACTCAACATAACAAATGCGCTTTCCTTTTCTGTCCGTTCCCTCGTCTTGAATAATTTCCCTCGTTATATATTTTCTTCTTCATTTTGAATTTCCACCACATTTCTTTGTATCCTCAAGACTTAATTAAAAGTAAAAATACTTGCTCACCTTTCTATGCTCATTTTATCTCTTTTTCTTTTGTTATATCAAGTTCAGTTAGTACACGACATCGCGAGTGCTAGTGCTGACGGTCAAATGGAGAAATGGAAAATGTCTCGCAACAAAAAACAAAAGGAGAGAACTTACTTATATTTTCTGAAGAAAGAAAAAAAGGCGAAAATTAACTCCACTTTCGTTTGAAGAGGAGAAAGTATATTCAAGTATATTCTGAAATGAAATGAAGTGTATTCTCTGAATGAGAAAAATGTGAAATATTTAATGCAGGTTTATGCGTTTGCAGAGGAAAGCAAATATCAGAATATGTTTTCAAATTGTAAATTCATTACAAATCTACACAACGTTAAAAATACACAATTGTATTTAGTATTTAGCTTGCAGTAGAACACGTAGGATACACCTAACAATGTTCATTTATGATTGTTAAACTTTCAGTGGCTAGGAAACGAATCTTCTTCAAGAAAATTATAAGAAATTATTAAACGAACATAATCATGTATTCTGCTATCACTGACGGGGTACTTTTAGACAGTTGGGAGTTTCCATGCTACATCATCACAAATAATATACCACCAATCTTCCATCCTCTTTTCACCTATTTCTAATATTATTCTCATTTTCCCAACTATTTTCTCGAACACTTCTTCATCAGTTTCACATTACAATCATTTACATTTTCTCTATAGTTCGAGAACATGTGTGAAATACATCTCATTATTTTTCATTGCTCTTTTATTACGTCTAACTCTCTGGATTCATAATTTAAATATTGAACACAAACACAAAAAGGGATTCAGATTATCTTGTTTAACTATGTAGCCCAAAATTCCTCATCCAGGTGTTTTGTAATCTATGTAGGGTAAATGTGCCAGTCTTCGACCACCTAACTCATTTTCATATGGTCCTTAGTCGTTGTTCACTGAATGGAATAACTTAGGAGAATACAACTTGTTCACACGTGTTCCTAAAGCTATGTTTTATCTATATTTTATCCAAAACTGAGATAACTTACACCATTTATGTAATATTAGTTGAAGAAACACCAATGACAGATTTTTTTTAGTGTTCGACCACTTTTCGTTAATGTTCGACTGTTTTTGTTTAGTTATCGACCACTACTCGGTTAATGTGTTTTTAATTACAGTAGGTACGCTAATCTTTGTTAATTTACTTATAATAGAAAAAGCGGGTGCTTTATTTATTTTCTCTTTACATTCTGTTCTTATCTTTCTTTTCTGAAGTAAACAGAAAATGTACTATTACATAAATTTAACATCACACAGACATCATCACATAATATGAAAACATATCCAACTTAATACTAACATTAACATTGACAACTACGAAAGAAAATGTACTAAAGTTGAAACCACAATATAGAAGCAAACATATATTACTACTACTCCACATGCACATTACTTGTTTTATTGCCGTTTCTTTCTCCATTTTATGCTTATTGTTGTGTTACACTTCTAGTAAGATATCTACCATATACATAATTGACCTGGCAACTACTAAGTAGCACAAGTGGTAGAGCGTTGGCTTCGCATTCGAGAGGTCGTGGGTTCGAATCTCGCTGCCGACCATCCTGACTGAGGTTTTCCAGGGTTTCCCTCAGTCCTACCAGGCAAATGCCGGGATGGTATCTACTAAACAGGCCCTGGCATATACCTTCCCAAGTCCTTTCCACTGTTATTGTTGTTGTTAGATATCCAGTGTAAAATGGCCTCTGAGCTGTATCTGGTGATTGTTAAATAAATAAGTAAATAAATAATGTGAATTTTCGTGTTCAGTTGATGGTCTTTCCCCTTGTCAAATATCGGTTTCTCCCCTGTCTTTGGTTTCTCCCCTGTTTCTTATTCTATTATGGTTTCTCTCTCTTACAAACAACAACTTTGACGTTGTTTGAACTCAGACCTAGCAAGAACTTACATAAATTTAAGAGGCAAATCTGAACATTTTCTGTTAAACCAGAGTACAATGATCAAAAGTAAAATAGGATTGCTCTACCTCATCGTATGTAAGCCCAGCAAGATAAGTACATTTCAGATGGTACCAACGCATACATGAATCGCAGCCCACAGGCTTGTCCTGGGCATCATTGGCAAAGTTATTTATTATTTCACCATAGTCAGAGCATGGTGCTCCATCACTATAGTCCACTGCTGTAATCTCAGATTGGACACTGAAGGTTGGCTCTACTTGATTTTCATCTTTTGCCCTTTTATTGCCTTTTCCTTTCTTTTTCTTCCCTTTCTCGTTTCTTCTTTGTTCATTCTTCTTTGTTCTTCTGTTTTTTTATGTCTTCTGTCTTTGCCAGTTGTTCTTTTTCTCGCAGATATGTTCTGAATTCGTCAGAGCTGATGACTGAATTGTGTTTCTGCTATCCGCTAGGGTATCCAGGTCTCTTCTTATCGTGGGGCTTTTTGGTCAAGGTAGATGCTTCCTTAACGTTGGTGTTGTAAAACTTAGGTACAGTTTTTATGACGTCCCTTTCTTGGTGGCTGATTGATCACTAGTTGATGGAGCGAGATCAGTAGTTGCAGTGAGACTGCAATTTTGAGGATTTCCTGGAACTGTTGTTGTGAGAGAATGGCTGCTT
The DNA here is from genome assembly GCF_964235325.1 of Thermobia domestica. Lineage (NCBI taxonomy): Eukaryota > Metazoa > Arthropoda > Insecta > Zygentoma > Lepismatidae > Thermobia > Thermobia domestica. The sequence goes on along the minus strand of NC_137455.1, from coordinate 147,030,083 downwards.
GTGTTTGGAGATGGAGCAGATTTGTAGAATGTTTCACTTCGCATCCAGCCGCTATCTGACCTGCTTATAAAAATCTCTGAAGGAACTGCACTGATGATGTCTTTTGGAGGATATATTACATGCGGATATACGACCATCGGGGGTACAATTTCTTCTGCTGCGGAAAAAAATGCAAAGCACTGTTAATGTTTCTTCTTCGTTGCCCATCACGTCGTACACATTTTTCCATCCTTTGGGACCCAACACTTTTCCTGATTTAGGACACAGTTGAAAGCTGGATTCATCAGCATTAAATATTCGCTCAGAATAATTCAGGATATCAGTTTGTCCCGTTTCATTCAAGTATTTCTCAAGGCCTTGAAACCACAAGCGAATGTTTTCCTCGATTACAGCGTATCGCGCCTTGTTCAAAGTTTCAGGAGTTCGGGAGACGATTTGTGTGTCTTCTCATGTAAGCGTCGTACCAGGTTTCACCAGGTCGATTGTCTTTGAACGGCGTTTTACGTTTGTCTGCATCGGCAATTGTTTTAACACTGTTCAGAAGATCGTGTTTCTTGTGTGGAAATCCCCTTTTACTCACATTAATGAGCCAGTTTGCTAATCCGTCTTCTTCTTCCTGCGTTAGGTATGGTTCTGGGCCCTTTTTCTCTCTTCAGGACTTCGACCATGAAGTTTATCCATCAGCGTTACCCGAGGAATTCCTTAGATTGCTAATGCCTTTCGTATGCAGTGCTCTTTTTGCGACAAGCCTCCAGAGTTTTTTGTAGATCCTCGTTTGAATAAGCTGGCAGTTTAAGCTTAGGCCTACTCAGACTCATTATCCCTGAAAGAAACAGGAAAATTCTTAAGGACTTGCAAAGAAAACAGGCGTATTCCAGACGTAAGCTGATAGCAGCTATTCCGCTAATGATATTTGAATGCAATTTCACAACGAAGCGAGAATGGTGTAGTTCAGAATTAATATTCAGTCACTTGAATTTGAATTTATTTTATGGCCTTTAGTCATCTAAAGTTCCGGCCGGGATAGAGTGGGGGAGAGGATGTTGGAAGACAGACAGCCAGGGCTTATTTTGTAGATAACATCCCAGCATTTGCTTAGTGTAGCTGAGGAAAAACCTGAATCAGGATGTCGGCCGCTGGGATCAAATCCAGGACCTCCCGAATGCTAAGCCAACGCTCTACCATTTTATTTTAAAGTTCGTCTCAACCGAGACATTCAGCGTTAAGGATCCTCGCGCCAATTTCGCGTAATTCAATCACGACAGGGACACGAACACAGAAATATCGAGGACAGTTCAAAACGCCCTTGCTCTTCATAGGGTTTCAAACCAATAGTGGATTGTCGCCTCATGATCCGGAGTCTGACCCTCGAGGCTACTACCATTGAACGACGGCCATTCGGTAAATATTAAGTTACTAACGGTAAGATTCAGCAGATGCTTATACAAATATAAATTGATCACTGATTTAATGCTTGAATCAAGGAATTCAGCGAAAAAAGTTAATTCTCGACCAGTACAAATGTATTACCAAACATAGTGGTCGAACACTAGTAAATGTGTTTGTACATCATTATAACTTCAAAATTGATAACTAGGAACCCTTTTCATGAGACGAATAGAAAGTTAGTCGTTATTGACGTTTCTACAATTATTTAGTGCTCGACCACCCTGTGGTCGAGTACTAGTTAACAAAGGATATTTCATAAGTCATTGTCCGACCACTACATTTTATCGATTTATTCTTGAAATCTTACAATTATCACTGAAATATTGTTACTAAAATGTGTTCTACAGCTCCATGCAACAGAATAGTATGTGCATTTCTTACCTGGTGAGATAAAACTACAGAAGCACGAAAACCAGGGCGCTGTCGTTCCCATTTGCAACAGATTAAAGCTATCGAAAACTCAGGGAGTCTTCCGTAAGCATACATTTGATTGGCTATTACCGAATGCACGTACAATATATTTTGAAAGTATCTTTGGAATTGGTTCAGAATAAGCTGCGTTTCAATTACAACGGAAAAGCATATCTTTTTATCGAAAAATAAGCCTAATACACAGTTTTAAAGTGAAAATTGGTCGGCAACTAGGGGGTGGTCAAAGACTGGCACATCCACCCTATTGGTTTCTCTTTCGTTAACGTGTGCATCCAGATAAGATTACGTGCGGAAGACAAAAAGAATTTACAAATCTCTGTATTATTGCTCTTTGTCAGCTCTTTCATTTTGTCGTCGTGTTATGCAAATAGCTCTCTCATTATCCTTCATCCTTGTAAGACAAATATATATACCTGTACATGCGCACATATGCGCATATATATATATATCACCACGTTTTAAAATTTTCTAGTTTGAAAAATATAGGACAGATCTCAAGTGGTATAAAAGGATTACGTAAAAATTAGTATGTGCTTCATTCTGTGTAAATTCTGTTTCAAAATCCTGCATAACTAAACAACGAATTGTATAAAGGAAATTGGCCTAAATAAAGACATTTTAAACTAGAACGAAGGGAAAATGGAAATATTCGAACAGAAATCATTTAAAAATCAATTCATTTCTCTGTTAATAATCCAGAATTACCAGTATCACATTTCCCTTTCATGTAACTGTTAATATTATCTTAGAGAATATGCAACATAACCCAATGTTTTATATCTTCAAAGAAGCGTTTTTGATAATGAAGAAGATCAAAAGGAACGGTTGCTTAAAATAGAACCAAAGAGACCAGATACACAACTGTAAAATTTAAACTATTCTTTTACACTTGTCTGTTTGCATGTACAAAACAATGGTGGAAAAAATCTGGGTGATAAAAGGAGATGACCTGAAACTTTTATCTTCCATTTGGCTATCAGCTAGCATTTTATTCTCCCTTTAAAACACCATAGATGTTTAATGTAAAATGCCCATAAAATGATTGGTTGATTGTGTAAAGTAATTATAAGAACCAATTAGGTTCCTTGAAAAATCCCTGGTTTAATTACAAAACACTATCTGATACGCTGAACATTGGGACATGGTTTGTTGCCATTTAATCATAAATTTCCTAGCGTTTTGCAACATTCCTCGATGAACATTGTAATGTGTGCAAAGGAGATATTTTAATATGCAAGTAACTTTAGTTATTTTAATTAAGTTTTACATAAAATATTCAATCGATTTCATTCCATGAAGATCCTTAAAGTTCTTAAAAATATTAGTGTTCGAAAAATATACATCACTAATGAATAAATTCATCTTAATGATGAATTAGCGAAACTAAAAAGAAGGAGGAAACTTAAGAATATCAACCAAGGGCATTAGAAATATTACAAGAGTATTATCCAAAACGTAAACTCTATTTGCTTCATAGCTTCATCAATAACTCATTTTAAGAATTGAAGAAATGACTGAATAAATCTCATAAGTTGGATGCAAATTTATATCACATATTATCAATATTATTATTCATTAAACATGTTCTGATTAGTCGTTTATAGGTGTATTTATTAAGAACTTAGATAATTGAACCTATTTCTTATTTAAGGATAAAGTTACGAACTGATTTTCGGTCACCAATGACCAATGGTTATGGTCAACGGTGAATACTTATCCCGCCGCTTGACGACACTTTTTTATATTTGACCACTTTTCCCAGTTCGGCCAGATACTAAGTAGTCGATTTTCCAGGGTCGCACTATATGCCGAGTCACGAGTATCGTACAAGTATGGTAAAATCAGTACCCCATAAAACTCGTTCTCTTTTATGTTCCCTTTTTCAATACTGATAAAAGAGTATGGGATGTACTCGCTCTCTTTTACGAGCTTTTTCCAACAGATATTTAACATTATAAAAGACTATGAGCACAGTAGGGGTTACTCGTTCCCTTTTATGGCACACAGCAGAGATTACAAAAGATATCCTACAAGCATTGTTTTCAACATAGCAAAGAATACCATGTTAAGACCATGAACATATATTTCAACCTCTATTTAACATGGCAGAAATTCCAATCCCTATTGAACATAGCAGCAGAGACTATGAAAACCTTTTCCAACCCCTATTTAACATAGCAGAAATTACATAAGGCTATGGTATAATTTCGCAACCCCTATGTAAGGTTATGAGTCGTTTTCTTTTACGACCCTTTTTTTCTACGGCTTGTCTTTTCAACCCTTATTTAACATAACAGCAACGGAGACTATGAATTCCTTTCTCAACCCCTGTTTAACATAGCAGTAAGCTACGGCATATTTTCGCAATTCTGATTTAACATAGAGTACACACATATATTCCAACTACACGCAGAATTTCGTAAAAGGGAATAAGCACACTTTTCAACCCCTATGTAAGTCTATGACTAGCAGGAATTACATATAGTAAGGCTAAGGATAAGAATACAAATTCCAACTCCTATTTAAGATAGCAGAAATTACCCACAATTTAGGCAAAGAACACATATTCGCAACCCCATTTTTATCAACCCGTACGTAACATAACAGGAATTATATAGAATTTATTCCAACCCCTATGTAACATATGAATTAGCGCAAAATTGTATTTTCAATCCCTATGTAACGTAGTAGAACTTACACAAAAAACGTCATGACTTGTTCTCTTTTAGGACATCTTTTTCACCTTTTACTTTATAGGTAGCTTGATCAAACCTCAATATATAGGGTGTTTCGATCACACTGATTACGAATATTATATTAGTGTATGTGTATACGTCCTTCTATAACACTTTTAACCGATTTGCATGAAACTCAGTATATAGAGGTTTTCAAACATGCTGATTACGAATATTATATTTGTTTATATGAAATCCGCTCATTTAACCTATTTGCATGAAACTCGCTATACAGAAATTTTTGAACATGCTGGACATATATATATTATTTTATGTGGGATAAACCTTTTATAAAAAACATTTTGCATGAAGTTTGGTATATAGTGATTTTCAAATATGATGATTACGAATTATTTTGTGGTACTACATTTTCAAATTCATTTTTTTACCACCAAGAAAAAATTATGCCCTTTAAATAAACAACGCGTTGTTGTGATATTCCGTTTGTACCAAAGGTAGGGTTGCCATATTTTAAAAATGAAAATCCGGGACGCTACTAAATTACGAAAATTTTTGAAATGCTTAAAATGAAAAGAAGTGTAATATAATAGTAATAAGTGTAATATGAATTCACTTTCTTCCATTAGATAGAGTTATTCAATTATTCCGTAATCATATTTTTAGTCATTTTAGTAACCTTCTCCTCCCTAGTTAAGCAAACGTAAAAAGATGAATTAACCCTTCCTCCTGGTATGCAATATCTTTTTTTTCAATTTCTCAGGATCTGTTATGTTTCGTGGCTTTCAGAGTTAATTTTAGCTCATTCAAGGTAAAAATGCTTCAATGAATGTCAAAGTAGTTAAATCGTGAACTTATTTAAATCCATGCTTTATGTATTCAAGTTTTCTTGAATAACTTTTTGAATTGCCGTACTCAGAAGTTGAAAAGAATATAAATAATTATATATCTAACCCTGTGAAAAAAGCACACTATAATATTCCCTTCCTATGTTCTTTGCTGTAATCCGGGACATTTAAATATTTTCGGATTTTCGGGATGCCGGGACACAAATCTCGATTCCGTGACACTCCCGGATTTTCTGGGACGAATGGCAACCCTACACAAAGGCCAAGTTCATTATCTCTCTCTCTCTCTCTCTCTCTCTCTCTCTCTATATATATATATATATATATATATATATATATATATATATATATATATATATATATATGGGGGGTGTTTGTGTGTTTGTGTGTGTGTGTGTAAGTTGGGGCACAAATATTGCAAATATTGCTGCTTCAACTGGAAGTTCAAGCTTTTTCTTTGCCTTTTTCGATCTAACAAAATCATCGACGGAAGTTGCAATGAGATATGAAGTTTTAGCACTGACATAAAGTTCTCGACTCACACGCCCACTAACTTGTTTGATTTTCAAGTATGCACAAAAAAGCACACAAAAATAACAAGTGTGTATAAGGATTTACAGCATGGTGTCCTTACCTATATAGATGTCAATCACTTTCTAGTTCAAATAAAATTGGTTATATTCACAATAAGGAAAATTTTACTGGTTATTAAAAAATTCACATTTCAGTCGTTCTATATTTGTTTAGACACGTTGAGTGTAATAATACAATTACAAAAAGGAAAGAATAAAATGCAAAACCCATGATATAGTGTAGTTAATGTAAAATATCTGTAGGACAGTTACAAGAAAACAAATCAAATTATAAACTTCGTGTGGGCTTCATAACATGTACGCATACTATTACACAATAAATGTGTTGGAGTTGCAAAAAAGTCGAATTATAATGGTAGTCCAAACAACATAAAAATACCGCATCATAATTATGCAGTTAAACAAATTATTATTAAAAACGGTGTGAAAATCGTTTAATTTTACGATTTTTACACTTATTAGAGCTTGTTACGACATAGTTGGGAAATAAAAGGGTGCAGATTGAGAATAGTCCGTCAAAATTTAGAACTATTTTTTCTTTAATTTTTCTTGCTTAATAAATATTCCCCAAACCATTCTGGATTGTTATTACCCTGCTGCATACCCAAAATAATTAGAGACAGATTAAAGTTAAGACACCAATAAATGAACTGGAACGTGTTTGTGGTCTACCAATCTTAAAGTTAAAATTTTCTGTGAATTATTTCTGATGAAACTCTTAAGCAATGTTAGTATTATAATACTTAGTAGGATGGGCCGAATTTCAACTTTTTTCGAAAACCGGTTCGGCGAAGCGGTTAGAAGGTCTTTTTTGTGGGCAAAGTATACCAGATTTTTTTCAGAATTTTTAGTCAACGCCTTCATGTGCCCCATCGAGGTTTTATGGAAAAGGTATGCAACACGCATTACATGGTCCCATATTTCACGTTTTGGGCTGTGTAAAATGCATATATTCTCGTTTGTTTTAGAGTCAATCTTAGTGACAGATTTAACTATATGTAATTCACCTTCACAAAGCTCACTTATGTGCAGTTTTTTCTTAAATTGGCTAAATTTCAACGCTTAAGGCAAGAATGTTGCGTTTTTTATGTGTATGTATAAAAATGTATTTATTTTTAGTCTAAGAGTAGAATTTATTTATTTATTTATTTTTATTTACTTTTTGCTGTAATGCAATTCATTACCAACATTCTCGATCATTTATTCTTAAGCCAAAATATCCCAGAAGTCATCACGAGGAGGTGACTGCACTTCGAGTTCCGACCTCCCACCTTGTTTAATTTTGTGCCGTGGTCTTGTTGTGTCCTGACTTACTTGCTTTACGTTTTTAGATGGCATAGTCTTTTTTCAACCCAAATGTTGGGATTTCCTTGCGAGAAAGTAAGGCCTAGTGTATGAATCCGTCGCGACTTTCCTGCCCACACACGGATTGAGAAGCTTGCGTCACCAAACTCATCAAACGCGCCACTTATTTGCTTTGGTATGCCACAGAAACTCAGTTATTTCTTCTCCGGGCAGTTTCACTAATCGCTAGTGTAGCAATTCAAGATGCGGAAATCATTTCAATGGACCGTAAAGACCTTCTCGGTCATTTATTCTGATAAAAACAAAAGGTCAGGATGGAAAATAGAAATTTTAGCGCTAGAAAATGACGATATAGTCAGAAAATCTATTAGAGGAGTCTTCTTCGATGGAAGAAAAAAACAGATCCTAACGGAAGTGAAAAAAATAAAACATTGGCATCGACGACAAATTGAAGAGCACTTATCAATAGTAGACGAATCATGTCCTACAAATTTGGGCCACATAGTGCCGAAGTCTTGTAGTGGAGAGGACATTGCCGTGTCCGTTCACGAATTTCTGGATGGCAGCGGAATTGATCTGTCAACGTTGGTAGCAGCTGGCTGTGATAGTATACCAATCAACACGGGAAGATTTAACGGGGCTCTAAATTGTTTAAAAGAACTAAATCGAGAACTTTAATGAATGTTTTGTTTTTTTCACACTAATGAACTACCGCTTCGTCACTTAATACGACATCTTGACGGGGAAACATCGGGTCCAAAACACTTTCGAGACCCGTCGGAAGAAAGCTCGATAACTGCGAGGAATCGCTCTTGGTAAAATACCAAACAATAAATCTTGACTGGTTATATGAATTCGCAAAAGTTGAAGACCTCAGTGCATACCAACAATATTCACTAGGAATGTGCAGAACAATTCTCTCAGGATACTGCTCTTAAAATTGGCGAGCAAGAAACCCGGTTCAGTGGTCCATTTACAATGACATGTCGCATTCTTCGTTTTATATTAGCACAGCGAGACCTTACGAGGCATTGGCGTGTCTTGTACAATATATCATCAATGTGTACCCCTGGGTCTGGTTTGCTATCAAGCAAAAGCCATCGTGCTGTGAGAACCGCGACATTAATGGAATTTTGGACGATTAGACCAATTTCTACCCACGGAACCTGAGCAAATGGTATTCTCTGTATTGCATACAAATGGTTTCTTTGTTCACCCGGAAGACTTGCTTCTTGGGATGATCACGGATGCTATTCCGAAAATCCGTACACTTGGTTGAAGGAGGATTAAGAATGCCCGCCAAATAAAAAAAATCAATTCGATAATTCATAGGTGTAGTTCCTAAAATAAATTTTCACGTGGACGATTACTACGACATGCTGGAGTGGATGAATTTGTCCCCAACAGAACCTCCGCTCACAAAGATGCTCTCCGATGACGAGATTGAAGAAAATATGAAGTCAGTTGCAACGCCCGGAGAAGAAATAACTGCGTTTCCGTGTCATACCAAAGCAAGTAATTGACGCGTTTGATGCGTTTGGTGACGCAAGCTTCTCAATCCGTGTGTGGACAGGAAAATCGCGACGGATTCATACACTGTGCCTTGCTTTCTCGCAAGGAAATGCCAACATTTTGATTGGAAAAAGACTATGCCATTTAGAAAAGTAAAGCAAGTAAGTGAGGACACAACAAGGCCATGGCAGAAAATTAAACAAGGTGGGAGGTCGGAACTCGAAGTGCAGTCACCTCCTCGTGATGACTTGTGGGATATTTTGGCTTAAGAATAAATGATCGAGAATGTTGATAATAAATTGCATTACAGCAAAAATAAATAAATACGTGAAATATGGTAGCGTGTAATGCATTTTGCATACCTTTTCCATAAAATCTCGGGCGGCACATGAAGGCGTTGACTAGAAATTCTGAAAAAAAAATCTTGTATACTTTCCCCACAAAAAAGACCCTCTAACCGCTTTACCGAACCAATTTTCGGGAAAGGTTTAAATTCGGCTCACAATAATACTTAGCTTTCAACAACGCGAACGGTTTTAACCCAGAAATCACAAATAGATATTTGATAACATCGGAAGGGCAGTCCTTTTTCTTTTTTACAGGAGATCCACTAATATGAAACTTCAGAAGTTATTCCTCAATTTCTTCCAAGGACAGGGTTGTTTTCCCCGTTGGTCCTGTGGAATCTATCTAATCTGCTATATTCGCTTTATAAATATAAGTAAAGATGAGACTTGTGTCATGCGATAGATTACATCGTCTTGAACAAAATGTGTGAATACCACTCATTCTAACTTTGGAAATTCATGTATAAAATAAAAGACAACTTCTGACCAAAGCATATACTATCTAATAACTAACAGCGTTACAGATTCGGCAAAGTATCTTAAATCGGCCAAAAATGAGTTCCTAGGAATTGTTTCTACCTGTGTACAAATTGCAAATAGTGATCGAACTTACAACCCTAGCCACGAGAATGATCCTATTTAAGATGTCACCTCTCCTTTCTACCTAGAAGAACGGCCAAACAAAATGCATTATTGTTATCAACTAACAAATATTTATATTCCATTTCTTGTTGTCTTAAAATGATAATTCTATCTGTGAATCCATAGACATAATAAAATAATTGTGTTCATGTGTAAACATCTTTTCTGTTCCTATGAATACCTTCGACTATGTTAATTTTCTTTCCTTTTGTGATAATAATAATAATAATAATAATAATAATAATAATAATAATAATAATATTAATAATAATAATAATAATAATAATAATAATAATAATAATAATAATAATAATAATAATAATAATAATAATAATAATAATAATAATAATAATAATAATAATAATAATAATAATAATAATAATAATAATAATAATAATAAAGGAATAACATAATTACAATACCAATTACTAAACATTAGCTTCCCATACAGAACCATTAATGATTGCGATGACGGGATTTGAATCCAGGTAGCTGCAATCGGAGTTTCCTGCTTTCACAATTTTTTGAAACAAATCGCCCCAACCGGAGTATTGTTCGCCACTGACAACCTCATGTCCTTTCGACGTATTCCAAACACTACAGGGACACTAACACAGAAATATTTATGACAGTGAAAATTCCGACTTTGCTCTTCAGAGGAATTCGAACCCCTAGTGGATTGCGCCTAGTGATCAGATGCCGAACGCCCCAGATCACTCGGCTAGTGCCAGCGGTTCAATTTGCCACAAATTCGTCATATGAATATAAGAAAATAAACTAGTAGTTATGTAATATAAACATAGAACTGTCTATTTCTACAAATGTTCATACAATTCAAAGAATGTGAAAATAATTTCTGTCGTCTTTTCTTCTTTGGAAATTAGAAGTTATGTTAAAGAAGAAATGTAATGTAAATCGGGACCATTATAGAAACCGATGATGTAGCCTCAACTTGAAGGACGTATCGTGATATTTTCCTCATTCTGTAACGTCTATATAACTTGTTTTTGAGTTAAAGAAGGAAATCTCGAGTAAGTCATTAAGACACACACACAAGTATTGTGTTTATATTTTCCATGAAACGATTTTAACAAGGTACTACTTTGGGTGGCTGGATAAGTGGCGCGGTAGGTGAATGGTTAGCGCATATTCGGTAGACCCGGGTTGGAATCTCAGTCAGGCTGAAACTTTTTGAAGTGTTTCTGTTTCAATTTCAATTTCAATGCATATTCAGTGTGACGAGTAAGATCTTCTCTTCCCTAGAAATAAAAAGATGTTGGAATACGGTAAGGAGAATTGGAGAAGGTCTGTCAATGCAGACAGCGATTTACAAACATTTCCAGCAGTTGTTCTAGATTTGATATTTTCGTCTACTTTCAAGCATTTTCTGATTCATGTGTGATCAGTGTTTTTATTTCTTTGAATATGCAGTATATAATGAAATAATACATTACATACAGTTCGCGCGGAAAGTATTGACGCGACGCAAGTGAAAGCTAGAACCACAAATAAAAAGACACCGAACACATTACAAAATAAAAGTAAGAATACTTATGGGAAAATCAGTATTTTGTTGGACTTCCTTTCGTCTTCTTGCATGCTTTCAGTAGCTCTGGAACACTCAAGACGAGAGTTTGGAGGGTAACAAGTGGCTAATTGTCCTAAACATCCCTGATGGCAGCTTGCAGCAGAGGCAATTTAGAGATGTCCATACACTGTAAACGCCTCTTCATGACAGGGTACAGGGAATCTTCAAAAAATGAGACACAAGCACATTTAAGCCAAGATACCACACTTTTGGGTATGAAAAGGAGCTCATATTGCATAAAAAAGACGCTCCAGTTTTTTTGCAAAGGACGATTCCAATACATCGTTTAATAGCTTAAAATAGAGAAAATGATTCATAGTCTGGTTTCTAGAGAGAGTAACTAACTTTCCTACACCACCATAACTAAAGAAACCCAGGACCATGATAGTGGCAGGGTGTTTTACAGATGGACATGTGTGCTGAGGAAGGCTGGAATCGTCACCAGGAAGACGGTATATTCGCTAGCAGCCAGTGCCACTAACAAAAAACGTGGCTTCATCAGGCCACAACTCTTTTTTTTCAGTCATTAACAGTCCAAGCATCATATTTTTTTTACAGAAAGCCAGTCTTTTCTTACGATGATCCTCTGTAAGAAGGCGTTTCCGGGAGCTCTATAACTTCTTAGCCCTACGTTGTCATGAATTTTCACCTGCACCAATATATGAAATAGTGGTCTAATTAACGTACTAAAAGTCCCGGGAAATCCGAGAGGAGCTTCAGCCGCCATATTGAAAAATGTCCGCCGCTGATGCCGTAAAACGACGTTTTCGTTATTAAGCACATAAAACGCCGGAAAATCGTCAGATATATATATAAGTTGGTACAGGTGTGGTCCACTATATATCTAGTAGTGGTGTAATCAACATACTAATCCTTGGAAATCCGAGTGGAGCATCCATCGACGACTATCTTGGAAAATGGCCGCCTCCAGCTTTACAATACAAAGCTGTGTGAACCAGCGGCCATGTATGAAAAGCAACAACTATTTTATAAATATAATTATTTATTGATTTTGTAAATGTTAGTACAAAAATTTGAAAATGGTTAGTAATTTCGTCTGTCTAAAAAGATAAATGCACCTGTCTTACTGATATATTCACATTTCAATTTTCGTCTTTTTGCTATCTATGTAATGACGAGCGCTGACTCAACTGTCATTATCCATTCACATCTCTCAAGAGCAAAAACAGTTCATGCTGTTGGACCCGGACTCGACTCAGAGATCACCAAACTTCAAAACGAACTAGTCAGAGTCGCCATAAGGCTCACCTGATGATGCTATACGAGAGATGTATCCAGTTTCTAGATTCAGTACAGAAGGACAAGCAAACGCCCTACTTATGGATTCAACATTTCCGTCATGTTCAACTCTTGGAACATTTATACCCGTTGAAAGAAGTAGAAACTGGGCATTACATCTTCAGTGTATTAATGACATGCTTCCCATGCCACAGGACATTTAAATTATGCGAACTCATGCCGCTTGTACCTTCAGGAAATCTGTGCTCTGCAAAGCAAAAAAAGTCCACAGATGAGTACGGGAAATAGTGTGCTAGTGGATATTTTACCATCAGAAGAACTGATAAAATCTGGGAGTGGTTTGTGGACCGACTTGACTTTAGAACAATGCCTCATGCGGTCAGTTAAGAGTATTGAAGCTGTTTCACGGTCGCAGTGTCAGATCGTGTTGTGACTAAATAGATTTTGAGTATCCCAGCCACAACTGGAATTAGCAACAGCCTCGAAACTTTTGTCATGTCAAATACAAATCGGGTGATCAAAACGTAGAATCTAAACATTCAAGGAAAGCTCGTGACGATGCCGATGTTAAGACGTTGGTCAACTGGCTTCGATGCCACAATCCTTTTCGTGAACACAATGAACGTATAAAGATAACCAAGAAAGTTCTGTCGCTTTTTCACCCACCACTTTCGAACATCGGTATGTCATATAAGGCGTATCTGAAAGATCAAAAATAGTCCCCATCAGCATAGATGACCCTCTGCCAACGTTTTGGAAGACCATGGATTCCACCACGGTAGAACTTGGTGGGTCGTGAAGCGAAGAAGGTATCAAGTGCATTTTACAGCTCAACTAGGGATTTGAACTTTTGTCCTCTAAGGTGATTGTTCAAGGAATGGAACAGGTGATAACCGAACGATGCAAAGTCTGAGTAGTATGATGGATGCAATAGTGTTTCCCATCCAAGGCGTAGAATGGTGTCCCGGGTCATCCTAGCTACCTGGAGCTTACCGTTGTCCTCTAACAGGAGGGCCCCTTTGCGATTCCCAAGTGCTGGCTCCAGAGTTTTGAGTCTGTTGAACACGGCTCAACTGCTGTCAGTACACAGTTGCATTGATGCTCTGACCAGCTGTTAGCAGTTCCCAATGCATGATGCCGCGGGCAGTCTTCTTCTGGTGCAATATTGGTTTCGGCTCTTTTGGAATCGGTTCATGGGATGCTAACCAATTATGACGGAACCGTGGACCTTCATGCAGGACCCACTACTCATCACATGTCGACACCCTGTCCAGAAATGGCTCCTTCCTCAGACGAGACAGCAAAGAAACACAGGTGTCTGGTCGGTTTACCTTCTTTCCCGGAGTCAAATCATGTGAGACCCATCAACCCAACTTGTAGTGCTTCCCAAGTTGATGGCCCCTCACATTGAATTGTAGTCCCAGTTCCTCACATGTGTGGCCATTGTTTCGCCTCAATTTCTGCCTGCAGATCTTCATTTTGTGCATGTGTTGCTCTTCTGGTGCGTTTTTGAGTGTTTCGCCACCGTCCTTAAACTTGTTAAACCACCGTTGTATTGTCAGCGTAGTCACGGCACCCTCACTAAAGGTCTCCCATATCTTCCGCCCTGCTGCAACAGCGTTTGACCCCAATTTGAACTCGTACAGCATACATGCACTTATGACACTCTGTGAAGGTCCCATGTTCACTCTGTCCTTACGCAATTTTACGGTATAATTGAACTCTCACAACCAGGTAGTATGTTGGATATACCCACACCAACAACTGACCTTCGCCTTATCTCCATTCGCATTCAACTCACGGTGTGAGAGTCAATGGAACACAGACCTCCACAAAAAATGACAGAACTTTCTTGGTTACCTTTTCTTGGCTACCGGCAGCACAGGTGATGATACAATCACCTGAGTTGCGGCTTTCGAGATTGAGATGATAGCACTACGAAATAATATTGGGAGTAATTTTAAAGATGTAAAACTGTAATTTTAAAGATGTAAAACTAAAGAAATAAGGCACGTTGCTTGGTAGTAGTGACAAGTGGTGAACGTGTATATGATGTGACTGTACCTGTAAACACTACACTACACTTCTTCTGCGAACTGGTACCAAGGCCATTGTTTCTGATATTTCTTTAAGGAAAATGAAGAAGTCGGTAATGTTCGGAGTTCTGGATTTCATGGATGAGGCAAAACCAGGAAGTGACAATCATCCCCAACAAGGCGTCACTGTCGGGGGCATGGATTTAAGGAAAATTGACTAGGTCTTTATTACCTGAGCTGGATTAAAATCTACTGGACTCGTTTCGAAAAGGTAGTTTCACCGTACTGGCGGCGACCATTTTCCAATATGGTGGCCCCAGCTCTCGCATTTTGCAGGACTTCTAGTACGTTAATTAGACCACTATTTCATGCAACTGTACTGATTTTTTGTCTCTCTCTCTGACGATTCTCTGACATTTTGTGTGCATAATAACGAAAACTGTCGTTTTACTGCATCAGCCATGACCATTTTTTCAAGATGGTGGATGAAGCTCCACTCAAATTTCCCAAGACTTTTAGTATGTTAATTGGACCACCAGTATCCCACACAACTGTACCTACTTTTATCTGTCTCTCTGATAATTTTCTGGCGTTTTGTGTACAGAAAAAAAGTAAAACAGATAGTTTTACGGCATCGACCACGGCCATTTTCCAATATGGCGGCTGAAGCTCCACTCGGATTTTCCGGGACTTTTAGTGTGTTGATTGGACCATTATTTCACACATCTCTGCCGTTTTTTATCTCTTTATGAATTTTTTCCGCCATCTTTATTATTTTTGTCTAATTTGCCCACACTATTATTCTATGAGAAAAAGTGGAAGGTTTCTCCATAGAACTTTATAAACTACAAATTTCCTCATACCTTTCTTCCAAAGAATTAAAATTTTAGATATAACTGCAAAAGAAAGTCGCTCTTACCCCCGAAAACCAAAACCCCAGCTTGTTCGGAATTTTCCTCCAGTTCCCCCTCTTTTCTTGATTGGCTCTTGTTTCAATGTTTTCACATAAAGTTTAATGAATTTTCATTTCTATCTGCTATAAAGGAAGATTTTAATTGTTACAAATTTACGTTTCCAGAATATGGTTAGTTTATTTTTACAATACGCACTAGTGCAATAATAAAAGTCATTCGTCTTGAAACCGGTAATAGTATGAATATTCGAACACTAAAAATAAAACTAATTGAATAATTGTTTTGATTGCTGGAATATGTTCTTCTCTCTATTGCAATTCCATACAAAATTATTATATTGATTACAAAAAATAAAACTACTTTTAACTTTTGAGCGACAAAAGCAGAGGAAAAATATAGTAATCGTGAAAAAAATTGAATTCAAGATTTCAAGGATTTACCCGTTTTCATGAGAATAGACATTAAAAAAGTGATTTTTCTACATCTGTTCGTCCGTTCGTCCTGATGTACACTCACCTAGAAGCCATAACGTTTTCTGAACCAAATTTTAAACTTAACCCATTTGAGCCCACTGTTCCCACATGGGAACAATTTATTTTTTATCCTGTTTTGTTAGTGGATAATTTGTGATAGATTTATTTCGTCTTTTACAATAAGTACTAGTACCAGTCCATCTACTATCACTAAAATCCTCAAAATATATTAAATGAGGTCAGAGGGGTGGGTTGTTTTCGGACAATTTTCTTCAAAACAAATTATAACATTTTATTCATATTTCATAAATAAGTATTTCATTGATAATTCAATAACATTGTTTAAATTATTTGTTACTAAAAAGATCACAAGGCGTAGTTTACCCTTGGGAATGATTTTCATTTTCAGATTACTTTCTCAAGGACAACACGGGCGATTTTGGTAATATTTGATAAATACATATTTCATTGTTATTTTTACAATGTTGCATAAATTACTACCTTGAGAATATCCACAAGAAGTAGTTTACTCTGAAGTGAGTGTTTTTTTCTTTTTTACATTTTTTAAAAATATCACTTACGTGATTTTATTATTATTTTATAAACAAATATTTCATTAATAACCCTAACATCTAGCGCACGTTATGTCTTATTGAAAAATCTACATGGGATAATTTACTTTTGGGAATGAGTTTTCTTGAAAAGAATTTTTCCGAGAACACATTTTAATCTTCTTCATTATTTCACAAGAATTTTTTTCAGTAATAATTGCAGCAGTACATGATTTAGTTTAAGGTACTGGAACGAGAAAGTTTAGTGCGGTGGCCCGTACCTTTTATTTCATTTTTTTTTTATTTTCTCACACTAAATTCATAAAAGTAAATGAAATAGGAGAAAAGCCTTATGAAGAGTAAAAGAAAACTTGTTGTCATTGTTCAAGTACATATTCTATAAGTATTTACTTTTAAAATAAATTAAATGTGAATTTTAAAATTTTCGATCAGCGTGAGTCCCTAAGAACGTTGCTCCTCTAGACACGTGACTAGAGGTTCTAACGCTGAATCTAGTCGTAGATAAGACTCGTAAGCATAAACGTATCACGAGCGTTGAGCCTGAGGATGTGATGTATGTTGGAAGGAGCGGAAAGTTGTACGAGTAGAAAGGATATGATTTGACCTCACTTCTTCGAGTCATTTTCAATTAAAGTATGAATCTAGACTTTGAAACACTCTGTATATATCCACGCTTTATAAATATCTGAATTAATTTCTCGGAGGGCTATTTATTCCCTTTAATGTTTATTTCATATCTTTAGCTGTATTTACAATGCTTTTACGTGTAAAATTTTCATGTCACATCTCAGTAAATTTTTCACTATCAAGCCAGTACTACAACTGTTTGCTTTTGTTTTGTTATTTCTGCTGTCTGTTATACCTATAGAGAATGGAAAAATAATAGAAAGGGAGAGTCTCGGTAACTTGAAACTACTGTGAAACAAAGTGAAAAATTCACCAATCAGCTTCCAGTTTCCGCAGTGATTGTTGTTTAAGCGGTCAGTTATTAACAAAGAGAGAAAAAATATCTGTTGAAAGAAAGAAAGAAATTTGCTCAGTTGTGTGTTGCATTTCTAATCGTGCAGTTACATGTCAATTCTGAGGTCATAATGCCACTCGAATTTCTTTGCAACTGATTCATAATAGTTATATTTATAGACATGATAAAACTTTGAGTGAAGGTAATGAAGCCTGGAAATGCATTGAATACAGAGTTTCAAAATGCTCAGGACAGGCACACACAACGGGTCAAGACGAAAATAGTAATATAGTTTTCGCTTCAATGATGGAAGGGAGATACGCTCACAATCACCTACCACAACCAGTGGAAGCAGAAAAGCGAAGAATTCAGAATCACCTAAAACGAACAGCTAACGATACAAATGACACTCTTGCAAATATTGTTTTAGTTTACACATCTAATGTAAATTGCATGTCAGTAAGTGCTGCTCTTCCGAGTATTTCTGCCATGAAGAGGAAGGTTCAAAGAGTCAGGCAAGCAGCTCAAATGTTGCCTTAAATCTCAGGAATATAGAGGAGTTAGTAATTCCAATTCCGAGGAATTACCTAGTTACCTTAACTAATGAACAGTTTCTTCTTGATGATATTGGTGACAACCAGAATCGCGTGTTGATATATGCAACTCAACGTAATTTAGATCTTCTTGGTGATTCAACTAATTTGGCATCAGATACAACATTTAAAGTTGTGCCAGTTATCTTCAAACAACTTTGGACCATTCACGTAATTAGGAATTATGTAGTAGTTCCAATAGTATATGTTTTGATGCAAAATAAGCAGCAAGCTACATACCAAAGAGTGCTAGAGCGGTTAAAGTTCCATAAATCGAACTTCAATCCAGCTGGTGTTATAATTGATTTTGAAGTTGCAATTGCAAACGCATTCCTTCAAAGTGTTTCCTGACGTGTATGTTTGTGGCTGTTTTTTCCACTTTACGTAGTGCATTAGCGGAAAATACAACAGAATGAAGAGCTTCTTAGGAGATATTTAGAGAACCAGATATTGCCCTCCATATTAGACAGCTCGCAAGTCTTGGCTTCGTTCCGGCAAATGAAGTTCAAGAAGCATTTCACAGTTTGACACACACAAATTTCTTCATTGAAAATGCGCAAATTCTGCAACCGTTAATTGACTATTTCGAAGATACATGGGTGGATAGGGCGTCCACAGCTTGGAGGTGTTAGACGTCCTCCAATTTTCTCCATAAAATGGAATCAATACGAAGCTACTCTCGGAGACCTGCCGAGGACAAACAACAGCATCGAGGGATGGCACCGTAAGTTTAGCTCTTTCATTGGTGCTCATCACACTAACAATTTTAAATTTACTGAAGCACTGAAGAAGGAGCAACAAATGAATGAAGTGCAAGTGGAGCAAGAAGTTGCTGGACAAGTATTGGCCACCGGCAGAAAAAAATACAGAGTAACTGCAAGTAGAGTACGTATTATTGTACAGGAGTATGCTCAAATACCTTTAGAGAACTATCTTCGTGGCTTGGCTCACAATTTTGATTTGCAATCCTCGTAAGCACTTTGAGACAAATGTCAATCGTATTTGGCATTTGGAAAGTTAAGCAATAATGATAATAATCTTATGTCCAATATAAGTTGGAAGAATTTGAAAACAGATGAAAGTAGCCAGGATTTTTCAATGTAAGATCACATACTTTATATATCTGCGACTTGGGACTAAAAGGGCCAATGTCAACACGGTATAGTTTGGAATATATATACTACTCATATTAACAATTGCTTTTCTTGCAAAAGAAAACATCCATTTATAGGTGTTAAAATTTGAGGAACATCTCATTTTTTTTGCCAAAAAGTGGCATTGGCCCTTTTAGACCCAAATCACACACACACACACACATATATATATATATATATATATATATAAAATTTCATGAGATTTAATGGAGAAAATATGTATAATAGTTTTTTAATAAGGATTTTTTGTTTATAACATACTTCTTGTTTCATTATTTTTTATTTGATTCCATGTCAGAAAGGCCCAGACAAAGGACGACGTGTACAGAAGGGGTCGTCCTCAATGCAATATCGTATATCAGTGACTCCCAATCATGTTTATCTGGCACCCTCTTCGCAAGCCCTTAATACTTCACACATTTCTTACCGCTTGTTGGCTATACGTAGACCTACTTTTTTCTGATCTTTTACCTGATTTCAGACGCACCATTGAATTTTCAGTTCATTATTATTATTATTATTATTATTATTATTATTATTATTATTATTATTATTATTATTATTATTATTATTATTATTAATCTCAATATATTTATATTTTCTCCAGCAAGACTTCTGAATACCTTTGTAATCCAATATTATTATTTACCAGCTGTATTCCTAATTAAACCACAGTTCGTATTCAAAAAATATTTTGTATTTGTACTTTTAATTTAATATCTCTTTGTTATATCATTCGTAATATTTCTAATTAAGAATGTAGTTTATTTCTGTCAGTAGCTTCTTCACTTCTGTTCTTGGAAATAACATGCCATTAATGTGGGTTTTCATCGCTCCAATAGTGATAATTTTTTCGGTTCACCAGACCATATAAGGTAAATATCACTTCATCAAAGAATACCGGAGGGAGGGTCACGGTGGTAGACCGCTTAGCTCTAGTGTGTAGGAACACTGGTTCGATTCCCGGCCAAGTAAGTTTGTGGTGGACAATATTGTATCCGTGAGTTTTCTCGGGGTACCCTCGTTTCCTTTAGATTTCACCCGTTCTTCCATCATCATTCACTAGCTTTAATCATCGTTATCCTAAAGGGAATAATGTGGGACGTTAAACTTAAAGTCTGAAAGTTACCAGAGAATATCATGTCATTTACGACAACATTGCTGTCATCCATATTTCATATCATTAGTTCGCAAAATTCAATGCGGTGATCAAAGTCGTCTTCCGTTATTTCATGCACTAAACGCATTCTCCTAGGGTTTAAACTTATACCGCCTTATGCAGAGTCGTTTTGACGTATGATTAGCGTCATACTAAAGGTTTGACTACTGCAGGAAACACATGTTAGTCGAACTCTTTAGTATGGTACTAATCATACTTCAGAATGACTTAATTACACAAGGCCTATAGCGTACAAAAATTCGTTGCTCTGCACTCTGGGAAACACCTAGCTTGTTAGCAACTCTGGTTTGTCAATGAATGCAGAATTTCCACAAAAGATTGTACATTCAAAGAAACTGCCAAACTGCTACATTATTTCGGCCTTCCTGATCGCAAAACATCGAATGGTCACTTAGACAGTTGACTTCGAATTTCGGTTACGTTCGGAAAATGTAGCATTAAATAACTGTTGTACCTCTGTATATGATCTCTTCCTATCCTATAACTGGTGTCACGTCAGAAGGGCCCGAACAAAAGGACGAGGACAGAAAGGCCTTAGTCAAAAGGGCCCTAGTCATAAGGACCTGAGTCAAAAGGTCCCTGGTCAAAAGGGCCCGGTCAAAAAGGACCCGTGACAAAAAGGCCGCACGTCAAGAAATCTGAGATATAGCCTGCAAAATTTCAGAAGTATAAAAATACTTATTTGATGAAAAATATTACGTGGACATACCTGATTTATTGTGTTGAAAGAACATACATGGGAAAAAATATAGGGTTAGTAAAAGATATTACGACAGACCAGAAATAACGATACGCGTGGGCGGTGGAAAAGTAAATATTGCAGATGGGTATTGATGCAAAAACTACATTGAATGAGGTATGGACTTCATGCCAAATACTTTGGATTCTGCGATATTTGATATCGCACAATATCTTTTGAATGGAAAGAAGTGGGTTTAACACATCAATTTACGTTAGAATGTTCCCACAGATGAGAAAAATAACTCATTTTAAAAAAAATCCATCTTCATTCGTTTGCAAGATAGGGTGCTACGTTTGACATTTGTATCTAGTAGACCACAGACCTGGACAGGCAAAGAGACACGTAGACGTAGAAAAGTAAAAGCTTGCACGTGTGTTGATGCGAAAACTGCACTGAGTGAGGGCGTGGACATAATAGCAGCCATCTCGGATTCCTCCACATTGGATATCACATAATATTTTAAATGGAAAAGAGTATGTTTCGCACGTCAATTTAGGATTGAATTTTCCCACAAACGAGAATATGATTCATTCTTTACCAATTCTCATTCTTTTACGAAGAAATTGTGCTATGTTTGACATTAGTGTGTAGCAGACAAAAGTATCAGAATAATAAAATAATAATGTGGCGGAGGAAAAGCAAATGTTGCAAGTGTGTGTTGTAGCAAACACTACATTGAATTGGGATGTGGACACTGTTGATCACATAAATATTCAGATATTATTAAACAAATTACTATAAAATGTCCTCTAAAATTATTTTATCCCTCCAAGTTAATACAGTTAGTATTTAACAGCAAACACACAACGATTAATAACATTCTTTAAGCATTTCGGCATCGTTGTTACAATTTTCCTGGTATAGTGTGGGGAAATATTGTTCCACACTGCACGTAATGCTTTTCTCAAACCTTCTTTCACGGTAACTCGCATATATTGACCTTACGTTGAAATTCGTTCCGAAGATTCTCAATGGGATTAAAGCCAGTACTGTGGAGTGGGGTTTCGCGCACTTTTGAGTAGTTTTAAAGCAATCATTTCTTTACAACATATACTTTGTTAGGGATCAATATCTTGATAAAATTAGAAGTCATTCTAAGAACGTTAAGATATATTTCTTTTATCAGAATCTCATTAATATACACTAACTCTCCAACGTCTGGTGAACATATAAAACCCAAACCATTACACTTCCTCCTCTGTATTTTACAGTAGGCTGGAAGTTCTTGACATTTATTTCTGTATTTACTTGTCGAAAACTATTATTCTACCATCATATTCATGCAGGTTTAACTTAAATTCGTCGATAAAAAACACATTCTCATCAGTTTTTGGGTTTATTATCAAAAGCTCTAGAAAATTTAAGTATCTTATATCTCTTAATTTGGATAATACATGGTTTATTTCTAGCAATTCTACCATTATATCCTTCCCGTATTAACTCTACATGGTACAATACACTGACCAGAAGAAACATCGTTATCACCCACTAGTATTTGAACGAAGTTGTTGAGCTCTACCAAATATTCGAAACTGCACATTAAACGCATTCTATTGCTTTATAGTCGTAAAGTAACAATTAATTACAAATATACTTACTATTAAAATATGTTATATAAATACTTACTACTAACATATGTGGTAACTTCACAATATTTTACAAACGCAAGCAAACGAACAGATACGTTAAGAACACAATGAAGTACTATTTATTAGTTGCCTGTCTAAATACTTTCTTCTACTATAAACAAATGTCAAACGTAGCACACACTATCGCGTAAATGAATAGAGGTGGTCAAAAGTAGATTCAGTTAGGGGTGCGTCCGAGACGAGTCGAGACAGAATTTTCCTGAAAAAAATTCGAGTCAAGACACAGCTCTTCCAATAGAAAAATATACGTTTTATCGAGTCAAGACATCACTTTTCCAGTACATTTTCGAGACGAGACAGCCTCAAATCTTGTCTTGTGCTCATTCCTAATTTAGATTATCGTTTGTAGCAAGATTCTAGCCTAAATTTATGTGACGCAAGTACCCCTGACTATTTGAAAATATTTTATGGTATATAATATGCGGAATTCAAGTTGGGTGCCATGGTCATTTAATGCAGTTTTAACACCAATACCAACCTGTAACATTTACTTTTAATTTGTCCATTTGTCTCTTTGTTACCGCCCTGTCATGATACTTTTTTCTATTAGATACATATGTCAAACACTCTGTCTCATAAAAGAATGGTAACGTATCAAAAATGAGTTCACATCCTCATCTTTGGGAATATAAAGCCTAAATTGAAGTGTAAAATCATAGCCGTTTCCATTAAAAAGTGTGCGATCCGCAATATAGTGTAATTCAAAATGGCTTCCACGGCGACCACACTCCAAACCAATGCATTTTTTGCAATAATACCAATTGCAACTTTTGATTTTCCTCCGTCCACGCGTGTCGTTATTATTGTTTTGTTCCAATACTTTTGACTATACAGAGTTATCCCTGTATTGAGATCCACATGTATATTCTTACACCAAAATTAATGAAACGTTTTCAAGATAATATTATCCATATAATACGTGTTCTTGTACTTTGATTCGGGATGTCTCGAGAATACAAACTCAGAGATATGATATATGATTTTCACTTTAGCGTCCCTTTCAGCAGCGAGGTTATAAGAGATGTGGACCTACTGATTAACGTGGAATCCGTACCACATGAGATCCCGTCGAGAATCGAACCCCGGTCTTCCGCGTCTACAAACTCAGAGAGACACGGTTGAAAGGAAACTTTCATCGAGAACCGACTTAAGAGATAGGGATTGTTGCAGAACAAACAGCAACCAAACAAAATTAAGATCACCATTCAAGTTTCCTTTTTCTCTCTAATAACCACTGATGTTCTTCCTTCTGTTGGAGAATCACTTCTACTTATTAAGGGGGCACTATCCCCTCGTGCATCTGTAATTTCCACTCCTGTTTTGATTTCAGGCTTTCTGGCAGTGGGACCATTTCTACCCGGGCCCTTTCCACTCATGCTCTTTTGTCGCGGGGACCTTTTGACCCAGACCCTTTTGACGCAGAGCCCTTTTGACGTGAGGTCCTTTTGTCGCGGGGCCGTTTTGACTCGGGCCTTTTGTCACGGGGCCCTTTTGACGCGGCGCCTTTTACCCGGGCCCTTTTGACGCAGGCCCTTTTGACCTGGGCTCTTTTGACGCGGGGCCCTTTTGACTCGGGCCTCTTTTGACGCGGGGCCGTTTTGACTCGGGCCTTTCTGTCCTCGCCCTTTTGTCCGGGCCCTTCTGACATGGAATCAAAAATGTACACCACAAAGAACAAAAATAGCACAAAATTTAAAGGCACTCTAAGCAAAATATATGTTCACTTAAGGCATTCCACCCATTTACCCCCACATCATGCGCCCAATTATCCCTTGGGGTAATTGGCAGGTACAAATTTTAACAAAACGTTAACTGCCTTACAGTCAGGATTCTGCTCTCTTTACGCCACCATCCTTATGATGTTTTTAAGCAGCAGTAAAAAAAATCTGGCTCAAAACATTAATAGATGAGCGATTTATTGTGACTCAAACCAAAATACACACAAACCTGAAACTCGGTTTCAAATATGTCATTTCTGAACCAAATCAGCTTTTGTTTCTTGTCATTATTACACCCTCTCAAAATTCATCTAAGCTTCTTTTTCTGATCAACATCTATCCACCCAAAATTTTGGTTGTAATTATATTTCATAAAAATATCCTGAAATGCAAAAAATACATTTTAAAAAAATTTCCGCCCAATTACCCCCCGCGCCCAATTATTCTCTTCTACCCTATGCGACGATCCATCGTATAATAAATTAAGATATTGGTTATAATATATACTTTAATTTAACGATTAAAATATTTCCTAGTTGAGTGACCTTGTTTAACATTGTGCTTATTTTTGGTTCGTTTTCTAAAGCCTTTGGTGCATGTGTATTTTAGTTTAATGTGTTCCAAACAAGGAAAGGAAAAGGCAAAGTGCCAGAACAGAAAAGGAGGACTGAAAATGCAGTGTTGGCAGTAAGAATTATTGTTTCTTAATAGATGCATTTAAAAGCAAGATCTTTTTTTAAAAAATTCTACAACAGTACAGTCAGCAGCAAAAGTGAAGATACATACTTACACGTTTTCTATAAACAACTTCTCAAGAAATTGGCGAATCGGAACAGTTTTCAATACATTCAGAGGTAAACAAAATTACGTTTTCTCTACACGAGGGTTCCTCAACCTAGGGGTCGCGATCCCTAGGAATGTCTCGAGGGGGTTTCATAGGGGTCGCGAAGATAAACGGAAGAGATAAAAATAATTAGAATCTATATTTTTAAATATTTTTAAATATTATTTTGAATTTTATTCTGATAGGCATATTTTTATTTTTATACATACTGTTGAGAACAACAAAAAATTGGTCTACTAAACATTTTCAGCAGATGCAGAGTTGTTTAAAAATCAATTGAAATGAAAGAAGTACGATATAAAGCTAATAAGAACTACATATTAAAATACCAGAAAAATACAAACGCAGCAAAGCCTGCATATTAAAATACAATTAAAATTGAAAGCTAATGACATACCTGAGCATGATGTGATTCCACTAGTGCGGCAATGTCTGGTTCAATGTTCGTGACGTACATTATCAAATCATTAAAAATAGTCCATAACTTTTCTCACAACTGTCTAAGTTTTTTAAACCAAAATTACTCACTTTTCTTTATCATATGACCCAAAATTAAGGAAGTTATGAAGTTTAATTTCTTTAAACGATCTCCATTTTGAAACAGTATGACGGATCGGATTCGAAATTTGTAATATGAATGAACTGACCAAATTTGGTTTTAATCCATTCGCGTTTAGGGAAGTTACTGTATCCACTATATACAAGAAATGGATTCTACTATTATAGAAATAGATGGGTATCGTGAGATCTCCACAATAGGTATATTAAAATCTTGCTCAAGCTTATCACAAACCAGAAATTATAAGGAGGTCACTGGCAAGATGATGTGATAAAATGGGAGTCGTGATAGGTATTAGGTGGAGAACCACTGTTCTACACCAATGAAAACTGATTTAAAATGAGTTAACTCATTTTGAAGCTATTGACATAGGGCATATGCAACGAGTAAATCCATTTCTTCTACTGATTTTAAACCAAATATTCAAAACTCATTACTTTATCTTTCAGAAATGTTTGCCTCAAACCATATCAAATATAATTCACTATAATTATGTTATAAACTATTAGTAATGGTATACTTAGGGACAGAGTCGTAGCTAGAGATTTCGGCACCCGGGACATATAATTCGGTGCCCCTACACTCGTCTCACCAAACTTTTTCTTCTTCTTTTTTAGCATATAAGAGACGCAGCTTTTGTTATGCTAAGTTAAATTTCTATCAAGCTGCTTAGACAAACCATTACAATAGCCAAAAGCTATCATTAGGTATTCTTTTTACAAATAAGAGCTGTTTTCGAGAGGCGTATTTTGAACCTTTTGTTAAACTTGACAATACTATTTTTGGTAGGTTTACAGATCCACTTGGAGAACAATTATGGAAATTTACAACTATTTACAACATTTCATACTATTGATAAGAAATGAAATTTCAATAATAAGAAACTATTTTTTTTTTAAATGTTCGATATGGGTGACAGTATTAATTTCCAGTAATAATTGTAAACTTTTGAAATTTTATTCTGTATGTGACTACACAAATAACATTTTAATTTCGATTCTCGGAAATTCAGAAGCAGCCTTCTTTGTTAATTTATCAATATTTATCGACGAAACTGAAGAATATATTTAATGTTTTTATTTAAAATCCAAAATATAGTTTGGCTACTATATATCTTTGAAATTACAGCAGTTTCTTGATTTCTTAATGAATGAAAGTTCTGAAATTAATGTTACTTATTATTAATTAACATTCTAAAAATACCCTAACACACATACAGACACATGTATACAATGTGTGTAAATGTTTTGAATGTATGTAGATATAATATAACAGCACAGCTAAATACAAATGCACAAATATATGCTGGAACTACAAGTAGTTAATGGAGAAATGATTACGATAAATTCCTTCAGACTGAAAACATTTCATATTTCAATTGAATTTGAAAATCACTAGTAGTGGGCAGTCATTCAAAAAAGCGAAATTCATTATGTTAGATTCTGACCCCTTAAGCTCTTATTCTACACCTGCTTCAAGTTCGAAAACTTTATTAATCCCCTAGTTTACCTTCATGTTTTTTTTACCGTTCAAACAGGAGCTTGCGTGTGTCTTTTCACCTCTTTCATTTTCTTACCTTTATTCTCACCGTCACGATTAATCCGATTAGGTAGAAAAATGGGATTAACTTACCAAACCCATCACCATCAAAACGCCGAACACATATTTCAGACTTTGACCGTTTCTGATTTTGAAAACGCCCCTACGTACACTCGCCACCATGTATAACATATCGTCATTAACAAATCATGTATAATAACCTTTTTTAAATAATAAGTAAAACTTTGTTATGCCCTTATGGAAACGTTTGGGGTTGCGACCAGAGCAAGCAAGAAAATCTATATCTGCAACCAATAACAATATTGATTTAATAGGGCACCAATACTTTTACGGGGCGCGGCGCCGATTACTTTTTCTATCTTCCCGCTCGTTCGGCACTCTCCTGCTATCAGCGCTGCACATATTATAATATCCAATATTTTAGTATACAATCAGCATTTTCAAACCGATTCGGCTGTTCGAGATTTAATCCTTTGCTTTCGAAATCCGTTAAGTCTAGGGATGAGTGTAATGATTGTACAGCTACCATTTCTCTATCACACATTCCTGACTCAGAAGGCTTTTTGCTATTATCAAAAATTGTACATAAAAATCATCATCTCCGACAAGCACATTGTACGATAATGATGTTATTCCATCTCCCATTGTACATTACCATTATCTTGATATTAACCTAGACAGGCTACCATTCACAGTAATATTGCGTTTAGCCGAAAGAAGATAAGGTATTTACAAACGCGAACTCAGCTACTGCTCGCTGCTGTAACCAAAATATCTCAGAAATTTGAATTTCAAGGGTTATCATTGTTTCACCCCAAAAAGGAAGAACTGACTTCTGTATATCGGAGCTAATCATTAATTACATAAATATTTATAAATAATATCAACTGCAAGCACAATTACTCCCAATACCCAACCCAATAGTAATATGCAGAAGAAAGGGAACAAATCTTTGAAAGAAATATCTCTATAACCCGTACAAGAATTATTGGGACAAGGTCGTTTGGTTCTATCACCAGTTAACACGTCAGAGTTCCACTTAGAAATCAAACCAGCCGCACGAAATCTACGTATGACCTCGTTAAAAAAACTTACGAATGAAGAACCTTTAGGAAATGCAATAGAATAGAATTGAATTCCTAGCGTTTCCTCCACAATATGAAATGTTTCTGAACAACTAATACATGGAAGAACTTTGTTCGAATAATACTCCAGTGTAGGAATAGAAGCAACCACACCGACTTGTTCACTATGATACATTTTTCTGACTAGTTCTTCATAATTACCATAAACTTGAGTTCTACCATATAAAGCCAGAAATGCTTGGTTTGATTTGTCATTGAAGAGACTAACATGAAATCTTAGACCCTTAATAGTCAAGTCGGAGTTTGCAACGTCTACCAAAGTCATCATGTCTGGATAATATTGGCTAATTGTTAAGATAGTAACAATTGAACCTTGATACAAAGAGCTTATGATAAGGCTAAAATAAACCCAAGAAAAGAAAAGAATCCTCGTGGAATGTCTTCTTGGTTGAGTAACAGATAATTGTAATAAAATGCCAAACAACCTCAAAATTATCCTGATCTTATCACTTGCTTGCTCAAAAGCATCAATCAATCTTTGAAATGACAATATAAAAACAAAGATGCATGTAAATACCCCCAGAATTGACAACCATACATACATATTATAAAACATAATATGAGACTTCCAATGTGGGATTTTTTTGGCTTTTGGTACCAATATAGCTGCTGGTGCTGCAAACAGATATTCCGAGTATTCTAATATTTCTAGTCTGTCGTAGCGAGCCCCTAAAGCGCAATATGTCAAGTCAGCTTTCTTCGCAGCAAGATCACCCATTACTCCAATCCAAGTTCCATTGTGTAACTTATACCCAAAATTGCCCCAATCGTGAATAGTTGTATATGTTGTGTTATAGTTCATACATTGGCGTAGCTCATTCAAAACTTTAGCCACAAAACCTTCGGATACCGTATTATTGGTATATTCATTTTCCCAAAAGGCAAAGAACGGTAAAGCTTTAATACGTAAAGTCGTCAATCTTAGATTGTATCCATGAAGATTTAATGACTTCAAAGATCTGATACCCTCTCTGATTACCTCAAACATTGTTTCCAAAGAATCTTTAGACATATGGTGTATGTAAAACTGTTGAGAAAATGGATTGTATGACATAAATGTGTATCGTTGCTGGTTTTGATTGTCATTAGACGAAAATATGCATATTGCCGATAATTTTAGAATATGAGTTTGTAATAAATCGAACACAACGTGGTTGAAAATTTCTATAACATTTTCAATAGAGCTGCAGTTGCAAATTACAATATAAAATTTGCTCCATTATTCCAATAGTACACATCTTTCTTTGGTATGATATCTTGGAAATGTCTCTTCATTAAGAAAAATAAGTATGATATCATTTTCGCTTGGTTTTGGTACTTTTGATAGAAATCTTCTTGAAGAATTAGTAACTTCTTGCGTGTTCACACGAAGCACGGGTAATGGTGTTTGGCCGAGCAGGTCTTGAAAATATGATGAAATCGGGTTATCCCTTTCTGTAGACAGTAGGACAACTTGCTGTCGCTCAGGATACAAAGTGCTGCATAGCTGTATAAGAAAGTATGATAACTGAAATATACCACGGTCCATAACTTGTGATGAAGTGGTTGATATTACATCTAATATTCCACAGTCAGTTAAAGGAATAACGCAGTGCATTAGGAGTATTTGCGTAATAGCCGACATTCTTTAGGGTTAATTTCCCGTCGTCTTCTGAATAATACCATAATCAAATAACCAAATCTGTGCCTGAAACAAAAAGTATAATAAGTATATAAATTATAAATATAACGAACTAAGTAGTCTATGAAAAGAAAGCTAGAAATTTTACTTTGTCCTAAATCGTTATAAGAAATAAGGTATAAGTTATCGCCATTCAATGTAACTAAGTGATTTACATTATTCACAATACAGAATGCTACAGATATAATATAAGTTCATGGACACGTGAAAATTTCTTTTCTCATTTCTATAATCATCGTTTTACACGTGTCTTAGCTTTAATGAACAACTTAGTTCTGAATTTACTGGAAATACAGAAATTAGTGCATGTGCTACATGCAACATGACCGAATTGGATAAAATTGCTAATAATAATAAAAAACAGTAAAACAGTAATGAAACAGTAATGAAAGAGTAAGATCTCCTATTCTTACACCGGGAGCTAAACCCCGCTATTATAACCTATTTTGGCCTAAACTCTTGAATTCCTCTACCAACTTAGAATACGCCGCTACTAGACTGACGTGATAAAACATTTAGCTTGAGATAGGTACTAATTAAGTTCCAAAATTCATTTCAAACACGTTAGCCGTTTTCCCGTGACGCAATCACAAACAACAGAAATTGTCGATTTCGATTTGGCGAAAGATATAGAAAATGCTCCCCTTCAGTTAATAACGTGAATTTTCAAAAACACTGATACACCTTACCGCTAACTGTTCAATGACAAATTTATGTGTCAAGTTTTCTCTTTATGATTTAATGGGCTCGTAGAATACTGTATTTTTCGCATCAATCATGTCCCATCGCTTCTTCCTCACGATACACATTATTCAAATTGACATGATAAAAGGCCAGCCCGAAATTGGTGATAAATATATTCCAAAATTCATTTCAAATGGTTGTGTCGTTTCCCTGTGATTCGATAACCCACAAGATAAGATTCATTTTTATATGTAAATAGATTAGTGAATATACAGGGTAGTAAAAAATGCCTCACTCTATTTCCAAAGTTTGTAACTTTGTTTGAAAATGAAAAAATCAATTCTGCTGTTAGTTACATTTATTAAGACTTTACATTCTGTGTCATTAAGTCGAGAAGATATTGACCAAGTAGCCTCCACACAATTGGGATCGTTTCAGAATACTCTCCATTACTTTTCTTAAAACGTCTGGTGATAAACGCACCACCTCTTGTTGGATATTCTCCTTTAGAGCCACCAAGACCTGAAACTTGATTCTGTAGACTTTTGATTTCAAAATCTCTTAAAGAGAAGGCTGAAGCTGTCAAATCGGGTGATCTTGCAGACTAACTCAAATCGCCAAAACAGGAGAGATCAAGCGACCGGGAAATGGTTGCTTCAGAATTATCATTGTTGCTCGTGCTGTGTGCGCGGTCGCACCGTCCTACTGGACCCACATGTTTCTCAAACCCAATTCGTCAATTTGTGTCACCAAGAACTTATTGACAATGTTTCTGTAACGCGCATTACAGACAGTCACAATGTTGCCAAGGCTGTCCTCACGCTCTGCAAACACCGCACCGAACAGAGATTTTGAGAGGATGTAATGGCATGTGAATTGAACGCGATTTATCAGCACCCCAGAAACGAAAATTTTGCTTGCTTACATATCCGCATAGGTGAAAATGCGCTTCGTTGGTCATGATGGTTTTTTTAATGGAAAAAACTAATTTCCGCGGATGAGGTTTAGGGGACTTGGCTAAACTGCAAATGAGTTTGGTGATCTGCAGGCATTAACTGGTTTGTTGTTTGCATTTTCTACCGGAACATCTGTAAGCCTTGAACAAAAATTTGACGTAACGACCGACTGGGAATCCATTCTTTCCTTTAGGACGCATATTTAAATCGAAATTTGATAATAAAAATCAAGTACCACCCAAATAAACATGTTTAACAATTCATTTCACACAGTGTTACAGTTATTCTTTTTGAAAACTTTAAACGTCCATCTACCCCTTAGAATATGCATTCCAATCAAAGTGTAGTGACAAAAAACCCAAATCAACCCAAGTGGTAATTATTTTAAAAAATTCGTTTTACGCGGTACAGTCGTTTCCATATTCTCGCATTTTTGGAACACAAAATGGGAAATTTTAATATTATAGAAATTGACCTCTTCCCTCTAATAGAAGGAAATTCTTTTTTAGAACACCGAGAGATGTGACCAATTATCTTTAATGAGGATTTTATATATCGATTTTCATCTCCGTAACTCGAAGGGCTCCTGTGATACTTTATTTTTGACATAAGTTTAGAACAGCCCTTTTATTCCAAAATTAGATGTTGAAACCAAAATGACAAAAGAACTAAAAAAATAATGTTGAATGAGTACAAACAGAGAAATTGTTTGATATATTCATAATTATTTATAAAACAATTTCAAATGGAAAACCTTTGTATACAATTCCTTTTTTAAATAATATCTTTGTCAAATAATCATCGGTGGGGTCTCAATTTTTGGACTGTTCTTCCGCATCAACATGAGAGTCCGTTTAAAGTTATCAATACCACTGAATATGAACAAACTCGTTATATAATCGTTCTCAGAAACAGGAATTTTCAAATATCATTTGCAATGAAGAACTCTTTATGCATTATTTCAAAAGTAAAACACTAATGTGGCATTATGATATTACTTACGATACATAGAGAAAATTTGCTAGGGTAGTTTCGAATATACAGGGTGTATCAAAAAGGATTTTACGACCTTGAAAACTCAGATTCATTTACTTATTTAGCACACACACTTAGTTTTGGTGTAATTTTGTAGTAATTGTTTTAAGTTTTCTTTTTACTTTATACCTAAAAAGGTTCAATGTGTCTTCCATTAGTGATAGCCCTATGACACACATTTTCATCCAACCGATGTAGCATTTCTACACAAAATTCCTTACGAGTAATTTTATCAGTGTCTTTTAATTCTTACATCATTTGTAATTTGTATGGATTGAGATGCAACCTTTTTCTCAACACATGCTAAACTGTCATGTGTGGGACACCCAGCTGCCGAGAAGCACGCCGGTTTGATTTTATAGGACTGTTCACAAAGCTTTGTCTCACTGCTCTACAACGTCTTTAGACGTACGGGGACGACCTTAAGATTTGTTGTGTCTTACCGAACATCCAGTTTCAGTAAAATACTTAAGGCACTGATAAATAGTAAGCATGCTGGGAGGATTTTTACCATACTTTCTGCAAAAATTATGTTGCACAGTTGTTACACACTGGCATTCTTCAAACCAAAACACACAACTAGCACGCTCGGTACCTGTCAAGGCAGCCATCATTGCTCCAACTGCCGCTAGCGCTTGCGCTGGCTTGTTCCTGAACTAATCTACTACATGAGTCAAAACTTGGTGTATTACGCTACAAAACGACACCAAATTCATGTTTGTGAGGTAAATGAATAAATTAATATGAGTTTTCAAAGATGTAAAGACCTTTTCGATATACCCTGTATATAAGCATCTCGGGCGAACATAATGGTAAGCGCCACTTCGTTGAAATTAAATTATTAGGTGGAATGGGTTGTGATAGAACCACAGAAGAATACGTAAGTAGTTTTCTTTCTGAAATGTATCTGTAGAAGGCAGATGAAACTTGTTTATTGTGTAACATTGTGTTGTGTTGCAGGGAAACTGTGAATCCTCTTTCCAGTTTACTCGAAAGTTAGAAAATGACGTTATGCTTTCGCAAGTCACTCATATAAACAAGGTAAACCATTTATGTGCACTTGTAGCTTTTAAACTAATAGACAAAAAACGCTGAAATTTTGTATACCATGAAAATTTATTCAAGAACAAATTGTTTGCCATACTTTGTGGTATCACCAAGTTAAAATTGTTGCCAACCAATCAGGTTATTAAATGTTTAAAATTCTACTCGTTAAACGAAAAATAACAATATTACATTTGTTATTCAGTGTTGCAAACTAAGAACACTACAGTATCACAAAAGTCCAAATTTTGGTCTTTTCTATAGCAGTAATAAGTGAGACGGGCGGAACAATATAAATATAAAGTTTCTTATTGTCTAATACAATGGTCATGGTATCACCGATTTCGATTGAACAGAAACAAAGATACAAGAGGTTGAAAACTTGAACCTTTTTCAAATGCCTTTCTCATGCATAGATAGCTTTCAATAGATGTAAAGATTATAATGTCGTTTAAAGCAATAAGGTATATCAAACTATTCTGAAGATATGGTAAATAATAGTAAAGTTTCCAACAATGCTTAAAACTATATAGTTTCGAGAACTTGTAATTACACCTACCGAAAAGTATTTTGTAATATTATAAAAGCAAATTAAATCAACAATTGTTCCCCTAATACGCCATATTAAGAAAAATATCAAATTCAACAACTTTTTTTACATGTCTGGAATGATATATCAAATTGCTGTAAACAGTATGGTGATCTTTATGCCTGTTGAAAACCACAGCTTAACAATTTAGCTAAATAAAGTTCTTTGAAGAAAATCAAATTTTCAGTTTCTTACAACTTTCTTAATACTTGCTCGAAACACATTACATGATGACCGTAGTATTCGACAGTAAAATGTTTTGGGTATGCTTCACTCCGTCCGTGTCATTTGCGTTATTACTGTTGCTGAACGCTTTAAAATTTGATTCATTTTCTTTGTTAGTGATACTATAGTGTCCTTAGTGTGCAACATTGCACAATAACAGTACTGTGAGTTTTCGTTTTACATATAAATTTGAAATGTATTATTACATTCACATATTACATATTTAAATTTTATATATATTATAAATTTCATATTATATATTCAAATTTATTATATATATTTACATAACCTGACGTTGTTTTTTTCTTTAAACCATACTTTATATTGGATTGGCAACGTTGTTAATCTGATTGTATTGCAGAGTACGACAAACAATCTCCTCTTTTTGGATCAAAAGATCCAATATATTTCAGGCAAAAATTCTCTTGTAGGCCTTATATCTCGAGAACTACATATCGTCCCTTTGTTTGCAAAGTGTCGTATCTCAGTTTTCTCATTTTTCAGGAGAGCGATTTGAAATTTTGCACCTATTTTACTTTCCTGTTACGCTTGTGTTTACCAACAAATATTTACCAATTTTTGACACAGTGGAGCCAATAGTATATTCTTTAATACCATATGTTCAAATTATATAAATTGTAATATTAAGTCATAAAATATGTTATTTGAGATACGTCATTTTGCAAAAAAAAATGTTTGTTTTAAGAATGAGTTACATCACTGTGCATAGTTCTTGGTATGTAAGAATAATGCCAAATTGAAGTTGGAAAACTGTAAATTTGTGCTTTGTATACATCTAGGTTGCTATATTCATCTTTGATAGATTAAGTTATAAAAAATAGTAAACAAACAGTAGAACCAAAAGTCATATCTTTCATTAATTAATTAAACATATTTATGAAATCAATAGTAAAACAACTAACTAATATAGCTTCTGACCTTTCGCCAAAAAAGGAAATAATGTGGTATGAAATGAATACTACAAATTAACACTATAAAGGAATATGAAGCTGTATGAAAGAGAAATAAAATTCAAGACAGCATCTAAATTATGAAATTAAAAATAAGTTATCGTATCCAAACTAGAT
Organism: Thermobia domestica; assembly: GCF_964235325.1. Taxonomy (NCBI): domain Eukaryota; kingdom Metazoa; phylum Arthropoda; class Insecta; order Zygentoma; family Lepismatidae; genus Thermobia; species Thermobia domestica. The sequence goes on along the minus strand of NC_137455.1, from coordinate 146,994,012 downwards.
TATAATAGTATTCGTTTAAGTAAACATGAGTATAAATATAACTTAAATGAGTACAGTTAATAGTACCTCCATACAATACTAGCAAAAACCAGTCTTGAAGTTTAAAAAACTACAAAAAGAAAGAAACTCGTTTTTGTTCGAAACCGCCGTAATGGTCGAGATGCAAGTAAAATTGCTGGGGCTCAGACATTTGTATGATAGGGGTAGGTCCGTTGCACAGAGATGTTAAGTCTGCGTATTTGTCTTGGGAGACTTTCAGCTTTCTCAGGTTAAGCTTCCCGACCTCTTTTATGTTCTTCTTGAGGCGCTTAAGTTGGAGTTCCTTATAGTCTAATTGTAGGTGGCTGGTTTTGTAGAAAATAGTTGTCGGCAGTGACGTAACTAGGGGAAAGGTGCAAATGGGGCTTGTGCCACAGGCACCGCATTAAGAGGGCGCAAAACTGGGCAAATAAATATTTATTTTCACTGTAAGGCATTGGAAGGAGTTTTAGCAAACTAAAGATCATAAAAAAAATACCTCAGAAACTTAACACGACTATATATAGTGTAGCCAAACCAAACGTAATAATTAACTCAATATGTTGTGCTTATTCCGTAAAAAAAAAAAAAAAAAAACGAAAACTCGATTTAAGGATCGTTTAAAAATGTTATGGCCCCTGATCCACAAATTCAATATATTTCATAGAATCAAACATTTTCTTGTACGCCCCATATTTTGAGGACTACAACGACTTACCAACCTTAGGATCATATTCATAAACATAAATTAGCTTCAAAGTTATCTTTTGAAGGCATTATAAAAAGCTTTGCAGTCAAAAGAGCCAGCAAAGTTAAATTTTAGTTCCAGCCTTTTGTGTTTACATTTAAATAATTCAATTTAAGAGATTTGCAAAATATCCCAGTGTAATACTTAAGACAACAGCTTAGTTTGTTATAATTAAATATTCTATTCTAAAGCAACAGACTGTCGATTTATTCTACACATATGCACCTCCCGATATAATTCCAAAAACATTGCGATTTGCAGTTATATGTCAAGCATGTCACTCTCAGATTATTTGGTAATCAAATACTAATCAGTTTGGTATCTTATATTGTACTAAAAATTAAATTATGTACTGCACTTTTAAAATCAAGCTTCACCACTTCAGGAAAAAATTGAATAGGAGAATTACTCCGTGATGCCAATATCATGTGTAGTTGAAGGGCGTTCTGGTTTGGTTGGTAAGGGAACTAGCCTAGTTGTCGGTTGTCGGTGACCCCTTCACTCTTATTTCCATCATGTTCTTCCCGTGTAGGTCTTTTGCATCACTTCCCTCTGATTCGCGAATTTGTAGAATTCTAAATTCTTTGGAGAGCTGCTTGAAGTTGAGGAAATCGCTATGCTGTAGTTCCACTTCCTCAAAAGATTACTTTCTACTAGCAGCTTGGTCACAGGGACCAGTTGTGAAGGCACATAAATATTTTCTGCTTGCTTAAACAACATATTAAAACAAATTACGCATTAAGGTTGAACACAGACACATACACAAACAAAAGTATAAAGTCGTTAGAGATAGGACTCTATGTGAACAATAGAAACTCACCTTATTTTTTTCTTGCAAACTGTCGTATCGTGAATTACGGCACTTAGAGAGAAATTCAATTTTCTACAATTGAGATACGATGAACATCGAACTGCTTATTCTACAGTTATATTTAGGAATTTAGATACGGCTATTAAACAGAATTATAGAGCTCCTAAAGGGGAATCCAGGACTTGTCTTAATTCAAAAATCGATTTTTTTAAATACGACACTTTGCAAATAAAGGAACGATATAGTGTAGCCAAACAAAAACTAACAATTTACTCAGTATGATGAGCTTATTCCGTAAAAAAAAAATACGAAAAATCGATTTAAGGACTATTAAAAAAATTTTGTGGCACCTGATCCACAAAATTCAATATATTTCATACAATCAACCATTTTCTTGTACGCCCCATATTTTGAGAATTACAAATAGTGTAGCCAAACCAAAACTAACAATTTACTCATCATGATGTGCTTATTCCGTAAAAAAAAAATATGAAAACTCGATTTAGGGGCCTTTCAAAAACTGTGTGTCCCCTAATCCACAAAATTCAATATATTTTATACAATCGAACATTTTCTTGTACTTATATCTGAAGAACTAAACATAGTGCAGCCAAACCAAAATTAACAATTTATTCAGTATGATGTGTTTATTCCGTAAAAAATACGAAAACTTGATTTAGGAACCGTTCAAAAATTTTATGGTCCCTGAACCACAAAATTTAATATATTTCATACAATTAAACATTTTTTGTACTCCCCATATTTTGAGAACTACATATAATGTAGCCAAAACAAATCTATTAATTTAATTAGTATGATGTGCTTATTCCGCAAAAAATACGAAAACTCGATTTAGGGATCGTTCCAAATATTTTTGGCCCCTGATCCACAAGATTCAATATATTTCATAGAATCAAACATTTTCTTGTACGCCTCACACTTTGAGGACTACATAAAGTGTAGCAAAACCAAAACTGTATTTCTGTCAAAGGTGACCAGGATTGGAGATGTTATCCCCAGAGCACGGAAAACACGACGCCGAAGTTGCCAGTTAATTAGATTCTCCAGACCAGGTATATCGAGCTCTTGCTCCGTTTTAACTTTGGAACATGAAGTGCGTGTGTGCGTGAGAGAGAGAGGGGGAGAAGTGAAAGATGCAAAGACGAGATAGAAAAACGTCAAGAAAGAGAGAGATGGAGGGGGACGAATATAAATATGAAACATACTTATCATTAGTAGAACGCACACACTGTTTACTGAAATTATCGCCAGTGATGCTTTGTAAGTTGTCCATCAGAAGATAAATCTCTGTTTGCAGCCATTATTTTATGCAAAAAATCTTACTACCTGATGGGGAATCGAACCAATACTTTCCTGTTGGAAGTCTAGCACCCTACCACTACATCACCGATTGCATTAGTCAAACTTTGTGTAACAAATGGTGTAGTGTTTCTTTCTGAGAATGATAACACAGAAAGTGTATACAGCAGATCAATGATGTTTTTGGAATGTCCTGGTAAATCCCTTGCCCTTTCCCAACCAACATTCGTAAATCGCCTCTATCATAACACAGGTGTTTGCGTCCATATTCTTACGTATTGCTTGTCCAGTATGATAAGTCGATTCTGAAAAATCACTTTGTAAAAAGTTAACTTTGGCGTGAACAGGATTTGAACCTATATTAAATAACTATTATTCATAAGGCCATTACGTTACCCCTACACTATCGGCCACCTGAAATTACAAGCCAAATATTGCATAGTTTAGCCCTGATCTTTGTAACGAAACGGTTTCCTCCTGTAACGTTATTTGCACCAAAGTGCACAACGAAATTCATTTATTCGACGGCCCAGAGAGAAATTAATGCCCACTAATAAAGGAAAAACATACAATCCAGGAAAAGATAGAGAAATAAAACATATTTTGCAGTGAATTCTCCGTGCAAGTTCAAAAGTACGCATATAATAATAATAATAATAATTATTATTATTATTATTATTATTATTATTATTATTATTATTATTATTATTATTATTATTATTATTATTATTATTATTATTATTATTATTATAACCTGTATTATAAAATAGAAAGTAACTATGTTTGTGGCTCCTAATTTCTTGAACCACCCAACCGATCTCGATCAAATTTTCAACATTGAGAAGGTTCGGACCTGGTAAGCTTTTTTACCATTTCATGTTAACGGTAGAACTTAGGGGAGGAGGAAGAGAGGAGGGTTGATATATAAAAATGAATAAAACTTAATAACTCTTGAATTGCCAGACCGATCTCTATCAAACTTTCAACATAGATAAGGGTTGGATCAGGGACAACTTTTATCATTTCAGTTTGACTGTGCAACGTAGGGGCCGGAGAGAGGGAGATATATGTAAAAAATGAAAATGAAAGTGACTGTCTTTGTGACTTCATCACTCTTGAACCACCCGACCGATCTCGATCAAATTTTCAACATAGATGAAGAACAAACCTGAGATGGTTTGTGGTATATCAGACGGTGTAACTTAAGAGATGGGGAGGCAAAGTGACATTTTTAAAATAACGAAAAAGGACCGGTATTAGTGGCGAAACTACACATTTTGGTAGTCGCTGAGATTAACAGTGACAGATCTGATGCTGTTTAAATCCAAATTCAGCCAAGCAACTTGGAGGAGACATAAAAATGACCGAAATAACCAATATTAGTGTCGAATTCATAGTTTTTATCTCGCTGAGATGAACAATAACACTACAGATGCTGTGCCCCACAACATAGGGTGAGAAGAGTATATATAAAACTCAACGAAAATGACAGATATCGAAGAGCGCTTTAGTAATACTAAAGAGTAACTGAGTAACAAAACATATTACATGGAAATCTTTGAGTTTTACGTCCCACGGTTATGCCGGCTAGGCTAAAGGAGATGGTAATGATGAGTAATGAAGGAAATGGTGGAATGAAGAAAGTGGGAGGAAACGGGAGAACCCCGAGAAAACCTACGCACACGGTGTTTGTCCACCACAAAGATCACTTGGCGGGGGCTGGGATCGAACCCGGGACCCCAAGCACCAGGGGTGAACGCTCTACCACTGAGCCACCGCGGCCCCCAAAACATATTACTATTTTCTCTCAATTTAACCAACGAAGAAGGTAATGGATAATAATAATATTAATAATTATACTAATAATAATAGACAACTACTGTGTATGTGAATAATAATAATAATAATAATAATAATAATAATAATAATAATAATAATTATTATTATTATTATTATTATTATTATTATTATTATTATTATTATTATTATTATTATTCACGTACTTTTGAACTTGCAGGGCGAAATCACTGCAAAATGTTTTATTTCTGTAATTTTTCCTGGATTGTATGTTTTTCCTATATCAGTGGGCATTAATTTCTCTCTACGCCGTCGAATAAATGAATTTCGTTGTGCACTTTGGTTAGTTCCAAAGATCAGGGCTAAACTAAGTAATATTTGGCTTGTAATTTCAGGTGGCCCGATAGTGTCGGGTTCACATAATGGTCTTATGAATAATACAGCTATCTAACATAGGTTCAAATTCTGTTTACCCCAAAGTTATTTTTTTTACAAAGTGATTTTGAAGAATCGACTTATCATACTGGACAAGCAATACATAAGAACGTCGAAGCAAACAGCTGTATCATGATAGAAATGATTTACGAATGTTGGTTGGGAAAGGGCAAGGGATTTACCAGGACATTCCAAAAACATCATTGATCTGCTGTATACACTTTTCGTGTTATCGTTCTCAGAAAGAAACACTACACCATTTGTTACACAAAGTTTGACTAAAGCAATCGGTGATGTAGTGGTAGGGTGCTAGACTTCCAACAGGAAAGTATTGGTTCGATTCCCCATCAGGTAGTATAATTTTTTGCATAAAATAATGGCTGCAAACAGAGATTTATCTTCTGATGGACAACTTACAAAGCATCACTGGCGATAATTTCAGTAAACAGTTTGTGCATTCTACTAATGATAAGTATGTTTCATATTTATATTCGTCCCCCTCCCTCTCTCTCTTTCTTGACGTTTTTCTATATCGTCTTTGCATCTTTCACTTCTCACCCCACTCTCTCTCACCCACATACGCACTTTTTGTTCCAAAGTTAAAACGGAGCAAGAGCTCGATATACCTGGTCTGGAGAATCTAATTAACTGGCAACTTCTGCGTCGTGTTTTCCGTGCTCTGGGGATAACATCTCCAATCCTGGTCACCTTTGACAGAAATACTGTTTAAACGCACGGAAATAAGTAAAATCTTCTTTTTATCCTCTGGGTTACCGAGTCTCAGTCGAATTACCGGGTCACTACGGATTTGAATCCTCGACCCAGTGGTGGTCTACATCATCCGACTGACACGATGATACGTTTGAGCTCTTAATGTGTTCATTTTATCTGTGCAAATTACGTTATATCCGGAAGAGATTAAATCAATGCTGGATGTTCGGAACAGATAAATCTTCGGAAAAGACTAGAAGATGGTAACCTCTTTGGTTATTTGAAAACATAATTTTATTTATACTAGTTTGACACAAAATTTATTTCCATCCTATAATTCAATGTGTTTTATTCACGTTGAAATTTGAAACATACTACATCTAAGCGGAACATAAAACTTTGCTTTCGAAAATTTGTAACTTTTCATTACGATGCAGTTTCTACTTTTAATATAGGGTATTTCTGATAGAAATTTAGCAGTAAAATAGCATTCTTCAATTTTGTCTTTCTTTCTTTTTCTTTTCGTTTTGTTTTTTTCATTTTTTTTTGTTCAGTTTGCGTTTGTAGTCTGAAATGGAGAATATAACCAACGCTATCTACTGGGTATATTAGAATGTGTTTTGGGATTAGTACGTCAAATGAACACTGCATTTATCCTTTTTATCCTCTGGGTTACCGAGTCTCAGTCCAATTACCGGATCACTAAGGATTTGAATGATGTCTTTGGAATGTACTGGTAATTCCCTTGCCCTTTCCCAACCAACATTCGTAAATCGTTTCTATCATGATGCAGGTGTTTGCTTCCACATTCTTATGTATTGCTTGTCCAGTATGATAAGTCAATTCTTCACAATCACTTTCTAAAAAGTTAACTTTGGTGTGAACAGGATTTGCACCTATGTTAGATAACTGTATTATTTATAAGATCATCACGTTAACCCTACACTATCGGGCCACCTAAAATTACAAGCCAAATATTACTTAGTTTAGCCCTGATCTTTGGAACGAACCAAAGTGCACAACGAAATTCATTTATTCGACGGCCTAGAGAGAAATTAATGCCCACTAATAAAGAAAAAATACATAATCCAGGGAAAATTACAGAAATAAAACATATTTTGCAGTGATTTCGCCCTGCAAGTTCAAAAGTACGTGAATAATAATAATAATAATAATAAATAATAATAATAATAATAATAACCCGCTTCGTTGGGTTAAATTGAGAGAAAATAGTAATATGTTCCGTTACTCAGTCACTGTAAAGTATTTCTAAAGCGCTCTTCGATATCGGTCATTTTCGATGAGTTATCTCCTCCCCTCCCTATGCTGTGGGGCAAGGCATCTTCAGTGTCATATTTCATCTCAGCGAGATGGAAAACTATGAATTCGACACTGATATTGGTTACTTCGGGAACCGCGGTGGCTCAGTGGTAGAGCGTTCAACTATGGTGCTAGGGGTCCCGGGTTCGATCCCAGCCTCCGCCAAGTGAACCTTGTGGTGGACAAACACCGTGTGCGTGGGTTTTCTCAGGGTTCTCCCGTTTCCTCCCACTCTCTTCATTCCACCATTGCATTCATTTCTCATCATCACCGTCTCCTTTAGCCTAACTTCCATAATCGTGGAACGTAAAACTCAAAGATTTCATTTTCATTTTTGGTTATTTCGATCAGTTTTATGTCTCCTCCAAGTTGCTTGGCTGAATTTGGATTTAAACAGCATCAGATGTGTCAATGTTAAACAGTGTGTGCGTTATACATAATAAACTGTAATGATAAGTATGTTTCATATTTATATTCGTCCCCCTCCCTCTCTCTCTTTCTTGACGTTTTCCTATCTTGTCTTTGCATCTTTCACTTCTCCCCCCTCTCTCTCTCACCCACACACGCACTTCATGTTCCAAAGTTAAAACGGAGCAAGAGCTCGATATACCTGGTCTGGAGAATCTAATTAACTGGCAACTTCGGCGTCGTGTTTTTCGTGCTCCAGGGTAACATCTCCAGTTCTGGTTATCCCTGACTGAAATGCTGTTTAAACGCACGGAAATAAGTAAAATCTCCTTTTTATTTTCTGAGTTACCGAGTCTCAGTCGAATTACCGGGTCACTACGGATTTGAATCCTCGACCCAGTGGTGGTCTACATCATCCGACTGACACGATGATGCGTTTGAGCTCTTAATGTGTTCATTTTATCTGTGCAAATTACGTTATATCCGGAAGAGATTAAATCAATGCTGGATGTTCGGAACAGATAAATCTTCGGAAAAGACTAGAAGATGGTAACCTCTTTGGTTATTTGAAAACATAATTTTATTTATACTAGTTTGACACAAAATTTATTTCCATCCTATAATTCAATGTGTTTTATTCACGTTGAAATTTGAAACATACTACATCTAAGCGGAACATAAAACTTTGCTTTCGAAAATTTGTAACTTTTCATTACGATGCAGTTTCTACTTTTAATATAGGGTATTTCTGATAGAAATTTAGCAGTAAAATAGCATTCTTCAATTTTGCCTTTCTTTCTTTTTCTTTTCGTTTTGTTTTTTTCATTTTTTTTTTTTTTTTGTTCAGTTTGCGTTTGTAGTCTGAAATGGAGAATATAACCAACGCTATCTACTGGGTATATTAGAATGTGTTTTGGGGATTAGTACGTCAAATGAACACTGCAGAATTGGCAATCGAACCACGCGAAAACAAAGCATGTGTGTTAATCTTTTGACATTATCCTAGATGTATCTCGGAGATATACAGTTCTACTGGAAATGAGTATGCTATCCATTATGAAAGTGACATAATGAATGTTTAAATTATCCTCTATATATTCGAATAGTTCTGAAAAAATATGTAAAAACAAACGTTATTTCTATATTATTGTTGGATTCCTGGAAACGGAACTTTATAATGTTAGGTTCTTTTCTTACTATCTTTGAATTCCACAGTTTTGTCTGTTCTCGTTTTCTTTTTTCTTCTTTTTTTCTCTCTCTCCCTGCTTTATTTTTGACTCTCTGTGTAATAGACATCCATTGGTTTCAACTTTTCATTGTATGTTTCTGTTTCTCCCTACATCAACTTATGAATCTTGTTTCGTCTCGGTTTTGTTAGTTCATTTTATCGAAGCTAATAGATGTATAGTTTGAAATTAGAATTGCGGTCATGTTGTTAGCTAATTTTAGTATGGGAGAGAAGAAAGGAGGAGAGAGAGGGGGTCTCTTTACCTGACACGATTATAGGATAAGAAGATGCATATTGGGTGGCCTAACTGCACGGCGTTAGCTGTCACAATTGTTTGATGCGGAGTGTACAAAGTTCGGTAGAAGTGGTTGAAACCCGAGTTAATGAGCATAGCAACCAAATTAAAGTATTACAGGACGAAATAAACACTATCAAGGAAAGGGTCATTACCATAAATGATAATCCTGATCAGATCACCAATAGCGAACATAGGCCAAATGAACCCCAGATTAGCTTTGAAAGAAAGTGATATACCGGAAAGCTGTACTGAGTGTGATTATAGTGCTTCTAGCATCGGAAAAGAAGAAAGAAGACCGTATTCATCACATCGCCGGAAAACCAGATACGTAAAGTCTAATCATGTGAAACGGTCTCATAATCATCATTTCAGATTTAGTGAAATAAGGTCTTTGACTAAATTTAGTGGAAGGTCAGAAGACATACCTGCAAGTGTATTTTTAGAAAAGTTCGAAGAAGAATGTGATTTAATTGGAGTAGACAGATCCAAATTTCTTAAAATTTTACCACACATTTTGCTACCACCGTACTCTGTTTGGTTCTAAGCGATCAGGAGTAGCTTACGCAATTATTTAGATTTTAAGGATGCACTGCTTTTCAATTTTGAGAATGATTTTATGTTGGCAAACCGAGACGCTTTGGTTCGAAACAGATGGTATGATCCCAAAATTGAGAAGAATCTTACTGATTTTGTGATTTCTGTATATAATGAGTTGAAATTAATTAATCCATACCAACAAGAATCACGAATCATAGCATCAATTCGGATATTGTTACCTTTTAGCTTGCAGCAAATATTGATTTCTTCACAATGCGTTATAGTGGGTTTTCTAACTACCAAAATTCTTAGTCTGTGTGCGATTTGATGATTAAGTATTGTGAGTGGTCTCATTTTTTCCCTTATGCTTTGTAGAATAAGAAAAGCTATGGTGGACATCTAGGACCCGCAACTGGCAAATATGGCGGCCATTCCAAAATGGCGGACGAATGACATTTTTATTTGTTTCTATCTAGGTTATTTTTTATCCGATTCCGAACATATTTTTTAAACGAAAAGTTTTAGTAGTTCTATACTTTTATTTATTACGAAGTTTCTGCTATCTACTTTAGTTTTTACCCAAAATTCATGTTTTTGGTCATTTTTGTACTTTTTTCAATATTGTTGCAAGAGAAGTTTGAGATTAAATTAGATTAACTGCGAATATGGATAAATTAGTTTTATTGGATACTGAAGATGTACGAGGTCTTCGACTCTAAACTGGCAAATATGCGGCCATTTCAAGATGGCGGACGGACGAAATTTAAACCAATCTCTGTCTCGTTTATTTTTCATCCGTTTTCGATTATCTTATTTTAAAACCAAAGCTCTTTTCTAGCTATTTAATACTTGACCACAAAAGTGTATACGAGATGTAGGTGTCAAACCCACTACGGGTCTAACAGTTAAACTTTGGAATTGTTAAAAAACTTCAAATGGCTTTATTGAACCAGAATTGGATGATAATTCCAGAAGACCTACATATAATAATGGCCGCATTAAGAGCTATAGGAAACTACATTGGCATTCCCGAGTTTACTGGCATTCCCGAGCTGTGGATCGAAAGCGATATCTTTAGTGATACAACTGTCAGTCATTTATTAGACGATAAACCAGTTCGTGGGTCATGTAAAATTTACATAACTACATTGCATGTTCTGTTTACGTTACATTTTGAAGAGTGTCTTAGAGAACACAAATACTTAGAAGATAAATACAAGAATATGAAAAAATAATTAGGGATGCATGGCAGAAAAAAGATTCAGAGTCCGTACAATTAGCCAACCAAGCTGCAACCGAGGAAATGGAGAATATATATGAAGAACTTGGAGATTTTTGTAAAAAAAAAAAAATGAATACCACGTGTAAAACGGTTCTAAATTATGTGAATATTGTTTTCACTTTGATGCCTTTTGTGCGAGCAGTGCGGAGTGCAAACTGGAAATTAAGATTATCTTCATTTGAAGATTTTACAAAGTATTTCCTTGCATTGAACTTGCCCAATTACAGTGCATTCTCCGCCTTATATATTGTAGAAATGAATGCACTAGCCGAAAATGATATAGAAGTATGATCAGAACTTGAAGAAGGAAAGTGGGCTCCTATCAAATCTGGTTCACCATTTTGTCATCTTGGAGCGTATGAAGCACTGGAGCAAGAGAATCGGCGATTGAAAATTAGATGTGGGATTGTCGGAATAACCCAAAATCAGGCAACGTTAATGAAGTTTTTTCTAACAAGTCCAGAGTTAACAAAGATATGTGGTGTAGACATGAAGCCAAGTGAACCGAACAAGCCTGAAGACCATCATGAAGCAGACTGTGCTGCATCATCTCGTTATATGAAGAACATCATTGCTATGATAGAATGTTTGAAAACCCATGTCAATCCTTTCAGCCATGATGTGGAAGAACTGCTTAATATTGTCACAATGACTATTGCGCCACCTGATGTGAAACATAATATGTCCAGCATGCCAGACTTTGGTTTACAAGAATGCCAAAAAAAATGTTAGTGAACGAATTATTGGAACAAAGAATTTCTGGGATCCATTTTCACACAGAAAACTAAAATTGTGAAAAACAATGGTTAAAAAAGGGAAAGGTCCAAGTAAGGAAGGTATTCTATAAATAAAGTATGACAAAAAGCTGTTTAATCGTCTTGTTCTTTGTTGTTCGCGTCCTGATGTAAATTTCAAAGAAATTATCGGAAAGTGTGAGTTAACAGCAGTTTCAAAATCCATGTTTGCAAGTGATGGAACAATGTACACAACTCAAGCCAAACGTAAGCTGATGCACCATTTGGAAGAACTTTGCACAAAGGAAGTAACAACAGATAGGCTATGCCCAATACTTCTTCAGTAACCAGCAAAGGTGCAAACCAAGTAGAATCTACTGACTCTGGGACAGCAATTATAGATGGTATAGCAGAATTACATATATTGATACCTTCAAAGATATGCAAACTGTTGCTGATTTGGCAGATCAGTTCAGCAATAAAATTTTAGGCAAGTACAACGAATACGCAGAAATTCATATCTTTTTTGATACTTATGAGAATTCCCTAAAACAAAATGCGACCAGAGAAAAACGACAGCATGGTAACCTACCTGTTATATACAAGGTTGAAGAAAAATGAATATGAAATATGTCAACATGAAAAAACTTTTAACTCATTATAAAAATAAACACTTACCTACTGTAGTATTAAGTCAGAATTTGCTCAAAAGTCTAGTCATTTAGGAAAAAAACCGTTATTCTTTCTTTCTGTGGCAAAGTCAAGTCAAACAAATCATAAGAAGAAGCTGATACAGAGTTAATTCTCCACGCAATTCTTACAACCCAAAGATGAGCTAAACAAAATAACATTTTTTCACCAGATACTTGTGTTCTTGTACTGGTGATCACTAAATATCCAGAATTGACAAGTGATAACACATTTGTTTTAACGGGTTCTCAGAAGCGCACGATTCGTATAGATTTAATATATCAAGCCTAAGGTGAGAAAAGAGTTGAAGTTTTACTGGCAATGCATTCTCTTTCTGGATGTGACACTATTGGTTCAGTTATAAATCATAAACCACTATTTGGAAGAGCTTCATAAATGCTAGTGACAAAATTCTCAAAGCTCTTGCCTCATTAGGTCAAACAGATATTATCGAGGATGAAACATACACTGCACTTGAAGAATACATATGTTCAGTGTTCATGCCAAAACTAAACATTAAAACCTTGAGTGAGCTAAGGTGGTGGTTGTTTACCAAAAAGGAAGTTCAGGGATCAAATATGCCCCCGACTCAAACTGCCCTTCACCCGGCTATAAGTAGAGCTCATTATCAACCGATGATATGGCGAGGAGCTCACATTCCACAACCTAATATTCCCCCCCCCCCCCAACTTCTGATTTTAGCTGGATGGTAAAGGAAAATGAATAACTACCTGTCATGTGTAACATGCTTTGTGCTACTCAAGAACTACTTTCGCTGTTCCTGTGTCAAGTTTCCTGTGGTATCTTGCAAGTGTGTGCAAAATGATTTACTATGTACTGAAATGTGCTCATGCTCGGCTGAGACTGATAAATGTGAGAATATTGCAAACCTTGATGAAGTGGATTATGATGACAGTGACACCGAAGAATCTATGCTATTCTGAAGTTGAACTTTTCATTCAGTTTCAATTTTGACGATTTTTAACATCTAACGAGGGAACCTATCCGAGTGTAACTCTGGCTTCGAGTCGAGACTATGGCCGTTGGATACTTTGTCCTAAAAGAACATAACACGTAAAGGGATACATTTTCGACCTCAACCCTTGCAGAGATATAAGCGTGAAAAATTAGAAATTGAGCTCCATACTATACATTACAAAGTCTGATTCCGGGTCAGATTTTTCGGAAACGGTCGGGTAAGGAAACTCAGGGAATACATATCAAATTAGTGTGGGGATCCCAGCACCTTTTGAATGAAAACTTTGTGTCCCTGGGGCACTCGTAGTGTCCCAGGCGGGGTCCAACTCGAAATGTGCAAATGGAACCGGGGTCAAGTAACATGTTGTATGAAAACTATTGTTAAATAAAAGAAGATAGATCAAATCTCAACTGTGTACGATAACCCTGTGCAAACGAGCAACTGGTCAAAATGTCAATACAACCTACATCAGAAAATCTATGGCCACGCTTCTAAATCCGTTTTGTGGCGACAATAATAAAACAGATGATACGTTTAAAAGTGCAAGGTATTGAAGTAAAACAAATTGTTGCAGAGTCTCTCACAGAGTCGCACAACGGCGCTTATCCAAGTATAAGTGTGACTTCGAATGACCAATGGGCCATAGAATGACCATGACCATTGGATTGCGTGTCCTAGAAGAGAAAGAATACATTGTCAATCGCAACCGTCGTGGAGGGTGAGAAGTTCAAAAGGCAATGGCATATGCTTCGCTAATCGGGACCCCAAATTCGCAGGTTGCACCGTGAAATTTTTATCAGGGTATTTGCTGAACGAGAAACATGATAGTAAAGACGTAAATGAGTGACCTTGCAACTGTGAAGCAACTTGGATAGGAGTGGGGCTGGAGAAATATGGAATAATGGTGCAGAAATAAAATATATCGGAGGGTGCTTTTTTAGGGCGATATGGAATTGTCAAGAATAATATTTCGTTAAAATATAAAGTTGGAAACCAGTTTGATAATTGTAAACTCGGGAAAGAAAACGAGACCCAAATGGGGTGGGAGACGAGCCAAAACATAGTGAATGTACCAGAAGGAGGTCTGTCATACAATATTAGCACACAAAATACCCTGTGACAATACAATATTGACTTGCAGCAATATGCAATTTATTGGAAGAATATGTGGATGAAATATAAGTAAACAAAACTATGTCCAAGGAAAATAAATATACAACTTTGCATATATTTATTGGTATATTTACAGAATGTTACTTCAATAAAGACAAATATATTGCGCTAGATAAGATGAAAACAAATATCGTAAAATTCATTAAAACAGACTCTCTCCAGAAAATGCATTAAACAAATACACTTGTTACAATAAACATATCCAATAAAAACTCCATCAGAACAATTATCTGATTGACTCTTTTCCTGGTCAGTTGTGAAAGAAAAGCCCACCTCATTTACATTCTGAAAAGTTTCTACATGTTGAACATTATATCCGCATTTCTCCAGTGCATAAATGATCATGTCTCTAAAAGCAAGAGCTCGCAATTGGTTATGTACCAAAGATTGTTATGTTTAAAAGAAACTGTCTGTTTTGGGCAATGTTGATACTGTCCAGTGAAATTCGAAGATAAACGGCCCGTATCAAATATTTCCATTAACGGAGGAAGTACACATCACTAGGTACTAAAGCTGTTGTTCCCGGAGGGATTGTAGCCAGGTTAATCCGATAATCAAGTGCACATTCACAGTCTTCGGCGTAGTCGGCGTCATCTGGCAGGATCGTTGAATCCAACAATTCGGCAAGGAGTGTTTGCATGTGCAAGGTGTTTTGCCCGGACCAGCTATCTAATATAACCAATGTTTTACCTTCGGTGGGTATCGTTGCCTTCACGCAGTTGTTTACCCAATCCTGTACGTGGGCTCGTGACATCTTTCCAGATTCGGTGGTAGAGTGGCACTCAATTGCTCAAGAATACGGGGTCCGAATTCATTACCCATTGTTTCTTGTAAACATACAAATAGTGGGCTAAGCAAGCCGCCTGTTGTGATTATGGATGGCATTCCTTCTCGCCAACATCGGCTAGCGTACGAGTAAACGTGAATTCCATTGCAAAACCCGACTGTTTGGCGTTGAACACTACAGCGTAATCTGCTAAACGTACATTAACTTACATGGTCCTCAGCAGACTTGCGAAGATCAACTTCCTCTGCAAAATGACGATTTGTAACTATGTGGATAACCTTTTCTGATTTCACCTGCATCTCTTATTATAAATTATAGATAAAGAACTCACTGGCAACAAAATTGCAAACGTTTAGTTCGCTACCTTTTTGCCTAACCCACCTCTTAAGATCGACATCGTGCACTGCTAAGTCTTTGTCTCTTGCTTTCCTAAATTCCTCCTTAATTTAGATTACATTTCTGATGTCTGGTGCCTCCTTTTATAACATACGCCAGAATTCTATAAAGCTGCATGCGGCTTTTAAGTTTGGGATACAAAGTCATTAGTGATTTGGAAAATTTTCCACTATCGTAGAGCCACATAATTGTTTGCATAGTGCCCAAACTAAACAGGTCAGTAAGATCCTTATCACTTTCATGGCAGAAGGCAGGTTCTATCTCTTCTGCATCGATATCGCAATGTTCATCCTCACTGTCGCAATGTACAAGTGTAGAGTCCGATTCCACCAAAGATCATCACCTAATAAATTTTGAAAAATTTCGAACAGTTGCAGTGCAATCGACTTTTCTTCGCCAACGTTTGCTACCCCATCTCCCTCGTCCTTAGGCTTAGGTCAACCCTTTTCGTTTTTACCATCATCTTTCTCGTTCACCGTGCACTCTGCGAATTTGGGGTTCCGATGCGCGAAGCATATATCGTTGCCTTTTGAACTTCTCACACTCCACGACGGTTCTCGTTCAACATATTCCCAATAGAAATTTCACGATGCACTCTGCGAATTTGGGGTCCCGATTCACGAAACATATACCGTTGCCTTTTGAACTTCACACCCTCCACGACGGTTGCAATTGGCAGTGTATCCTTTTACTTCTCGGACACGCAATCCAATGGTCATGGTCATTCTATGGCCCATTGGCCATTCGAAGTCACACTTATACTTGGATAAGCGCCGTTGTGCGACTCTGTGAGAGACTGCAGCAATTTGCTTTACTTCAATACCTTGCACTTTTAAACGTATCATCTGTTTTATTATTGTCGCCACAAAACGGATTTAGAAGCGTGGCCATAGATTTTCTGATGTAGGTTGTATTGACATTTTGACCAGTTGTTCGTTTGCACAGGGTTATCGTAGAGAGTTGAGATTTGATCTATCTTCTTTTATTTAACAATAGCTTTCATACAATAGCTTTCATTGCTTGAGCCCGATTCCATTTGCAAATTTTGAGTTGGACCCCTCCTGGAATCTTGCGAGTGCCCCGGGGACACAAAGTTTTCATTCAAAAGGTGCTGGGATCCCCACACTAATTTGATATATATTCCCTGAGTTTCCTTACCCGACCGTTTCCAAAAAATCTGACCCGGAATCAGACTTTGTAATGTATAGTATGGAGCTCAATTTCTAATTTTTCACGCTTATATCTCCGCAACGGTTGAGATCGAGGATGTATTCCTTTTCGTGTTATGTTCTTTTAGGACAAAGTATCCAACGGCCATACTCTCGACTCGAAGTCAGAGTTACACTTGGATACGTTCCCTCGTAAGTACATAATATATAGTAACTATTCACCGATAATAGTGATAAATATGCACTAACATATGCGTCATTTAGTAATAAGTTTCCATTGCCCTGTCTTAAGTATATAAAGCTTATTTTTCTATTCCTGTACTAATAGTTTTTCAAAATGTTAACTGCAGACCGTAGTTTTGTATAGTTCTATACTCGTTTTATTTTTAGATACAATTAAAGCAGATAGTTGAAACATTGTAGCAAACAAAAGAGTAGAACTGCCAAAACTTTCCGTTTTAAAAAAAAGATAATCGAAAACTGATAAAAAAAAATAAACGAGACAAAGATGGGTATAAATTTCGTCCGTCCGCCATCTTGAAATGGCCATCATGTTTGCCAGTGGAGAGTGCAAGTCCTTCACAATCACATCTCGTACATCTTAAGTATCCATAAAACTGATTTCTCCATATTCGCAGTTAGTTTAATCTCATCCCAAACTTATCTTGCAACAATATTGAAAAAAGTACAAAAAGTGACCAAAAACATGAATTTTGCATTTTGGGTAAAAACTAAAGTAGATAGCAGAAATGTTGTAATAAATAAAAATATAGAGCTACTAAAGACTTTTCGTTCTTAGAAAAAGATAATCGAAATCGGATGAAAAATAACCGAGATAGAGACAAATAAAAATGTGATTAGTCCGCCACATTGGAATGGCCGCCATATTTGCCAATCGCGGGTCCCAGGTCTCCACCATTGCTTTTTCTTATTCTACAAAGAATAAGGAAAAACTGATATCACTCACAATACTTAATCATCAAATTGCACATGAGATGTAGTTACGTGAAGCACTATTAATTTCAGTCTAATTATGATAGTACAAAATTTTGAAAATCAATCAATGGTGCAAAGTAGCACTAATCGAAACCAAACTAATAATAACCGAAGCCAAGCCAATCATATTCCAATCCGAAATATCAATATGGGTGAAGAATGTAGTCCTAATGAAAGAAGTAATGATAGATTAAATTATACCGGTAATAGAACCGAACCCAATTTCAGAAGAAATAGAAATAGTAATCATACATTTAGAAATCAGGTAAACAGTACATCTAATTTTTCTCCAAATGGATTTCGTAACAATTTCATAGGTGGCACAAATTTTCAAAATACAAACCAAGGTACCGTGGAAGCAAACAATAGGCAGAACTGTATACAATATTGCGGTGTGCAATGTAGCTTAACCGAATTCTTTGGTAATATAACAAGCTAATGTTGTGGCATCCGAGAAAACATATTCAATTGATTTTTGTTTTATTTCACTTTAAATATCGTAATAATTTCATTTATCATTCGTACTTTGTTTGAATTACATACAGATAATATAAATAATGTTCTTAATGTAAATGAATACGAATATTGCCTATCAAAGTTAGTGCAAAGGCATGCTAATTATGCCTTGATAAATAAAACATGTTATATTGTATTCTAACCCACATAAACTTTGCTATTCTTAATATAATCAAATCTTTATTTGTATTAATCCGTTATATTAATCAAGTCTTGTTTTGTTTCATTTTGAGTATTGTTATGATTTCATTGTAATTCGCTTCACTTATCAATATTTTGTTTTCAAAATCTTTTATAATTATCTTAATTATGCCCAAATGGAAGAAATACGTTATGTAACATTTCAATATATTTTAATTTAATTTGTTTATGAGCTCCGATGATATTGAATTTATAATCTATTTTAGGACCTAAATAGCCAACAAAAGGATCATATTTTGAATAAGTCTCCCCGTCGATAATTTTATAGAATTAAAACGAAATTCATTATTAAATGAATGTAAGATTAATGTTGAGACAAAATGAAATTAATATATATATATATATATATATATATATATATAATATGTGAGGGCTACTCGGTAAGTAAGGTAACCACGTATGTAAGATATGTAACGGTCCAGGATTCTTTCTTCAATTGTAATCAATGTAAGAAGTCCTCGTCGGGAGCCATATATACAACGATATTGTATACCTGACATGTGTGAATTGTTTTCATTTATAATTGTAGCTATTTTGGGCAACGGTCCTTAAAAGTGCACAAAATGTTATGAAGAAGAAGAAAATAGTAGAATATATGTTGAGATAGATTGATATTCATGTAATGGTAGTGGCTATAACTAGAGATAATTGTTTGTTTCGTGTTGGTATGACAACAGAAAGATTATTATTCATGGAGTTTAGAGAATAAAAGTTAGTTGTTCTATATATATATTTGACGAGCCTAATTTCCAACGCGTGTAAAGTTAGACCAACCACCAACACAAAAACGACCGGAACATATCTCAGGCCGGCTATAGACGACCGGCTATTTATGGGCTAATTAGTTGCTCTAATCACAATTTTTGGGCTCTTACTGTTTAGCAGGAAATCGGAATCAAAATGGGCGAGTCCACCTTGATATCAAGCTAGAACCCCCCCCATATGTTTACAATGGTCCGATCGAAAAAATTCAAATGCCAGAATTATGGGCTATTTATGGGCTAATTAGTTGCTCTATTCCCAATTTTTGGGCTCCTAACGTTTAGCGGGAAATCGGATTCAAAATGTGCGAGTCTAGCTTGATATCAAGCTAGAACCCCCCATATGGTTACAATGGTCCGATCAAAAAAATTCAAACACCAGAATTATGGGCTATTTATGGGCTAATTAGTTGCTTTAATTCCAATTTTTGGTCTCCTAACGTTTAACAGGAAATCGGAATCAAAATGGGCGAGTCTAGGTTGATATCAAGCTAGAACCCCCCATCTGGTTACAATGGTCCGATCAAAAAAAATTCAAACGCCAGACTTGAGCAATTTATTATGCTTCCAATGAGGATAATCAGGAGGATTAACACAAGGCAGAGGTACCCTAGCACGGTGGATACTGACGACGACAATTTGTCTGGATGTAGGTGAAGAAGTCAAAAAGCTTTGTGGTATAGATCCCTCTTCGACAGAACAGCACGTTGAACTTCGTGAGTCTCGACAGTCGTGGCAAACAGGACATTATCATCTTTCAACAATGGATTGACGCTTATTCACCAATTGCTACACAAAATAACCCTGAAGACCTGATACCTGTAGCTACTGGTCTTGAATCAAATGAACCAACAAATTGTGATCGAGTAAAGGAAATAGGAACTAGCATAATGAATAAGTCGTATCGCAAGAACTTTGGTGATTTAAAGCTCGTGTCACGAAAAGATCTTGTCGCTCCAATTGCGGCATCGAGAAATACCATTAAAGTTGCTGAAGATGTGCTGGAGATCACCCCTTTGTTAGTTGTTCAGTCGCATAGTCTGCGTTTTGCAATCTCAAGCTGATCTTTTAAAGTATTTGTCGTATGAATTAGCACCTTTTCCGCCAGCTCTCTTTGATGAATTCTTAATAAGAATAATACAAAAGTCAAAATTTTTCGACGTAATTGAAGATATCGTGCCCTGTGTATACTGTCCTACTAACTCGAAGTTTGTCATTGATGGTCGATTTTACTGCATCGTGTGGTTTGATCTTCAACAACAGCAGCAGCTGGTGTTACGTAAGAAAACCTTTGTGAGAGATACGTCGCAAAAGCACTTCCCCTCATCAGCAACAATTTGTATTTGAGGGATATGATTCCTCAAGCACAAAACTACTAGAAAGAGAACGTTGGTCATTGAAAAGGACACCAGCTTCCATTGCTTGTCTACCAGAATTGAAAGTAACCTTGAAACAGGATTAATTTCTAAGAAACTTCAGAAACAAGAACAGATTTATTGCTATGTTGTCAGACTATATGATCAAGTCAGAAATTGAAGTAAAGCACGGAGAAGTTGATGCCGATCCCTTAATAGTAAGCTGCGTATGAGATTTCCCGCAAACACCAGAAAGTTGTCACTGTTGTAGGGTCAGACATAGATTTACTTGTTATCCTGCTTGCCAGACCAAATAATTGCTTTGACATTTCAGCGATTCAGACTAAACTTGGGGCACTGAAGGACGGCACTCTTTTTCTCAACTCCATGATAGGCTGCGATTAGAGACTAAACTTTTGCACAAATCCGATGTGTGCAATGTTCTCAAATGTGTAAAAAAAAAAAAAAAATCTCCCGGGATTGAGTGTCAAAATACACAAATTGTTTATGAATCTTAGAACGAAATTGAAGATGTAGAAAACTTTTTCGTTTCTTAATAATGTATATATAAGGTACATAATAAAGTATAGTGTATAGAATCTACATCAAGTTATGTAAAGGCAAAGTAAATACGTATTTTAAAGCTCATAAAATTATCTTCAGCTTATAACTTATTCAAACAGTTTTCCTCATTTCTACTTTGTCTTCTAAAATAATTGCCTTCAAACATAAAAAGTGATATTTGGTTGGAATTTTTAATACATATAACAAATTTAAATCTATCAAAATTGAAGTTTGAATCTATCAATTATCATCAAAATTTAATTTCAGTGTTTTCTGTATGCATATATATTTGATACGTATCCAAAATGTCATGAAGAAGAAAGTTATTGTCGCCTAAAGTCATCAAGTTGAAATTTATAGCCACCATCTTTGTCCACTATTTTCAGAGAGAGCTCGCGTCGCGTCGGAAAGTAGGGGACTTTTGATACGTCAAAGTACATTAACAAGAAATTATTCAGAAAAATTCAGCTTTATGTAAATTTTTTCTCAACTTTTTCCTAAAATGCCTGGACTAAAATAAACTTCAATTTGTTGTTGTGAAATAAGTAGTAGTTTTAAGTGTATAAGAAAGAATTTTTATGGATGAAAGTATTTATTAAAATATGTAAGTTACAAGCTTGCAGTTCTTGCAAAAAAAAAATGTTGTCGGCTCAAAATCAGTATCCATATTTAAAGGCGGCTCATAATCAGTATCGTTCCTAGAGAGCCTAAGTGATATGCAACCAAACTCACTCGTAAGTCAGTTGGGTTGCATAGCAACAAGGTATAAATCTGCACAAATTCAATTATATCAGTAATAGGTCAAAAAGGACTTAAATTTCAAATCTTTGAGATGAAGCATACGCTCGAGGTTTATGAAAGTCAAAAAGCAAATTAGATCAGATAGAACTTTACGTTATTCTGATGAACCATACATCAATATGCTTGATAACATAGAAAAACATTGGCATTTACTGCATCAATGATTCATACATCAACGAGTAACCAAATATAAATTAACAATAGAAGAGAAAAAAGAGGAAGCCAGGGATAGGGAAAGAGGTCAATAGAACCCCCTGCTGGCTAGGATACAGATGGAAAAAGGAAAAAGAAAAAAGAGACCGCACCCAAACGGAGCATAAACATCAGCAAAAAAGACGATAAAGAAGCATGCTTAGGACGTAAACAAAAAAAATTAAAGTAGATGAAGGAAGATCTTACTTTGCTGTATGAATCAGCTCTCGAATTTGGAATGCAAGAGTCAAAAAAGAGCAAGACTGGTTCTTCCATTGCAAAAGATATCAAGAAAGAGTTAATATAATGGCTCATTCAGCAATAGAAAACTGAAGACAATTGAACGTCTTCAAACGGAAAACCAGCAACTACAACAAGGAAACGAAAGATTATAAACCGCGATTGCAACATTGAAACCACAGAGTGGCAAAACAACAGAAAACAAACTATTGTATTCAGCAATATTAGCTGGATTACAGAGTCAAGAACACGTGGGAAATCGTATACAGGCAGTAGAGCAAGTAATAAGCAAACAAGTCTACAATAGTTTTGAAAGGAAGAAATAATGATGAAATAACAAAGGAACATAGGAAATAACCGCGGCAAAAGATGAAAGCAAGAATGCGTCATTAAAGAACATGAAAAACATCATAATTGTTGAGACTGCTATAGAAGAAAGTACGAAAAAAAAATCACGCACAAGATACTCCAAGCAACTCTAATACTAGAAGAATCTAGAAAAGAAGCCACTATTGATCATATACAGTGTACCAGCAGATTTTAAAGATAAACAAGTAGATGAAGAACTTGTAGAAGAAACCTTTAAGAAAGAAAAATGTCAGAAATAACGAAAGAAATAAAATTTAGATTCCAGACTGGAGCTAACAATCAAGTAAAATAGCATCTCGTGATAGAAGTAACCTCAAATATAACAAGAAATTGCTACGAAAGTAGAATGTACCTCATGTATGACGCGCGTGGGACAAAGACTTTCACAGCGGTTCCTAAGTGTTTGATGTGTGGTACCTACGCACATGTGAATAAATATAGCAAAGAAGAGGACAAAGTCTGTTTATATTGTAACAAGAAAGAATAAACAAAGATAATTGTGCAAATAAGGACAAACCTAAATCATGTAAGCCGTACTTAAAATAAAATACAATATAACGCTAAAACCGAGAAAAAGGTGCAACTTATAATTTTCTGTAAGGGAGAAGAATCGCAAGAATTTATTTTTAGACAAAAACAAGAATAAAATTTTAACACTAAGACGAACTCATAGAATCTTTCAAAGGAAGAAAATATAACAATAATCCAATTAAATGCAAAGACGAAAAATGACAATGCACGAAATCAAACAAATAACAGAGAAAGGTGCGTACTGAATTATTTTATTAATACCATGCATAAAAAGTTGAGCCGATAAATATTGCAACATGCAAGATGATTATAGATGCAAGCTACAAAGGTGGAAACTGGTATTTACAAGATACAGGTAGAAAACCATAAGCAGCTATTGAAAACATAAATAAAACCAAAACATTAAATATAATGCAATTAGATGATAGTTTGACACTGCAATTAAAACTTAGGATCAGATTAGGAAATTTTAACCCATAAAATGTAACTGTGAATTTAGCTTCGACATAGAGCCTTTTTTAAAGATACACAACTTCTGCCAGACATACAAGAACGATAATTGCATAGACTCCAACGGTAAGTAAATACTTTGGTACACTAGCAAGACTAATAAAAGTGGAGAAAAGTGAAAGATCTGATGATGAATAATATATTTTTTAAATAAACAAGGAAGAAACTTCCACCCACATATTGAAACAGGGAAGAGGCGGAATTAAATATTGATTAGACAGCCTCAACAAGGATGAAAAACCAACAAAAAATTGGAAAGTTTTAGATGCGTCTACAGTCATTGACTACAACGTGAAAATCTTCGATATTATAAAAACAAATATTAAAGTGAAATAAACAAGGGAGAAGAAACGCTGACATAAATCTGGAAAAATAAAGTGAAAGGTATTCTAGAATATAATAAAACTACTCAAGTTGAGGAAGAATATCATAAATAATATAAAAAGGTTGAAAAGCAAAAAGGCACTAGGACCGTCTTGTATAGTCTTTTATACAACCAGAAATCTATTGAAAGAATTCATACAAATGGGCGCCAAATTTGTCGAGGCTATTCAACTTGTACTTGAGAATGGCTGCGGTGACTCCGTGGTAGAGCGTTCATCTCTGGTGCAAAGGGTCCCTGCTTTGATTCCAGCTTGCGCCAAGTGGACTTTGTGGTGTACAAACACCATATGCGTGGGTTTTCTCTGGTTCTCCTGTTTTCTCCCTCTTTCTTCATTCCACAATTTCATTCATTTCTCATCATCGCCGTCTCCTTTAGCCTAGCCGGCATAATCGTGGGACGTAAAACTCAAAGATTTCGACCCAAAATAATACAGTCCTATGTCTTTTTAATACGGTGAATAATAGAAAGGATAATTTGGAAAAGATTTTATCAAATTGCATGTTGCAATTTTTGTCCAGAAAACAGAAAAATACAGAAATTACGATTAGAAGACAAGTGGATTCAATATAAGACGGAAATTCAAAAAAGTGCCAAATTTTAATATATACCGACATAGGCAGAGTTTTCGATAACTTATGATTGCCTGCTTTCTCAAAGAAATCAAATAACTAAAACCAAGCAAGATATTGTATACAATAATGTTAAATTACTGTAACGAAAGAAAAATAGCATTGCAAGCATCGGGTAAAAACATAATGACACCTAGTTCTTAAGGTTGGCTGAAGAATACGTTTGAGGTCCTAAAACATGGAAACCTTACCATCCAACCATGTTTACAACATCTAAACAATACGTAAGAGCCAATTGCAGTTGTGGGATATGAAGATGATTTAACGATTGTATATTCAACACCATCAAAAAATAAAATGAAAAGAAAGAAAATACTCTGCGAAGGAAATTACATAAATGCTGTATACGAAATAAACCAACACTTCTTGCTGGTAAAATTATAATTACAATATAAATAAAAAAGATCTCATCATAAAAATTAAAAGCATAAACTCAAAATTGGAAGCGAATTTGTGTATTTAGGAGTATGGATTAATAAACAGTTAATTTTTTACAAACACATAGAAAAATGACAAGTAAATCAAAAAAGTTGCCAAAAATTGTTGAAACTTGTAACAAAAGACTTTAGGTTAGAGTAAAAAAATTTTTGATTATATAACCAAATAATTTTAATGGCAATTTTACAATATTGTACAGGCACATGGATACATAGATTTTTATGAATAATAATTTCAAAAGTAACTATGACTACGGTACAATAATTATTTTAAATAAGGACAAATAACATTATCCAAACAATTCCAGCCAAAATAATACGAATGGTAACGTACGAACACCCAATACATCTCCAAACGTATAATGTATAAAACATGGATGAAGAATGAAGAATGGACGGAAATATTTGAAATTACAGGTACAATTCCACAGCTACACCTGATTGATGATGATAAATGCACATATGAAGTGCAACACACACCAGGGCACGATTAAAAAGTCGAAAAACCTAATATAACACCAAAACATATTTTAAGAACACTGTGAAAAGAAAGAAAGGATGAAAAAACAAATTGAGAAAAACTTAGATCTTTATTCTCGAAAATGTTTTATACACTTAACTCTTTAAAATAAAGTGAAATCTAATATATAATATATTAAACAATGATGAATAAAAAGAATTTAAAACTTCACGTTTTAGTATTTAGTGTAGTGTAGTAAGAGTAGTGTTTGAATTTATTATATTATTTTAATGTCTTTTATATTAACAAGGGGAAATAAACAAGTTTTGGAAAAATGGAAAATAAAAAAATAAATTTAAAAATATCAATGAAACAATAAACAGAAAATCTGGTGGTCCGATTTCCTATCACAAAAAAAGAGGAATTCTTAAAATTTTTTGAGTTGAAAATCAGGCAGTAGAAGAAATACGTAAAATGAAAATGTAATTAAGAACAGAAACCAAACCAATCATGATTTTTAATGCTTTTATCAATCTTTCTTTTCTTTGTTTAGATTGTTTCTTTACAGGTCGTATTCTTGTGTCTTTGTGTATTTTGTAAATAAAATGTAAATAGATAGATAAAAGAGAAATTAAGACATGACTTAAAATATTTAGCGTCATGCTAGAACAAAGCCTCGCCTCTCCCAGACCTGAGGCTAAATGAAAGAAGAGAGAAATACAAGAAATAAAGCAGTATGTTTGACAGAGAAAGAGCAAGACTAAAAGAGATTGTCAAGCATTAATAAGATCTTGTGAAATGGCAAAGGCGGAGAGTGTGAGGGCCGAAGAAAAAAAACCTTTTTTCTGCATCAAAGCAGTTGCTGTTCTTGAGGGAAGTCCCACCAGTAAAAATAAAACTTTTCTCCTTCAAACTAATGGAGAAAAACTTTCCTAATTTAGTAATTGTTGCATACGAGAGTCAGAACATAAAGTTAGTTCTCTTCCCTTATTTTGAAGTGATGAAAGTTTAATTTCTACTTATGCGACTTCCTTCAAGAGCCCGCATTGCATCAAAGAGCACTAAGTCCAAATTGTTTGATTTCAAGTTATTGACGAAATGACATGCATACCGATTTTTGCTACTGAATTGAAAGTAAACATTCAATATTCCGGTACCTTTCAAAAATGCTCATTTCAATTCCTATGAAATAAATTTCATATGACTCTGCAATAATGTGTTAGAAAGACTGCGCAAGTAAATACCCTTCCAAACGACATCAATTAATACCAAACGGATTCTTATATCAAGTGTGTGCAATCTGTATAAGCTTTCTAGATAATATCTCATTTTTCTTAGCATAGCCTTGACTATTAATAATTATTTATTTTTATCACACTATTACAAAACGAAAAGGTGAGTGCAGGTGTTTTCTTTGTACGTTTCTATTTGAAGTTGTTTTATATAAAATCGATATATCCGTACCACTCTAGAAAATAGTAACCAACACGAGGTGAACAAATAAGATTCTCCAGTTGTGTGGGAAGCACATTGACTTCAAATTCTTCTGAAAGAATGCTGACTTCCTCGTTCCCCGAGGTCACTGAACATGTGTGGAGCAGATACTGGCAGGACCATAATGTTCATAAGATGGACTAGGTCCGCAGCTAGAGCGCAGTTTTTCTTAAGGATGAACAAGAGTATGGATAAAATTCCATTAATATTCTCCGTTTTAGACATGAAGTACGGAAACCGTTTTAGACATAGAGTGGGTGGGCGTGTGTGCTGACGTTAGAAAGAGATCCCTAAGGAAGACGGTTAAGTCAGGAATGGTCGCCTCTCAGAGGCCCCAGAAATGGAGTCCCGAAGTTTTGAGTTAAGGTCCCTTCTATTCATATATTTAACATGGAGTTGTTGAACGCAAGTGGTACCATTGATAAAGTTCAGGTATCCTCAGCATAAACGTGATGTCAGAAATCAGGCCTGGGTCAAAAGGCCCCAGAAATAAGGTCCTGAAACTTTTCGGCGCGAGTCTTTTCTACTCGCCTATTAAACATGGAATTGTTGGACGCGAGTATTGGCGTTGGAAAGGTATATGTCCCCTGAGCACAGCGGTGATGTTAGAAATTGAGCCCTCAGAAATGGGGTCCTGAAGTTTGGGTTCGAGTTTCTTCTATTCGTCTATTAAATATAGAGTTGTTAGGGCGGGAAATGGTCCATATCTCCTGAGCACATCGATGATGTCAGAAATCGGACCCAAGGCCCGAGACCCAAAATATGGAGTCCCGACCTTTCGAACTCGTATCTCTTCTATTAGTATATTAAACATTCTTGGACGCGGGTGGTGGCGTAGGAAAGGACCGGATCCCCTAAGCACCGCGGTGATATCAGAAATCAGACCCAGCCCCCATGCTCTAAAAGTTAGGTCCCGAAGGTTTGAGTTCGGTGCAATGGCAGCTATCAATTGTGAATTTGGGCACGGAATCCGTGCAGCGCTTTGTTTAAGAAAACAATTCGAAGTAGCAAAGATGATTCGGCAGTGTCAAAATGAGCGAGTGAACACCCAGCTACGGCAGCACTTACTAAATCGGATATGAGTTCTAAAGTATTACTTCTGCTCCTTATGAGTCGTTAGTTTGTAACATATGCAAACGGCCCGGCACTAAACAATACAATGTTTTTATTTGGGAACAAATGGGCTTCGAATTTCTTTGCTTTGTTCCTTGCAGTAGCAAGAACATGACAACGTTTAGCAGTTAATACAGAGGTTTGTATCCAGCTAAAATCAATATTTAACATCTTGTAAAACAGTACATTATAGTATTATAGTATTACTGTTTTACAAGATGTTAAATATTGATTTTAGCTGGATACAAACCTCTGTATTAACTGCTAAACGTTGTCGTGTTCTTCTGCAAGTAGACGTCTATAAGGTGTTAGTTTGAATCCCAACTTCCTTGCAATTCAATAACTTCAAAACAGTTTCTAGGTTCCCTTCGATTGAAACAGCTTCCTTTTTAGTTAGCGCAGTCCTACGATGAAACTCTCGGGATTCCTTAGTGAGAGAACTGAGCCAAGTTTTGGCCCGATGCAACGGAGTCGCCACCTTCGCTCGAAATGGCTTGGGGAAAATGAAACTTAGAAGATGAAGAGATTCTAGGGACATGGAGAGTTAACGTTTGTAAAAGTATTAATAGCGTAGTACCAAAGTATAAAAGAAATGATTTCACGAAATATTACCTTACATTAATATACAAAATGTAATTATAATAGGCTGTAATTAAAACTCAAGTAACATAATTTCGTTTAAATATGTTTATCATCAACGATACGGACCTTTATTACAAATCATACAAATTCTATCGCCAAGTTTAAGAATTTAATTGGATTCTTCTCCGCATCTATTCTTATGCATCCTTCTTCTTAACATTAAGGAAACGGAGTTTCACAGACAGTTAAATACAGATTAAAAATGATAAATACTCAAATTCATATTTCTTCGACTTGCAAGAAAACCCTTAAGACATAGGTATATGTTCGGAAGCAAAGTAAGTACGCGGTTATTATTATTATTCACTATTCTTCATTCGACAGATCTATATATATATATCTTTTTTTAATTAGCAACTTCATATTCTTCTTTACTTAATAACACAGTTAACATTGTATTAATACATTCAAAATAACCCATTCAGCAAATGATTCGTTTTCTTTTGTATGACATAGGGCCTATACCGACGTACATATACTACGAAACTTCCACATCTACCACTTTAAGCAAACATTATCTACTTTGAGTCAATTGGTTCGTAAATTGTACAGTAATCATTAAGTTTAAAAATATTTCAATTCGGGTTCTGCATGCTCCAATAGACAGTTATATAAAAGTAAAGTTAAAATTTCAAAAAGTGGTAGAATTTAACAGTACATATGAAATTTGGAATTGAACTTGGTTATATTTTATATTCCAGAATAAATCATTTGGAAGATAATATGGTAGCAAATGATGATAGGGGAGAGAGAAGAATCTCTCCCGAATAGATTAAACTTTAGCAATTCATTTTAGTAATTAATTCCTTCTCAAGAAAATTTTATAATTATT
Organism: Thermobia domestica; assembly: GCF_964235325.1. NCBI lineage: Eukaryota > Metazoa > Arthropoda > Insecta > Zygentoma > Lepismatidae > Thermobia > Thermobia domestica. The sequence goes on along the minus strand of NC_137455.1, from coordinate 146,964,143 downwards.
TACTCTCTATTTTACAGGGTGTCTATCGGTCACGAAAGTCACGAATGTCATGAAAAAGTCACGAAATCAGAAAATGGTCATGAAAGTCACGAAAAAGTCACGAAATTTAGCTTTTGGGTCACGATTTTTTTTTAACTGCTCAGATGTAAGTACAGATTGGAAAATTTTGTTCTATAAAACGTCAAAGTTCACAGCCAAAAATGTCCATGGTTGGCTTTAGACGCTACCAAATCGCAAGCAAAGTACGTTTCTATCGCATGGATGAAAATTCGGCCTAATTCGCACCCAAATTCGCTCTTGAAAATATTAGGAAATTTTATGATACGGTAAAGAAAAGGTCACGAAAAAGTAGCGAAATTTCATTTTGGAATTTTAGTAGACACCCTGTTTTACCTTATATTTTTATTGTAACCTTTCAAACTCAGCTTTCGAAGGTTAATACTATATTTCCCAAAATATGCACCAACTTCTAAATCTCTAAGTTAATACACGTATATATCTTCTTTCCGATTCGAAATTATTTATTAATTTTTTGTAGCTTTTTAAGTTCTAATATCGGGAAATACATATCAAAATCCAATTCTAACATCTTGAGATACCGACTAAAATTCGACTTGCCGTTTTTGAATATCAAGTAATGCGCTAGGCACAGGTATATTTTAGTGGTGCATTACATGACGAGGTACCCAACTATGTTGAATGATCATGGAGACAAATAGGCATACAAATAGAAATGCCCGTCTCCAGTCTTGGCGTTTATACTTCAAATATATTAAATGTTAACTGGCAGAGATAAAATAATTTCTATACAAGAAAATTGTTTGCAGTGATACATTTTGCATGCATCCTTAAGTCAGAGCTGCAAGGTTCTCTCTTTCCTTATTAAGCTTTATGAAGCCTTGAAGTTGACTGTAAAGCTTCTTGGCCTCTTGATCTCTCAATTACTGTACGTTTGTAGTCATTTTTATTTTTCATCTCTCTCTACATTTTTTCAGAATTTTAATTATCATTCACTCATTTCAAATGGAACATACTTTCTGGATGAAATTGAACACACCTACACCAATAAAGGAACTGAGTACAACTTTTATCTGAAATTGGCTTTATTGCTGAATTGGGGAAATAATTAATACAATTTTATCAATTGTACAGCCTGCAGCAAAAGTGTCCCCCCTGAGTGCTCTAAATCCATTACTTGGGATCCAGATAATTTGTAGTTTGTAAAACGCCTCGACAAATGCAACCCAACTTACAGGTAAATTTTCTCGTCATTGACAGCAGTTGGTACATGGATCAGATCTTTATGCAAGGACAATTGTGTGTGTATAACGCATAAATAAAACAAAATATAAATGATCGTTAATAATAATAATAATAATAATAATAATAATAATAATAATAATAATAATAATAATAATAATAATAATAATAATAATAATAATAATAATAATAATAAAGGAATAACAGAATTAAAATACCAAATTCGTAAACAATACCTTCCCATAAAGAAAACATAGTTGCCATGACGGGATTTGAACAGGGGCCCCGCCATAAGAGCCTCGTGCTTTCACACTTCGCCACAAATTCCCCATACGAAGATAAGAAAATAAACTAATAAACCAGTAGTTGCGGAAGATATACATAGAACTTTCTATTTCTACAGGTGTTGATAGTACTCAAAGAATGTGAAAATAATTTCTGTAGTATTTTCTTCTTTGGAAATTGGAAGTTGAAGTTAGGAAGAATTGTAATGTAAATTGGGACCATCGTTGAAAATGATAATATATCCTCAACTTGAATAACGTTTCCTATTAAGGAAGGTCTATATAACTTTTTTTCTTGAGTCAACGAAGGAAATCAATAAGTCATTGTGACACTCGCATCTCCATATACGACCATTAATATCTTGTGCTTAGTCTTCCATGAAACGATTTTAACTAGCTAATAGTTTGGGTGGGAGATGAAGTGACGCGGTAGGTAAGTGGTTAGTGCCTTGAAATCTCGCGGATAGGATGTTGTGCACCATGAATTTTCATAGTCTGGGATCGACCAAGGTTCCACGAACGAGAAGAGAACGCTGTAATTCTGACCTACCATGCCCTCACTTTGGAGAAAGAACTATGGTTCTGACAGAAATATTGGTCTAGTAAATAAATACAGTGTGCTGTAAACCAATGTGCGAAAAGTACATTCAGATTATGAAATTCATAGCTTCCTTCGTCCGGAAACGGTTAAGTGCGTTTTCATATCAGTTATTTTTAATTGGTGGGCCACGTCTCTCCAGGGGTTGCTGAATGTTTGTCGGTGGATCTCCGTTAAGATAGTTTTTAATACGTTGTATTGTTGTTGCTATTATTTGTAAGGAAGACGGGGTCCTAATGAGGCTCGCATAGTGAGGGTCGTAGTCATCCAAAAGCTAAGAGCTTCTGTTGTAGGTTGATTGTAAGAAGTTCAAAAGGTACGAATACCGTATAAAGACATCAAGTAGATTCGATTTGTGAGTCTTTCAGCATTATTAGTCGTATTATTGATAACAAATTATTCAGACTGTCTTCTATTATTGGAGGGACAAGGAAAATAATGCTACGATGACTAAGTAAAGAAGCTCATAGCCAGATGGTAAAAACATGTAGTGGCAGGGTAAAGTGTTGATAAATAGCACAGGTAATTTCAATTCAAATTTGATAAAGTCTAGACATTAATGTATGAGGATATTTATTGGGTATCTTCCATATTAGTATACTTCACATTATGATTTAGCAATTATTTCTACAAAACATAAGTAGTCAACATTACTGAACTATGTTGTACAGATTGCTTCATTGAGTCAGTCCGTAGAATATTCATTTCAAGGAAGATCGAGCACTTGAACTTTGCCTTGCATTATAGGGTTCCTGGGGGATAGCGTGGAAGAAAAGTGTTTGTGAACGTGTGGAAAAAATGTTATGTGGGAATTAGAAACGAGATTTTAAGTAGGTGTTCTGTAGTGTTCAGCCTACGGATTAAGTTCATCTGAAAGCTTGTTGAGGTTAGAAGTGAAAACAATCGAGAAACCTTGCGCAAATTTGCGCAAAAACGTGAAGACTTGGTGTAAAATTGTCTCCCGTGTTTACATGGCGAGCTATATTAGATGTGTGGGAACAACATGCGTCAACAAAGCGGTTGGAAGGTTTAACAAATTGCACAATAGAAGAAACCTTGGTAGTGAAACTTACCACTAGTTCGCCAGGAAGAATAAGATAATGTATTAATGATATACGTACTGGTTAAACGGAACAAAGGCAATCGGCACCAGGAGAGATTGATAGAAGACAATGCAATGTCATTGGAAAATGAAGTGGACTTCAACATAGTGCCTGTTCTGCCAACGGATACTTCTATTGAAAATTAATGCGGTAGACCGAAAATGTACCTCAAAAGTGCAGAGTAGAAAACTTAAAGATCATAGAATCAATTTGTTGTTCTTGCTCATACGGGGTACGAAAGTCAAGAAATCTCCAAGCGCTGCACTTCCAGTTCCGGCGAAATTATCAGAAGATGAAGCTTTGGCGTTACTAGTTGATGCGAATCTGACGAAAAACCAGTAAAATGTCGTGCGTGATGAGGCAAAATAAGCAGGCTGTAAAATATATCCATCCTACGATAAGGTTATAGATAATAAGCAACATTGTTATCCAGATGAAATAAAAATTATAGAAACATCCGTTGACATACCGGTACAATCCCTTTCTTGATAATACCATACGAAGACTCAGTAAAACACAAGAAGATGACTTTCGAAATTTGTCCGATGTTCGCAACATTAGCATTGTTATTAAGGGGGACTGTGATGGTGCGCAATAAAGTATGTATCGCCAAACTTTTTAGATGAGCATTCAACTGACGAGAGTTTGTTTGGTATATCTATTGTCTCTGTTCAACTGTACAGTGTCACTAACAATCGTAACTGTGTCATTTGGCAAAATCCCGCTCCATTCTCTACTAGATACTGTCATCAAATAGGTTTTATGTTTGCAAAAGAAACATTTGAAGTTTTACAAAACGAAGTCCAGAAAGTAGAAGACCAAATCGAGAAACTCATTGTAGGAGACAAGGAATTTATCTTTCGCCCTAAGATTATTTTTTGTATGATTGATGGAAAACTCTGTAATTCTGTATCCTCATGTGCTTCTACCCAAACGTGTTATTTATGTGAAGCGAAACCGACAGAAATGAATAAACTTAGTATTCCTTCTCATAAAACTGCAGATCTGAAATTTTTGACTTTTAGACTCTCTCCGGCTTATTCTTGGTGGACAAACATCGTTTGCGTAGGTTTCTTTGGATCAAGGATAAAAGTAGATCTGAGGAGGTATGGGACGCATGACGTCACGTAGTCCCACATGCCTAACTTTGTCCACTATAATTTGTTTAGGAAGTGGAGGGACGCCATATTATTTTTTTTGGAAGTGAGATAATGGCGTCCCCCCGCATTCACCTTCACTTTTACACCTGCTCGGATTCTCCGTTTACTTCCACTTTATCCATTCCATCATTATCATTCATCTTATCATCACAATTTCCTTTAACCTCGGCGCATAATCGTGGGATATTTTTTTAAACCTAAACAAAATCTTTGAGCTTTGGAGTCCTGCAGGCAATAGCAGGTGTTTCTTGGGTGTAACGGATGTTGAGCCAGTTATTTCCTTCGCTAATCTAAAGGTAAGCTTCATCAGAGGAAATGATGTCAAAGTCTACCTACAGAACTTGCAAAATTCGAGACTTCCGTGATGAACGTCATCATACAAATTAACTGCATTTTGCAGGTATGCCCGTTGTGGTTTTCAACGCAAGGTGAATACTTATCGGCTTGACTCTAAATTTGGGTGAGATACTCGTCATTCTTTTAAATGTTCTGTACGCGTTTGTACGCATATAATATAAACAAGTGATGGGTAAACTACAGCCCGCAGGAAAGATGCTGCCTCATAAAATGTTCTATCCGGCCTGCCAGTTGACTTCTAATCTGATTAATAATGAGAAGAATAGAATTACTTGGAAAGAGTTGTATTAGAAACACACTGTCAAATGATAATGTAACTTCAGTTCGTTTCTTAAGAAACAGTGCATTTCAGTTTGATCCAGACTATGTAAAAATTCAGTCATTAATAGGGCTAATATTACAAGAATGTTGCATAATATGCCAGTATTGTTTATACGAAAATAAATTCTCCGGCCTGAAGTCTTTTCCATATTTTCTTAAGCTCCCGTATCAAAACTATCTACATCATATATAAGGACTCACTATACATTGATGTATTGAAAAATTTGATCTAAACACAATGTTATTAACTCCTTCAGTGTGGGTGGCGAGTTAACTCGTGTCTTCAAAACGCACCTGCTGTGCGGATGGCGTATATATACGCTTTCATTTTGCTTTGGCTATTTTGTATTGCGTACGGCGAATATACTTGCCCATAGTATGAGTAATGTTATCCCGACAATATTTAGTGAGTTTGCGTTCAGCTGGTTTCAATTGTTGCTTAATTAAAAGAAGAAGAGAAAGAAAGAAATTAAAATAGAGTTGTAGCTGGTATGGTAATCTAAGCTGAGGTTGATCAATCGTGTGTTTCTGCGTGGAGGCGCATTTCAGTTCGATCCGTATCAAATATCGTTTTCATTCTTCGTTTTGTTTGAGAGCAGACAGCACAGTAATGGCTTCAAAACGATATTTCAACGATGCTGACATCGAGGAAGAGTTATTAATTAGTGATTCTTATGTAAGTGATTTTGAAACAGATTTAGAATCAACATCCAAAGTTCTCAAAAAAACTACACTTTTTACAGCGGTTCGCATCTGAAAATTACGCACTGAAGGGGTTAAAGTTGCATGTTAGAACAGATAATGTTTAACACTTTACTGACATTCACAATACTAAAAAACTGTTACAACAGGTAACTTTTCTTTTGTGAGGCTGCATCTCCAGTCACTAAGTAAGGTGTGGCTATATGTTAGCGTATGCACTATGAAAGACCTGGGTTCGATTCCCTGTAGAAGCTCATGTGGTTCAGACACTAAGTTAAGCTATAAGTACACGTCTCATATACCTTCGGTAGTAAACGGGACGCTAAAATCCAAATCTACTAACCAACAAACCCACCCGGATATTAAATAAATATCTCTATATACTAAACCATTGAACAATACCGATTTCTAATAGCTGTGATTAGCCAGTTTGATTTTTCCATACTCTTTCTTTCTACTTCGGAAAAGAAGCCAAAATAAACGTTTATAAAGTGCAAAAAAGGAGATGGTATCCAAGAGTAAAAGTGGATCTAAAAAGGTAGGGGGACGCATGACGTCATGCTGTCTCCCGTGCCTATTTCTGCCCATGGTAACTTTTCAGGAAGTGGAGGGATGCCGTAGATATTTTTTCGAAGTGAGAGCACAACATCCTCCTGCGTTCCCTTTTACTCCTGATGACATCGAGGAAAAGTGACTAAGAAGAGTAAAACAGGTGAAATTAAAACAGGAATGTTGATTTAATGTTTTCTTTGCATTTTGGGCATTTTAATACAACAACAACAACAACAATAATAATAATAATAATAATAATAATAATAATAATAATAATAATAATAATAATAATAAGAAGAAGAAGAAGAAGAAGAAGAAGAAGAAGAAGAAGAAGAAGATACGGCACCTGAAATTCCTAGATCTAATCATTACCATAATATTAACAAATAGAATGTGAAAAGAATTTTCAATCTATGATTAAATTCAACTGAAAGTACGAGAAGGCACTGATTCTCATTGGAAATGTATCCAACTCCAAAAACAAGTAATGTGAAGCATGTACGAAAATTTAGACATATAGGGCACGCATGTTAAATTTAGGGGAAATAGTATCAGCATTTGTGAAGTTTTATGAAATATGTCGTAATTCGAACATAAATTTGCGGTTTTGTTTAGGTTAGTGCGAATGAAACGTCCGCCCCAAATTGCGTAATTTGCTATGGCCAAAGAAAGAAAAAGAGCCAAAAGAAAAGAAACTTTAGTACTTAGCTAATAAAAATAGTCGTCTGCAACCACACATTTTTGCCATCGCTTAGCCAATGTTTGCACTCCGAGGCGATGCGAAGAAATCCTCAACCACAGACGTTGCACTGGCCCATGAGAGATCTTCAGTTCCAATAAGTGCTCGAAATGCCAGGAGAGATGGTAGTTGAGTGGGGGAGATGTCAGAAAAATAAGGTAGATGACAAAGAGTTATTATACTGCAACTCCTGGAAGGTCTACCACGTCCCTTGAAAGACATTTGCGCGCGTGTGGATTGTCGTGCAACATGAGGACACTATGTCTTTTGAATATTTCTCGATACTTGTGGGCATAATACACTTTATTAAGTGCAACACTGCAACGATCCATAATGATGGTTTCGCCTCCACGCAGAAACACACGATTGATCAACCTAATCTTAGATTACCATACCAGCTACAACTTTTAGAGATTTTAGGATTTAGGAAACCGTCCTGGATTTTGATAAAATTAAAACCTCTGATCTGATCATTCACAGTTATCGTAGTACATCAATGTTTAATCAAAAGTTCGATGCAGAAAACCTTCACCATGATAAAAAAAATTCAGAGAACTGCATACACCCAGATGATATTTCTTGTTGTCCGGTGTAAACTTATATAACTCCCACGAGTCCCACTCTTTCACATTACCGACTGCACGTATAGCCGCAGGACAACAGTAGTATAGTATATTCCATGCTCGTCTTCAAGGTATAAACACTTTTCCAATGGCCCACTTTCATGGTGTTTGTGAAGATTTCATCCAAACATGATATTCATCAGTGCCTACGGAACACATTTTACAATGCTGTGTCATGGAACGAAATTCGAGAAAGCAACAGTGAATGCTTCCCGTCCCAAATATACCGATAATGCTTTTGCTTTTTTTTCTTGCTGGGCAGAATGTCCCAGTTAGAATTTATAAATAAAAATCAGATGCAGTTCTGCGTTTTCTACAATACACTTTCATTCAACCCTGTTGATCAACAGACTGCCTCCTTACTTACTCAGTATCACAGTCTATTTGCTGAATGTGTACTGAGTTTGTGATGTTAAACATGTGATCTATCCCTTGTTAGTGTTGTTGAGGTAAGTTTCCGACCAAAAGTCAAATAGACAATTCGTTTGCACCAACCTAATACATAACTTTACGAAAAACTTTGTACGCTGGCATAAAGCATGTTCTGTTGTATAATTTATGTATTTATTTATTTATACATATTTCTGAGCATTATCGGCATCTATGGCCTTAAGACTATCACCTATGTGGGATGAAATCTCTCAGCAAGTACACTATCTGGGAAGGAAGAAAGACCTGAGGAACTAAAGAAACAGCCTGGGACGTCTGTTTTAGGTACAATTCCGAAATTTGCCTGCTGTGAATGAGGAAAGCCCAAGAAATATCTCTCAGGATGGATGGCCTGAATAAGCTGTTACACCTTTTCGACCGAGTGTCCCACCGGACATTAATATATTGTACAAATATGACATTCTTCAATCCTCGTTGATTCGAGTCATTTAAAGCACCTCTGTATTTTCCTATTCTATATAGATTTACTCGATCTCTACCATGAGAAAACAACCACTCTCTGTAACGGAAGCGGTGACGTAAGGGAATATGAGTCTAGAAGGTCCTGTCCATTTAAGACCAGGCGAATTGCTATGGAACTTAAGAATGCAGAAATGAAATAACCATCAAATGGAAAGGTACTTTGAAAACTTCGAACAAAACGCTAATGGACGAAAACATAATCTATTTGAATTACAACTGAAGATAGCGCTGCTAGTTTCTACCGTTTTTATCAAGAATTATTAAATGGATACAACAGAAGAGAGTTATGTATAAAGATTGTTAGAAGATTTGAATATGATTACTGACCTATAAGCATATGACGTAAGTACCAAATAACCTATGATCTGTAATTAATAGATTTTATTTTCCTAGTAGAAACTTGACAAAATTAGTAGCCTTTTGCTTTATATCTTTTTTTCTGGTGTTTATGCTCACATTGATCTAGGGTTTAAAAATAAATTCGCAGAAATGATTAGTGATAATATTTTTATTCACTTCTTATTTTAATTAATATTTCAACAAAATCAACTTTTGATTTTTATTTCGTATTGCAGGTAACTTAATAAGTAATAATGTAAAATATCTAAAATTCCACTTAAAGACTTTATTCATTAATATTGTTATTTCTCTTTCTAGGAAACCATATTATAATTCTACCATAATTAGACATTTTTTTCTTTCTCATAAACAACAAAAACTTCAATATTATACTTAAAGTAAGGCTCAAATCTCTTGACATCTGTCAAAAGCCAATGGCATGCAGGCGCGATGTTGTCGAATTTTGCTTCCTTTAGTGTACAGGCATAACGTAAAACAACGCGAGAAATTAAGATATTGAAAGGCAAATTCCTTCTTGCCAATTTATTAATGCTATAAAAATTAAAATGAAACATCTTCAGTTTTACGTTCCACGATTATGCCGGCTAGGTTAAAGGAGACGGTGATGACAAATGAATGGAATGGTGGAATAAATAAAGTGGAAGGAAACAGGAGAACCCTGACAAAACGCACGCACATGGCGTTTATCCACCACAAGGATCACTTGGCGCGAACTGGCATCGGATCATTAACCCCAAGCACCAGAAGTGAACACTCTACCACTGAGCAACATTGGCTCTATTAACGCAATATTGACATATATAATAAGGACGTACCTTTGAAATTGCTTTCTCCTAAGACATGAACAAAGTTATTAGACAACGTCGCTCAACTTCCATTGGATATTCTGAAAAAGAGGAAATACCTTAAACGACAGGAGGTTTGAGCCGGACTTTAGAATTATTACTTTAAAAAAAGTTTAAATTCTCATTTCTCAGACGGTGTATTTATGAAATAAATTTTATAAAAGAACCATAAGTTGTCAATATATTATGCACTGACCATGCTATATTATTTGAAGTAAATGCTTTCCACAAGACGGCAAACAAAACTAGTAGGACGTGAAAGCATTCACAGTAAATCGTCAATGGCCACAACATTTAATACAGACAAATTTGAACATTTATAAAAAAAATAAAGAAGAGTGGATGATGAAATAGTCCAAAATTAGCAAAATTACAGGCTTACTACTTTACATGTACATAAATATACATCACCCTTTCAAGGAAATGAAGACATTAACCTTACCTCAATATAAACTTACGAAGAGGAAAATAAATTCTACAGCATGAAGATTATGAATGGATATAACCACAGGACTAGAAGATTCTACGTTTAAGTAACTGCAGAGGACGAAGACTGAAGTCCAGAGAATCCTTGCTTCTGTGGAAACGAAATAGGAGGAGGACGAAGGTCTCGTGACTCCTCATTATAGAAGCAATAAAGACGAGGGCAGGCGTTCTGAGACTCCTAGCTTCTGTAGAGGCACATTAGGATGAGGAAAAATGCCTGAAGACTCCTTGCTTCCAGTTACTTCATTTCAAGAAAGAAGAGGACACCTGGTAGGTGAAAGAAGAATAAAAAGAACCCTAGGACTAGAGGATTCTACGTTTAAGTAACGGAAGAAAATGAGGAATATTTTGCTCCACCAGAAGCCAATTGGAATATGGAAGGATTTTAAGTGTAAGGAATCTTACAGGATGAAGACCCAGAACAAGTAGAGAACTTTGTAAAAAGTGAGTTTAAAATATTATTTGCAGTTATTATCTTGTGTCTTATATTTTCAAGTTCACATGTACGCGTTTGAGTCTAGTGAATTATTTGAAGAAACAAATATATTAGAATATTTAGTAGTTGCCGTTTTTCCGGTTTGACTGAGGAATGATTCAGTCAGTATTAACAGTAACCCTTATTACCCTTTTTAAATCCCTTCATGTCTCAGAGGTGCTCAACAGAAACGATAAGCCCGGCAAAAGCTCTTATAACCTCTGGGACACGACAGTCAGAAGTGCATTGTGGGTAACCTAGGGAAGGAGCTGGCCGCCTTATTTAAAACCCTAGGCAAGGACATATCCTGATTTCAAACCTCAGCTTCGTCTAGAGGTTCAGTTCTTCCCACATTGCATGGAGATTGGGGCAGTCAGGGCTTCAAAATTTTTTCAACTTTCGAAATTGTGTTCATCTCAAGTCTGTTTCATTTACTGAGTCTGTTTAGAAGTCTGTTTCACTTTCTAAGCTATCGACCCCATTGTCTCTGTGGTATTGGCTATTAATGTATTGCCAATTAAACAGTTTGGCAATTTGCTTTTTCGTCTATTTGTCTAAAACTGTTAACTAGTGCTTCCTCTGATGTGTAATTTATATTAGGTCTATGTATAAGTAGATATATAATCAAGAGTTCATTTTTAGAAGATAGACGAAAAAGTTACACAAATAATTGTAGAAAATGCAATAAAACGTAGTCTATATTTTCTTTCGTTTATCAATAGCTTTTGACAAATCTATGATTAAGTATAATAATTTGGAGCTCGCACAGAAAATGTCATTCATGAAGAGAAAGTGAAATGAAAGTTCTAGTTTAACCTCCCACGTTTATGCCCTTTAGACTAAAGGAGATGGGTGATTGACAGAAGTGAATGAGTATGAAATAATAAGTAGAGTGAGAATGTGAATGATTAAAGTGAATGTGTTTGAAATAATAGATAGGATGAGAATGTGAATGTTAGAAGTGAATACATATGAAATAGGTAGAATGAGAATGTGAAGGAAAGTGACAGAACCTATGCACACATTGTTTTCCACCCACAAATGACATGACCAGGAATTGAATCAGGAATCCCTCAAACTACAGATCAATGCTCTACCACTGAGCCACATGACCCCGTGCCCCCAAAAATGCTGTTCATGCCAATATTATTTGCGTCCTCATACTTCACTGAGTGTTTTACATAATCTCCGTCGGAAACTTGACCGTCTGAAGAACAAAGCCCGTTACTCAAGTGAGTTCCGAATCATTCTACGAGCTAGAAATCCGATGTAGTTGCCTAACATTGTAAAGCAAGAATGTCGGGAAATATGATAGGTGACCGCCATCTCAGTTTGTGCTTGTACGTTGTACAGCGACAAAAGTTCTTTTCGTTTGATGAAATTAGTTTGGTAAATAACTTCACAATTGAAGGACAAATTTAGCACAATTTCAGTAAATTAAAAATAATGCAATTTTCTGTACGTTCCAGCTACACCACCACTTTATGTTCCAGCCATAAAACCGTTATTCTTAAAATAAAGAACCGATCCGGTTGCAATGATGTGAACCGTTTGGGGGGAGATGGCTGAAATTCAGTTCAAATGTAGAAGAGGCTATGTAGATTCTATGTTCCAAAAACAATTTGTCTTAAAATGGATGAAACGCAGTCAACAAACACACAAAACATTAACATTAATGTCAATGGAAACCAATTAAGAAAAACCAATAATTCCTCAACGTATTTCAAAAACCAAAAGACGGAAATGAATGTAGAAAAGGCTATGTAAATTCTATATTTCAAAAGCAAATTGTCCCAAAATGGATAAAACATGGTCAAAAAACGCACAACATTAACATTAATGTCAATGGAAAACCAATGAAAAATAATTTTTCAACGTATCTTAAAAACCAAAAGAGGGAAATGGCTAAAATTCACCTCAAATGTAGAAGAGGCCAGAGATGGAGTGGGTCAGTGGGTCAAATGGGTCAAGTTTTCCGAGTGGGTCAGTGGGTCGTGGGTCATCAGCATGTGATCCACTGTGACCCTCCACCCACCGTGACCCACTGCGACCCACCACCCACCATGACCCACTGTGACCCACCACCCACTATGATCCACCACCACCCACCGTGACCCACTGCGATCCACCACCCACCATGACCCACTGCGACCCACTGACTCAGTATGATCTACCGACTCACTCTGCTCACTGCATTGTAGACAGTATCTTCTGAGGACTGGTAAATTTGTCTTCGTTTTACTTTCAAGACCTTCATTTCCCTTCCTTTTCCATTTGTTTCTTTTTACTTACCTGAGGTTAATTTATCTAACCAAGTGAAAAAAAGAACTTCAGGCGATATTGATATTTTTAATTGTAATAATAGCAATAGGACTTATACTACTACTTGGCTTTCAAGACCTGTGAGTTTTCAGAGGAGCTAACTACTGGAAAAAATACATGTTTGAATAAAAGTAATATATAAATTATTATATAAAAAATGAATGTAACAATGTGTGCCTGATCATCACGGTCAAATTGCAGTCAAATGAAATTACTTTTGGTATATAGTTAAGCCTTAATCCAAACTGGGATATTATATTCCTTTCATTATAATGAATAATATCCTAAGGAGGTAGTGAGGATCCGAATTTTTCCGAACAAAATTAGTATCTCGCACACCGTTAAACATACGGAGCTGAAATTCAGTGTATTGAAAATGTGTCCTAGCATTTTTTTAAATCCTCCTTTATGGGGGGAGGCACTTTCTATATATGTAAAATTGGTAGTGAGTTGGTTTGTAAAAATGATCGAAAACGATCGATGTTATTTAAGAAAGAAATCAGAAACAAAAAATACAGTGCTTGGCTTCATATATCCATTGCTTTCTACTATAATAATTGCTAAAGCTTGTTTATTATATGGAGCGCTTACAGCACAGGACAATCAACCCATAAAGTTGTGAGAAAAATAGACATAAAATTTGTACTGTAAGCTTAATTACACGGAAATTTTAAGTTTGGATTGTACGCATAATTATACGGAAAATTTTACACTTTTTTCCTCTTTACGTTGGTTTACTTACCTTAATTTGGAACTTTCAAATTTCATCCTTTTTTCCACTGAAAAGTATCGATAATTCAATAAGGAAATAATTATACTATGATAATTTAATTGAAATTCCTCGCAATTTGGCACATGGCAAACACCTGTGCGGTAATTGAAGGGAATAAGAAGGAAAATTCCCCTTTAACCACTGAACACTTTCCAGGAACCACATTCCCTTTCGCTTTCTAGAGAGGGGAGAGAACTTGGTAATGGCAACAACCCTTCATGTGTAATTACAAAATTAAATTTATAAACAAACAAGAAAACATCAGTTTATCAGGCTTTAATTGATAATTTATTCACAAGATTATTAGTTTCCCCGTAACCCTACCCTAATCGAGCTAATGTGTACACTCAGGGGTAAAAGTGGATCTGAAAAAGTAGGGAGAAGCATTACGTCACGCCGTCCCCCGTGCCTATCTTTGCCCATTGTAATTTTTGAGAAAGTGGGGGAACGGCACAGATATATTCTTGAAGTGGGGTCGGCGTTCTCCCGCGTTCTCCTCACTTTTACCCTTGTATACACTCTAAGTTTTTCCCTAAATAACTGAAAGACCTACCTTTTCTTTCCTATTCTTTCTTTTCAGGATTCAACAATACTAATTTTGTGTTTGTCCGAACATGAAAGTTGAAAGGAAGAAATTATCAAGCGCATACGCTGCAGCATTCTATGTAGTGTCTATTCCTATTTAAAATGAGTAGGCACACGTATCAGTACGATCTTTAATACACATCCAATATGTATTGAACATTTTACACGTAAACGAAGGACAAAATGAGTCGTAAAACACATGAACTCGTTATCTTGCCATAACGTTTTGCCGTTTTTTTCTTGTGCATTTATCGAGTAACTCGTATGTGTGGCGATAATTATCAATAATAAAGGGTATTTATTTGTTTATGAAACCTTCTGGAAAAATTATAATAATGACCCTCTATATAGAGTATTGACCTATATACAATAACGACTTTAGTAACATGAAATATTCAACAAAATTAGGTCTAATTCTACTATTTTGCATGCTATTCGTATATTATCTGATTTGAAAGATAGTTCATCAAATAAATATGCTGTTTTAACACCATTTGAGGAATTTAACACTTTTCATTAGAAAATATTAAACCTTAGTTTAATAAAACATTAAACATTGAACTATAAATCTTGTACTAACACTAAGACCTGCTATACACTATAAGATGTCCTAGAAAATATCTTAGGATTTAACCTACTTGAGGAAAAATGTTACGACATATCTCGTAGGAAATCCTACCTTTTGTGCTATACACATAACTGCACTGCACATCCTGCAGATATTGATACCAGGCGCTATATTGTTAAATTGCACCCTTTTAAAAAAAACATAAAAATTAGAAGATAAATTAGCAAAACATGCCTCATCAGTCCTTACACCACTCTTCATTTTGTCGAGTATTTTTGCCTCTTTCACCTACATACGGCTGGGAGGGAGAAAACAATTTTTTTTCACTTTGTTTTACTTTCTCTTTGTCATTTGTCACTTAAATTGAAATCTTACGAATTTTCTTTCTGAAATAGAGCGTGCTCTAAACAAGAGAAATCTCATAGGATCGTTGAGAACATAGGAAACGAGATGCGATTCGATGCCATACAAGTTGAGATT
Organism: Thermobia domestica; assembly: GCF_964235325.1. Lineage (NCBI taxonomy): Eukaryota > Metazoa > Arthropoda > Insecta > Zygentoma > Lepismatidae > Thermobia > Thermobia domestica. Next base: position 146,948,639 of record NC_137455.1, on the reverse strand, counting down.
CTGACTCTAGAAAAAAACGCAAGAGATTTCCTAGGATCTATCCTATAGTGTATGGCAGACCTAACCGTTCCATTTATGATAGTTACTGAATTCTTTAGTACATTCTTTAGCAGCATAATCGTCCGATATCAGTTTCAAAATATGATCCATCGTCAGGGTCTATGTCCAATTTACTCTTGATAGGGGACGCGGTGGCTGAGGGGTAGAGCGTTCACCTCCGGTGCTTGGAGTCCCTGGTTCGATCCCAGCTCGCGCCGTGTGGACTTTGTGGTGGACAAACACCGTGCTCGTGCGTTTTCTAGGGGTTCTCCCGTTTCCTCCCACCTTCTTCATTCCACCATTTCATTCATTTCTCATCATCACCTTCTCCTTTAGCCTAACCGGCATAACCGTGGGACGTAAAAATTAAAGATTTCATTTCATTTCTCTCATTCCACCAATTCTTTCATGATCATTCACTTAATCATCCTTCTTTCTTAGCCTTAAAAACATAGTCGTGGGACTTTAAACTGAAAGATTCATTTTCATTTTCCCGACCCTTTCCCAATATTTGCCTCACCACATTCCACTCTGTGCCATAGGCACTGAAATGACTAAAATTAATAAATCAAGAAGGAATACGGAATTGTGACCTCAGTTTCATGTAGAGGTTTTATCCCTTCATTCATCTTCTGAGCACCGTAGCCCAACTACTTTTGCATTCGGAAGGTGAGAGGTTGAACCCAGGGCTGTGCGATATCCAAATCAGAATATGGAAAATCGATATCGACAAAATATGAAAACCTGGTCAATATATCAAATGATATCAAAATATCGAAGAATATTGAAGTACAAAAATATCCAAACATTACAGTACCGAAAATATCGATGGAAAACCATGTTTTTAGAGTTCTAAATACGAAATAGTAATAGAGAAAAAAAAGAGAGAAGAAGAGTTTTCTCTTTTTCCTTTGTATAGAGAAAAAATACACGTAAGTATGGCGCTCAAGGTTTCTCTTGAATCTTGCAACTGCCTGGGACTAAGCAAAGAGCACTTGCTGACCTTATGTGTATTTTTCTTGTAAAATTACTAGAGTAGTAACAAAAATACTTGTGCATTGTAAGTCATCAATAAACAGAATAGTGCAAGTATATGAAATACGCTATTAGCTTTTGACGACGACGTCACATTACCTAATTCAAGAAAAGTAATTCGTAGTGAAAGGAACTTAAAATTATATTTTCTATATGATACACACATGCTCTATATACTACAATCTAAGGACAGATTTTAATAAACATCTTGCGGCATAGGCAGAAACCCATCAAGGGGATCATTGATATAAGCATGCATAAAGATATATGGCAAAAATTTTCGATCAGCTGACAAAAGATATTTTAGTTTGGTAATATGCATGTGCATAAATTAGATGTATACGTGAAAAAATAATAAGATCTGAAATTTCGTGCTCTGCACATGTTGTATATAAGCTGAACAGTGATATATCTAAAACCTTAAATCATCTACTTTCTTTTTTAAACCTTTCTTTTTGCATTAACAGATAGTAATTTTTATGCATACTCTACAGACAAGAACTGGAAAAGATGAAAAATATACAGTACAACCCCTCAAATCCGAACTAATTGGGGCTGAAGCCTGTTCGGATTTCGGGATGTTCGGATTAGCCGGGAAATAATATTACGTACTTATTTCGTCACTGAATTGGCGGTAAAACAACGACTGAGGTTAGACTGGGTGGCCCAGTTGTCGAAAGAGCAGTGACCTTGACTGGCGGGTGTACACTCATGTCCAAAATGATTGTCGCATATCTATAACTGTCTACTTGTAAGAATATAATTAGATAATGATTTTGAATAAGCACTAAGTCTAAAATGTTAAAACCTTAAAAAAAAAACTAAATTTGTGTGATTAAACCTTTTTTTCATTTTCCAGCTCTAGTTAATTTTTTCTCCTAAGAACGTGTTCGGATTTGCCGGTTTTTCGGATTTCTGGGGTTCGGATTTGAGGTGTTGTACTGTAGTATATAACTATTTTGATAGAATCTTATGAAGCGTTAAATTTCGAGCTTCTGTGAACTATTTTTTAAACATGTCTATAGAATATTTCTTCTTTTTGTGATAAACTAGGAACTGTTAAAAGCTACAAAATCTTGAGCTAAGAGAGTTGGGATGATTGGTCACCAGATTCGAATCCTGGAATCGTGATAGGAAGACAAGAACAGTAACCGATTGTTAACATCCTCTTTAGAAGTTAAGAAACGAAATAAATAATTTAAAAAAGAACAATATTGTGAAGAAAAGTTGGAAAAGCCCTAATTCAGAAGTTGATCGACAACTATTGATGGCTATATTAAAATATATATAGAAGTGCAATTTCATAAGATGAAAATAGGTTATTAAATGCTGTTTGTTATGTATAATACAAACGAAAGAATAACTTTATGGAAGATATGAGTATTTGAACCCTTTCTTCCATTAGGATACGCATTTCAATGAAAGTGTAGTGATAAAATTCCTTAAAATAATCTATCCTTGGCTAAACATTTTAACCCTCATACCCATTTATGATACGCCCTTTAACCCATATACGCTTAAAATTATTTTTCCTCGAGAAATTTTGTTAAGTTTACCATATTGAGCCTATACTGTTCCAGAAGGAAAGTTATAAATGAGTTTTCGGAAAACATACATATTTTCGAACTTTTTTTAAATGTTGCAATAACACATCACTAAGCACATACCAAGCACATAACGTTGCAAAATGAGTTACTAAAGAAATACCAGTGAAAAAGTCTCTGCTTTATTTTCATATTGCTAAGAAACACAAATATGGTGGTTTATGCATGTGACAGCAGTAACAAAGAACCTGCTAGACAATGAAATAATACTAATTACACACTTCACATTATACTAAAGCACTTAAAGGCAAATATAATACTTGAATCAATCATATCACCTGGTGTTCAAGTATCTATTGTTTGTAGAATATGCCTAAGTATTTGTCGTATAGGGCCACTTTGCACCTTTTTCTCTGTTTGCGACTTGAGCTCCTCCATGGCTAAGCGGTTAGCGTACGCGCCTTTGGCGCGGGAGACCCGGGTTCGATTCCCGGCGGGAGCTCATGTGGTTCGGATTCCACGTTAGTCAGTAGGTCCACGTCTCATATAGCCTCGCTGCTGAACGGGACGTAAAACTCAAAACCAATCAATCAATCTGTTTGCGACTTACATAACGCACACCTCAGTCTTTTGATTTCAGTACCTATGATATCCAGTCCCTTATCATATCGCACTTCAGTAGACACTCTCGTTGATGTAGGAGTTTTGACTCTTCCAGCCTTAGAATTTTTGGTTCTGTATCTCTGCAACAAAGAAAGTGCCACACATCGTCTAAATTCCAGGAAATCTATTAGTTTTTCCCTGTATCTTTGCTGCATTTTCAGATAGAGAAAAGAAAGTATTTTGAAGAGCAACATCAATCCCTCAAAAAAACAAACTACCACCACTTCTTACTTGTTATATTTGTTCTGTAACACACTATGTTGGTCCATGAGGTGAGTGCTTTCCATATGTTCATTATATTTGCCAAAAATGTGGGGTTGAGGAATTTTGATCTTTCTCGAGTACCTCCAGACTTCTTCAACTTGCGCCACGCTCTCGCAAATTGATATTACAGATACCATTTCATTGTCATTCGAACGACAAATCACAAAAGAGTCTTCGCACATTAGGAAGTCAAACGAACGTCTCTCTTCTTTCCATAAAACATTTGGAGGCTTCAGAGGGCTTCCTTCTATTCTGTCACTTCTGACTGTCCCGGTTAACCATATACCATGCTCTGTGAAGTCATCTATTACTTTAGTAGATAGCAAAAAGTTGTCTGCAAACACGTGATTACTGACGCCGTCTCGTGGCGACGTGTCTGCAAATTTCATAAGTACCCCTCCACCTAGACCGAAGTCCGTCTTGTATTGGTTTGAGGAAACATTGAACTCTGCTACACTTCAAAATAAATTAGATAGCTCAGTTGAAGGTTCAGGCATCATATTTTATCTCCTACACGTATGAATTTTCAATACTATTTCTTCCATAGTATAGCGCCATATAGTGTACTCATATGTGCTTAGTGATGCGAAAACGCAACATTTAAACTTTTCCTGCATTCACTAGTATGTGCTTAGTGATGCGAAAACACAACATGGAATCTCCTCACTCAAAAATTCTAACACGAAACAAATTAAGTACAGTACTATATTTATGTATTTGCTCTTGAGTTAACAAATAAAATAAGCTTTTTGATAAATGAGGACGCCTTTCATTTGCCATGAAGTGCTGATTTTTTCACCCACAAAGAGACATTGTTTCTTATCAGCTTCAGAAAGTCACAACAACTATGTCGTATCAACTATCAAACATTGTCATTATTGCCAGCTACTCGAAATACAAAATGTATTATCAGATTATAAAATAATTAGATGCAGATCCGGAACCCAAAACCTGTGAAATGTTGCGATAACACAACACTAAACGTATATGGGTTAATCAAACTGCCATGACAAAAATTCAGCCTAAGATAGGTATTAATTATGTTCCAAACTTTATTTCAAAGAGCCCAACCACTTTGTCGCGATTTGATCACAAACAACATAGAGCACAGATTTCAATGTGATGAAAAAATATAGAAAATACTTCTCCCTTTAAAAAGTCATCAAGTTTATATTGCTTTTCACAATCTTCTAAAGGGTTATATCCCTACAATTCTATTCGTTTTTAGAAGTTTCAAGAAAATTTCTACATAGTGCTATTCGACTAAGCTTAGACTGATATCATCAGGGGTATCACCAATCTGCTTAATGAACAAGAAAACTATGGACTCGACATTCATTTTATTTTTCACCTCTTCTCATCCTCATGCGGATGGGATTGAATTTGCAGTGTCATTATTCCTCTCAGTGATCCTAGAAACGATGTATTCGACACTAATATTACTTATTTTCAATTACTTTTATGAGTCATCCATTTCCCATCTCACTCCTAGGATGTCTTACTCCTATAGCATTTTTTTCAAGTGTAAGTCATATGTGTACACTGTTTCAGGCGATCCAGAAGTTACGCTGGAACATACACACATACACACCCATACATACCCTCTCTTTAATTACTGAAATTTATTACACTAGTTAAATGTATAAATTAAAGTAGAGTTATTTCTGAGAAATTAAGTATTGCTCCATGAAAACAACAAAACAACGCCACTCATTGAGATTAAATAACATTTTCAAAATGCCCACCTTCTTGTTCAATACAATGTTGAACCCTACCAGCAAACACTTCTACAAACCTTTTGATACATTTCCACGTTAATTTCAAAAAAAAATGTCGGAAATTGCTTGTTTTAACCGAGGAATTATTTTTGGTTTCAGGCTGTAAACAAGACCTCTCAATACGTCTCTCAAGAAAAGGTCAGGTGGTGTTAGATCTGATGACCTTGATGACCACTCAATTGCTCCACGTCGTCCTATCCACCTGCCATCAAAATGAACATTTAACCATTCTCGAATTTTTAACGTATAGTTGGGCGGTGCACCATAATGTTGAAAGCAAATATTCTGATTTTGAACTCGGGCCAGAATTTAGTTTGTAAATATTTATTTTGATTAAGAGTGACATCAAAGAATATCGGCCCTATTATTCCCATTGAAGAAATAGCAGCCCAAACTGTACCTCCTGATAAGTTAATATCTTTTTCCAAAATAACATGTGGATTGGCATCGCTCCAGTAAACACAATTATGACGAGTGATATGTTCGTTCAATTTGAAGGTTGGTTTATCTGACCAGCACCAAGAAAAGCTCCATCTTCATTAACTTTGTTCTTGAAAACTGTACAAAACTTTAGCAGCCTGTCTTCATCTATCATCTGAACTTTGTAGCACACGAGGGATGTAAAGTCTCATTTTAAGTTTCTTTAAAACTCTACGAATACTTCTGTCACTAATACCTACCTCTTGAGAAAGACATCTACTGGATTTTTGCAGTGACGTAACTGAGGGAGACAAACGAGGCTTATGCCCTGGCGCTGGATTGGGGGACGCAAAACTGGGCAAATATTTATTTTCACTATAAAACAAGGAAAGGAGGTTTAGGAAACTAAAGATCATAAAAAATTACCTCAGAAACTTAATAGTACAACAACGGCTCACCAACCTTAGGATCATATCCATAGAGTATAAGTTAGCTTCAAAGCTATCTTTTTGAGGTCGTTGCAAATACCTTAGCAGCCAAAAGAGCCTGCAAAGTTAAATTTCAGTTCCAGCTTTCTGTGTTTTCCTTTAACTTACATCGATTTAAGAGATTTGCAAAAATTCCGAATATAATATTCGAGACAACAGTTAGACTGTTTGTCATAATTAAGCAATAGACCTTTTCACTCATTCTACACATATGCATATAATTTCAAAAACGTTGTAATTTGCAGTTATAATGATAAGACTATAAGAATATGTCAAGCATGCTACTCTCAGATTATTTCGCAATCAAATACTAATTAGGTTGGTGTTTTATCTTATACTAAAAATTAAACTATGTATGTAATTTTGATAGTGATGAGCGAAAGAGACTTGGTCTTGCAGTTTGTGCAAGAGTATTGCATGCAAGACCAAGACAAAGACAAGGACGCCGATCCTGGCGGGGCTGGGGGGGCGGAACCCCCAAATGCTCATGTGGACCTCCTAGTGTATTTATGAATATACAATATTTGGTATAATTTGAATGCAATGTGTCTTAACATCCTCATATATATGCCTTCTACATCTGAGTGGCCCCCCTCAAATTTACAGAGAAATCGGAGCTCTTGCACAAAGACCACGACCATATCTGCAAGACCAAGACTCTTGCACATGTACCGGTACTATTTGACTTTTTTTTATAGAGTGTAAAACGAAAGAAAAAAATATTATATCTTTCACTTGAATTTCTTAGCTTCAATAAAAATGCGGCTGGAGTGAATGTGTGCCCGGTAGTTTATGCAACCCGTATGAGTCGATATGCCCTTTAGTATATTGCTCTGTGAATTGATTTTTCGCGAGACGACCGAGAGCATAATTCTATGATTTGTTAAAAGGTATAAGAACTTTAATGTCTGATTTACTTTGGTCATCATTTGATTCCTTTACGATGGGCATGATTGGAGTTCTGAAATCATACGAATAATAGTTGTGTCCGTAAGAAGCGGATAAGCGAAAAGTAAACTAAAACATGTTATGGCCGCAGTGGCTCAAAGGTAGAGTATTCACCTCTGCTGCATGGGGTCACGTCACAGTTTCCGCCATGTGAGCTTTTTTGGTGGGCAAACACTGTGTGCTTGGGTTTTCTCGTCTCCTTCTACATTTTCATTCAACCATTTCATTCATTTCTCATCATCACCGTCTACCTTAGCCTCGGCGCATAATGGTGGGACGTTAAATTAGATATTTCATTTCATTTCAAAACATATTAGTGGTGTTCTTCTTCAAAAACCCAATAGAAATCTAGTATTGAATATCGGTAATTCCGTACACCATGGGTGCCGACTACATGGGAATGAGCTTGGCTCTGAAGCTCAAGCATCCGTTGGAAAATTTTAATGTGTGCTCATAAAATTAATATCGAAAAATATTTTCATGGCATTGACAATATCTTAGTGCATGTGACCTCAAGTTTGATTTCATAGGCGTTACGTTGAATAATTGTTTATCAATGTAACTTGTAGCCTCCTTAGGTATACGACACGCCGAGGATTGAGCGATATAACATTAGACAGCAATAACAATAAATAATCCTTAGTCACAAGTGAGAGTGATTTTTATAGTTATTTTAAATAACTTGGAGTTTGATGCCGTTATTTTGTATTTCGAATATAGGTCAAAAGTATGTATGTAAATCGAGTTTATAAATAAAATATAGGCTGTTGAGTCGTTTTCAGTTTTCACTCAAATTATTCTAAAATATTAAGAGATTTTATATTCATTATTACTATAATTTTTTTGCCTATATTGCTAAATATATCATCATCATCATCATCGTAGTTATTCTGCCATTATTGGCAGGTTACTTGCTGGGACTGAGAAGCTTCGATGTACGATGGTTTTCAGCTTGCCTCTTCGTCTTGACGTAGCGATTTTCTGTTCAAATACCTTCCTTCAATTACAGTCTCCTTCGCCTCGTCCCTCTCTTTCCTTCCACCATACCCTCTTGCTAGAGGTCTGCACGGGTCGGAATTCTTAGTCCGGGCTCGGCTCAGCCCGTGAATTTATAATGTGAGACCCGACTCAAGTCCGAAATATGTTTAAGTATTTAGGCCCAAGCCCGGCCCGAGCTCATGTGATAATCAAGTGAGCCCAAAATAAGCTCGAATTACAGAAACTTAATAATTGATGCAAAATTGTATTTTTATTTACAGCAATTACAGACTTAATTTTGCAGTTGATGTTTAAAATTTGTCTAAAAACAACAGTCCAATAAATATCATATGGTATATTTACAAAGTTAGGCCCGGAAAGGCCTGAGAAATATGGTTGTGTATGTAAAAATTGATATGGTTGTGTTATGTGTATCCGGGCTCGAGCCTGAAGTAATATATTCTTTGTAGGCCCGAGGACGTCCTCCTTAGCCAATAACCAACCAGTTCCTCTTCATCCTCTTAATGACATCTAAATCTTTGTCTTTGTCTTGCAAGGAGGGTGTCCGAAGTGTAAATCTTAGGTTTCAAAAATGTTTGTGCAGATCGTTAGGGAGGCTCATAGAATAAAGATCAGGACAACAAATTTCGGCGGAACCCCATATTTGGGTGGGGCAGTGCCCCATTTGCGATTTTCGGCTTTCGTAGTAAAAAATCGGCCTTTTGATTTGAAAATTGACTTATTATTGTCGACAATCGTTATAATTCGTCTTCATTTGCATAAAGATACTACAATTGTGGGTCAGGGATCCCTATGTGTGTAGGGGGGTCCGCCTCACAAATGTGATACATGTTACCCCTTCATTTTGACGAGTTGAATTCAAATATGTCATTAAAAGTTATTTGTGGAGCACATGTGCGGCACAGGTCTCTACCTAGTTTCTGGGATGCTGAATCACAAGTTAAAAGAGAGCTGAATGGCTTGAAATAGAAGTTTGGCAGAATCAGTGCTTACTGTATGGATTGAAGCCAAAAGAGATTTCATGCCTGTACATGACATGAATGTTCGGAAATGGGCAACTGAAAAAGCGAAAGAAATTAATCTTGAAAACTTTAAGGGTCCCAAAAGTTGATGCACCAGTTTTAAACGGAAACATAACACTGTGTAGCGAGAAGTAACAAAATTCGTATCTCGAGCAGATGTTGACACTTCAGAACTAATAGAAACTTCGGCCATATCTTTCTAGCTAGAAGTCAAGGATACGTTACCGGAATTTGATATAGACAATACTTTCAATTCCGATCAAAGTGTTTTTGCAATGAAACTGCACTGTAATTGTATGTTAGGCATACAAGGTGGGAAAAAAAGTAGAAGCTTCTGCATAATCCAAAAATGCCTTATCTCATAGCCATACAATAATACCCCTTATGTCTGCCAGTGGAAAATTAGTTGGGCCATTATATATTGTATTGCAAAAACCGACAGGACAATTTGGACCACAGGTCAAGAAAACTCTATTCCAGCCCCCAAATGTTAAGGCTTCTCTATCAAAATCTGGAAAGATGAATAAGCTGCATTTGGAGGAGTGAATCCGTGACGTTTTAGTTCCTAACATAGGGGACAAAAGTGTCTTGCTCGTAGATTCACGATCATCTTTTAACGAGAAAGAGACGCAGGAACACATTCCGGACGAAAAAACGTTATGTAAACAGATTCCACCGGGAGCAACTTGTGCTGTACAACCACTGGATATTTGGGGCTTTAGAATATGGAAGAATTTTGTAAGGAAAATGAGAGATTTCGTAATTTTACACCAAATTGATATACAACTTCACAACGTAACAACATTATAAAATTGCAATCGTGAGTTTATGAACAACTATCATCGCCAAGGTATCATGATGTGTTCAAATATAGTTGGTATAAATCCGGATATGTAGATGCGAGGCCGCCAGAATTTGTTAATCCAGTGAGTTTCTCATTTTCCTTAAACGACACTATCATGATTTTGAGTTGATTTTGAGTTTAACGTCCCGTTCAGCAGCGAGGCTGTATGAGACGTGGACCTATTGATTAACGTGAAATCCCAACCACATGAGCTCCCGCCGGGAATCGAACCCAGGTCTCCCACGCCAAAGGAGCGTACGCTAACCGCTTAGGAGCCGCTAACCGCTAGTCACGAAGGAGCTCTATACACTATCATATATGATGAGTGCGAAGATATAACATTCCTAAAATGTAGTTGGTGCTGCAAAAGTATTTGCGCGAAACACTTTTTCGAGCAGTTTAATTTCTGTAAAACATACAATACATAAAGCAAGCACGAATTCTGCCAAACTTCAGCCCTTCAGTTCTATTTCAATCCCTTCAGTTGTTTTTCAACTTGTGATTCGGCATCCCAGAAACTAGGTAGAGACCTGTGCCGCACATGTGCTCCATTAAAACCTTTTAATGGCATATTTGAATTCAGCTCGTCAAAATGAAGGAGCAACATGTATCACACCTGTGAGGAGGACCCAAGTGACGGATCTAGCCCGGGGCCGACGGCAGCCCCCAGTTTTTTTAGTGACAAAAATAATTGTAGCTATTATTTATATATTCTTGAAAGTTTATAGTAAACTCATGATATAGTATCATAGCCTGGGGTCTACCTCCCCCAGTTTTTACCTTCTAAATCCACCACTGGGGACTTCCCACACACACAGGGATCCTCGACCCTCAATTGAAGTATCTTTACGCAAATAAAGACGAATGATTACGATTGTCGACAACAATAAGTCATATTTCAAATCAAAAGGCCGAGTTTTACTACGAAAGCCGAAAATCGAAAAGGGGCACTGCCCCACCCAAATATGGGGTTCCGCCGAAATTTGTTGTGCCGATCTTTATTCCATGAGCCTCCCTAACTATCTGCACAAACATTTTTAAAATTTGAGATTCACACTTCGGACACCCTCCTTGTTGGTCTTGCATGCAAGACTCTTGCACAAACTGCAAGACCAAGTCTCTTTCGCTCATCACTATCAAAATTACATACATAGTTTAATTTTTAGTATAAGATAAAACACCAACCTAATTAGTATTTGATTGCGAAATAATCTGAGAGTAGCATGCTGGACATATTCTTATAGTCTTATCATTATAACTGCAAATTACAACGTTTTTGAAATTATATGCATATGTGTAGAATGAGTGAAAAGGTCTATTGCTTAATTATGACAAACAGTCTAACTGTTGTCTCGAATATTATATTCGGAATTTTTGCAAATCTCTTAAATCGATGTAAGTTAAATGAACGGGCTCTTTTGGCTGCTAAGGTATTTGCAACGACCTCAAAAAGATAGCTTTGGATATGATCCTAAGGTTGGTGAGCCGTTGTTGTACTATTAAGTTTCTGAGGTAATTTTTTATGATCTTTAGTTTCCTAAACCTCCTTTCCTTGTTTTATAGTGAAAATAAATATTTGCCCAGTTTTGCGTCCCCCAATCCAGCGCCAGGGCATAAGCCTCGTTTGTCTCCCTCAGTTACGTCACTGCAAAAATCCAGTAGATGTCTTTCTCAAGAGGTAGGTATTAGTGACAGAAGTATTCGTAGAGTTTTAAAGAAACTTAAAATGAGACTTTACATCCCTCGTGTGCTACAAAGTTCAGATGATAGATGAAGACAGGCTGCTAAAGTTTTGTACAGTTTTCATGAACAAAGTTAATGAAGATGGAGCTTTTCTTGGTGCTGGTCAGATAAACCAACCTTCAAATTGAACGAACATATCACTCGTCATAATTGTGTTTACTGGAGCGATGCCAATCCACATATTATTTTGGAAAAAGATATTAACTTATCAGGAGGTACAGTTTGGGCTGCTATTTCTTCAATGGGAATAATAGGGCCGATATTCTTTGATGTCACTCTTAATCAAAATAAATATTTACAAACTAAATTCTGGCCCGAGTTCAAAATCAGAATATTTGCTTTCAACATTATGGTGCACCGCCCAACTATACGTTAAAAATTCGAGAATGGTTAAATGTTCATTTTGATGGCAGGTGGATAGGACGACGTGGAGCAATTGAGTGGTCATCAAGGTCATCAGATCTAACACCACCTGACCTTTTCTTGAGAGACGTATTGAGAGGTCTTGTTTACAGCCTGAAACCAAAAATAATTCCTCGGTTAAAACAAGCAATTTCCGACATTTTTTTTTGAAATTAACGTGGAAATGTATCAAAAGGTTTGTAGAAGTGTTTGCTGGTAGGGTTCAACATTGTATTGAACAAGAAGGTGGGCATTTTGAAAATGTTATTTAATCTCAATGAGTGGCGTTGTTTTGTTGTTTTCATGGAGCAATACTTAATTTCTCAGAAATAACTCTACTTTAATTTATACATTTAACTAGTGTAATAAATTTCAGTAATTAAAGATAGGGCGTTGCTTATACAGCAAACTTATATAAAAATGTATGTATGGGTGTGTATGTAATTATGTTCCAGCGTAACTTCTGGATCGCCTGAAACAGTGTACACATATGACTTACACTTGAAAAAAAAATGCTATAGAAGTAAGACATCCTAGGAGTGAGATGGGAAATGGATGACTCATAAAAGTGATTGAAAATAAGTAATATTAGTGTCGAATACATCGTTTTCAGGGTCACTGAGGGGAATAATGACACTGCTGATGCCGTTTAAGTGCAAATTCAATCCCATCCGCATGAGGATGAGAAGAGGTGAAAAATAAAATGAATGTCGAGTCCATAGTTTTCTTGTTCATTAAGCAGATTGGTGATACCCCTGATGATTTCAGTCTAAGCTTAGTCGAATAGTACTATGTAGAAATTTTCTTGAAACTTCTAGAAACGAATAGAATTGTAGGGCTATGACCCTCTAAAAGATTGTGAAAAGGAATATAAGCTCGATGACTCGAGAAAACCCACTACACGGCGTTTCTAAACCACAAAGCCTACTTAGCACAAGCTGGGATCGAACCATGGACACCATGCACCAGAGATGAATTCTCTACCACTGAGCCACCGCAGCTCTGGTTGGGCTTGTTCGTCCATATCCAATCTTTCTTTTAGCCTTGCCTAAACAACTTCTAGTTTTGTTCTAAATCCAAACTCCATATTGGCGTAGATATTAATATTACAGTCGATTGGTAAAATCAATCTTCCACATTTACAAATTAAAGTACACACAAGTACAAAAATAAGCATTTACCATAAAAACACTAGCTGCAAGTGTTCAAAATAGATTTATGGCTTCTATAAAATCAATAGAAAATTGTTATTTTTAATTAGGCAGCTAGTGAAAAACAGCAGCTTTCGACTCCAGCCGAGCTTAAGCTCAACCTAAACTCAGTTGACCAAAGTGAATTGACCCGACTGACCCTACCCTATAACGCGACCCGACAACCCGACCCGATTGACCCGACCCGACAACCCGACCCGAGTTGACCTGACCCGGACCGAGATGACCCGACCCGACAACCCGATCTGAGTCGGGTCGGGTCGGGTCAACCCGACCCGTTTAAGAGCACTAGACTCGAGGAAAATCAAAATTCCTTAACCCCACATTTTTGGCAAATATAATGAACATATGGAAAGCACTCACCTCATGGACCAACGTAGTGTGTTACAGAACAAATATAACAAGTAAGAAGTGGTGACAGTTTGTTTATTTGAGGGATTGATGTTGCTCTTCAAAATACTTTTTTTTCTCTATGTAAAAATGCAGCAAAGATACAGAGAAAATCTATTAGATTTCCTGGAATTTAGACGATGTGTGGCACTTTCTTTGTTGCAGAGATACAGAACCAAAAATTCTAAGGCTGGAAGAGTCAAAACTCTTACATCAACGAGAGTGCCTACTGAAGTGCGATATGATAAGGGACTGGATATCATAGGTACTGAAATCAAAAGACTGAGGTGTGCGTTATGCAAGTCGCAAGCAGAGAAAAAGGTGCAAAGTGGCCCTATACGACAAATATTTAGGCATATTCTACAAACAATAGATACTTGAACACCAGATGATAAGATTGGTTCAACTATTATATTTGCCTTTTAGTGGTTTAGTATAATGTGCAGTGTGTAATTAGTATTATTTCATTGTCTAGCAGGTTCTTTGTTACTGCCGTCACATGCATAAACCACCATATATGTGTTTTTTAGCAATATGAAAATAAAGCAGAGACTTTTTCACTGGTATTTCTTTAGTAACTCATTTTGCAACGTTATGTGCTTGGTATGTGCTTAGTGATGTGTTATTGCAACATTTAAAAAAAGTTCGAAAATATGTATGTTTTCCGAAAACTCATTTATAACTTTCCTTCTGGAACAGTATAGGCTCAATATGGTAAACTTAACAAAATTTCTCGAGGAAAAATAATTTTAAGCGTATATGGGTTAAAGGGCGTATCATAAATGGGTATGAGGGTTAAAATGTTTAGCCAAGGATAGATTATTTTAAGGAATTTTATCACTACACTTTCATTGAAATGCGTATCCTAATGAAAGAAAGGGTTCAAATACTCATATCTTCCATAAAGTTATTCTTTCGTTTGTATTATACATAACAAATAGCATTTAATAACCTATTTTCATCTTATGAAATTGCACTTCTATATATATTTTAATATAGCCATCAATAGTTGTCGATCAACTTCTGAATTAGGGCTTTTCCAACTTTTCTTCACAATATTGTTCTTTTTTAAATTATTTATTTCGTTTCTTAACTTCTAAAGAGGATGTTAACAATCGGTTACTGTTCTTGTCTTCCTATCACGATTCCAGGATTCGAATCTGGTGACCAATCATCCCAACTCTCTTAGCTCAAGATTTTGTAGCTTTTAACAGTTCCTAGTTTATCACAAAAAGAAGAAATATTCTATAGACATGTTTAAAAAATAGTTCACAGAAGCTCGAAATTTAACGCTTCATAAGATTCTATCAAAATAGTTATATACTACAGTACAACACCTCAAATCCGAACCCCAGAAATCCGAAAAACCGGCAAATCCGAACACGTTCTTAGGAGAAAAAATTAACTAGAGCTGGAAAATGAAAAAAAGGTTTAATCACACAAATTTAGTTTTTTTTTTTTAAGGTTTTAACATTTTAGACTTAGTGCCTATTCAAAATCATTATCTAATTATATTCTTACAAGTAGACAGTTATAGATATGCGACAATCATTTTGGACATGAGTGTACACCCGCCAGTCAAGGTCACTGCTCTTTCGACAACTGGGCCACCCAGTCTAACCTCAGTCGTTGTTTTACCGCCAATTCAGTGACGAAATAAGTACGTAATATTATTTCCCGGCTAATCCGAACATCCCGAAATCCGAACAGGCTTCAGCCCCAATTAGTTCGGATTTGAGGGGTTGTACTGTATATTTTTCATCTTTTCCAGTTCTTGTCTGTAGAGTATGCATAAAAATTACTATCTGTTAATGCAAAAAGAAAGGTTTAAAAAAGAAAGTAGATGATTTAAGGTTTTAGATACAGTATATCACTGTTTAGCTTATATACAATATATGCAGAGCACGAAATTTCAGGTCTTCTCATTATTTTTTCGCGTATACATCTAAATTATGCACATGCATATTACCAAACTAAAATATTTCTTGTCAGCTGGTCGAAAATTTCTTGCCATATATCTTTATGCATGCTTATATCAATGATCCCCTTGATGGGTTTCTGCCTATGCCGCAAGATGTTTATTAAAATCTGTCCTTAGATTGTAGTATATAGAGCATGTGTGTATCATATAGAAAATATAATTTTAAGTTCCTTTCACTACGAATTACTTTTCTTGTATTAGGTAATGTGACGTCGTCGTCAAAAGCTAATAGCGTATTTCATATACTTGCACTATTCTGTTTATTGATGACTTACAATGCACAAGTATTTTTGTTACTACTCTAGCAATTTTACAAGAAAAATACACATAAGGTCAGCAAGTGCTCTTTGCTTAGTCCCAGGCAGTTGCAAGATTCAAGAGAAACCTTGAGCGCCATACTTACGTGTATTTTTTCTCTATACAAAGGAAAAAGAGAAAACTCTTCTTCTCTCTTTTTTTTCTCTATTACTATTTCGTATTTAGAACTCTAAAAACATGGTTTTCCATCGATATTTTCGGTACTGTAATATTTGGATATTTTTGTACTTCAATATTCTTCGATATTTTGATATCATTTGATATATTGACCAGGTTTTCATATTTTGTCGATATCGATTTTCCATATTCTGATTTGGATATCGCACAGCCCTGGGTTCAACCTCTCACCTTCCGAATGCAAAAGTAGTTGGGCTACGGTGCTCAGAAGATGAATGAAGGGATAAAACCTCTACATGAAACTGAGGTCACAATTCCGTATTCCTTCTTGATTTATTAATTTTAGTCATTTCAGTGCCTATGGCACAGAGTGGAATGTGGTGAGGCAAATATTGGGAAAGGGTCGGGAAAATGAAAATGAATCTTTCAGTTTAAAGTCCCACGACTATGTTTTTAAGGCTAAGAAAGAAGGATGATTAAGTGAATGATCATGAAAGAATTGGTGGAATGAGAGAAATGAAATGAAATCTTTAATTTTTACGTCCCACGGTTATGCCGGTTAGGCTAAAGGAGAAGGTGATGATGAGAAATGAATGAAATGGTGGAATGAAAAAGGTGGGAGGAAACGGGAGAACCCCTAGAAAACCCACGAGCACGGTGTTTGTCCACCACAAAGTCCACACGGCGCGAGCTGGGATCGAACCAGGGACCCCAAGCACCGGAGGTGAACGCTCTACCACTAAGCCACCGCGCCCCCTTGGTGGAATGAGAATGTGGGAGGAAACATGAGTACCCGAGGAGACCCACGGACACGATGTTGGCCGGGGATCGAACCAGGGGCCCCAGACCAGAGATAAGAGCTTTTTGCTAAGTGTCAAGTTCTGGGACATCCGCTCTACAATTCCTCGGCTAACTCCCCAACGGTGCAATGTGTATTTGCTGTAACAGCTGCTCTCAAGACATCATTATCCGCTGCAGTGGTCTCTCTTGTTGCAGTAAGATTGTAAGACTTTTGTTGCTCGTACTGCATTTTTGAAGCGATTTTTGACACTTTCTATATTCAATGTTTAATTGTTATATACGTTGTTGAAATTGTTTGTCGCTACGGTTGCAGAATGTCTTATCAAACTCATATTTTACATAACGTACATGTTCTTACAAAAAACAACCATGGTCCGTTTGCCGCTATGGTTGCAGAATGTCTCTCATCAAACTCATATATTACATGCCGTGTATGTTCTGCCAAAATGACCATAATCCGTTTACCCGTCAGATGGCGTTCCTGACGTGGGTTGTAAAAACGACATTATTTCAGAAAATCTATTTTAGTACATAATATAATAAGTTTTCTCTCTGGTACTTGCAGATAGACGCAACAGAAACTGTGTACGAGACAGCAAAGAAGATGCTTTCCATTGATTGAAATCTTGTGTTGGGAGATATCATCAACTACAAATCAAAACAAGATTTCTTTAGCAAACTGCTTCTGAGATAGTGCATAGAGAAACCACCAAAATATTTCACTTCCGGCTACCAGTCTGCAATTTTACACAGTTCTTATATGTATAACAAAGAACAGAAAACCGCCGGGAGACATTCGATCCAATGTCCAGAACTCGGGTGATGACGTCATCAAAATGGCGGACAGCTCGATTCATAAAATAAGCCATATCTCCGTTATTTATGAACCGATTTTCTTCAAACTTAGCTCATTTTAAAGGAAATTAAATTTGCAATGAAACATGTAACCAAAATATTTCCACTAAAATTAACCATTTCGGAGTTATTTAAGAATTTAATAAATTAATGAATGTTTATTGAAGAAAAATACAAAATAACTCCGAAACCCTTAGTTTTAGACGAAACACTTACGTAACGTGTTATATTGTTAATTTCATTACCTTTAAAATGAGCTATTAACGAAGAAAATCGGTCCATAAATAACTGAGATATCACACATAACGTGTTAATTACATTATTAAAATGGCAGTCACGACTGCTAACAGATAGCGACAAATTCAGCCAAAATACTTCACTTCCATATACCAGTCCCAAATTTTACACAGTATTTATATACATAATAAATAATTTTAAAATACCTGGGAAACACTTGATTTAACACGCTGAACTACTATGTTGACGTCATCAAAATGGCCGCCGGGATTAAGAACATAAGTTTGCTTAAATACACTTAACTCCGTTACCAATCATTTTATTGAGTATTCCAATTCTTCCATTTGAAAGAGCATGAAATAATCTACAAAAATGGTATTCGATTTAGTTTATAGGTAAATGGTTTATGAACTATATATGGCAATGACAACTTGGAAGTGGATGAAAAGAAGATCTATACATTTTCTTCTAGTAGATGGTAGAAGTTTCTACTTGAAGAAAACGCAAAAACATTTCTTTAGTTTTTGCTAGTGGTGACTTCTGTTACTTACCGAATCATTAGAAAAGAAACAAATATTCTATCACACAATGTACTGAAAGACCACCATGGTGCTAGAATGTCTCCTTTTAGATTTGGTGCGCAGCATTTGACAGGGCAGTTTGATAGACTTTATTTCTACTCTGGAGAAAATTTGTCCATGGATGTTTGCTCTCGATCATACTAACTATGCGCGATGGCTGCCAGTGTTTTTGTACAACTTAAAGCAACTGCCAAAAATGCATCCAACAATGTTCTGTGAGTTCCAAAACGGAAATATATCTGGCTGCAAAACTAAAAGAAAATTTTCCAGGATGGCACATGACCAGTTACATGAGCAGAACAACAAACTTATTAAAAATTCTTCAATTAACCTATCCCGTCTAAGTCAAGGGGAGGGGCTATTGCAATGGATGGTTGCAGGATCCGAAGTTGTTCGCTTGATTGGAGAGTTCGAAAATAATCGGAACCTGAAATCTAACATCACTTCCCAGGAGGATCATGAAGATACTCCAAGTTTTCATAAGAAATTCGAAAACCTTGTTTCTGCCCTTGTTGAAGTGTTTGAATCACACGGCAACCCATTCGAAGATGACGAGTTAACTACAGTCAACAGCAGTAGAATCATTCTCCCAGAAGAAAATGTGATGAGTGTCATGTCGGCAAATGCTACAGGGAAAAGCCAATTTGATACGTTTGTCGAAGATCGGTTGATCCTTAGAAAAGTTTCCATCAATGAAGTCATCAAAAGAAACAACCTTCCCTTGATGAATGCTAAGAAAGTTACAGATAAGTTCAAAGACAAGCAGAAAATAGTAGACCT
The DNA here is from genome assembly GCF_964235325.1 of Thermobia domestica. Taxonomy (NCBI): domain Eukaryota; kingdom Metazoa; phylum Arthropoda; class Insecta; order Zygentoma; family Lepismatidae; genus Thermobia; species Thermobia domestica. The sequence continues at coordinate 146,929,179 of NC_137455.1, read as the reverse complement.
GAAAAAAGACAGTTTTTTTTTTTTTTTTTTTTTTTTTGCCAAGTTGTACGTTGCTAGTCCATCATGGGGAATTGACGTCAAAAAGTTCTTTGCCCATAAAAGAGCTCATGTCCACCTTCCATATCCTACCGCGGTAAGCTCAGAAAACCAATAAAAAATCCGACGTGGTGTCCTGTATCGTCGAGTCAAGTGGAGTTCGAGTGACTACTGCTCATCAACCCGAAGTTTCTTCGCTCATAATCGATGCAGCAGCCTTGATCCATATGCTTGTCCCTAAATCCAGCCGGACATTTCAAGAGTACTGCAACCAGATTGTTAAACCATACATTCTAATGAGATCAAGATCTGTGGAAAGAGTTGCCCTAGTTTTTGACCGCTACCTAGAAGGAAACCTAAAAAATGACGTAAGACAGTCGAGAGGGTCTGGGCTCAGAATAAATGTAAAATCAAATGTTGTCATCCCCAAATCTTTCAGTAAGTTCCTTGCTCACAGTAAAAACAAAGAAGAACTCTTTGAATTTTTAGCTGAAAACCTGGACATAATGGATCTTCCCGGCGGGAAAAAAGTCATTTGCACCTGCAGAGACATGGTAATTGGATCGCAAATGGAGGCGAGAATTGAAACTATATCTTACGAATTCCATGAAGAAGCCGATGCCCCTCTCCTACTTCATATATGGCATGCCATGAAATACTCGGGTTGTTCTAAGGTCATTGTGAAAAGTGTTGATAGTGACGTGGTAGTAATTGCTATGCATGCCTTTTCTAGACTCAATACACTGAAAGAATTTTGGATGGAATATGGCAGTGGAAAGCACATCCAATACCTTCCGATCCACGAGTTGCACAACAAAGTTCCACGAGGAGTTCCAGATATTTCGCCTTTCTTCCATGCATTTACGGGGGCTGACACTGTGTCAAGTTTTGCAAGTATTGGTAACACAACTGCATAGAAAGGGAGTATGACTTTCCGAGACCTAGACAAAGCTTTTTCGGTACATTCTCAAGTTCTGGACAACATCTCTGAAGATGACGACACGTTTTTACTCATTCAACGCTTTGTACTTCTTATGTACCATTCATCAAGTTCTGCAGAGACCGTCAATGAAACCAGGCGGATTCTCTTTACCCAGCAAAACAGACCCATTGAAAATATTCCACCAACCAGCAACGCTCTGTTGCAACACTTGAAGAGGGCATCCTACAATGTTCTTTGTGGACAAACTGTCTTCAGCGGAACAGTCAACGCATGGATCCTTGTGAGTGGGGATGGAAGAAGACAGCAGATGACTATGAGCCTCTCTGGTCGACAAGCGCAAACTTCACCATGGAAAAGCTAAAAGAGTTGATAGCATGCAAGTGCAAACAGATTTGCACGCGCTGTCGATGTGTAAAAATACACGAACTTTGCACTTTACTTTGTAGTTGTGAGGGTCAAAGCAGAAATTAAGTTTAATCTTACAAACTTGTCACTTTGTTTAAAGTTTACATTGTTTTCAATACTTGTGCCTTCCGAATTAATAATCCATATGGAATGTACATGTTTTCATTGTGAGAAACTGTTGTAAATATCTGTTACCATTCCTAAAAAGAAAAGTACGTTTTTTTTTTTTCATTTTTGCCAATCAGTAAAAAGAGGGCATTGGATCCACTAAAAGATGTAAATAATTATTTTTATTTTCATGTTCACTGTTTTGTGGTATAATTTATAATTAATGATGAATCACTCATAAAAAAAAAATATATACAATCATGCAACATTGCAATGGATATAATGTGTATTTACTTGAGTTACGCCTCTTGTAATAACAGAAATGTCATTGCAAAATATATTAAGCCAACAGCAACCATTTCAAAACATTGATTTTTTTACCCCTCTTCCACGTTGTCATCGCCACAAACCATTTAAAATCGAATAAAATTTTTGTAGCTTATTTCATGCTCTTTCAAATGGAAGAATTGGAATACTCAATAAAATGATTGGTAACGGAGTTAAGTGTATTTAAGCAAACTTATGTTCTTAATCCCGGCGGCCATTTTGATGACGTCAACATAGTAGTTCAGCGTGTTAAATCAAGTGTATCCCAGGTATTTTAAAATTATTTATTATGTATATAAATACTGTGTAAAATTTGGGACTGGTATATGGAAGTGAAGTATTTTGGCTGAATTTGTCGCTATCTGTTAGCAGTCGTGATTGCCATTTTAATAATGTAATTAACATGTTGTGTGTGATATCTCAGTTATTTATGGACCGATTTTCTTCGTTAATAGCTCATTTTAAAGGTAATGAAATTAACGATATAACACGTTACGTAAGTGTTTCGTCTAAAACTAAGGGTTTCGGAGTTATTTTGTATTTTTCTTCAATAAATATTCATTAATTTATTAAATTCTTAAATAACTCCGAAATGGTTAATTTTAGTGGAAATATTTTGGTTACATGTTTCATTGCAAATTTAATTTCCTTTAAAATGAGCTAAGTTTGAAGAAAATCGGTTCATAAATAACGGAGATATAGCTTATTTTATGAATCAAGCTGTCCGCCATTTTGATGACATCATCACACGAGTTCTGGACGTTGGATCGAGTGTCTCCCGGCGGTTTTCTGTTCTTTGTTATACATATAAGAACTGTGCAAAATTGCAGATTGGTAGCCGGAAGTGAAATATTTTAACGCTAACTCCACGCACTAAGAGCCTTGCGTAGACTGTTTTCCCAATTGTACAGGGTGGCCCAAGAGTAGCTATTGCATTTTATATTATTTCTTATTGTTATCCATCAGGTAGACTTAGTTTCTTTATTATTTTGTTGTTAATGTATTTTTACTTGCATCTTAAGCTCGGAAGAGCCGAAGCAAAGAAACCAACAAACTAGAATGTTATATTTCATCAACGCAGGGGTGTATACCTTCTTTTGCAGGGGTGTATGGTAGAGTTTAATTTGTAGTTCCGTCAAGCTCTCTAAACTTGCTCCCAGATTTCTTCACTTGTCTGGTACAGTTGCAGCATGTAAGAAATATTTCAGTACATATACAAGTATCCATAATCTAAAACGAAATACGTAAACAAGGGAGAAGCAGAAGGCTGTGAAACTTGCTTATCTCAAACAAACTTTACAGCTCGATTTTTGAGAAATACAACTTTGGTTGCTGACACTTGGGCCACCAGTCCACTTAACCCAATTATAGAAGAAGTTAAAAGCACCTAAAAAAAAAAAAAAAAAAAAAAACGGTTGTCGTGGAAAAAAGAATAATAACGAAGGAAGTAAGGAAGACGACAAAGATTATAATACAACAGTCACTATACTTCTTATGGTATTGCTGCTAAACTCATAGAATTTGGTGATTATACAGGGTGTTTCAAAACAACACGTTTGGGAGGTGATTTCTGACATCAAGATAAGACCATAAGTATAGACCAACCTGGTTGCACAAATGCTTCCTTTCGGAGTTACAGGCTACCGAAAACATGAAGACGTGAACTTTAAAGGTCCATAGCTCCAAAACTATGGAACCTGTCGTAGTCGGTCAAGACTTTATTTAGGAACTAGTATATGCTCTATCCAAATATCCATGTTTCAAAATTCTGCAGCATTTCCGCAACAATTTTTATAAAGGTACATTGGTTCATATCGAATAAGGTGTGTGAAACCTTATGTGAGTAATTTAATGAAAAAACAGAAGAAAAAAACAGCATTGGTTAAAAATCTAATATTCATGTAGTGTTTACATTTGATTTTCGTTTAGCGTCCCTTTCCAGCAGGGAGGCTGTGAATACTTTTTTGTGATAACAATAGACAACAAATACGCTTGGAGAAAAAGCCTTTATTGTTAATGCAGTTTCTTTGATGAGATTTCTTTTCACTCACTCCGGAATGAACCGACTGTTTATAACGTACGTTGCATTATACTTTAGGTCGAGGCAAGGGCGCTCATCAGGGGGGCAAGGCGGGGCGTTCGCCCCCCCCCCCCCTAAGAGGAAATTGCACTTGGGAATATCGAAAACCCAATAGAATTTTTACATTAGTTGTAGCAAAAAATGAAACTATATTTGACAAGTCGCTTACATTTGCCCCCCCCCCTTGAAAACCACAACATTGGCGCTCTTGGGTCGAGGTCACGTATTATATAGCTTCTGTGCTCAAAAGGTACGCTGAAGTCCAAAACAACCATCAACATAATAGCAGAACAGAAAAGAAAGAAAAAACATCGTTTTTCGGCTGACAATTGTTGTCTTTATTTGGTAATGTACTAAATTTAAAAAAAAAAAAATAGAGTTAACACGAAAATTGTTGAACATCAGGGTACTCATGTGGTTAAAAAATAAAAAAGCATGCTCGAGATGTAACAGAAATATTTTTGTTTCTCGTGCAATTGATAATATTGTGCACGTTGTTTGCTTTCCTAGAGATAACAACTGAATGTTTTCTTACATAAAGAACAACTTAAACAAAGTTATTTTGCCATGGAACTCTACCTATGTCGCTTACAAAATAATCAGCCCATCTGTTTCTGCTTCCGTTTGCTGTGTTGCCTCCTTTTGGAGTGCTATACGTATTGGGGATTTCCTCAAAACCTTCTATCGTTAAATGTCACAATTATAAAAATGTTTCCTTTTTCTCACCTTAGAAATGGATTATTCGGAAACACTAAATCCATTATTTTTATTTAAGAGTTTACATTAAGAATTTCACATCTCCAATCTAAGCGAGTCCTATACTTTCTCAATATATAACGGGAAATGTCACCACTATAGGAATGAAATTAAATCCTTGAGTTTTACGTCGCACGATTATACCGGGTCCCACCGGATCCCACTACTATAGAAATCCCCCATCTCCCCTTCAAGAGAAAATTTTCAAAGACGCTGAAACCTGTGCTCCATTATTTTTAATATGAGTTTATATACCGAATTTTACATCTCTAACTGAAGCGAATCCTCACATTCGGTAATTTGTGAATAAATAAAGGGAAATTTTACTATTATTGAAACGCTCCCTCTTGAGCTTGATATTCGGGAAGTCTCAAATAAATGTTTTATTTTTAATTTAAAGCCCCAACTATATCAAAAAATCGAAATTAGTCACGCAATTGTTAAACTACACCAGTGGCCGCTAATAACGTCTGAAAATGTCTATGAAAAGGTCTCCAAATGTTTAACTTTCTGTGCTCTTACAAACGATAATTAGTTAACATAATTAACTTACCTTAATGTAACAGCCAAATCTCCTCCGTGGCTAAGCGGTTAGCGTACCCGCCTTTGGCGTGGGATGCGCGGGTTCGATTCTCGTCGGGAGCTCATGTGGTTCGGATTTCACGTTAATCAGTAGGTCCACGTCTCATATAGCCTCGCTGCTGAACGGGATGTTAAACTCAAAACCAACTCACTAATGTAACAGCCAACATTTCAATTGGTGGTATCGCAAGTCTCATGAAAGTATCTTCTACTTTAATTTTATCACTTATTTTCGATAAGAGTTCATCAAATGAAGTGAGGCTCATGCGAAAATAATGGTCTTTTCTTCGTCATTGCGCAATTCAATAAACATGGAAGAAAATTCACCTTTAAGTAGTCGTGAGCTTACATACGGATGAACCCAGTATCGTCTCTGTTTCTTCCTTAGGATTTTACTGGCTAAGTATACAAAAACAGCATGTTTTCTTCTTTCAGTTTCCATCTTCATTCAACTGCAGCTGAAAATAAAATGAGCTGTTTTCTATGTCTATGTGAAGTGGTTGGGCTGAGACGCCCGCACGAGTCTGGTGCGAGTCTGTTGCGGGCCCGCAACAGACTTTTCTGCACGTGTGAACCGAACCTTACAAATGTTCATCCACGAGCCATTGCATGTTGATTTACATCTGAGAACACTGATAAGATGCGAGTATATTCTTTTTTAGATATTGATCACTTAGAGTGAGACCTTTGTTTGGATGTTATGGCTCGGTTCAGACATGCAGAAAAGTCTGTTACGGGCCCGCAACTAGTGTTGCCACGAGACGAGACATTTCTCGTGTCCCGTCTCGTCTCGTCTCGTAAACGAGACGAGACACGAGACGAGACGGAACCCTTTTAGACGAGACACGAGACGAGACAGACTACTTGTCCCGTCTCGAAAACGAGACGAGACACGAGACGAGACGGGACGTCTCGTGAAATATCTCGTCCCGTCTCGTGTCTCGAAAATGCAAACGCTGGCGGGAATGGCCAAGATTGAAATTGCCAGTGGTCATATAGATTGCAAAAGGAAAATCCCCTTTCTGAGAAAACATGTTGAAAAGCCTTCATAGAAAAGTGTCCTCTGTCTATTGAATGAATCAATCGTGATACATGAGCTTCCAGGAATATCATCCTTAATGTCTTGTCCCCAATTCCCCTTGCTGTAAACTGAGGAATTCTCTCTTTTTTTTTTTCATTTCTGGCTGGAATGATGACAAACAAAATCAAAGACAGGGAAGATTTTTACAAGGTCAAGAAACCGAACTACCACCCCATCTATTCAATTTGAAAACTGGATAAGGTCTACACTCATTACAGGCTGTAGTTGAAAGTTCTGGTTGAGATGGCGGATTCTCTGGTGGCGGTATTCTTTTTGCTATATGAACCGAAATTAACCGAAAACGGCAATTGAAGTATGTCATCTTGCAACTAAAATTTTGTCTTCTCTCTCGTTGTCTCTCTCTCTCTCTCTCTCTCACACACACACACACACACACACACACACACACACACACATACACATAAAAATACACTTTTACCATTTTACCAATCGCTCGCTTATTATACAGCAGTCATGTTGTAAAATTCACCTCTTCGTTTGGAAGGCGGGCGCAGGACAAAAAAAGCAGATATTATCGACGAACCCTTCAAATTGTTTGCTTTCAGCAAATTTATGATACTAACAATAACACTTTAAATGAAGAGGTTTTACAGGGGGACCTTCGTTTTGTTACGCGGAAATGTTTGATCTGACCAGTGTGCGAAATTGCCCTCTGCTTCCAATGTTCGCCGACCCTACTGTTCCTTTCCTCTTTTAAGGTCGCGCCATAACTACCCTTCTTTGAAAACCGAAGATGCAGTAAAATTGTGACGTCACGGTGGGAGCAGAAACAGCTTTCGCCCAAGGTTCTTGTCATTCACCCTTGTTTGTTTCTTTGATTTTTGCAGGAAAGTGAGTGATTCTTGCTTTCCTGTATTAAGAAAACATTAATTACTGTAGTGCCCGTGTTAGCCTATAAGCATGTCGAATTCTACACTAAGTATTTGTCGCAATTATAGTAGAAATACTACGGGTTCCAAAGTTATTTATCATGTATTTCCCTCGGTTCCTTTGCGGAAAGTTTGGCGAAAGAAATGCTGTCGGAAAGATATCTTTAAAGTTGAAAACGCCAACGTCTATTCCGATCATTTTATTCCCGAAGCTTATGGACATAATTTAAAATGTGAGCTTCTAAATATTCTACCCAAGAAAAAGTTTAAACAAGACGTGCCTTCACTAAACTTACCTTTACTATACGGAACCGTGTTGATGTAAATAATGAAAGAATTAAATGTACGGAAGTTAGGTGTTTAAAGAAAAAACAAATCAGATATTGGGGTGCAGCCAGATGAAATAACTATTGTGACTGAAATAAAAAATAACTCTTTGTTTATGTTATTTTTGTTTGTTTTGTGGAGAGGGAGGGGCATAAACCAAAGGAAGAGCTCTCCTTTTTGCGTAAAGAGAACGAAAAACTGAAGTCTAACAGTATGTACAAAGCCAAAATAATATGTTTACAAACGAAGTTAAAAGAATTGGAAAGCAAATATAATAAAGAATTAATTTCAAAGGCCAGTTCTAAAATATAATATTGTGATCGTTTCAATAAAGTGGTTAATAACCGGTGGTGGATATATTACGAAAAAGTTTTATACAGGGCCAAGTAAATATGCTAATGAATGGCAAGAAAAAACTAAGATGGATTGATTAAGATATCATTCGTGCATTAACACAACATGCTTCATTGATAAATAATACAATCATCTGCGGTTACAAGTTCGAATCCCCGTACCCAATGTGTCAACATTTCGACGTTGTATGACTGCGAATAGATCACGACAATATAAAAAACTTTAATCCAAAATGACCACCCAAAAATCAACTTTTTTTAGACCACTAGCTAATCTGGGTGTACTGTCATGAGTTTGTTACACAAACGGGGCAACCACCATATAGTGGCACACACCCCGCGGTTATGGGAACATATTTGTACCATGGAGGTGAAGACTGGCCCCAAGCATTCTTTGGTCCGATGTGTCGTTCAGCTCCCATTACTATGGCACTTTAAGTAGAGCTTACTGTGCAGTAACATATAAAATTTCAATCAAATACTTTCCATTACTCAATAAAATTATTTGGTTCCGAGCTTTTTTAAAAAAAAAAATAATTGCAACAAATCTAAACATGCTAAAATGAAAAGTAGTTTTTGGATTGGTATGGAAACCTAAAGGCTGGAATATATGAAATCAAAGTGTACACACATATCTATCTCTCTATTTATCTATATATCTTTCCATCTCTCTCTCTCTCTCTCTCTCTCTATATATATATATATATATATATATATATATATATATATATATATATATATATATATATATATATATATATATATATATATATATACAGAGGGTTGATTAATTCGTGTGTCAATTTCATTTGTTCACTGTACAAAAGTGATATGAGGTAAAGCCGTGATATTTGGTGTAACTTTAGACGAAGGACATAAGTTTTGTTTCGCCATAGAAACATGTCACTTGTGCTAAAGAGTGAAAAGATATAGGGTCAAAGGTCAAATTTCGATTTTTTCCTTATGGGATTGCAATGGTAACTTCTGGAAGAGCCTGGAAAAACGTAAATCGAAGTGATAACAAAGAACACGCTGTATAGTATGATTCTATGTAGCAAGCCGACCAAATATGTGTCAATCAAGTGTCATGGTCGTGAGATCACGGTCAGATCAAGGTCACAGGTCATCTTGAAAACCCTTTGACATGATGAGGTACGGACATTGCGTTGTTTTCACTGTATTCAAATAGGTTCTCAAGATGACCTGTGACCTTGATCTGACCGTGCCCTCTGACCTTAACACTTGATTGACGCATATTAAGCCGGCTTGCTGTATATAATGTATACAGACACTATAAAGCAAGAGGGCTGATAGTATACGATAGTGTCGTGGATGGTGAAACCTTTACATCGAACTTTGATTGTCGTGTAAACATTATTTGACATTAGTGTCTTCATCTTCAACGTACCTATGAGCAATTTACTGTATATTCGTGTATTGAAACTGGTGAAACAAATTTCAATGTTTCAGAATGTAAAAAAAAAAAAAAAAAAAAAAAGCCAGGGTCGAGAAGCCTCAGACAACTAACAGCAGAGATATATTATCTTGTAAATTATTTGTCCTTGCCTTGTGAGCTTATTTGAATTTATTTTTAAGACCTTTAGGCAACTTTGGCTCACCCCGAATGGATGATGATGGGAAAATTAGTGGAATGAAGAAAGTGGTAGGATACTAGACAACTTCGAGAAAACACACACATTCGAAAAATGAAATGAAATGAAATGAAATATTTGAGTTTTACGTCCCACAGTAATGCCGGTTAGGCTAAAGGAGACGGTGATGATGAGTAATGAATGAAATGGTGGAATGAAGAAAGTGGGATGAAACGGGAGAACCCCGAGAAAACCCACGCACATGGTGTTTGTCCACCACAAAGTTCACTTGGCAGGGGCTGGGATCGAACCCGAGACCCCAAGTGCCAGAGATGAACGAACTACCACTGAGCTACCGCGGCCCCCACACACATTCGATGTTTGTCCACCACAAAGCTCACATGGTACTAACCGAGATCGAACCGACTACCACATACACCAGAGGTGAAGGCTTCACGGTGTAGTTACCGTGACATTTCTTGTCTTTGTGTTCTGGTTAATACTTGTAACTTAGTTGTATCTTGATTAGCATGGTGCAGCCTGCTACATTTAACTTTCGTTCCCATGGTATGCTGCTATATTTTTTACGAGACAAAACGAGACAAACGAGACGAGACGAGACGAGACGGGACAGAACCTCTCGAGACGAGACACGAGACGGGACGAGCACATTATTTCGAGACGAGACACGAGACGAGACATGCTTTGCACGAGACGAGACGAGACAGCCTGAAGTCTCGTCTCGTCTCGTCTCGTGGCAACACTACCCGCAACAGACTCGCAGCAGACTCGTGCGGGCGTCAAAGATCAACCAGTTCAGACGTGCAGAAAAATCTGCTGCGAGCCCGCAGCAGACTCGTGCGGGCGTCTCAGCCCAACCACTTCACATAGACATAGAAAACAGCTCATTTTATTTTCAGCTGCAGTTGAATGAAGATGGAAATTGAAAGAAGAAAACGTGCTGCTTTTTTTTTTAATACTTAGCCAGTGAAATCCTATGGAAGAAACAGAGACGATACTGGGTTCATCCGTATGTAAGTTCACGACTGCTTAAATGTGAATTTTCTTCCATGTTTATTGATTTGCGCAATGACGAAGAAAAGACCTTTAATTATTTTCGCATGACCATCACTTCATTTGATGAACTCTTATCGAAAATAAGTGATAAAATTACAGCAGAAGATACTTTCATGAGACTTGCGATACCACCAATTGAAATGTTGGCTGTTACATTAATGAGTTGATTTTGAGTTTAACATCCCGTTCAGCAGCGAGGCTATATGAGACGTGGACCTACTGATTAACGTGGAATCCGAACCACATGAGCTTCAGACGAGAATCAAACCTGCGCCTCCCACGCCAAAGGCGGGTACGCTAACCGCTTAGCCACGGAGGAGCTCTGGCTGTTACATTAAGGTAAGTTAATTATGTTAACTAATTATCGTTTGTAAGAGCACAGAAAGTTAAACATTCGGAGACCTTTTCATAGACATTTTCAGACGTTATTAGCGGCCACTGGCGTAGTTTATCAATTGCGTGACTAATTTCGATTTTTTGACATAGGTGGTGGCTTTAAATTAAAAATTAGACATTTATTTGAGACTTCTTGAATATCCCGCTCAAGAGAGGGCGTTTCAATAATAGTAAAATTTCCCTTTATTTATTCACAAATTACCGAATGTGAGGATTAGCTTCAGTTAGAGATGTAAAATTCGGCATGTAAACTCATATTAAAAATAATGGAGCACAGGTTTCAGCGTCTTCAAAAATTTTCTCTTGAAGGGGAGATGGGGGATTTCTATAGTAGTGGGGTCCGGTGGCTCAGTGATAGTGTTCACCTCTGGTTCGATCCCCGTTTGCGTCAAGTGAGCTTTGTGGTGCAAGAAGCACCGTGTGCGTGAGTTTTCTCGGGGTTCTCCCGTTTCCTCCCACTTTATTCATTCCACCATTTCATTCATTTATCATCATCATCATTATTTCCTTTAGCCTGCCCGGTATAATCGTGCGACGTAAAACTCAAGGATTTAATTTCATTCCTATAGTAGTGACATTTCCCGTTATATATTGAGAAAGTATAGGACTCGCTTAGATTGGAGATGTGAAATTCTTAATGTAAACTCTTAAATAAAAATAATGGATTTAGTGTTTCCGAATAATCCATTTCTAAGGTGAGAAAAAGGAAACATTTTTATAATTGTGACATTTAACGATAGAAGGTTTTGAGGAAATCCCCAATACGTATAGCACTCCAAAAGGAGGCAACACAGCAAACGGAAGCAGAAACAGATGGGCTGATTATTTTGTAAGCGACATAGGTAGAGATCCGTGGCAAGATAACTTTGTTTAAGTTGTTCTTTATGTAAGAAAACATTCAGTTGTTATCTCTAGAATAGCAACAACGTGCACAATATTATCAATTGCACGAGAAACAAAAATATTTCTGTTACATCTCGAGCATGCTTTTTTATTTTTTTTAACCACATGAGTATCCTGATGTTCAACAATTTTCGTGTTAACTCTATTTTTTTTTTTTTAATTTAGTACATTAACAAATGCTATTATGTTGATGGTTGTTTTGGACTTCAGCGTACCTTTTGAGCACAGAAGCTATATAATACGTGACCTCGACCCAAGAGCGCCCATGTTGTGGTTTTCAAGGGGGGGGCAAATATAAGCGACTTTTCAAATATAGTTTCATTTTTTGGTGCAACTAATGTAAAAATTCTATTGGGTTTTCGATATTCCCAAGTACAATTTCCTCTTGGCCCCACCTTGCCCTTCCCCCACTGATGGGCGCCCTTGCCTCGACCTAAAGTATAATGCAACGTACGTTATAAACAGTCGGTTCATTCCGGAGTGAGTGACAAGAAATCTCATCAAAGAAACTGCATTATCAATAAAGGCTTTTTCTCCAAGCGTATTTGTTGTCTATTGTTATCACAAAAAAAGTATTCATAGCGTCTCTGCTGGAAAGGGACGCTAAACGAAAATCAAATGTGAACACTACATGAATATTAGATTTTCACATTGAAAAGTAATAATAATATATACCAATGATGTTTTTTTTCTTCTTCTGTTTTTCATTAAATTTCTCACATGAGGTTTCACACACCTTATTCCATGCATCCCTTTTTTTATTTCTATCTGTACATTTCGCACTCCATATCTCATGATATTTTTGAATTTCGTTAATGAATAGTTCTTCATTCAGTTCTTCGCTTTCCATTTCTGCGGGCGCGGGAAAGTCTGCACGTGTGGCTTGCCTCATTGCCAGCAATGGTTTTCCGACCCGCAACACCTGTGCGGACTCGCTGCGAGCCAGCAGTCCCCGCAACTCAATTTTTGCCCGCTGCGGGCCCGCAGCAGAGTCGTGCGGGAAAGTCTGCACGTGTGGCATGAATGATAAGAACCAATGTATTTCCGGCTCGCGCGGGTCCGCAACAGAGTTTTCTGTTGCGGGCCCGCAACAGACTTTTCTGCACGTCTGAACCGAGACTAAATCCAATATAACTATCGCCTCTTTCTTCAGTAGCTTACACGTAAGCTAATTGATATCAATATGTTTGAATAGCTTGAAACGCTTAACATGTACAGATTCTTATTATGTGATTTTATGTTTATGATACGGTCCAGTATCATATCTAAAATAGATTTCTAGCAGGAAGTTAGAGGTAGCAAAAAAATCTGAAAACTGTCTTAAAAATAGCTTGTTCAATATTACTCTGTTATATTAGTTTCCCCGTAACCGTACCCTAATCGAGCTTATATGTACACTCAGGGGTAAAAGTGGATCTGAAAAACTAGGGAGAAGCATTACGTCACGCCGTCCCCCGTGCCTATCTTTGCCCATTGTAATTTTTTAGAAAGTGGGAGGACGGCACAGATATTTTCTGGGAGTGGGGACGGCATTCTGCCGCGTTCCCCCTCACTTTTACTCTTGTGTACACTCTAAGTTTTTCCCTAAATAACTGGAACACCTACCTTTTCTTTTCTATTCTCTTCTTTTCAGGATTCAACAATACTAACTTTGTGTTTGTCCGAACATGAAAGTTGAAAGGAAGAAATTATGAAGCACATATGCTGCAGCGTTCTATGTAGTGTCTATTCCTATTCAAAATGAGTGGGCATACGTATCAGCATGATCTTAGATATGCATCCAATATGTATTGAATATTTTACACGTAAACGAAGGAGAAAATGAGTCGTAAAACACACGAACTCGTTATCTTGCCATAATGTTTTGTCGCTTTTTCTTGTGTATTTATCGAGTAACTCTTATCTGTAGCGATAATTATCAATAATAAAGGGTATTTATTTATTTATGAAACCTTCTGGGAAAATGATAATAATGACCCTCTATATAGAGTATTGACCTATATACAATAACGACTTTAGTAACATCAAATATTCAATAAAGTATAGGTCTAATTCTACTATATTGCATGCTATTCGTATATTATCTGATTTGAAAGATAGTTCATCAAACAAATATGCTGTTTTAACACCATTGGAGGGTCAGCTCGAGTCGGGTCACTCGAGTCAGTTCACTTTGGTCAACTGAGTTTAGGTTGAGCTTAAACTCGGCTGGAGTCGAAAGCTGCTGTTTTTCACTAGCTCACTAATTAAAAATAACAATTTTCAATTTATTTTATAGAAATCATAAACCTATTTTGAACACTTGCAGCTAGTGTTTTTACGGTAAATGCTTCTTTTTCTACTTGTGTGTACTTTAATTTTTAAATGTGGAAGATTGATTTTAGCAATCGACTGTAATATTAATATCTACGCCAATATGGAGTCTGGATTTAGAACAAAACTAGAAGTTGTTTAAGCAAGGCCAAAAGAAAGATTGGATATGGATGACCAAGCCCATGGTTCGATCCCAGCTTGTGCTAAATGGGCTTTGTGGTGGAAAAACGCCGTGTAGTGGGTTTTCTCGGGGTTCTCCTGTTTCCTCCCACTTTCTTTATTTCACCATTTCATTCATTTCTCATGGTCACCATCTCCCTTAACCTCGGTGCAGAATCGAGGGACCTTAAACTGAATATTTCATTTAATTTCACCAAGCCCAAGAACATCGATACAAGAACAAGATAATGATTGGATATGCAAGACGAAGTGCATAGTAATCTTGCTCTTGGCTTTGTTTTGGTGATCACCAAGTAGCGATGAGCATATTTTCTTGCTTTCCGTATAGTATGAAAGACCATAATCAAAATCACACTTGGTCTTCATTTGGGGCCTAGGACAAATCTGCCAATGACCAAATGCGCCAATCGTGAAAATGGACAAATCTGCCAATTGACAAATCCGCCAATTACCAAATGCGCCAAACGCGAAAATGACCAAATGCGCCAATTGTGAAAATGGACAAATCTGCCAATTACCAAATCTGCCAATTACAAAATGCGCCAAACGCAAAAATGACCAAATGCGCCAATTGCGAAAATGGACAAATCAGCCAATTGACAAATCTGCCAATTACCAAATCTGCCAATTACCATATCTGCCAATTACCAAATCTGCCAATTACCAAATGCGCCAAACGCGAAAATGACCAAATGCGCCAATCGTGAAAATGGACAAATCTGTCAATTGACAAATCCGCCAATTACCAAATCTGCCAATTACCAAATGCGCCAATTGTGAAAATGGACAAATCTGCCAATTGACAAATCCGCCAATTACCAAATCTGCCAATGGACAAATCTGCCAATGGATAAGTCACCGAACTATCATTTTACTTTAGATGTATTCTTCAATCATCGTCCCACAGTATTACAAAGAAGAAGAGGAAGGAGAATTTATGAAAGAGCGGAAAAGGGTATTTTAATTTTAATGTGTGTTACTTTTATAAATTCGCAATTATGTTTCAAAATGAATGTTTACTGATGTTTGTTTTTGGAGTTGAGTATCCCATTGCTGTACTTAGGTTATATGAGACGTGACGTAACACGTTTGAATTTTAATGCCCTCTCACTGGGAATCGAAGCCGAAAAGATTGTTTGTTGTAATTATTGGATTGTAAACAAGCCTATTTGGTCTTTCACTTAAGTAGCTATTGCTTCAATTCTGTTCATCCTATTATCTTGGTTCATATGCCATTCACTTCAGAATAAACCAAGCTTGCAAATGGTACTATGCGCATGTGTACATGATGTATAAGAAGAAGGAAATTCAAGGTAAAATTGGGAATTTCCCGTCCAAAAGTCCCTTTGTTCAAATGTAGCACCCCCTGGTACGGCCCCAACTAAAGGTACCCAAATATAATATACCTTTGAAACTACTGTAGTTTATAAATAATATATGTGCCAAGTTTCATTGTAATACCTACAATAGTTGTGACGGAAAAAATATTTCTCAGTTCTGCTAGACAATACCAAATTTCATATAGAAAGAAAGTGAGATAACTATAAAATCAAATTAGTCCGAACAGTATTATTTATTTGAAATGAAATGAAATCTGAGTTTTACGTCCAATGGTTATGGCGGTAAGGCTAAAGGAGACGGTGATGATGAGTAATGAAAAAATGGTAGAATGAAGAAAGTGGGAGGAAACGGGAGAAACCCGAGGAAACTCACGCACACGGTGTTTGTCCACCACAAAGTTCACTTGGCGGGGACTGGGATCGAACCCGGGACCCCAAGCACCAGAGGTGAACGCTCCACCACTGAGCCACCGCGGCCCTATTATTTATTTTAGTATCATGACTTATACGTCATTCTCTTCAGAATAAAACAGGCTTTCAAATGATATCATGATAATATGTGTGTGTGTGTGTTGTACGAGAAAAGGGGAAATTAGGGTAAAATTGGGAATTTTCCGTCCAACAACAATCAGAGCAGAGTTGCTCCAGTAGCCCTGATATCGTTTCTCCATCATATATATAACTTGGTAGAAATGTTTCCCATGTTCATCAATGACTGCTCCGCAATTTTCTGGGAAGAAATCTATGTGGGAGTGGAACATATGTGTTTTTAGTGATACATTACACCCTATTGCTTGGTAGAAGGTATTAGGTGCTACTCTACTTTCTTATAGTTCTGAGACCGCTCGTTTTCCAAAACATTCGTCACCACTTTTCGGAAAGAATCTCATGCAATCCTCTCTTCATTTTCTAACACTGCATCAAATTCAGGATCATTGAGGAGTTGAATTGAGGAGGCGAATTTGAGTGCCAATAAGGATTCATACCTGATTTTAGTTTCAGCAATTTGTGGAAGTTTACGCAGAATATATTTGAAGAATGTTTTGATGCGCCTATGAATAGCCGCCATTCATTGAGATTATCGTCTATGTTAAGTTTACTCATAAGACCAGTTAGGCCTACATAGTTACAACGTAATATGTCACTTTCCACTGAAACTACTGTTTGGAGATTCTGACCTGTTCAAAACACGAACACTTTTAGATCTTCAGAATAAGCTCCCCACTTCTTGAGTTTGGATGCCAGCAGTTCTGCGCCACTTTTTGAAAACCCCAGGTAATTTAATTCAGGTTGAGTATCATATGGTGAATAGATAATGATATTTTGGTTTTGTGAGGTTAGAATCGTTGGAAGACGATGAATCTGCAGCAGAATTTGACAATGTGGGTCGACATTGTTCACCTTTTGTTCTTCATCGGGTAAAACACTGGAGTAAGGTACGAGAAGTTGTGGAACCTTTAGTTCTTCAGAGTGTAGCTCAGTGATGAACATTTCAAGGAATATTTGAATTGAATAAGTAGCAGTCCACTTTTTTCTTTTTTGGATATACCTTTAATTGGAAGAACTATGCAAAAATAGCAGTTTGAAGTATGATCTGTCTGTTCTCTCCATATCATTGGAACTGCAAAAGGCACGCATGGCCTTTTTCCGTGTAGCCAGTCCCGCAAATTTGTAGAACAAGTATTACAACATATATGTGGTGCTCAGTTCTTGTCCACATCTCCCACTTTACAGCCAAAGTACAAGTGATAGGTTTTCTTTATGATAGGAGCGAAATACCACTTTTCGCTTCACTTCGTTAAAAACAACAATTTGCTCTTCACTGCAAACACATTTACGCGACATGTTTCTGCTTAGTATAGCCATAGAAAGATAAATAATAATAATAATAATAATAATAATTATTATTATTATTATTATTATTATTATTATTATTATTATTATTATTATTATTATTATTATTATTATTATATTTCGATTTGCTTCAGTTGAAGATTAAAGAAAGCAATTTCAAAAACTTTTCCGATTCATTCATTGTGCTTGTATTATATTCTAAAAGACACTGGTGATGATATTATCGTGACAAAATTTTCGGTGACGAAATTACCTATATGGTAATTTTTTGGTGACAAAATTACCAGTGACGAAATTACCGTGACGAACTTTCCGGTGACGAAGTTTCCGGTCACAAAATTACCGCCGCCCGTTTCCTCTCGACGTTTCTCCCATTGTGACCAGAGAAAAACAAAAAGAGGGAAGGAAGCGAAACCTTGCATGAAGCAACTGAAGGAAAGGGGACACCTAGCCACGTATTGGTTAATATCACCGAATGTAAAATGTTGCCAACTCAACACAAAGTTGTATTTTTTGAATAGCACTACGTTAAGTTATTACAAATTTTAAGTCTATATACAAATCGAAAACAAACAATACCACTTTTATTGTTCAGTGTTGTAAACTAATTATGCTATAATATCACAAAAATCCAGAAACATCCCAATTTTGGAGGTCTCTATAACAGTGATGACGCAAGTGAGACAGATGGTGCATCGCACATCGAAAGCACCTTAGTGTCGAATACTATGGTCAGCATATGATGTATTTCTATCAAACAGAAGAAAAAAGCTACAAGGAATTCAAAACTTGACTTCTTGCAAAGGGCTTTATTTCGAAAAAGAGCTGAGATAAGTATCACATCTAATTACGTAGATTATTTTCAAGAGATGTAATGATCATAATGCCGTTTACAGCAATTTGATATTTTACACCGTTTAGGAGATATAATAATGAATGTTAAAGTTGACAATACTACTAAAAGTCGTGAAATTAGGAGAATATGTGGTAATCACAACTACCAAAAACTGTTGGTCAAGTATCAAAGGTGCGAAAACAAGCAACGATTGCTTTATAAATTTCTTGCAACTGCGTCATTTTAAAAAGTATTGCCAACTGTAACATGTATATATGATGTCTAGTGATGGGTAAATTCCCGGGAAGACATTTTTCCGGAATATTCCCGGGAAGATTCCCCAAAATGGGAATTTTCCGGGAATTTATCTACAATCACAAATAAAATTGCATTCTATTACCATATTATGATTTCAAAGTTAAATTCGTTTCTATATCACAGTATATTATTACTCTTGTTCCCAGTGCAGCCTTTAAAATGTAAATTCTGAACGATGTTATTTTATTATATTTAGAGAGTACGCATAAATCTATATTTATTTACAATATGTTCTACGAAAGTAAATATGTTTCAAAAATGGTATAGTAAGTCGACATACTTTTAAACCGCTAAAAAGTTTAAATTTACATGTAAGTGGATTATCTGAACTTGACTCTAATACTGATATAAACATATTAAATTTTTAAGTGTTATAAACAAATTAGGTTGGATAAGTGCCAGAAGACACATGTCCCACCATTTTGTCAACATTTGCGATTGCAAGATACTTTCTTATCTTTATAATTTTGCATGTAATATTGCCATACACGACATTTTTTCCTGCCCATTTCTCAAAATTTCATGCTTTAATTCACATGTAAGAGAAGTCCGAGTACCTTTTCAGAAATTCGAGTCAGAGACAGGAGACAGACCGACGTCTATTACTAACGGTGGTTCAGGGTTTATTAATAGTAATTCATCTCTATTTCTACATAATTCTACATTACTTTACAAAATGGATTTTCATCATTTGTAAATTAGAACTTTGCTACTTTTGGCTATTCTTTAGTTTGGTGGGTCCAGATTTTGCACCTACTTTTTTTGCGATATTCTATTCCGATGCGGTTGTTTTATGGTTTCATACGTTAAATTACGTTACCAACATTAAATTCAGACAGCATTGCCGAGCGAGAGTTAGCGAGTGAAGGCGGGGTAGAGCCCCGCAGGGCACGTTGTTTTCTATCTTCGTTACCAACAATTCACTTTCTTTTCTCACATAAATCACTTCCACTTACCCAGATAGCACAGAAAATTTTTTAAAAATGTTTAAAAATTTGCAAAGGCAAACTAAAAAGTTTGCAAAAAACTTGCCTTTTCAAATAGGAAAATTTGCCGAAAGTTCAATGCAAATAACGAAGTTGACGCTGGCTGAGTTTGCAGCAAAGTTGCCTCAGAAAACGAAAACAGTTGCCAATACAAACGAAATGTTTGCGACTGCACAGCAAGAAAGTTTGCCAGGACTTTGCTGCAAATATTTTGTGCAAATTTTCTTCTCAAAATTTCCGAAAATGAGCTGATAAATTTGGTGAAAATATTAAAAGGTTTGCAGCAACATTGCAGAAAGTGTTTTCACGATCGCAAGATCAGGTTTGCTGCAAATGTATCAGGTAATGTTTGCTGCAAATTTATAAAGTAACATTTGTTGCAAATTTATAAGGTGATGTTTGTTTCAAATTTAGAAGGTAATGTTTGTTTCAAATTTAGAAGGTAATGTTTGTAGCAAATTTAGAAGGTAATGTTTGTAGCAAATTTAGAAGGTAATGTTTGTAGCAAATGTAGAAGGTATTGTTTGTTGCAAATTTAGAAGGTATTGTTTGTTGCAAATTTGGTATAAGGCTGAAATATGTATCAAAATTCTGAAACTTGTGATCGAGAGGAAACACAATCTACCATTTCGGTTGCATTCATGGAGTAATCACCTGTGACGTTTAGAAGATATTTTTCCAGGTTCTGCCTAAATGTAATCGGAATGACATATTGTGTTTCGTATGCTTTAATAGTCTTTAAATCCCAAGCAGTTTATATTCTGACTTGTACCTCACTAGTTTCAGAATTTATCTACATATCTTAACCAAAATTTGCAGCAATTGTCTTGAAACTAGTACAACTATATATATATATATATATATATA
Source organism: Thermobia domestica (assembly GCF_964235325.1). Lineage (NCBI taxonomy): Eukaryota > Metazoa > Arthropoda > Insecta > Zygentoma > Lepismatidae > Thermobia > Thermobia domestica. The sequence continues at coordinate 146,908,630 of NC_137455.1, read as the reverse complement.
TATATATATATATATATATATATATATATATATATATATATATAAACAAACGAGATGGGCTGATAAGGGTCATTTTTCACCCATCGAACACCGGAAAAATCAAGAGTCCGATTCAGACAAGTTTGCAATATCTGTATACTGGAAGATATGTTTTGTATGTGAATATAATAGATACGTGAGAAAGAAAATAGGTCATAGAAATTAGTGCCCCAAAAGAGGCAACTTTGCGTCATTTTGACAATGTTTGCTGTCGTTGACATAGGCTTGTGGTAAGAAGGATTCAATGAACCTAAATAAAGCAGACTCGTAATAATACATCGCTGTGTAAGCTTTGATATGAGGAACAATTTATTTTAGTTCAGTGTGTCTTTCGACCTATGAGAGAACAGAATGTATCTAGCCTCTATAAACACTTTACATTTTTCCGGTATTCGATGGGCGAAAAATGACCCTTATCAGCCTACATCCTTTTGGAGAGAGCAAATATAGATGATAGTTTGCTACCTTCCAACTGCACTTTGCTTGATCATAAAATAAGAAGTAACTTATTAACGACTATTTTAACGTCATTTAATTTATATATATATATACATAAATACTAAAACAGCAATAGAAAACGCCTAAACCTGTGATTTTTCCATAAATAGAAGATTTGCTTTGTTAGAATTAAATATAAACTAATTATTTGCTGAGCAAAGCTATATATTTTCATTAGTGTCTGATGAAGCCAGAGTTAGTTGGCGAAACTGTAACACGTTTTGAATTTTAATGAAAATATAGTTTTGCTCAGCAAATAATTAGTTTATATTTAAGCCTAAACCTGAATATTCCTGAAGGTTACATCAACGTTTATTCCATCATTTACTCTTGTAATGGACACGGAAACTTTCGCTGGTTCCTCGTAGGGAGATTTCGACTTAAAGCAAGCCACTCAAACAAATCTAATAAATTTGACCTTTCAACGAATTTAGCCTGTACATTTTAATCCAAAATTTTACAAAGTCGGCTGCACAATCGCTCAGCAAAGTAGCAATTGACGACTAATTACCAGTGGCGGCTGGTACTATATGTTGCATGGTTGTGCAACCGGATATTTCTTTAATACTAAGGATATTTTTAAGTATTAAAGTCGTGTATCAGTAAAAAATAAACCTTTGCTCTTGAGCGCAAAACAGTATTGATGCATTTCTTAAAAAAACTGAAAGAAAGAGAGTGATATACAAATCCAGTGGCAGCAAGCGTTGCCACTGGAAGCAGTAACATTGAGCATATGGCAGCGAGCTCCTATCTCTTAACATGAGGAAGTGGATTTATTATTGCATCGCTGCTATCCTCCCGTATTACGCGTTTGCAGTTGCTATTTCGTTGCAACTGGTATTTAGTCAGCTTCTGTAGTAGTTACGAATTCCTCCGTTTGGCAGCGCTTGACTCAATTGGTAGGTTGAGTGAGATATAGACGCTTGGAAGAAAGAAGTTGGTCACCAAGCAGAAACTCGCAAAGAGCAAATATGCGTCTCGTGGTAGCAGGGACGGATCCAAGCTGAATATTTGGGGCAGGGCAGTCGTTCGAAGTCAATAGATTTTATTTTACATTTATAATACAAAGGTAAAAATTCTTGGGATGGATTTTATTTTTAAAAAAGAAAATATCCTATTCTGGGGGGGAAGGGGGGGCGATCGAGAATCGAAGAAGAGAATGTCTTACCACTGGTCTAATTCCTATCTGTGTGTCGCTCGTGCACATGATCCCGTGTTCAATTTCCGGCGGAGAGCATAAAAAAATAATTTCAAATTATTCACTTTCAATACTCATCTGTCTTCTTTAGCCTAAATTGCTGGAATGTTAAACTATTTTTTTTTTTCATTTTCGAAGGAAAACATCTTATATTTCATGCTTCTTTATAATAGAACAGCAGACAAAAATACGTAGTTACTGAAAATGAACTTTTTGTCCCTTATATTCATACAAAGAAATGCTAACAAAATGCATATTGTCGGAGGAGATAGGTGTTTCTGTACCTTAAAGAAAATAAAGCGGAAAATATTTGCAGTAGCGATGCTTTCAATTCAGAAAAACTTGGCGAGCAGCATTTCAGATTTCAATGAAGTCATAGAAGAATTTGAAACTCGAAAAGAACGAAGAAAGACCTTCCATTCTAAAATAATGCATAGTTTACTTAATTAAATAATTTTGTTTAACTGTGTGCATGAATATATGCATTTTTTTTGCTTTTTTTCTTCTTTTTGGCAGCTAATCCGTGGCTAAGCGGTTAGCGTACGCGCCTTTGGCGTGGGAGACCCCGGTTGGATTCCCGGCGGGAGCTCATGTGGTTCGGATTCCACATTAATCAGTAGGTCCACGTCTCATATAGCCTCGCTGCTGAACGGGACGTTAAACTCAAAATCAATTCAACTCTTCTTTTTGGGTTAACGATATCATTCATGGCTCACAGCACATGCTATATATTCGATTTATCTCTTGTTTAATAACATGAACGTAGAAGTTTTTGTATATAAATAGTGTATAAACGTACATTGATAGTGGTTGTTTGAAAAAAAGGGAATAACATATATTAATTCAATATTAGAGAATACACTTTAATCAATAAATATACAAATGGAGCTTATAAGGACTTTCCTCTTCATATTTCCTGAATATTTTTTGGATAAGACTCAAGAATGCTGGGGGGAGGGAACACTTGCGCGTAACTACATACCTTTGATATTGCAACCGGTACTTCTACAGACCACGAACCGCTACTGCTAATTACCCAATAACAACACATTATACTTGAAGATAATGCACAAGGGAAAACAAACACTTCCAAATGCATAAACAAACATGGCGGCATCCAGATGGCTCCAAGAACAAAGGATTAAGCCTTTTCTAAATTGTCATGTCGAAAAAAAAAACAGTAAAAATCATGGTAATGGCACAACCGTATTAGAATGTGTGAGGGCAAGCATGTAAAAATAACTATAAGAAGATTAGGATGAAACATTAAAAAATACTATACGGTAAATAAAGGGCATTATATATTTATTGCTTGATTTTGACTTTAGAATGACAATGTACTACAAACTATAACAATACTCAGTGATCATATTACAGAATGCATAAGGGGATTAACAAAAACTGTTTTAGAGAAAAAAGTTGAGAAAAGCAAATTGTTGTGTATATATAATAATACTTAGTACCAGATGCCAATATCTGATGCCTCTTCACAACTTTTTGAGTTTGAAAATTGTGCGAAAATGGAAGAAAATATCAAAATTTCGAACTGTGCAACCTTCAACCTGATTTCGCATCAAGCACAAATAGAACACACCCGGAAGCTTTTTCGCCGGGAACACACCCGGAAACTATCGGAACATGCATCCAGAAACAAACGTGTGTCAATATCTGGCGTATAGACACACTTGATCGAGAAGCGACCCAGTCATCACTCTCACAAACTGGTTGCATAGCACCTGCACGATAAAGGATTAATTTTCAAAATACTTATATGCAATCCGTCACTTCAGCTAAATACTATCTTATGTTGAGAAACAAAAACATCCGGTTGTGTTTTATATATGCTCGCCTTGCTTGGTGCAAATTCGGACGCGAATTGAGGTTGGAAGTTGGAGAGTTATTTGGTGAGGAATATTTTGCTACACGTTAAAATTCTCCACTTCTCATTTTTTATCTGGAACTGAGGTCACAAACTATAAAACACTCCATCGTGGTTTTTAACTATTATATGCCGGTCTTCATGCTTTAGTCGATGCTGCCAAAATCCAGGTCCGTGGGGTGAGTACAATGTACCTAAAAATCCATTCGTACCATGCAGTTTTCCATATACTCAATTATAAAAATACTTCACACTATACACCCTTTTGCCATACTAATTACTTTATTTCGAAAAATAGTTAAATATTTTTGGGGGTAACTTTTCTTAGCAGTTACAAGCTGCTTGAGTCATACCAACTGGTAGGTTTATAAATCCCTTCTCTGCCGATACCATTGACCAGCTCACAAAATACCATACGACCATTTTGTCCAATTTTAATGTAAGAAACTACAAGTTTGCACAAAAAAAAAAAAAAAGTGAATGAGGTATTTGAATGATGCCTATCTTTCAGTTCATAATATAGCAGACTACCTACAGCACAGATGCTGCAAATCATCTCGTGTATGAACAAACGTTATATTACTGGAAACTGTACAATGCGTCTTTGTTGATAACTACCCCGATGGTAAATATTAACTCTTGTTTCATATGCATACAAGCTAAACGACTGTCTTTTCATTATGAGTAACTTTCCTTGATTATCACCTAACAAAAATTAATGTACAAAGCAGATTTATCAACCGTGTGCGGATTCAACCATATATAAACAAGTCTCTTAAATTGTCCGGATTACTTCTTATAAATAGTTATAAATATTTCGCAATCACTGTTCTTCCGTTACGCATAGAAGCTAAACGACTCTCACTTTATGTGTAACTCTCCTTCAAAATTAGCACCCAACAAAAACTAAATGCACAAAACAGACTTATCACCATGCAGTTTCAAAAATATATGAACAAAGTTGTTCGGATTACTTTTTACAAATAGTTACAAATATTTCGTAATCACTATTCTTCCGTTGGAAGCTGAGACTGCGTGCTGCTTAGAGTGCCACCTCCAGATGAGGATGCTCTCTCATCCAGAGTAACTCTAATAGTGCTTCTGCTTTCCTCAAATGAAACTCGAGTAGCACTTCCGCTCTCATCCACTGAAACTCCAGTAGTGTTTTCGCTCTCATCCAAGGAAACTGGAGTACTCCTTCTGCCTTCTCTGAAATGAAAATTCAAAGTATTGTGCATTTGTGCTATAACATTCGATTATCAACATGATATAATTAAGGCGAGAGTTAATTTCTCACGTATTGACAAGGAAATATCTGAGGACCACGGATGCTACAGTGCCAAGTGACATTAAAGAAAAAAAAACTATCCTCTGTTGCAGCAATGATATGGAAACACAATGTGAAGTGCATAATTCCTTCAACAGGTGGCAGAATAAATCACCTACGTTGTATTGCTTCCGATACTTGGTGCTTATTTTTTTCTTTTTTTATTAAAAACGGTAACGTTTTGAAAATTTCGCTATTGTTTAATAAACTACTCTTCATGATACATCATCAGAGCAAATTTCGTTTCTCTAGCTCCAGCGCTTCAGCTTGTGCAGCTTTTTCATATTACGTTTTCCCGCTAGTTTGGAAATGAAATCTTTGAGTTTTACGTCCCACGATTATGCCAGTTAGGCTAAAGGAGACTGATGATGAATAATGAATGAAAATGGTGGAATGAAGAAAGTGGGAGGAAACGGAAGAGCCCCGAGGAAACCCACGCACACGGTGTTGGTCCACTACAAAGTTTACTTGGCGGGGGCTGGGATCGAACCCGGGACCCCTAGCACCATAGGTGAACGCTCTACCACTGAGCGACCGCGGCCCCCAAGAACTAACTTGGAATTAATTAGTTCTTCTGTACTCTGCAGTATTTTGAAATTGTCCATATGTAATTTTCTATAATGGTTTCACTTGTGCACACGTTTATCTTCTGGTCCTCAAAAGACAATTAGACAAATGTATTAAAAGTATGTAAAGATCAGTATAACGTATTTTTATCAGGAGTCTTTCGTGAGTGAGTCGGCAAACGTACCGCATTTGTGGCCAATTAGTCCCGGTTTCGAGTTCAAATGGAGGACAATTTGTTTCGGATGTAAGTCGAGAAACGGTTTGGACTCCGCTCTAAGCTTATGTGACCCCTTCCAGCATAACCCGGTAGTTGCAAAATAACACCAAGGTGAAACAAACTTATCTCTGCCCATATGTAATATAAATACACAGAGCAAATTATTAAAAGAAAAAAAAAAGTTTAAACACCAAAGAAAAAACTTTTCAATAAAAACCATGGTTTTTGCCAACCCTCTTACAGACATACAGACAAGCATGTACTAAAATACAGAAAATCAATTAAGATACGTCCTTCAGCGTTGGATATTATAATTAGCCACTGTATTAAAACCCTGCCTCTCCTCCCCATATACTTTTAAGACAATGCGAATTAAGTCACAACCCAGTCTGCGTCTTAATACCAGTAATATTTAGTACATTCATTACCACTAAAAATCAAAGAATTTTGCACCAATCCTGAACGAGTTCTTTTAACTCCTAGCTACTTAAACGGCTTAGTATTCATTGTAATAATATGTTGTTTTGTTCGTGACAGATCACATTTATGTACGTAGCATACGGACACAATGAGCCTACAAGCAACTTATGTAATTTCCTTATATCTCTAAAACGTTCCCTTTCTTGGAACACTTAACTCACTTGCACCCTCCCCTAAATCTCCAACGTATACTTTAGGTTATAAATGTACAGTAATGCTTCTTTTTACAGTGTTTGATGAAGCCAATATGTTCAGTTAGTTGGCGAAACTGTCACATTATTTTAAAATAAACGTTGTTTTATTCAGTTATTTATTTCCTAGTTCAAGATATTTAAGATAGCAAAACTATTATGAACCAGTTAGCTATAATTTCACCAGGAGTCAAGAGAAATATTTGATCTTTCTAGTGATGATAATGTATAAAATTTTCAAGGTTCAAATAAATAAATAAAAATAAAGAAACTGAATATACCTTCTGCAAATACTTTGGAAAAGCAGGAAATACAGATGGAACTGCATTTTTGCGAATTCTCACACAAGAGAGGGACGTTCTATCAATGTCATCTTCTCGGAAATGTACAGAACAAAGTGCACTACCAGCACTAGGAGTCTAGTTTTTCCGTCGAATAGACCTAATCCAGGCTTCACGCAATTCTTTCTTCTTAGGTATCCTTCAATTAAAAAATGTACAAAATTACCATTAAAAATTCAGATTATACAATACGAATATAGAATTGGTTATTGAGCATATGGAACACACTTTAATAATAATAATAATAATGTTCCTATTTCAGGTATTTTTAGCCTCTATTTCCATACTCCCAAGGGTACTCTTCATCGGGCATAGGGCTTAACATTTTTTCTCTTATGCAGCTCTTCACGTAGAATTTCTTTTCTTTTCTTCTTTGGTAACAACAATGGTGTGAAAATTTCTTTTTTAACTAAACTGATTCTGTATTTTTAAAAATCTATTCCTGTAATTTTCTACGTTGCATGTAAGTTTGGAAGACGTGAAAAAGGAACATTATTCAGGTTAGTTGTAATTGTTATTACAAATACAGAACTTTAGCCATAAAAGGCTGACAACGCAGATTATTACCCGGTCTTGCTATTTGTCCCCCCCCCCCAAAGTAATCTACTGCTACACTATGCGCGGACTTGGATTTGAATAAGTTATTCTATATTCTAATTTTGGAAAGTATAACCATAGCTTTACTTGGGAAACTCTCTTACATATCAAGTTTAACCTATCTATCGATCTTTTCCGCTTCCTCTTTATCATATAATGACAGTGTGCTTTACTGATATCTTCTTTCACTGGAAGCTTTCTCATACACATGGACAATGAAACTACATTTAATTCCGACATTCAATCATATCTCAGGTTTGAAACTTATTACACTAATTTTATGCGAAACACAACTTCTCAGAACTTTTTAAATTCATGCAATAACAATAATAAAAATTGGAATTAGCGTAGAGCACTGATAAGTTTCTCATTTATGAAGAAGAGTATGTAAAGCATTATATTTCAGAAATTGAAGATAACCCGATTCTTCTCAATTCTCAACTTTGCTGTAGGTTTCTGTTTTAATTTAACTTCACATCACACAACATACAAGTAGTCTTATCCTTGCGTACACACACAAAATAGGACTGTTTTAAGTGTTCGCCGACAGATGGTGTTGTTGCATCTCTACAGATAATGCTGGGCGCAATTATGCAAAAAATATCTACCTGTTTGGGCTAGGTAGTTACTAGAAGCTAGCATTGGACCTATTCACGTCTGGGAAGCGCAAAGAAGGTCGGTCCGCTCGATATCAAAGGAATGCATGTATTAAAAAAAAAAAAAAAAAAAAAAAAAGATGATCAACACCGTATGATGATAATTTATGTTTTAAAAAAAGTTAAATTCTGGACTATGAATGAATTCGGTATTGTGGCAATATTAAGTACATAGAGCATAATATGGCAGTTTCAAACCCACTATCTTACTAATTCATTAATTTTGTCTAAAGCCAACCCTTAACTTAGAACATGTATGCTCCAGTAATGGAGGGAAACGTAAATGGAGAGCAGGAACTGAAAAGCGAGTATTATCTGAACCAAATATGGTGAAATGGGGCAAAAGTTTAGATGCCATTCCATGTAATGCGGGCATGCAGTTGAAAAATGTACGGAAAAAATATATATTACTTGATTACACAATAAGATCGTACAAGTAATAAAAATATATCGGGGTCTTACCTCTTGCATGTATAGTAAGGCAAAATTCGAAATAAAAAGTGTGGCGTTTACCAGGTAATACTCCATAAGAAAGACATGAAATAAAGTGTTATATAAAGACAGTGTACAAAGCACTGATGCTAATAAACACTCGCCCCGAGCGAGTTTTTAAAATCGCTATTATTTATTTTAAACGTAAATAAATTATTTTTGTAAATCTTTAGTAATGGGTAAACTAACGAAGACAAAAAACAACGTGCCTTGTGTGACTCCAAACCACCTTCACTCGCTAACGCTCGCTCGGCAACTGTCTGAATTAAATGTATTTAACCTCACCTATCCGAATGTGAATAGCATATCGGGAAAATTCGGTTAAAATCCTGGCCTCCCTAAAGTTAAACAATAGCCACGATTTCTAATGGAATGTGAGCAAGTAGGTTGGATTTTTTTGTTGGGCTATGCCTATTTGCATTCTTGGTACAAAGTGATCATTGAACACACAACTCTCACAAAGCTGTGCCAGTTGCATATGGCTATACGGCACATGCTTTCATGAAGCATAAAACGTTTTTCCACTACCATTTGTGTATACACACGGTCAGTAACGCGCCTGCTCCCTACACAAAGCCTCACTACGGCTAGTATTCCCCTGCCTGCCTTAGATAGCAATCTTGGTTTTTAATGACCACATAACACAAGTTGGTTTGTGCTTTTAAGTCGATTCTGCTATATATAATGCTGTTTTATGATATACCTGCACACGCTGTAGTTATACTCAGCTCTCCTGAAGTCAGTCTGAATATTTCATTACAAATCCTTATTTAAACACTCTTTAAGATAGAAACAGTGCACTTCCTACTAAAAGGAGTTTATATTTCACGAATATAATCATCCCGTTGTGTAGCAACCTAGTACAGGTAGTATATTTGTATGTGTTCTGGATTTTTGTCCCACGGACATGTATTTGATAGGAAACTCCGCTCCCAACGCCCCATCTAAAAGTATACTTACATTAGTAGAGTGTTGTTAAGCGCTAGTGGGAAGCATGAGAAAGTAATTAATTTTGTGCAGTAATATAATACAGATGAATTTACACTAGCATAAAGCACAGAAAGCATGAAAACAAGAATTATTTATGATTAAATGTTAACAGTGAAGGACGAAAATGAAAGAGGAGTAGCTAATTATAGGCAACATATGTTAAAATAATAACAAATAAATAGCAATACAACTTTAAAAACTGGTTTAAGGTTAAAAACGTTAAAAAACTGAAGGTCTAATTCGGGGACGCTACCTGCGGAAGATCAGCTTTCTTACTACTTTTGGCATTATTCGAGCAGACGGTTCTACCAAATTTTGACACATTTCTTACATTTTCAGGTTAGGTTAGAGCTTTGCAACGGCGCAGACGTGTTATATGTTTTCAGGCGAGTATCGATATTTTTTGATTCATTTCCCTCTAGTTAAAGTCTTTTATGAACACTATCATAAAGGGCTCTGCTGTGATAATGAAATGAAATCTTTGAGTTTTACGTCCCACTGTTATGCCGGTTAGGCTAAAGGAGACGGTGATGATGAATAATGAATGAAATAGTGGAATGAAGAAAGTGGGAGGAAACGGGAGAACCCCGAGAAAACCCACGCACACGGTGTTTGACCACCACAAAGTTCACATGGTGGGGGCTGGGATCGAACCCAGGACCCATAGCACCAGAGGTGAACGCTCTACCACTGAGCCACCGCGGCCCCCTCTGCTGTGATAAGAAAAATATACTGGTACTATAACGATAATTTGGGGATACCCTAGCTCAGTCGGTAAGACGGCTGACTTTGACTTAAACGTAAGAGAAACGGGTTCAAACCCGGGTCCAAACTAAAAATCTTGCCGATGCTGGAGCCTCGGACCACCCAAATAGTCGGCTCGCATGGAGCTGTGTGTGTCTTTTCGCAGAGTATGCACTAAATGAGAAGGCAAGGTTCTAGATTACTGGTCCCCCTTCCCATTGAGCAGTAATAAAGAGAAAACAACGTGCCCTGCGGGGCTCTAACCAGGGTTTGCACATGTGGGCCCAGCCCGAAAAAACCCAGTGGGTTTTTTCGGGTTGGACCCACCTGAAAAAAAAACACTTTAAAACCCACATGGGTTTTTGACCTATTTGTTAATATATGATTGGTACAACTAAGGTGATCACATTGTAAGTGATTTTCATCAGATTTTACTTTCCTTGGGCGAATTAGAGGCTCTCACGTTAAGGTAGACAACAACATTCAACATGCGATCTTCATAAAGTTCTGAATGCACTGAATGAATTTTTTAAAAAATACCTTAGCTTGAGATAGTTATAGAACAAATTAATGTATGGATTATGCTGAAAGCCTATTTGAAGTACAATAAGCAATTTTGTACTTTAGAAAATATTTTCCGTGAATAGTGTGCTCGTCGACACCAAGGGACGTTATCACTCATACATTTGACGGGTTTAAGGTCATAGGTGCTTGTACTAATAGTACATATGTAAATACATTAGTAAAGCTATTAGCATTATTTCTTACCTTGGATGTAAAACGCAAGTTTCTTCAACTAAAATTTGGTATTCCAACAATAACAGTTTAGTTCAGTCATTTGTTGCTACTCTTCAAATAATTATTCTGTAGAATCAACACCAGCAATAGCGTAAAAATTCTTGTCAAATTTAAGAAGCTTAATGCTCGGGGTTCTGAAGACTACGTAACGCTTACTATTTCAAGTGCTGAGTTCAAATTTCCGTATTAGTGGAAGTTTTGATGTACACGCCGTGAAAGAAGTGCTCGGGAAATTAAACGCAGAAGGATCGGAAATGAATACTTCAACAATAAAACTATTTATTTTACGCTTAAGCCTGCCATACGTCCCGTTTTTAGGCCCGAGCGTCCCGCGTCCCCGTATATTTAGTCGGGACAGGGTAATTTCCCGTTTTTTAACTCCGTTCCATTTCTGCTATCAATATCAGCTTATTCGAAAAGTGAAAAACAAACAAACAAACAAACAAAAAAAAAAAAAACTGACATTGGCTGGAAATCCTGTAATTAGTGAATGAACAGTACGCTGTTTCGAGGAAGTTATTACACCACCCTGTTCGACTTAATAGCGAGCGAAATTTAAAATGCTACTTCCTACATTGCACTTTATGGGAACTCGGATACTCTCTGGTACATTAATTATTAAAAAAAAAAAAAAAAAAAAAAACTTTGAATGTTTCTACATTTACAAACACAGGGAAGATAACTGACCTTTTCTCCAACAACACATTCGATAAGTTAACAAGAATTATTATCTTTTTCAGAAGCTAAGTCATAGAATTGTGAAATCAGGAGAAAAAGGAGAAAAATCAGCTTTTCGTCAGATTAAACTGACGAACGTAATTTTGGCAAATACAGCCATGTAAATAAATATTGCTAAACGCGTGAAGAATATTGTAGGTAGATTGTACCACTGATTTAAATAATTTGCATATTGTTTTCCTGTAAAGCATTTTTATAGCACATCTTAAGTTTTTAGGCATCTTCAGTCCGTACAATTAATTGCGGGGTACGAACAGAGAAAAGCAGCTGCTGCTTAGTAAACTTTCATCTATTATATTCCGGAACAGGACGTTTGGGCGCCACCATTTGGGCGCGGACGTTTCGGCGCTGTACGTTTGGGCGCGAGGTACATAGTAAAAATCACAATTTACGACATATAAAGTAAGCTAGGCACCGAAAACTAAGCGCGAATCAGGATATACATTTCCTACACTTTTATCTTTATCTCATCTCATTTATCTGTATATTTTCTATCTCTATCTTATTTATTCATCTAAATTAAATAGTTTAATGCGTTTGTGGCATTTGTTGCCTAACCTCGTCATGGATTGATTTTTCGCTTGTTCACGATGCTTGTACTTCTGATCTAATTTTTGTATTATATAAGAAAGCTACGAAATAAAGGAATCAGACGAACTGTTAATTTTCTTAATGTTAATTAAAACATACTGATTTAATTTTTGTATTTTTTAAAGAAGTTAATAATGAAGACAGTGGGAGGAAATATAAGAATCCCAAGAAAACCCACACACAAGGTGTTTGTCCACCACAAAGCTCACTTGGCGCGAGATGGGATCGAACTAGGGACACCATGCACCAGAGGGGAACCCTCTACAACTGAGCCACCGCAGCCTATTATACTTTTAATCATAACCAGACTACAGTTAGTTGCATTGTGTTGGAAAGTTAATGGGGAAGGGGGGGGGGGAGTCTGAGGTGTCCCGTATTCTCATGAAAAAAATATGGGATGTTTACTTACGCTGGAAGATGTTAATTTCATACAAGACATTTTGAAACATTTATTTATTTCATATAACATGAAGTGCATTTTTGTTTTAAATTAATAGACCCCTTTTGGTATTCACATTTGCCGAACTTCAGTCAGGCTTGTAGATGAATTGATCTACATGTGTTCGTTTGTCTGCCGAGCTCCTTCATGGTTAAGCGGTTAGTGTATGTGTCTTCGGCGTGGGAGATCCGGGTTTGCTTCCCGGAGGGAAATCTTGTGGTTCGGATTCCATGTTAATCAGGAGGTCCCGTCTCATATAGCCTCGCTGCTGAAAGGGACATTAAACACAAAATCAACTCAACTTGTTTGTCTGCCTCTACCACACACACTACAGGTTACAACTTTCGGCCTTTTAAGTTGAAATTTTCAGAGTACAAGCACAAGACATTAAATTTCCCGTATAGATTTTGGCGGCATACCAACGTAAAATGTCAAAATGGCGGCCATTTTTCAAAACAGCGAGTATCCGCGCTACGAAGCGCAATTTTCAGTCCTTTAAGTTGAAATTTCGACGGTGGAAGCACGAGATACGCTAAATTTGCTGTATAGATTTTCTCACAAATCGAATGTAAAATTTCAAAATGGCGGCAATTTTTTCGAAACAGCAGTGAGTTGAAAATTGTTGCAAGTTGTGACAATGACAATCTTCAAATATAAATCACATTTCAACACTTTTACCCCAAAGACATTGAAATATTTCGAAAAAACCCGAAAAAATCCATTTGAGCCCAGGTGGGTTGGGCTTTTCAAACCCTGGCTCTAACCCGCCTTCACTCGCTAACGCTCGCTCGGCAATACTGTGAAAATTAAATGTATAAACTTTAGTACAGAACGAAATCAACCCAGCTACTAACCTACACGGGGGACCAGTAATCTAGAACCTTAATTACTTGGAGATCTAGTTCAGGAGGACTCTGTACATAGTGTCGACACATAGCAAAAAACTACAGTGCATAAAATACGAACCACGCGGTGCTAGGTGGCTACTAAAAAGCATGAATGCTACTCAACGAGCCAGGGCAGAAACGCAACAGTGGAGCCCGATCGTCAGCGAGAAGGGACGTGCACAGGTAGCTGGCGCGCGTCAGCGACGGGGGTATACGCATAAACAAGGATAGTTGAAGAACACATTTACATTTACAATAATCTCACTATCACTCAAAATTCATTTCAATATGCTGTGCACTGACAGTAATAACTTGTATTCACATTCTCATTCCTTCACGAAACATGTTCCACATCATATTCTACCTACAAATTTTCCATTTTGTAGAACCGTCTGCTCGAGTGAATCCTCTTCTCTCTAAATCGCAGGTTCTTGGCAAGGTTCTAGAACACTAGACCCCCTTCCCATTTAGCCGTAATAAAGACAGAAAACGACGTGCCCTGTGGGGCTCTAACTCGCCTTCACTCGCTCGGCAATATTATGTAAATGAAATATTGAATTTTGGTACAGAAAGGAACGAACCTAGCTAGTAACCTATATACGGGGAACTGTTCTAGAAACTTCTCCATGTTCTTGTCACTTATTGTTAACTTCAGTACTTATTAATTCTCTCTGTATTATTTCATTTATAACACTAACTTTATTACTTGTTTCCGAGTTACTGTGATGAATTGTCGAATGTTAAGTCGGAACACATACTTCTACTAAGAACATGTAAATATACATATCCATTCAGATACATAGCTTGTCACAAAATTTAAATCAAAAGCACATACAATAATTTCAGTATGACGATTACAATTTTTCTAATGGAACGAAGTGTAACTTACGTTCTCTTACCACCTAAATGGATATCACTTGCACTAGGACGTGAACTAGCATTCAGTAGCGTACTTCTGAATCTATGAAGAACTCAACCTAATTGAAGCTATAATAACATGTGTAGTATGTCTATTTAAATAATTACTACTAAAATCTTCAAAATATAATAAAAAGAGCAGATAATACTGACATCAAAATATCAATACTGCTAGAAGCGAGTATCTTTTAATTAGGGATTTTCTTACCTGAGAAAGGTTATTCCGGGTAATTTCTCCTCCCTCCTATTTGTACAGCCGTATGCTACTGAAGTAATACTTTAAAAATAAACGACAGACACAGTACATGTCTTCCTATGAAGATAGCAATGTTTTATGTCAACAAATATGGCGGTAACGAGAGTAGCCAATTAGACGTGCCGATGCTCGGATGTTTTTTGGCTTCATTCTTTTAATAGGATGAAGATATATAAAGGCAGATCCTCTATTTTACAAGATCCTTGGCGACGGCAAACTTTCAATGTTATATTTTCAAAAAAGATGCAAGTTAATTGCAGTGGTGAATTTATATTTGCAAATCAGTGAAAATTTGCAGATCATATTGAAAGCTTTTAATAAATATTAAGAAATTTTGCCTTCGCAAACTTTCAGATTGTTTGCTCCACTAAACGAAGCAAAAATTTGCCGCAAGTATTCGTGCTATCTGGGTACCTTTACGGTTTGTACAAATCCCCTACTGCCCTAAACAAAATTGTGTTCAATACTTTCTTGACTAATTGAACACCACTATCAACTAATTTGTTCCGTAAATCGTCCTACTTTTTGCTAGTTTTGGGCCCCCAATACTAAACAATTACCCTACCTTTTAGTGCAAATGGAAATGGTACTTAAAAACTCATATTATTAATTATGCCAAGTACAGTCAAAAAAAATTAATTTTTGTAACCTCCAAATTCTTTAAAATCTAGAAGTAAATCATAATATATTAAAATAATGTAATTAGTCATACGGTTCTTATAATTTGGAAGATAAAGTAAAGAAATGGATATAAATTCCTTCCCGGGAATTTATAGGCCAGGGAAAAAAACCGGGAATATTCCTATTTTTTAAAAATCCCTTCCCACTGGGAATATTCCCACTGCCCATCACTAGTAATGTCCAAGAGGTCGGGCGCCCCAAACTATAACCTCAGTGCAGAAAGTGGCCAATCACTTCAGCAAATAACAAAAACATTCATTTTTAACAGTTATAAATTCATCGAAATTAACACATAATTACAAGCAAATTATCTCTCATTGCCTTAGAGCATGTACGATTTATTGAACTTTTACATCATATGTCTCTCCGGTCTTCACAAAATAACCAACTTTTTAAACATATAAGGGAGACCGGGGCTGGTTGGCGAACTTTTCATTCTTTATTATTTTTTTTTTCTGAGCAGATTGTGCACTGTATTGCAATGTAATGGATGTGTACGGACAGACCAATGTTTCCTCTAATAAATTCCATTTTTGTTTTTGTTTTGTTGCTTACAGTTTTCGAGAAATAATTTTTCTTTCTTTTAAAACGGAGTATGCCAACCGACCCCTACTGAGGGTCTGGTTGGCTGATAGCGTGGGGCTAGTTGGCATTCTTTTTAAATATAGCAAAGCACACAAAAAATTGGATTTATTAGAAATATACGTTATTTTTCTGAATTCTATTATATGTATTGCAATGAAGTAGGCTATTTGAAGTTTGAAATTACTTTTATTCACAACATTTAAAAGAATCAGCATTATGAAATATGAAAACTTCTTTCTTTTATTCTAGCTTGGTTGTCATGACATTGAAAGCTACAAGATTATTAAACCACATCAGTTTTAATATGATTTGGTGTAGGTTAAGTCTTCATATTATTTCAAAATGTAATTAAAATAACTGAACTATCAAGAAAAGTAGTTTATTTCCCGCTGTTCACAAAGTAGCTAAGAGAAACTAAGATTTGTTTTAGCTGAATTATCGAGAAATGCAATTTATTTCCTACTTTCCACAAAGAAAGAAAATGCAATAGCTAGGCCTCTATTTTTGTAACAAAAGGGCACATGCAAAATATTCTTGATCCTGAGAATTAGGCCTATTCAGAAAATTCAGAGTCCGGCATACAGTCTTTTCTCGATTTCTAAATTTTGACAGCAATCCAAACATGCATCTGCATGCTATTCTATAACATTGAAGTAAAAGATTGGTAGAACTGTGAACTATATAACAATAAAACAAACAATGTAACAATAAAAATAAAATGAAATAAAATTTCACATGAGGTTGTTTGGCGCACTTGCCAACCAACCCCAAATGCTATACGCCAACTAACCCCAAGCCCATTTTGTGCAACAAAGTCGTAATTACTCAACAATTGTTTGGCATTTACGTTTTATTGTTTGAATATCCATAAAAACAAAGTTCAGATCTAACTAATGCTATATTACTTACCTCTGTACCCCAAGTAGTGACGATTCTGTGATGTAACAGAGAACTGAAAAAAAATACTTCAGACTGGCAAAAACACTCTTTATCTAATAGACACCATAATCCGCAAGTTACAAATTCCATATAAAGGTGGCAGCTGCATCCATAGGTCGCTCTTTTATGACAGTAGCAACAGCTCATTATGTTAATTAATGAAGGAGTTATATGCAGTTCGTCAACCAGCCACGATCTCCCCCAATAAGTAAATGTTAATGCTATTGTAAATGGTTACCTCGTTCAAATCCTCAAATATTTGGGCGATGATTTGATTACTTTCTCTTAATTACTCTTAGTTTCTTGCTTGTTATTCATAAATACTTTCTTTCTTTATGTTTTTTACTAGATTATCCAGTTATTTGATGATAATACAAACAGAGTTGGGTGTTTTCCGTTTGGCAGAATTGTCAATTGGAAAATTTATCCATTTTCACGATTGGCGCATTTGGTAATTGGCAGATGTGGTAATTGGCAGATTTGGTAATTGGCAGGTTTGGTAATTGGCGGATTTGTCAATTGGCAGATTTGTCCATTGGCAGATTTGGTAATTGGCTCATTTGTCCATTCTCACGATTGGCGCATTTGGTCATTTTCGCGTTTGGCAGATTTGGTAATTGGCAGATTTGGTAATTGGCAGGTTTGGTAGTTGGCGGATTTGTCAATTGGCAGATTTGTCCATTCTCGCGATTGGCGCATTTGGTCATTTTCGCGTTTGGCGCGTTTGGTAATTGGCAGATTTGGTAATTGGCAGATTTGTCAATTGGCAGATTTGTCCATTGGCAGATTTGTCCATTGGCTGATTTGTCCATTTTCACAATTGGCACATTTGGTCATTTTCGCGTTTGGCGCATTTGGTAATTGGCAGATTTGTCCGGGTCCCTTCATTTGTACCGATGAGGTTAGAATTCTTGGCTCTTGTACAGCATGAAAAACCACCAAGACTACGAAATGCAGGACCAAGACTTGACTGTGCAAGACAAAGAATAAGATGCAGTATTGATTATCAAGACCAGTGATGAAAATTTTCCGATTCATAAAAACATACTCCACTTATTCTTACATCGTTGTTTAGCCGAGATGTGAGGTGGTAAACTTTCTTCTATATTTTTCCGGAAAATTTTCCGTTCTTAACAAATATCAGTGATTAAGTAACAATTCGTCAGTATTCATAAAATTGATTGAATTCATATATAGAAACGTTAAAAAGTGAAAGATCGTTGAAAGAATCTGAAAATTTTCATGGCTCAGACAATTTTCAGTACGATGTAAGAACTAGTGGAACAATTTTCCATGAATCGAAAAATTGTTTGTCCTGTAGAATGAAAATTTTCCGATTCATAAAAACATACTCCACTTATTCCTACATCGTTGTCTAGTTAAGATGTGAGGTGGAAAATTTTCTTCTATATTTTTCCGGAAAATTTTCCATTCTTAACAAATATCAGTGATTAAGTAACAATTCGTCAGTTTCATAAAATTGATTGAATTCATATATAGAAATGTTAAAAAGTGAAAGATCGTTTAAAGAATCTGAAAATTTTCATGGCTTAGACAATTTTCAGTACGATGTAGGAACTAGTGGAACAATTTTTCATTAATCGAAACGTTGTCTGTCCTACAGTGATGAAACTTTTCCGGAAAATTTTCCGATTCATAAAAATATATTCCACTTATTCCTACATCGTTGTTTAGTTGAGATGTGAGTTGGAAAATTTTCTTCTATATTTTTCCGGAAATTTTTCCGTTCTTAACAAATATCAGTGATTAAGTAACAATTCGTTAGTATTCATAAAATTGATTGAATTCATATATAGAAACGTTAAAAAGTGAAAGATCGTTGAAAGAATCTGAAAATTTTCATGGCTCAGACAATTTTCAGTACGATGTAAGAACTAGTGGAACAATTTTCCATGAATCGTAAAATTGTTTGTCCTGTACAATGAAAATTTTCCGGAAAATTTTCCGATTCATAAAAACATACTCCACTTATTCCTATATCGTTGTCTAGTTAAGATGTGAGGTAGAAATTTTTCTTCTATATTTTTCCGGAAAAGTTTTCGTTCTTAACAAATATCAGTGATTAAGTAACAATTCGTCAGTATTCATAATTGATTGAATTCATATATAGAAATGTTAAAAAGTGAAAGATCGTTTAAAGAATCTGAAAATTTTCATGGCTTAGACAATTTTCAGTACGATGTAGGAACTAGTGGAACAATTTTTCATCAATCGAAAAATTGTCTGTCCTGTACAATGAAAATTTTCCGATTCATAAAAACATACTCCACTTATTCCTATATCGTTGTCTAGTTGAGATGTGAGGTGGAAAATTTTCTGAATTCATATATAGAATTGTTAAAAAGTGAAAGATCGTTTAAAGAATCTGAAAACTTTCATGGCTTAGGCAATTTTCAGTATTATGTAGGAACAAGTGGAACAATTTTTCATGAATCGAAAAATTGTGTCCTCTACAGTGATGAAAATTTTCCGGGAAATTTTGAAACGAAAAATTTTCCGGGAAATTTTGAAACGAAAAATTTTCCGATTTGTAAAAGAATAGTCCACTTATTCCTACATCGTTGTTTAACCGTGATGTGAGGTGAAAAATTTTCTTCTATAGAGAGAGAAAAACACTGTAAAATTTTATTTCCCAACTTGAAATACAAAATTTTCCGGTTCCCGAAAGCTAATTGGAAAATTATAATTTGTTGCTGACTAACTTTCCTCTACTGAAATTCAATTTTGTAGCTCTATGTGCAGTTAAATATAGTGGAAAATTTTCCACCTAACATCAGTATACATAATATCCAAAATTGTCAGGCCTATGAAAAGTGTTTTCCACTTGTTTCTACATCGTGATGAAAGTTTTCCGATCTATGAAAATTCCTCTCACTTGTTTCTACAGAGCAATAAAACTTTCCGATTGAGAAAACAGTTGTTTTACTTCTTGCTTCGAAATGATGAAAACTTTCCGACTCATAAAAAATTCTTCAATTTTTCCATATAAGGCAGAAAATATTTCGATTCATGAAAAATTGTTTAACTTGTTCCTACATAGTACTGAAAATTGTCTGAGCCATGAAAATTTTCAGATTCTTTAAACGATCTTTCAGTTTTTAACATTTCTATACATGAATTCAATCAATTTCATGATTGCTGAGGAACTATTACTTGATTACTGATATTTTTTAGAACGGAAAATTTTCCGGAAAAATATAGCGGAAAATTTTCCGCCTCACATGACTAATCAAGACCCAGGGTGCGAATTGTTTGAATTTCATTTGTTGGACTAAAAGTGATGAAATAAAATTAGTACTTTATAATTAATTATCATACTGTATTTTGAAATTTTAAATTACAAAATTCATATTATGTACCTTCTTACTTGCAACTATATATACTGTAAAATACGTTTTAATTACCGAGAAAGATAAATCAAAATGGCGCGGGTCCCGGAATCATAAGAACCTATTTTGGAATGAAAGTTGAAGGGTTGGAAAAAATCACAGGTGTTCTCCCGTTTCCTTAACCCTTATCATTCTAGTTAAACGATTTCCTTTTGTCTCCGCCAAGAGACTCTTGCTACTCCCTTCAGAGAAGATCCCCTGCCTTCCGAGCAGGTGAGAACACTGACCTTGAAGAAAAATTTCGTCACATAGAACTAAAGCAAGAAAAAATAAATAAATTTCTCCCAAGTCGGATATTGGTATCAGTTATAAAAAGAAATAACCAAACCTCAAAAGTGCCAAATATTCCCTAAGATGCATATACAAATCCCCCGCTTGATCTAGCTAGTGGTTAACGTATAAGACTTCGGTACACGTGGTCCGGGTTTAATTCCCAATGGGAGTGCATTTTGGCGTTCACCCAGTGTCGTGACGTAGTGCTCTCAAACGGGTCAGGTCGAGTCGGGTCAGCTCGGGTCGGGTTGTCGGGTCGGATCACGGGTATTGTCACTTGGGTCGGGTCGGGTCGGTCAATTCAGGTCACGGGTCGGGTTGGGTTGGTCTTCAACCCGACCCGTTGAGAGCACTAGTTGAGATTTTGACTCTAGAAAAAATCGTTACTGAATATTTTAGTTCATTCTTTAGCAGCATAATCGTCCGATATCAGTTTCAAAATATGATTCATCGTCAGGGTTTATGTTCAACTTACTCTTGATGTCATTAAGAAGAAAAATGCGTAGGCCTACTTGTTAACCTTTCCGTATTACACGTTTTTTCAAGAAAGAAAAAAGTATTTATTTAAACATCAATTAGAGACGAATTTAATGTTTTGCACTCCCTCATCCAGACATAGAAAATTTTAACATGCTAGACAATTTTTAAAAAATAAATGTATTTTGTGCATTACCTTTGTTTCAACATTTTCATATAAATTCTAATGTATTTTGGTATGGTGATATGGGTGTTGTGAGGTGCACATGCGCAGGAACACTGCCTGTGTTTCTAAGTTTCCTTAAGAAAATTTCAATCGACTGCCACAAAATTTTCCCTTTTATTATCAAGTTTTACCTAGTTTATTGAGTGTCCAATTACTATGACAGAAGATATCTGACAAGAGTAATTTAGCTAGACCCTACATTAAAGAAAGTGCCAACTATATTTCTCTTATTAATTTACTTCTTTCTCACTTTCTTTTACTTTTACTTTTTTATTATATTTTTGTTTTATTTTATTTATTTATTACAAAAATACACACAAATACATCTAATTAACAATAGGTGCAAATTATCATACTTTGAACAAAGAAACGCACACACAAAAAATATTGCTATTGTATTGCTTTATTTCTGAAAAACACAAAACTTTAAGGGCCTTATGCAGGGCCGTTTTGACGTATGATTAACGTAATACTATAGGTCCTACTACTGCAGGAAACATTTGTTAGTCGGACTCTTTAGTAATCACGCGCCAGAATGACTGCATAAGGCCCTAAATTAGTCAATCAGTCAGCGCAAGAATTTCCCTAGATTTTCAGGCTTTATCGAAAAATTCCTTTTTCCATTTTAGCTAAATTTACCTACGAAATTTCCCTCCAACTACGAACATAAGCACTGCACGAGGGAATGCCGCTCCCGATCCCACCAGCGTTACGCGCTCGCCCCTATGCAAGTATTTACTGCAAGCACAATGTTAAAATTTCATTCAACTTCAATCATCAACGACTGAAGCCAGTAGACACATTAAAGAAATCATACTTGTTAACAAGACTTTTGTCGCAAAGCTGAAAAGTCATGAAAATTAGTAGCCATAACTCTTCATTTTATAAATAATTATTAAAATACATTTCATTCTAGGATTTCTTAAAAATCAAAAGCAGGCGATCTTAAATAACTGTCTGTCCCTGATACCGGGCGCAAAGCCTTTCGGTACATTAGGGGCGCCATAGGTTTTTAATAAAAAAAGTGGCAAATTATATAAATGGAGCTCCAAGTTTTCGCGGTCTTCACTTCCAAACATGGAGAGAATAAAAATTCCTGCTCGCATGGCTCGCAGCTTATTACATTTGCGTATCAAATTATTGGCATTACTGTAAATTTGTCGAGGTTATAGCACTATATGATTAAGAAATTAATCCTGCTGTATTAATGCGATATCAGTCCTATATTACATGTACTAAGCTTATTAACTTTAAATAAAATTCCTACGCAACAGGCTTTCAACAATAATGACAAATTCTACACCTATAAGATCTAGATTAAAACGAGTTAAAGAAAATGTTACCATGATTATGAGGCACAACACAATTGCCATGTACTGCGGCTACACAGTACCAAGCACTAGCACTAAGGGTCGGACAACCTGACGCCCAAACGAGCACACCAAAATAAATTTTCAAACGTATATTTTAATATCGCTATAATAAAATGTAAGATATAGGCTAGGACTAAATGGGGGGCAACAAAAAGACACTTTGGCCGAGTGAAAATTTTGCCTTCGTCCGTTCCTGATACTGACTAAGATGATGTAATGTTAAATGGATGAGGATGATACTGACCAAAAATCGAGCAACTAGCATCACTATTCGTTATGTTCAGTTATCTTCTAAACTTAGTGATCATTTCACACAATTCGAAATTGTAGAAAGCTTCCTTGGATTTTATGATAAGGACAAACACTGTGCAGAAAATTATGAAGATTTAATACTAAAAGTCCTATTAGAAAATGGGATTGACATTAACAAGTGCAGAGCGCAATGCTACGATGGAGCACTAGTAATGTGTGGTCGTACTTCTGGCTTGCAAACGCGGATTCAAAAACATGCCAAGAATACCATATATGTTCACTCCGCAGCACATAATCTGAACCTTGTGTTATCGGATGCTACAAAGGTAAACACAGAAGATGTTAATTTCTTTGCCACTCTACAAAATATATGCAATTTCTTTGGTAGCAGCGGGAAACGCTGGGAGGTTACAAGACTGTATTCCCAAGGATACATCTTCGGAAAATAAAACGACACTGAAGGAATTTTCTCAAAACGCTGGGATTCAAGTCATTATGCCGTGTTTGCACTAAGAAAGAAATATGTGGACGTTATGAAATGTTTTAATGTCATGTGCCTTACTTGAACTGAAAAAGAACTGACAGAAGCAGCTCGTTATAAACGAAAAATGGAAAGGCTCGATTTCATGGCAACGCTTGTATTGTGGGGAAAAGTTCTACGAACCATTAATGTTGTGTCAAAAAAGCTGCAGCGCCCTAGTATGTGCTCTCATAGTGTCAACGAGAACTAAAAAAATGCGGTACAGTGGTGCAAGATGTTAGAAAGAATATGTATTAAGTATTTCAGGAAGTCAGTGCTTGAGCGCCCAAATTTGCTGTTTCAGATAAGTTAAAAGAAAGAAGGAAACTAGTGCCGAGAATATTCTTTGATGAAGTGGCATAAGAAACGCGATTTACCGACCCTGTCAAAGGATTCGAGATCAAAATGCTATTGCCTATCCTCGACTCCGTAGTACGCTTCGAAGGAATGAGAACTTTGTGAAAGATTTTTCGTTCTTATGCCCGTCAATGTTACGAACTACTCCTGAAAAAGAAGTCATTAAGCAGTTTTATGACTTTGCGCTTCTGTATAAAGACGATTTATTCAATGAGAAGTGTTGACTTTCAGAGACACTTTCCAAGACAAACTTTCAAATCTTTCAATCCACGAAGAGCTTCTTCATTTTATTACCGAATCTGACCTCAGCTCAGCATTTCCAAATCTGATTATTGCTCTTTATTTATACAGGGTGGTGCATATAAAATTTGCCACCCCTGTATCTTCGAAACGACTGCGAATATGAGAAAACGCAAAAACACATTCGTCATTGTTTAAAGGATTGGAATTATGTGCTATAAAAGGTCCACCCAAGAAGTCCCAAATAGGGATACGGGAGTAAACTTGAAGATTTCAAATGGCAAAGGGGGTTGAGTAGTTTGAACGGACTCCACAAATGAACTTTTTGGTGTAAGTTCTGAACATGCTAGTTTGCTGAAATCTAAAATGTCCGTGAAATCAAATTTCGTATTTAAGTCCTTTGATAACTTTTAGATATCTATGGCTTGTGAATGTGGTGCTTCTACCTTTTTGTTTTTCTTTTTTTACTTTTAGGCAGGGTGTAAGTATCGTAAAAACTTCTGTAAAACGAGAAAATTATAATTTATTGGGTTAAGACTTTGTTTCTGTGTATCTTGCCCCTAGTTTTGTAAACGGAGGCCCATGTTGGTGTTATACTGTATTGGCATGAGGGTAAGGTTTTAAGAAATGGTTATTTCAAAAGTAGGAATAAAGAGTTGCAAAAATATAGACATCAAAAGAGGGATCAGTACTATCAGAGCGTAGAGAAATGTTAATCACTACAGGTTTAAGACTTGTAGGAATACGTAGTTTCGCTGATTGAAAATTAAACCTGCATACAAAGTCCCAAATTATCTTCCAATTAGATATATCGGCGTGAATCAACCTTTGCATAAACATCTTACGGTGTTACTTGTTCGTTCTGAGATTTGCCTCTAGGCGCACCAGTCGAAGCAGAGTTGACTACACCGGTTAAGTGTTCGGCCAAGCAAGTTATCCATTTGACCGAGTTGAATTGATTTTGAGGTTAGCGTCACTTTCAGCAGCGAGGCTACATAAGAGGGACCTACTGATAAAAGTGGAATCCGAACCACTTAAGCTTCCGCCAGGAATCGAATCCGGGTCTTCCACGCAAAAGGAGCGCACCCATTTGAAAGAGACAGGCTTAAGACCAAGAGAGATTAGGCTCACGCAAGCAATTAAAAGTACAATTGCCTATCCTATTTGGACATTTCGGTGTTATTTTCCTTCGCAACTTCTACATTTCTCAAATACAATGGTGAGTCATGCGTTACAGTGCTCACAAATTTTAATATTGTTGTAGTTCTGCCTGTCTTCGCGTCGAATTCAATCTTCATACAAACGAATGTAATTGGGCGCAGTCCTCCAATCAGTACTGAAATTAAGTAGTGAACGCTGTGTTGTTCTAAGACATTTTATCGAGGATAGTTTGATTGAGCTTGTGTGTGAGTTTTACTGAAGATTTTCTTAACGACCTTCATAATAAATCGTATCAAAGGAGTACGTTCTACTGAAGATATATTTGAACTTATTTTTCTTTTCGGAGAACGTGAGTGAAATTATCGTCCGACTACTAGAAGATTTAATGAATTGTATCCCGATTTTATAGCACATAATTTCAATCCCTTAAAATAATGACGAATTTGTTTTTCGCTTTCTTATATTCGCAGTCGTTTCGCAGATACACGGGGTGGCAACGGACTTTATGGACACGAAATGTGAACCCCGCCATTTTAGATGGGCTCAACAGGGGACTTGAAACTTTCGGCAAGATATTTCTCTTATCGAGACCTTTCCAACGATATATCACTCGATCCCCTTTCCCATTTAAAACTTTTAAGTTGAACCAACGTACTTCCATATGGGGGTGTCTGGGGTGGATCTTTTATAGCTCAAAATTCAAACCCCTTGGCCGTGTTTTTGTGTTTTCTCATATTCGCAGTAGTTTCGAAGATACAGGGGGTGGCAAATTTTAAATGCACCACTCTGTATGTAACTCTTCCTGTTACAGTTGCAACTGCTGAGCGATCATTCTCTAAGTTAAAATTAATCAAGATATATATCAGAAACAGTATGACCCAATAACGCATTTGGGGTGTGGCCATGCTGGGTATTGAGCAAAAATCATGAATTGGACATCTCTGATCTGATAAAAGAATTTGCAGAAGCAAAAGTGAGAAAGAAACACTTATGGCCTTGTATACAATTTATCGATTTAAAAAAGAAATAACTGAAATAAAAAAAATGCTTATAAGCGGATTCACAGGATTTATTATTACATGTAAAATTGTAACATACTATATACGATTTCGAGTATACGAGTATATTCACTTGAAATCCTTTTGGTAATACTGGTTGATACATTACTGTTTATTTACCTACCACTGAAAAAAAAAGTCCGAATTTCACATGAATATATTTTTTTTGACCCAAGGCACACTGTCCAGTTTACTTTTAAAAGAAAATACCACAACGATATAAAAAGAAAAACGGTCAATAACCTCCTACTGATAATTTTCGGTTTATGGTCGTTCCTGCGCGCACGCATAAGTTATAGATGGTAATGTATGGGGCCTATTCGATGGGTGAGGGGGGCGCCATTAGGGATTTTGCCTACGGGTGCCAAAGGCAATTGTTACGTCACTGACTGTACCTTATTTTATTCGTTTCAATTGGTTCAAAAATGTCGTCAACTTATCTCTAAATAAAACAAATAGTTTAGCTGAAATTCCGAGAAATTTAACACATTTCCTAAAAATCTCTTTTTCATTACTATCTCCGTCACTAGAAAAGAGAAATACTCACGGATTTTGAATTGTCTTCTAAACACACTCAGTTCTTTCATCAACAATTCAAATGGTTTGTCCAGGACTATAGTGTTGCCAAAATGTCTTGAGCCGTGGCAAAACTGCGAAATTAAGCTCACACCCACGCGTTGAGTCAATAAGGGTTCAGTTGTTGCTAAGCGAGAGAGCCTTAGCGAAAGGGAGTGGAATTCCTTCAGCCGATAGCAGCGCTTGGAAGGTAAGAGTAGGCGTCAAGTCAAATACACCAAAGAATTTCTACCGGCTCTTGTAAACTAAGCCTGAAAGTATTATTATTATACAACGAGAACACTAACCCATCAATATGAGTGGCATATTCTGTAGACACGAAGGAAACCATATCATAGCATGATTATGCTATTAAGTATAAATCATTATTATAAGTAATTCTGGCAAATTTGTGGAGATTTAAAGATCATTGCTATATTACTAGAGTTACAGGGATAATTTAGAAAATGTTGTTTTCTTTGTTTCTAAGATTGTGAAGCATAGAAATGCGGAAAGTTTAGATTCGTCAGTAGATTCCTCTTCCATTATTCATCGTTCCAGTCTAATTTAATATAATGTTTATTTATTTGGCCCTGGAGTACTATTTGTAATGTTTCTTGCCTGAAGGAATGGTTTCTTTACCGCAATCCTGTTAATACATCTGAAGGTGCTGGCCCACTGTACTTTTTTTATCCGTCACTTAAACGTTGTGGAACATGTTTTGGTGCACTACTCCATTTCCAAACCAAATTATCAACTTGGTAGTTTCTGAAGCATCCCCAAACAGTGACACTACCTTCTCCGTTTCTTGCTGTAGACATTATACAATCGGAATGAAAACGCTCTTCGAAATGACGACGCACAAACTTCTAGCATTGGAAGGCTAAAAATTGAAATTAAGACCCGTCTCTTCCATTGTTCATCGTTTATTCTATTTTTTGGTCCAGGAGTATATTTTTGTAATGTTTTCTGCTTGAAAGAATGGTTTCTTTACCGCAATCCTACCCCCAAGTCCATAGATCTTAAGGAACTGGGCCACAGTCCTATTTGTCACCGAATGGAAATGGCTCTCCCATAATTCTATGATATTGGCTCTCTCGAAGGGTTAATGTCTATTCAATTTGCTTGTTTTTCCAGTGGACTTGTCCTAAAGAGATGATGTTATTTTTGGTCGATCAGTGCGTTTTCGTGTAATATTTATTTCTACACCGGGGACACGGCACTAGTCCTAAATGGCACAAGACCTAAAAATCATTTTGTGGCACAAGTCCTGAACGGCACAAGTCCTGAAAATCATTTCGCGGCACGTCCTAAACGGCACTGGACCTAAAAATTTCTTGTAGCGCTACCATCGCGTCCGTGCCAAGAATACTGTCAATATGTTAGTCAAAGTTTTAGATATACTGTTTCATATTATAGAACCAGATTCTAGCTTACGTTAGTTCTTATAAGTAATTTGTATAAATACGTATTCTATCGTTCTGAAAAAAAAAATAATAAAGAAAGCCTATTGTTCTTTCTTGTTGTTTGCATGATAGCATTTGTGTAGTGACAAAATATTAACTAGGGCCTACTTATCAAATGTGATTCCCAGATCTTTCATAATGCCTGTTTTTGTTTTTATCTATTTCCACACCATTAACCTTGTATAAGCAACATAATGTTGTGTTTTAGTTATATAAGTCATAAATTTTGCTTTCTTTGTGTTGATTTGAAGTAAATTATTTTTACACATATATTTATCATATTTAACTCTTTCAGTAGCAAATAGTTGTCATACTCGTAATTAACTACTCTTTACTCGTTACCATTATTAACAATAGTTTTAGTATTACTAACATAACTGTTGCCGTTGGAATTAACTATTATTATTATTATTATTATTATTATTAATAATAATAATAATAATAATAATAATATATTTCAAATATGATACATTTTTGAGCACGTGACGTTAAAATCAAAGAATGTCACGGACGGCAAATGATGGCTTAACACCCAAAACAAACTCTTGGTCCCCCAAGTGAGGGTTAGTCTGTGTTTAATAATTACAGCAAATTAATAATGTTAATAACAAAATGTGAAAGAAACATTTTAAAAAAAATAAACTACATCAACATGTTAAAATAATTAGTAGAACCTAATTAATCATCCATTTTGTACTCTCATTCGTTTAACTGGACGAACCCAGACCTAAAGGAAAGAGAGTTTTCTGCCCAAATCTCATAAGCAGTGAGAAATTTTAATATTATAGGAATTGAACCTCCTTCATTCTTAAAATTTGTAATTTTCAAGACGCTAAAACATATATTTTATTACTTTCAGTTAAAGTTGAAATACCGAGTTTCACGCATCCAGCTTAAGCAAATCGTTCTTTATTTTAAGTGCAGGAATTTTAGTTCAAAATTAGGGGTTTATACACACACACACACAAAAAAAAGCAAGGAACTTTGCACAGTTGTAGTACTTGACCTCCTTATACACATACTAAAAGTCTCCTAAGATTGACCTTGGGCTTCGGCCGCCATATTGGAAAATGGCCGCCGATTTTCAGCTTTTCGCCGATAACTCTACAATGAGCAGATATAGCGTAAACTATATGTACAGAATGGAAAAATACACATTTTGGTGTATAATACATTTCTCTATCTTTATTCGTTCAGGAGATATGAAGTTTTAATTTATGGGAACTTGTTATTTAGTGCAGATTGTACGGTTTCTCTGGCAGATTTCGATCACTATAGATTGCATACTTACTAAAATTGTGCATTAAAATGGAGAGCATAAAAATATAGATTTATATATATATATATATATATATATATATATATATATATATATATATATATATATATATATATATATATATATATATATATAAGTGGCTTGTAAATCACACAGCAATAACATTTGTAAATCAAGTGGCGATCCGTAAGTTTAAAATAAATGTAATTATTTTGTAGTAGACATAAACGTCTATTGAACATAGTTTATTTTCCTTAACAAATCTCTAGCTTTGACTTAACTCTTAACTGGTGACGTGAGGTTCTACGGACACCGAACACCTCTTTTACTTCTCCATCTAGCAGACGATTGACCTTGAATGCGTTCCACTCCCAGTATCTTTCTCGCTCGCAATTGGCTATAAGTAGCTGTAGAATTCGGATGTCTAAGCGTCACAGTTACGTTTCATTGCAGTGAGTGGAGTTCCAGGGACCACACGTCACTATTTGTGTTACTATTTTGTTCCAGGGCAATGTTCATGAGTCGAGTTGATTTTGAGTTTTAACGTCCCTTTCAGCAGCGAGGCTATATGAGACGGGACCTACTGATCAACGTGGAATCCGAACCATATAAGCTCCCGCCGGGAATCGAACCCGGGTCTCCCACGCCAAAGGCGCGTACGCTAACCGCTTAGCCGTGAAGGATCCTGCTAGTGTTCATATTTCATGCATTTTGAAAACTTTATAATCACTTTTTCTCGTTCAATATATTTGACAAACCTGGCCCATCTAGTGTGAATGTGTATGATTCTGAATTTACAGAAAAAAGTTAATTACTTGTTACATGTTTCATGTCAGAAAGTGAAAGTGATGCAGTGAGAAGTAAGGTAGAACAGAGCTTTGCAAAATTGGAAAAACTAATATATACTTCAAAAATTTCACAAATTTGTAGTCTTGCCTTCCATTGACAATAATTTTGAGGAGTTCGTTTATTATAATTTGCATATCAGTGTCAGTGTAGCCATATATGAAGCTATCTATATTCATATTAGAAAACTTATACCAGACTGGTTTGAGCATGTTATATCCATGCACACTGCCATATTTCTTTATTATACTTATGGTGCATTACGTCCTATAGCTACAATGTATATTTAAAACAAATTTGTCTTTCAAAACTAATTGTGCTCCTTTTAATATTTAATAATTAATAAGGGGTCCCAGGAACCTCACGTCACTAACTATGCACTAAAAATTCACTACACGAGTTGAGGGTTAATATTTCTACAGCGTTTATATTGTTTTGAAAGGTGCCACTACCTTTTTATACCAAAAGATGCTAAAATACATTAGAATACAAGAACTTATATTGAAAATTATTCTAATTTTCTTGCGAAATAGGAACATTTGGGTAGTTATCACACGAAACACCCTGGTAATAACCGCTCATGGGCGAACAAGGCAGCACAGCGTTGAGACAAACACAATTCTTCTTATAATTATCTTTACACCCACAAGATATTATGTACAATAACTCAGAAGTAGCAGGTTCCAGATCTGAGCAAACCGACATCAAGTTGTTGTTAGAGTGTGTACACCGTTTGTGTGTTTGTCCACCACAAAGATCACTTAGCGCGAGCGGGGATCCCATGCACCAGACGTGAACACTCTACCACTGAGCCACCGTAGCCTCCCTTTCAATATATAGCCAAGATTGTATCACAACCTGTTGGTGCATGCAAAAATAACAGTACATCACATATTTCTTCCTCAAATAATAACTGTTGCTGATAAATATTAAATATAGTTTTCTGTTTCTTAGTCTCAGAGGCAGGCTTAGAAACTAGTGTTGTCGAAATCGTTTTTTGAAAAAACCGAAAACCGGTATTTTTTTAAAAAAGTTAAATTTCATAAAACCGAAATGTTGGTTTTAAAAACCACATTTGCGGTTTCGGTTTTGAAAACCGCATTTAGGTTTTCGGTTTTCAGGAAACAAGTTTTTTTCAAAAATCGAAAACCGCAAATGTCACAAAAATTCGACAAACCTATTATCAAATAACGACGAGGAAACAGCAAAGAATCTTTCCCCATTTCGGCCCACAGTTGCCAGATGGAGGGAAATTTCCCTCGGCGTAGGGAAAAATGCTCAAAATTTGCAGGAAAGAAGGTATTTTTTCTTACAATGTCTTAAAATGTTAAAATGTAGGAGAATTCTTGTTGAGTATACTTTTACAATTGGCAGAATAAAAAATTAAGTTGCAATTTCTCACAAAGAGGCACGGTTATCGTTATTGGGAAGTAAAGAGATACAGAATAAAACATGATCGGTGTTCCTTCACGTATAAACTATTGCAGGTGTCTGGGACTTGGGATAAGAAACTAGTCACCACATGCAAAACCACAACATTCACATTTATCGGAGTGGCAACAAATCAACAATAAAATTGTGTATTGCGATCTAGATTTTTCTTTCTTTCTTTTTTTTTTTAAGGGAGGTGGTGCTTTTTTGTTAACAAAAGAAAGAGTGACAGTACTATTTTTAAAAACAAGGGGAAGGAGTAATAATAAATAAAAGATCTCAGTCGAAGTGGATGAGATTTCAAATTGAATTTCGGATATACATTATTTTCTATTTAGCTTAGTGTTGCCATATTACCCGATTTTCAGGTTCTATATTCGTCCCCCGCTTAAACATTTCTTAATCACGATAAACCACCCGCTTTTTGGGATTGGAGAAAAATCTAAGACGATTTAGTTGATAAAGTGTTGGTATATTCAACGTAAACCGCTATACCTCTGGTAATCTCAATTGCGATTGAGTTAAATTTGGACTCGCGCTCAGGCTCAGGCTGTGGGCTATCTGAGCAGTGCGCGCATGCAAGGCCATTTGCTAACAAGAAATCTGCTCTATTGCACAATGGTTTTCTTTGTGTAGTTCATGCTTTTAATGTAATGTATTGGAGGTTCTATACGAATGAATATTCGTTTGTAGATGTTGTGACATACTTGAATTATTCACGCCTTCATAAGCTACAAGAATGCCGAACGACAATTTCAAGTGTAACTTTAAAGACTCTTATAGAAGCGAATTTACGTTTGTTAGCCAGGGCAGAACGTAGTTTGAAGCAAAATGTACATTCTGGAAAACTCAGTTTCGTTTGAAAAGTAGGCTGCAGGGAAGAAAACTGAACCCCACCTGATTTTTATATATTTTGTAAACTAGACCACGAGGAAGACGAATCTGAAGGAGTTTTGACATTCCGACTTCCCGAACTCGAGATATTAAAACTTAAAATGTAATATAGACGCTATGTATCTATATGAAAAAAACCAATATTCTCTATACGAAACATATTATGTCCTGTGATATATATATATAAAGGTAACCAAGAAAGTTCTGTCGCTTTTTGTGGAGGTTTGTGTTCAATTGGCCCTCACGCCGTGAGTTAAATGCGAATGGAGATAACGTGAATGTCAGTTATTGGTGTGGGTATATCCAACTCTAACTGGTTGTGGAAGTTAGGTTACAACGTGAACTTGTATAAGGACAGAGTGAATATGGAACCTCCATAGAGTGTCATAAGGGCGTGTATGCTGTACGAGTTCAAACTTGGGTCAAACGCCACTGCAGCGGGGCGGAAGATATCTCAGGCCTTTCGTGACGTGAGTGCGTGTGTAAGTTTTTGACGCCTACGAACCTAAGGAAAGTGTTGAAAACGTAATCAGTGTGACGTAGTTAGACGCAGAAATAGCCCTCGTCACCTACACATTGCATAGTTTTCTTTCGTTGGAAGAAAACAAAGGACCCATGATTTTCTATTACATTCGGCATGGGAATTCATCGCAGAACAACTTGGGTGAACGCGTGACTGCCAAGGCTAAATTTCTTTTTCCCCTTTACATGTTCGTAAGCTGGAAAGTGTGTATACTGATAGATCTTGAGGTAGAAATGGAGCCCGGCACCCTGTTCCGCTAGATCACTGAGCGATTTTTCGAGAATGATTCTCTTTCAAAATAACCACTTGAACACGTGCTTTGAACCTTAGTTAACAGTTTCTCTTCCACCTTTTTCAGTATTTGCATGTTCTTCACATTATTCAACTGGTTCACGCGCATGCAAACAGTACGATAACATGTCACAGATTTGCATCTAATTTTGCCCATATTACATGATTGAATAGCGCATATAAAACTATCCGTTGAGGTAAAGAGACAACTACTAACAAGGGCTCATACACACACCAGTAGGTGTCGTTGAAACGATGCATCATCAAAGCATCACGCTAGTTGTCAGTTCGTTAGTTATCTGTTTATTGCCAAGCGACTTTCCTCAATAAATTTGTCCCGATGTCAACAGGACCACGAATTTTGATATCTTTATATGAATAACGTTATTTTCAAAAACGTGTCCAATAAACATGGTTTTGTATGGACACAGTGTCTTTTCATTGGAAAATTCTGGGAAATTAATAGTGTGCTCGGATTTTTTACAGTAACTGTATGTTCTTAAAGTAGTTAATTTACTATTTCCTTAAATTAGAAATTATGTTCGTTATGGCACAAAATATCACTATTTTGTAATTATTTGCTTTAAATCTTTTGTAGTTACAAGTATTTCATCCACCATAACAATTTATTTTTCTTCCAGGTCTGGGCTGTATCAGATTTTAGAAACATTTTCTGCCCACTGCATTATCTTCAGTTTATTGTGAACGGTGTTGCAATTAATAGTTAACAGGGAAATAAGTCTAGGAACTTTTATAGTTGAGATTTCCAATTCAAATTTTTAAATAAATTAGATATCAACAAGTTAAAACGAAATCTTCGAGACCAGTTTTGATTTTATTTTCTTCCTTGTGTTCAATTAAATGAAATGATTTATTGTACGTACACTCATGTCTAAAATTATTGTCGCATGTCTATGAATATGTTTTTGTAGGAATATAATTTGATAACGAATGCGCCCGGTATCTCTTATAATGTTAGTATGTGTATAAACGGCAGACGTGTATGTTGCAAATTTTATGTCAAAAGAGCAGTAAATAAGAACAATAAAACGAAAATAAAATTTTATTGTCCACTTAGCAACATTTTGTTTTACTCATTCTAATTTACGTATTTATAATTCTCTTTCCCATGAAATTTACCACAAATGTTGCTAAGTTCCCGATTATACACATAGCAACGGTATTAGATGTACCCTGCAAAATCACTAATTAGATGTACCCTGCAAAATCACTATCAAATTATATTCTTACAAGAACACAGTTATAGACAGTGCCGGTCTGGCTAGGTCGGCTGCTCGGCGATCGCCGAGGGCCCAAAGGGCCCGAGAGCCTTTGGGAGGGCCCGGACGCATAGGGAAATAAATATTTAAAACTTAAAAAACTTAATTATCAGATGTTTAGAATGCAAAAACAGAATTAACTACTGATAATTTTAAAACACAACAACATAGTTTAATGTAATGCTTGAAAACCATTTAAAAATCAGCCAGTACCAGATTTACACATAACAAGCTATAGCTTAAGGCGCCACTCTTGTAGAGGCCTCCAAAATATTAAACAAGTAAGTTGGATATAATGACATTTTTTCCTATCTAACTTAAATTTTTAGTTCACAGTTCATACGGTATCTTCTCTAATAACATTACCTAGATACAACCGAAAACTATCTATCTGTTATACTATTTCCCTTCGGACTTTATAGTTGCCGCACTTTCCTTTGTGACAATTTTTGTAGAGTTATTGTTCCTTTCTTTTCGTATTTTTCACAGGTTTTCCTAAAATTCTCTAACATTAACATCGTATTAATTCCCGACAAAAACAAGTGAAATAGTTTACTAAACATTTTTTTTTTTTTTAAATACAACGTCTTATAGATATTACACTTTTTATTGGTAGACAAGGGCTTGCTTACAGGGGCAATGAAGAAGCATCATTCTCTCTCGAAAACGAGGGAAATCATGGCAATTTTCTCGAATTAGTCTTACTTATTGCGGAATACGATGCCATATTGCGAACCCATGTAAATCAGTGTATTGAGAATAATAAGAAAAAAAGAGCTGCTTATTTGAAAAGAAAAAAATGAAGGGAAAAAGAGATTGACACAAGTTGGAAGAGGATCTCTAATTACTTTCCTGTCTAAAGCTTCCATAAATAAGATAATAAGAGTAATAGGATCTTTGGCGCAAAATATGATTATTAAATATTTAAAAGACAGCATAATATATAGTGTCATGATAGATACTACTCAAGATATAACAGTGATGGACCAAGTAGCCGTTTGTGTTCGTTATGTTGTACAGGGTAAAATCTATGAAATACTTCTTGATTTAACTATAGCAGAAGATACCTCTGGCGAAACACTATTTGAACAATTACAATCATCTCTTGAAAAGTTAAATATACCTCTTTCAAATATGGATGCATGCTGTTTTGATGGAGCCAGTAATATGAAAGGGTG
The DNA here is from genome assembly GCF_964235325.1 of Thermobia domestica. Lineage (NCBI taxonomy): Eukaryota > Metazoa > Arthropoda > Insecta > Zygentoma > Lepismatidae > Thermobia > Thermobia domestica. Next base: position 146,872,492 of record NC_137455.1, on the reverse strand, counting down.
CTACAATGGTCTTCAAGCACATTTGAAGAAGGTAAACCCAGAAATCATATGCACTCATTGCATGGGACACGTTCTCAATTTAGTTATAGCAGATTCTACTGTAAAGTGCCTCCAAGCAGAACATTTATTCGGGCTTATGGAAGAATCCGCTTGCTTTTTAAGCAATTCATAGAAGAGGATGATCGTGTGAGAGAAATTTACAAAGAAACGTCATTCTAGGTGGGCAAGCTACATCGATTTAAAAAAAAAAAAAAAAAAAAGGTGCTATTAGGTGGTCGAGCAAGCACAAAGCTCTATCATCCATAATAGATTTACATTATGATAATGTTGAATCTTCTAAATTCGTTACATTATTGTCAGTATTGTTAGATAAGTATGTCAACAGGCAATTTCGATTGCAAAACAAAATTTACAGTGCGTTCCCTTCTAAGACAGTGGTGCAAATTCGAAAATTTGTTTCTAGCTGTAGTCATGCTAGACATATTTTCAGTTACTTCTCCTGTGTCTATCTTTCTCCAAAGTAAGTCTTTAGACTATGCAAAGGCCTGGCAGTCGGTAGATGCATTATTAAACGAAATTAGAAGAAAAAGAAGTGACAAAAATGTTAAAAGATTGCATGACAAATGTAAATCCCTGGTTAAAGACATCAAAGCTTATTTTAGGAATGGGGAAATTGATATATAAGGTGATTTTCCAGAAAAAAGAATTCCCAAGGTGTGAAGAAAATGCCTTGTGAACAAGTTTCTGACGAGGCTAGAAATTTGTCACATGACCAGAAATACAAAGCACTATACTTTAACATTCTCGATTGTGCAAGTAAAAGTATAGAAGAACGATTTGTACCCAATAAGACTTTACTGCTTCATTGTTCCTGGTCAGACCCAAAAAGGTACGAGGATATAGTTGCAATGGAAGTAGAAGATTTTCCCGATGATTGCTTGCAAACTGTTTCTCAATTAGCAAACGTGAATATGAGTTGTTGTTATAACTGAAACAGTTTCCAAACCAGTATCGTAATTTGAGTGCAGATTTTAGTGACAAGTCTGAAGAACCAGAAGAGAAAGAAGTGTGTAAATTTGTGAGAATTACAAGTAATGACGTAGTGATTCAGATGAAAGTGCGACATCTGAAGAAGAATCTGCCAAGATAAAAAGTCTGAAACTCAATGTGGTACTAAAGGGAAATGTTTCAGATGTCTCTCATGTGCATTTCCCATTCTCTATGAACTATCGTCACGGTCTGAATTATTTAGTAACTTATATACTGTGTTTAAATATATAATGACCATTCCATCCACTCAGGTGACTTGTGAACGAGTTTTTTCGAAATTGAAAATTGTAAAAAACAGACTCAGATATTCTTTAAGCGAGAACTTACTATCTCCTTTAATGTTGATGAATGTTGAGAGAGGCTTGTTTATAAATTTGGACAAAAATAAAGTCATTGATGAAATTGCGGTGACAAGCGAAGTTTTGAAAGAAAATTAATGTATTGATATGTTCCTGATACTTTGTAATTCCTATGTGTGTCTGAGTCAGTTTCAATTTTACAATTATGTGCTTTATGATATTGTAATCATTTATTAGTAGTAATCAATAATTTGCCTGTTTGTATTAATATAAAACTAGAATAAGCTTCACTTTGTTGGTGCATACCAATATTTTCGTCTTTTTACAATTATGTGGTCATATAAATGTTGTAATACACGTTAAATATTTGTAATTAGTTCTCATAGAATAAAAAAAAAATGTTTATAACTATATGGGTTTCGCATAATTTTGCCATATCAACACAGTTCTCTTTATTTAACTCATAGCCCATTACATCATATAGTACGATGCTGAACTGACGCAGAAACGTATCTACGTTATATCATTATTTATATCTACGTTATATTGCTTAAGTATGTTTTACCTTGTCATTTATTGTAACATAGATAGATTTAAAATACTTCAGAAACTTTTTTTCATAAACAAACCTTTAATCATTGTTGTAAGTACCGAAGATACGCTGTGAAAAGTTTCTCGATCAGGGGGCCCACAACCAACTTTAGCCGAGGGCCCGTGATTGCTCCAGACTGGCACTGGTTATAGATATGTGACAATCATTTTGGACATGAGTGTACATCTGATTTCGGCAACCTCACATTTAAACATAAGCCCTTCGCCATAAGAGCCTTTACTCGAGCCGCATTGTTATCAGTTCTGAAAGTTGATGGGCGTGCTGTGCGATGTTCATTCTCCACAACTTCTCTTCCTTCCTTGAATGCCTTATGCTACCTGAGTACTTACATTGACATCAGAAGCCTCTTCGTTATACATTTTCCATAACATTTACTTTTGGTACGTGATTGGTCTAGTTGATGAAGAATTTTACCGCGTACTGCTGCTCTAAACTACGTTACATTTTCATCTGTAACACGTCCTTCACACAGCTTTATGTTTTGTTAACAATCCGTACTGGCTCGGAGGCAATGGAATTGGATCTGAGTGTACATCTAAAGCCCTACCAACTGCAGCACCCTGACCTTTCCGATCACCGCACGAAACTATTGTCATTACCAGGGCCCGGATCTTGTTGACCTAAACTTTTCTAAAAAGTGACCTATAAAATGACACTAAAATTTCTGTGAAGTGACCCTAAAATTCACAAAAATTGACCTTAAAACTTGCGTATTTTAAAACATTTACTTCGTTAAACATAGACTTTTTTTTAAATATCTATTGGATTTTAATTATCATTTCTCAACATTTTCAAAAGTTTTGTTTGTTAGTTGCAGCCCATTGATCAAATGTTGTGTTCAATTATCAGTCCATTGTACGATATTGTACGTACTGAAAGTGTCAATTCACTCCCGAGTTGAAACTAGGAAGTACACTTAAAGAATAAAAGTTCGCAAGTGTAGACTGTATACACGAGAATAATAGATAAAAAGAAGTTTAAAATCTTTGAACGCCTTCTAATTTATTTTTAGCTATTCACCTGATCATATCCCTTGTGGTCAACAACCCGAAAACATCTATTTGACCACCTACCAATCCCCACCCCTCGTCAACCAGCTACAGTTTAGTGTTCATTAGCTTGTTAGGAATGCAGTTTTTCCACCCCAAAAGTCAGGAAGGAGGAAAAGAGATCATTTAACTTCGTGTTTTTCAAATCCGTAAAAGTGTTCATTTTAAGATTTCTTTATGTAGAAGAAAAAGAATAAAAAGACCATAAGTGACCTAAAATTTACCTAAAAATAATAAAAAATGACCTGAAACTTCAAAACGTCAAAAGGTGACCAAATGTTGACCCTAAAAAGATATATTTTTAGAACCTAGAGTTGATGAACAACGTTTATATTTCAACTTGTCTTGTCCTATGCGTAACAGTAAAAAGTTGACTTTTCAACAAGATCCGGGCCCTGGTCATTACTTTTGAAATAAACGCTCTATATGAAAGTAATTCAATCAGTATGTGTAGTAATCTTCGAATTCTATCGCATTTAACTCTACTTAGCAGGTCTAATGACTCTTTCAGGTCTCCAAATACCTATACATCATTGGCAAAACGGAAGGCGTATTTTTTAAAATGAAGTCTCTTAAAACATTATACATATGTATGTTTAGCAATCGGCATCCGAAAGCAAAATAATGTCTACTGCTTAAGTTAATTTTTATTTCGCATTCGAATTGCTTTCGACTAATTCAGTCTTTATATTGAAAAAGTCTAAAAATAAGCTTTGAGCTGTTAATCTTACGACTAAGGACATGTGTCATTGTAGGAATATAACTTTCTGCACGAGTACAAACGCTCATATCATTGAATTTCATTAAATGGTGAAAAACAAGTAACAAAACTGTCTCCACAATGCATTAAAAAACAGAGATTTAGAAGTAAAGTATTTTCGAAACATAAATGAATCAGATTAACTTACTAATTTTCATAATTTTTAATATCAAATTCTTAAAAAACATCATAAAACACTAATGAAACATTTCAATAAAACACTATTGAAACGTAAAAACTATAGTAACATACACGTTTCATTTCAAGCACTTATATCTTGACTTATCTCGACCATACGTTCAAAACCATCTTTTCATAAATATATTTCTATAGTTCGTTTTCTCTCTTCAAGATCTATCAGCCTTTGCACGATTTGGAATCAAGCTAAAACTTCTTTATTTTTGACAACCTATTATTTCTTCTCAAAGCTTCTTTCCTTAATTTTCTCCAATATACTAAAGTCTCAGGATCCAATTCTTCCAAAGAAGGAGCCTTTCCTATAATACACAAAACTAAAAGTAAGTATCATGTACTTTACCTCATTATTTTGTTACCAAGTTATTGCAATATATTAATAACTAAGAGACACTAGAAAGAAGATTTTGAAGATATATGCTCATAGTTATTATTTTTGAATTCAGAATAAAGAAACAACTGGTGAGCGTGGTTATTAAATTGGTGCGCAATAATTCATTTCTTTTGGGAAACCTATAATAAACATTTTTTGTAGGCAGTTATAATAAGGTAACAGCAACTTCGTTTGCGTTGTAATACAAATGCTCTACATGATCACTAATGTAGCGCAAGTGCTCTTAGACAATTTTACGCTGGCCTGATCGATTTCGGAACAGAGTTCCCCTTTATTTAGCGAGCACGAATTCCCTGTCTTTTCCAGGTCACGATTTACGAAAAAAGAATTTAATTTTTACCGACCAAGAGGTTTTTCATCTATTATGCATGTGGAAGTATATAGTCTGTGCATAGGTGAGGAAATTTTGCAAAACAAACTAATTAAATTACAAATTATTCCTTACCAAATAACCCAGTAAGGAAACGAAAAAGAAAAACAATGGGTTCTGGTAAGTAAAAATTCATACTTAAAATTCCCTGACTTTCTGCAGGTTATTTTCACGAAATTCTCTGACCTTTGCAGGGCCTTCGAGCTGAATTCCCTGACTTCTCCAAATTTTCCAGGTAGGTGGGAACCCTGTATGGATTGCACTGAAAATTTCGGGAATTTAATGTTGGGGTATTTGCAATATCATGGAAATTCTTATATCTGTGAAGTTTGATATATGTTCAATATACAAGTAGCTTCTCAACAGTAACTGGTTTTTGTTTATACAGAAACAGTTTGAAGTAAAGTCGTCGATGAAAAAATGTATTTGACCACGCACCATTTTAGTGCCATAAATTATGATGAATTTACACGGGTTTAAAGCAATAACAATGTCAGTCGAATGGGTGCTATGTTTGGTGATGAAGTCCTATCTTAAAAAAAAAAAAAAAAATCTGGTTGGTTTTAGGAATTTACGTTTGGTCGCGACAGCGTCAGTGCCGAAATGCGTAAAAATCTCCAAGTGACACCATAGTGCAAGAGAACGACACTCTACATGAGCTAATAAGTGCGTGATCAACATCCGACGTTCCGTGAAATTCGTATATTTAAAAAAGTTATGTTTTCGTTGGATCCCCCACAATTTCACTCAAAAACAAAAAGACACTCGTGTGATGTGGCGCAAGATTATGCTCATACAATTCAAACCAAGAGCGTCACATCTTATATGCAACCCACCACAGATGATGAAACGACGAACCCGAAACCAAACAACAATTTGTTGTATGGGTGTTCCAAGATGAATCACAACAAAGGAAAGTTGTTTATTCACGTAGTGTTTCAAAGCAAATGGTTACTTCACTCTTCGCTAATTCTGGATACATCTGTACAATTACCTTGGAGACTTACAGGACAGTGAAGTGCTGCTGAGTGGTATACTAAAACTTGTTTGCCAGAAGTAGTCAATACATTTAGGTCGTCCAATTCCAAAATCGAATCATTTTACAACATAACAATGTAATTTCTGACACAGCAGCGCGAATTCTGGAGTTTCTGAACAGTGAAAATGTTGAACTCATGTCACACTACTTATTCGTCAGACCTAGCCCAATATTTTTCTTGTTTCCAACCATTAAAAAAAAAAAATACATAAGCAGTGATTTCTAAGCCCAGAAGAGGCAGTGCAAATACGTATATAAAACGAATATTTCTGAGGTACCTACTGCTGAGTGGCATAACTGTTTCAACAATTGGTTTATTCAAACAGATCTATGTATCGCCGTTAAGAGCAAATACTTTAAAGAGCAATATAGTGCAGGGGCATATGTAAATATAACAAAGTCCGTGGGATTTGAATGAAGCAATTATATGATTTGTGGCGATGAATAGGTAATGAGCTATAGAATCGTGTACTACCGGTTTGTCTCAAAGTGTGGCCGAGCCGGTATATGACGTCATACTTCTAAGATGGCCGCTAATACCGACATCGATCACCACTGACAGTTGCTTCCACCAGGCAAAGTGTTTGTGACCGGAATTGGAGCTAAAAGAGGTTAATAGAACTTATCGTATTTACGTTTGCCTAAATCCCAAGCAAGTTAAGGCATTATTAGAACTTCATTCTCTATCTGGGTGTGACACAGCAGATTGCTTCAAGAACAGGGGAAAACAATCTTTCTAGAAAGTTTTTGAATCTTCCACAGAAAAAGTTCTAGAGGCATTTGATAGATTAAACTGCTCAGAAAGTTTTACATGTGAAGGTGAAAAATTGATAGATGGTACATTTATCGCGCATATTTACAAATACTGGTAAATAATAGCAATTTTCAAATACTGGTAAATTCCGGTGGTGGCTGTTTACCGAAAAACATGTCCAACGTGGAACTCTGCCGCCAACACAGCCAGTTTTACACCAACACATCTTAAGAACTCACTACCAAGTGATGGGGTGACAATGGGCTAATCTTCGACAACTGGATCTCCCTGACCATCTACGTTTAGATAGGAAAGGAGGGAAAATGAGTATTTTCCTACCATGAGTCTTGTATCATGCTCTCCAGAAGCTATTTTAAAATTGGTGCGTTGCGATTGTGTCAGAGGACGATGTGCTTTCCATTGTCTCAATTACACTGTGTTCAAATACCTAGATGTACAGAACTGAGCAAACGTGGAGCAGAGGAAGAGCATTGTGACAATTGTGAAAATGACGATCAAATTCGACTGTCGGATTCAGATAATGGCTCATAAGTCGAATTTCTATTATTACTTTCCTTTCTAAACAATTCTGTAATAATAAAAAGGGTTTATTTGTGTATTTGAAGTATTTTACTACTTGTTTTGATTTTACAACCCAGCATATTTACTATTTTTTATTTTTGTTTAATTGGATGCATATCTTTTTTTTTTAACGGTAATAAGGAAGTGGTCCACTACAATACGAGAATAAATTACACTATAATCGGAAACTTTTGTTTAATTTAAAAGTATTTATCGGCTTTCAAAAAGACAAAATTTTATATCATTTTGCCGACTTTTTATTAAATTTGTAAATAAATATAATTATCTATTTGTCAAATATTTATTCAATATGTATAAATAATAGCCATGGATAAAGATGAGACACTTATTAAAACCCATTCGCTAGTTTAGTGCGTATGCCCATTGAAGTTAAAAAAAAGCGATTTAATTTTACCTCAGTTTTGATAGTTTTCTTAATTTTTGAAGTAGTGAAACTATTTATTTGGCAAATATCTATGCAAAACGCATATGAGGCAACCAGAAGAAATAAAATGAGCCACTTCCCATGAAAATCGGTTGAGAACTTTAGCCTGTGTAGCGCTAAAAAAAAACATCGGTGTCGGCGTTAGAAGCCATCTTAGAAGTATGACGTCATATACCGGCTCGGCCACACTTTGAGACAAAACACCCGGTAGTACATGATTCTATAGCTCATTACTTATCGACTGCCACCACCATTGCCTTCACTCAAAATCTCACGGAATTACATGTGCCCCTGCACTAATACAAAATCTTTGCATTCTGGATATCGGCTTTCTGTCACTTTTTTTTTTCAGTGGAGCTGTTAAAAAAAATATTCTCTTACTTTGCAGCTCATTTGGATTTTTTTTTTTTTAATCCAACCATCAAATGAAACACAGAAGCTACAAAAAACGTTCTATGCACAACATTCACTCACAATGCGTACTTCGGTTCACTGAAATAATAATAATCTTCTAAACCTTTTCCCAGCTAGCTGGGGTCCGCCCTTTGGATCACTGTTATTCACCAGTTTTTATTTTAATAGTAATAATAATGAACTCCTTCTGTCTTCATTTTGCTAAACAGACTTTGATATTCTTCTGTCCTTACTCTATCAATGATTTGAAGTCAACTTCTATGTATTACAGAGCAATGCTCTTGCTAGCACAATTAAAACTATCAAATGCTTAGGATTGGCAAAGAACGACGAAATTTTAAGCACCATAAAAAATAGTTTTTCTCCAAAACTACGCATCAGAATGTTCCCTCAAATATGCCATTTGTTCAGCTCGATGTGAACTATCGATTGACGCATGTCTTGTCTTCGGAGAGTATTATGTTAATCAAACAATAAAGTTGTTTAAAAGTTAACCATAATTTTGGGCTGTCTCTCATCAGCCATACTGTGTACTGTTGTCTTACTAGTGTCATAGTGGTTAGATTACCGCACTAGATAAATTCTTAAATTTTCACTCACTCACTCACTCTATCATTCTCTCTCACACACATACACACACCACGCACATAAACACGCACACACACACAGAGAGAGAGAGAGCGAGAGAGAGAGAGAGAATTGAAAACAAATAAATGAAGGGCTCGGTGCAATAAGGAGCTAACCCTCAAAAAGTTGTTTCCGAGATAATAGCTTTTGAAAGTTTGAAAAAATCCATAAATCGGAATTATTATTTTTATGTTGTGCAATTCATTCGAAAAGCTTCACTAAAGTTTCTAGTTTATATAAAGACATACAATTATGTACAATTAAAATGAAAAGAGGTTGAATTTGTTCTTTTTGTAATTCAATATTACTCATTGTTGGTTAGCTCCTTATTGCATCAGAATTTTAGGAGTCAGTTCTGTGGGATAACAACTAACATAAATGCACAAGAATTATATTGTGAACAAAAAATATACATAATAATGAAAAATCAAACTGAAGTATGTAAGGAAAACTAAATACTTTACAAGTTTAATGAATATGTAAGTCAGTCACAATGCTCTTAGCGCTGACATGAAATAGTGGCATATTATTGCAGGTCACAAATTACATTGAATTCAACCAAGGTTGACCCTTCTTATGCATCAATCATCAAGTCCATCCAACATTTCTACACACTCTTCTCCAGCTACTTCCGTCGGAACAAGGCTACGATAAAAATTATGGTATATTGGGGGGATCCATTCCAACAGAGACATTAGATCAGAGTATTTCCGGATATCTATAGGAATTCCTTCCTGGTACTTGCATGGCAAATCGTTGAGGTTCACTTCTGGCTGTGGGCGGCCTCGTTTCTTTAGGTTGCACGTAGTCCATACAGGTGCTTCCTTCTGGTACGAATAGCTTACATGCAAAACATAGGGAGTAGCTGATTCCATCTTAAACACGGCTGCATCTGAAAACTTGAGAGGCTGTTTGGTGTCTGTGGTTATTTTCTTGGAAATTGATGACACAAGTGGTGTGAAATCCTTGAAGTCGGTTTGCTGCATGCGAGTTACATGAAATTTCTTCTTTCTGTTGGCACTGCTGATTACATGTGCCCACTCATCTGTTGTATACACAATGGGGTGATGCCTACGTGCGTACAGTTCTATGCGGCCAAAATCACGATCGCATGGCAGTTGTGTGTGGCCTACGACTGGAAAATGATGAAAAATTTTCTTAAATCGTCCACACCGAAGCAGTGCTTCATATAAGGCAATCAAGGTCCAATTCTTATTTTGCCCTTTGCAATTGTCACTAATAATATGAAGTTCTTCACTTTGCACGTTATTTCCCATAATGTATTTAAGTATGCAACTAGAAATTTCAGAGGAACCGCGTTTAGCTATATTTTCACTCCAGAGAAACATAAAGCCAATGTCCGAGCCACAATCATGAACTGCGAAATTATAACTCCAGAGTTTTCTTTTGTAGAAAGCAGGACCAACCGTTAATTTTGGAGTTGGGAGGGTCTTTTGTAAATCAACGCAGATTACATGATATTTCGTAGGATCTGAAGAAGCAAGCTGTGAGAGATAGGTGAGTTTCTCCTTAGCGGCTTCTGCCCTAGCTAGGTGTAGCGCTCTACTGGCTTCTAACTGTTTGGCTTCGTTTTCGTCATGTACAGATTTAGCATGATCCAAATTTATTTTATTCGAGTCGCAAAAGGAACAAGTGTCTGACTTAGGTAATTTAAACCCTATACAAAATTCCTCACAAAAAAGCCTTCGGAATCTGTCAGAACTAATGGACGTTGTCTGCTGAGATGCACACCACGGAATATACTTTGTCTCATATAGAGAATTTATCGTGAGATCGCAGTCCAGGTACTGCTTGTTCGCGTTTTGGCTCCGGCTGTAGTGACTGGCATATTTCGGTATGGATGTTATAAACTTCCTTGCAGATTCCAAACTGGCTTCTGTAAAAGCATTTGGCCGGTTGTGATGCCTACCCCTTCCATCACTTTTGGCTGTGATGTTTCCACCCTTGATTTGTTCCTGAAGTAGCTGTATTCGTTTTCTGCTGCGGTGAAGTCCATGAACTGCAAGAAAGGCCTTCTTGCACACACTAACATCTACACCATTAATTTTCAAATTATAAGAAAACGTGAATGATCTCCTCGAAGATTGTCCTTTTGTGTAGGAACGTTTCGTATTCTGAATTCTCATATTTTGCATGAGGTAGGTGTTTTGTGTTGCATAATCAGCCAAGTCCCAGAATGAATGAAAAATAAACTCTATGTCCCCTTTAATTTTTTTCCAGCAATTTTTTGGACATTTACATGGTTCACCCACTTTCCTGGCTGAAACAACATCCTTCGAATGACTGGAGGTATATTGCTCCCCTTTATTTATTCTTCTCTTACGCTTCACTCTCTCCCAGTTATCCCTCTCACATCGTCTCTTTCTGGCTGGAGGACGTTTGATTGGAGATCCCTCTGTCGTCCTTGTGATGTGAAGGTCATTCTGAAAAGGATAAGAGTACGATTTTAATAAATACACACTAGGTTCTTTACAACAGGAAATTAGAAATACCTAATGAAAATATTCTGGCCATAGTGCTATTGAATCTACTGTATTTCTAAACCGATATGACGTCTCAACCCCACTGCTATTCTGCGTGCGCGAAATTTAGCAAAAATCCTAGTCAGTAACAAAAATTATTTCCATTTGATGAAAATTGTTTCGTAAATAACTTCAGAATGTAAGGGAAATTTGAATACATTTTTAGCAAATTGAAAAGACTGTAATTTTCTGTACATTCCAGCCACACTAGCATTATTCCCAAAATAATTTTACGAAATGGAAAGAACTTTTGTCACTGACTGTACAATCCACTCGAAAATCATAAATATTCGAAACAAATTCATTATTGAAAATGACAAAACAATTCTGATCATTTATCGTGACACAGTGTTGTCACACTTGGTGCAATTGTACCAAATTCAGCACTTTGTCATTCAACGGCCCATTTTCATCCCCTTTTGTGAAAAAGTTGGTACAATTGTACCCAATTGTACCCAATGTAACAAATACTTCTCACATTTTCAAAAATGTCAATAAGACTTTTCCTACATTTTACAGTACTCATACTGTGTGTTGGACTCTTAAAAAATGCTGTTGGACATTCATTCTTTGACGTTGCATCGCTTAACGCTAGAAACTATACCAGGAAATAAATGACGATACATTGGCGCATCCGAGCCCCGTATGAACTAGACGAGAAAGTAACAGTGTTGTGGAAATATATTCTTAAAATAATAATAATAATAATAATAATAATAATAATAACACACAAATACGTTGAACCAAGTGTTGAATATTCTGAAGAAAACCAGCCTATGCTCAAATAAGTCTATAATTTATGCGTCGTTGCAAAGATTTTACACCAAACGAAAATAGCACGAAAAATATATTGACATAATTCCTGCCTTACCGCGGTAAGTTGTTTCTAATTACGCCATATTGACGTATATAAAGATACCCGAACATTTCTCCGTTTTATAGATCTGTATCGACGCGTTGATTTGGACCCTTGAAAGAGGGGGGGGGGGGGAGGTCTAGAAATTTACTTATTTTAGTTTCGTGTTACAGAGTCATGTATTACACTGGAATAAATTTAACCCTTTTTCTTTCAATTTGGTACTATTTTTCAGCTCCCTTCAGACCTAGGACTGTGGCAACACTGTCCTGACATGATTGCTTTATTACCTTTCTCATTTCATAGCATTTACAGCACCGTTCTTGACGCTACATTGTCAGAATTTGTCATAATCAGAGAAAAATGTACATGTGTAATGTCGCTTTCTTTGTGGTTAATTATTTCAGCAATATGGCGCTAACCAACATTCATTATATTAGCAGCTGTTGTCATCAGAAAAAGTTCAAGATTTTTCTGTACCAACTCGCTAGAGTCCTGACGAATGCATAGGGAATTGATTTGCGTATTAAGATGCACGTAAAAACTCACACTTAAAGACCGTTTTTTACAAGCCTATATCTGAGGCAATAAGGTGTTAACCAACATTTTAACAAAATAACAAAAATAAAACTCGTTTCTTACCTCAGAGTCGGTGCTGTTGTTGCTTGACACTCCAAACACATACTCTGGGTCATCAAAGCTGTTTTCACCGAGTAGGGGGCCATCTTCTTCATCAGAAACACTAATATGTGCGGAGGTGCTCTGCATAACATTCTCGATAACTGACATTTTCCTGTGGCTTAACACCTTGTTGCACACAACTTTCCGCTTGTACGTTTCTTCTCAAGAAGGATATCACGTGATTGCGCGCGATGACGACACAGCACAAGCACCATCTGTTGATGAATGAAGCAGACCTTCATGCCTAATGTAGTACACTGTTTATCTCAATTTTGACAAAAGTGAGGGTTAGCTCCTTATTGCACCGAGCCCTTCAAATATATAACATGGAATATATAAAGTTTAAATGACGTTAACAAGAAAGAACTTCAAATGACGTCAACAAGAAAGAATAATATATCACCTGAGAAACAGCATCTCAGGGAGAAAGCCTCTGTAACACCTAGAATATTCAGGTTCACTGTCTTCTGATAACCGATCACAATTATTATTAGTAGAGCCCGGATTTCCATGCATAAACAAACCCTAAAATGTGCATGGGTCAAGCCATCTGAAGTGGTCCAAAGATGGGGAAAATGGTTGCTCGAGCATCTCCGAAAATTATAAAACTTTGAGTGTGATGAACCTTGTGTATGAGAAGGTCAATAACTTCATTCACGTTGTCGTATGTAGAAGTGTTCCTGAATGGCGACCATCTTTGTTGTCGGTGGAATGCCATTTTTTGCATTTGCAAGCGTTTACAAAAACTACAGTTGCTCAGGACGTACTATCACACGAACTCCAAACAAAAACGAATATTTAGAGGAGAGACTGAGGTACATGGAGAATATATAATCTTGCTTCTAAATAAATATACAGGGTTGCAAACCAATACATGAAATTACCAGAAAAGGTACAGAAAATTACACTTTTAAAGGGACTGTATTTTAGAATGGCATAAACTGAGGGGTTCATAAGTTTTGTGCTGAATATTATTGCATGTAAAGAGTCTGCAGAAATATCTACAGCTATGATACTACTGGTATCGTAGATTTACGGGGGTTCGAAGTTGAAGTTTGTAATTTTGATGCCATGTTTGGGGCGTAATATCTCAGGAGGGCAAAGTGCTTAAAAAAAAAAAAAAAAAAAAAAAAAAAAAAAAAAAAAAAAAAAGTCGCTGCTTGGGCCACAAAGTAATTCTGTATGTGAATAAACTATTGCAAAAAAAGTCATAACTGATATTACATGGAGAAAAAAGTGAGGACATGGTAAAAATGCGAAAAAAGCACGCGCGTCACGATGGTCGTAGCGCGGGAAACCTGAAATATTTTGATATGTTTCATGCTAGAACTCAAAAACTACGCATGGTTCAGCAATTAGGCCCGCTTTTGGTTGTGTTTAGTTGTGCAAAAGCTTGCGAGTGGCGTTTGTTCCATCTTTGTAGCTCCATGATCATTGTCACGTCTATATGATAAGGGCGTTAGCTCCCTCTTGCACCCACGACACCCATCGTCGAACTGGACCGCGGTATTAAGGCACTTAATTTATCAGCAAAGTATCAATGAAATCCAATCCCAGTTACGGAAGTTAATGTGTTCACAAGGTTGCGTTACACCTATCTATCCTATCTTGATGAAAATGACGTATTTGTGGAAGAAATTTAAAATGATTGTTGTTTCCCTTCTCTTCTATAGCATAACAGCAATAGCTTTTAGTAGCTGTAATTACAAGTTCTTACAATTACACGATTTAAGCAGTGTTGCAAGCTTCAGCAATGTTTATCATATCTCCGGAACGGTTTGAGATATCGAAGTGCTGTAAACGGCAAAATAATTTGCACATCCATTACAAACCACCCAAGTAACTAGATATGATACTTATCTCAGCATTTTTCAAAATAAATGCTTTCAAAAGAAATTAAAATTATCAAACTCTGGTAACTTCGTTTCTATTAATTCGAAACAAGTCATACCATGACCATGGTATTTAACACTAAAGTACTTTCGATTTGCATTATGCTGTGCGTCTCCGTTATGCTTCCTTATTTGCGATAGAGGCTTCTGAACTTTCGATGTTTGTGATACTATAACATCCTTAGTTTTCAACACTGATTAATATAAGTGGATTTTAAGTTTACGTTTGAGACGTTAATTTGAAATATGTAATAATCTGACGTACTGTCATTTGAAAAAATATAACTAAATTGGGTTGGCAACACTGTACGTTGAGTCTTTCTGTCTAATACATAAAAAGATGTCCTATTTCTTATAATTGCTTCGTGCAAAGTTTCGCTTTTCTCTCTCTTTTGGTTTGACCGTTATAGAAGAATGGTCAAGATAAATTAACCACTTTGTTAACGTGGCAATGATCATGGAGCTACAAAGATGGAACAAACGCCACTCCCAAGCTTTTGCACAACTGAACACAACCAAAAGCGGGCCTAATTGCTGAACCATGCATAATTTTTTAGATATAGCATGAAACATATCAAAGTATTAAAATTTTTCCGCGCTACGACCATCGTGACGCGCGTGCTTTTCTCGCGTTTTTTACTATGTCCTCACTTTTTCTCCATATAATATCAGTCATGATTTTTTTGCAATAGTTTATTCACATACAGAATTATTTTGTGGCCCAAGCAGCGACTTTTTTTTTTTTTTTTTTTTTATAGCACTTTGCCCTCCTGAGATATTACGCCCCAAACATGGCATCAAAATCACAAACTTCAAATTTCGGGCCCCCGTAAATCTACGATAATAGTAGTATCATAGCTGTGGATATTTCTGCAGACTCTTTACATGCAATGGTATTCAGCACAAAAGTTATGAACCCCTCAGTTTATGCCACTCTAAAATGCAGCCCCTTTAAAAATGTAATTTTATGTACTTTTTTTGGTAATTTCATGCATTAGTTTGCAACCCTGTATATTTATTTCGAAACAACAGTGTACGTTTTCCGTATACCTCAGTCTCTCCTCTAAACATTTATTTTTGTTTGGAGTTCGTGTGATACATACGTCCTGAGCAACGTAAACGTTTGCAAATGCAAAAAATGGCACTCCACCGACAACAAAGATGGCCGTCATTCAGGAACACTTGTATATACGTCAACGTGAATAGTGTTATTGACCTCCCCATACACAAGGTTCATCACACTCAAAGTTTTATAATTCTCGGAGATGCTCGAACAACCACCTCTGGACCACTTCGTATGGATTGACCCGCATGCAAACATGCACGAAAAATATCAAAAATATGCACTAAAATATGCATTTAAAAAATTTAACACATGAACTGAAACATACACTAAGAAAATAAAATGTCAATTTCTTACAAAAAAATATCTTATTTTAATGATCTCTGCTGCAATGAACTATTAAGTCTTCCTTTGGTTTTCTTCTGTCGACCCTCTGTGTTTATCAGTAAGAAACGTTATGCAGATCGAAAAGTTTCTTTCTACATCAGCAGAAGTCACTGGTACATGTGAAAAACACCAAAGTTTTCCTGTGTTACGTTCTCTTCCAATTCCACTTTTTTACCATTAAGTATATTTGAAATGGCACAGATTGTTGAGTTGAGTTGATTTTAGTTTAGCGTCCCTTTCAGCAGCGAGGCTATATGAGACTGGACCTACTGATTAACGTGGAATCCGAACTACATGAGCTCCCGCCGGGAATCGAACCCGGGTCTCCCACGCCAAAGGTGGCACAGATTGTTTTGTGCCCGGGATTTTTGCCTAATACTTTGCAAAGTTTATCTGACGCTATTTTCGCAAGACCGTGAATTGTTTCACTGGACAAAGTCTACGATAATTAGCATAACATGGAGAGTGAATGCTGCAAAGCCTTCTTACAGGATACCAACTGTCTGGTAATTTCAGGTATTCGCGAGAAGTAGTTGTGTATGTACGTAATTTTGTTCTCAATGCCACTTGTAGAGAAACATTTTTGAGACACATAAATAGAGGCTGCATCATCGGGACTTAGTGAGTCTTCACTTGATTTTAAGTTATCTTCGTAATACGGCACAGCTTCTAGCCACGAGCTCCACTGGCTGAGAAGGTACTGGAAAATTTTTCGAAGATACGTACGCGCGATGGAGCTTTCACAAAGACTTTCTTTATATTTGATACAAACGCGCTACTGCTAGATATTAGCATCTGATTGTTTCTTCTACGCAATGAACACCGTGTGCAAGACAAGTGGACTAATTTAGAATAGGATACAATTCTTTCTTCTACTTTTCTGTACAACATTTTATTCTACATCTGCGTTTACGAACTGAGACAGTTCATTTTAAATATAACTTATTTTCTTGTGATATACTCTCAAATATGCTAGTATGCAGCAATAAAATTCGGGAATATGTAATATCCTGCAAAGTTTACGAAATATTCATGCACATCGAAATTGACTTAAAATATGCAGTTATTTTTTGCACTATCACATGCGTCTCAAACGAATCGTTGCAAGTCCGTCGGAAAGAAGAAAACATTTTTCATACGTTCCTGCATGTTACTATAAACATGCATTTTCCATATAAATCCGAGCTGTACTTATTACAGTTCTGGATATTTAGATGTTTTACAGTGTACTCTTCTCTAATTACTGTATTCTAATTTCTAAGATATACTGTACAAATGACTATTTTTAGACTCTGATTTACGAGGTAAATTAAAGATGAAGTGGGCTTCTAAGACGCGATGCAACTACGGAATCCTATTTGGTATGTTTAAAAGCAAAGTTCTATGTTCGTGAAACCATCGCACAGAGGTATTGGATATTCAACAACATAATTAGCGTTTAACGAAAAAAAAAAAAAAAAAGTCCACAGATGAAATAACAATCGATAGGTTTCAGTGAGCTGGACAAAATGATCTGAATGAGTGTAAATCCTCATACATAGTTTAAGAGAAGAAAAAATCAATAAAAACAAATTTCCTTTGTGTAAATATAAAAGTGTATGCTGTACGACAAATCACATTACCTCTTAAGATTAAACTGATCCTGAAATATACACTACTAAATATTTCATTAGGACACTAGCAGGACGACAGTATACAGGATGCTTAATGAGATAAAGTCTGAAATTCAATTAGAGCATCAACAGATTACTGAACTGCTTTGTAAAAGAAAAAAAGAAAAAAAGCAATGTCTGGTTCATAGATCTAAACGAGTAAGCAAAATGTCACAAAATTGTATCGCTAGGAGTGTAACCATAGATAGATCAGAATTCGAATCATAATCAGTTCAGCATTCACAGTTTTGTTTCTCCAATAGCTGCCGATAACTTTGTTTGGTAGTATTCTTATACTAGCATTCAGTATCCGATTCTTGAAACAATAATTAACTTTTTCGAGTTCTAAACTGAATGATTCGAATTTAGAGTAGTACATATTAACCAGAACAATGTTAACGTTTAGAAGTGAGGATTATAAATGAAAAAAAAAAAAAAAAATGAAAGGAAAACTATTGTTTTACCTCCTGCGTTTATGCCGGCTAGGCTAAACGAGAGGGTTATGATGAGAAATAAATGAAATGGTAGAATGAATAAACTGGGAGGAAACGGAAGAATCCCGAGGAAACCCACGCCCACAGTGTTTGTCCACCACAAGGCTCAGAGCTGAGATCGAACAAAGGATCCCAGGTACCAGAGGTTTGAACGCTCTAGCACTGAGCCATTACGCTCCCTAGGTGAGGATTGTATTTATAATCGTATGTATGCAAAGAATAGAATATCTTTAAACTTTCGTGACGATCATATTGCCGTAGTAAGAACACAAACCTGGAACTTTCCATGTAAATATCGTGCATTTTCCTGAGAACAATATCAGAAGTTCTGTTTATTAATATATCCAGTCATGAAAAAGTTTGCTTCATCAGACATCAGGAGTTATTGCAGAAACAGTGGTTCTCGGTTAATTATTGCAAGAATTGTGTAGTTGGCGAGTCTGTTTTGCTCAGCAATGTCTCTCAACTCTTGAACCAACACGATTTTATACAGACAGAACTTCAAATCATCCAGTAAGCAGCACAATGAACGTCGCGATAGTTGTAATGTTTGTGCATGTCGCCGTGCTGAACGTCTGCGACTACGTTCAAGTGATACGCGCACTCGTTTCAGGTGATAATATGTTCGAACACTTCTTCCCCGTCCTCGTGGCTGCCAGTTCAAAACATTACATTACAACTCCACTGTCTTACCCATCTCATGGCGACAATCACTGTTCCGCCGCAGTGACTGCAAAGCCTCCGTAACAAAACTAGTTCGGATAAACTCTTCTACCGCCGCAATTCGAGTCTACAAAGACCACCGCTTCAGGTCATACTAATTGCCTGATTCCCTCCTCTTCAAAGAATGTACGCATGCGCAGCATTTGTACGCGCATTTGGGTAGGGTTGCCTAAATACAATTGGCAAATAACAATATCGCCATCCTGTATATATAAAGGAAAAAGGAAAGCAAATAATAAATAAATACAATTAACAGCAATGGGGCGCCTGGTTCAATCCTAACTCTCGCGAAGTTGACTTTGTGACGAATATGCGTGTGCGTGAATTTTCCTGTTTCCTTCCACTTGCTTCATTCAACCATTTTATTGGTATCACCGTCTCCTTTAGCGTCGAAACATAAACACAGAACATCATATGAAAAATTTAAGAAAGAAAAAACACGGAAGCAAACACTTTCCACTTAGCGTTGACTGTCAGCAAGGCAAAATTTCATTTTTGTTATCTTTCAAAATAGTGGCATTGAAACGTACTCTCGATCTAAGACATACTAAAGATATTGATGCTCATCATAATTAAAAACCTTTACTGAAAACTTCCGAAGATTTACCGAATTTTTGGAGTAGCCATCATCAGTATCATTCACTGTAAGTTATGATGTCACATTCAAAAATATTCAACAGGCATGATATAAATACTGAACTCAATAATTTATAATGAAGACTAACAGCAGAAGCCTAAATAAAGTACATGCATATGGTTTTTAAACTTCAAATTAGAATTGTAATATTTGTATCTTAACTCTGAAGGAAGAAAGGATGGAAGTATGTAAATAAATAAATAAATAAATAAATAAATAAATAAATAAAATCACCTGTTCTCAAAGTCCAAAGCCATTCGGGATATTCACTATCAGGTTTAAGTTTAATATCTTCACCTTCCTTTAAAATATTACTTCCACAAACATAATTAACCAGTTTATTAGTATCCGTTTCTACAGGAAGCACTTTCTTCTCTATAGTGGGTCCCAACTTCTGAAGTTTCTTCTTTCCTTTACCGAGAGAAGAAATGGCTAAAAAAGAAAAAATAATCGAACTTATAGTTTACATAGAAGATAAGAATTCAATACAATAAATAATTCCTATTTTTATTAATTATTATTATTTTCGTGCCTAGTGCAGCATAGAAGTTGCCCTTACCTACTTCTAACAGTCTTTTCTTGAATAAAAAGTTTGATACAAGATGATTGTGAAAAAAAGCACAACTGGACTGAGATTGTCACTTAAAAGGCAATTGGTATGCTATGAAATGGATTATTATTTCCTCAATTTATCGTGTATAATATAGGAAACTTTCTTTAACAAGTCATACTTTAAAGCCATAAATGGTTACGGTCGGTACGTATCTCAAAATCTGATTTTCAATATATTTATATGAAAGGAATAACGTGTCTGGATCTCCTGTTCAACTATTTACCTTATATTTAAATTTAAAAAGTGACATCACTGGAATAAATACAGCAAATATTACGTTCAGCATAAAAGTAGACGAGACAGAATGTGATACTTAAATTAGTAAGAAAAGAATGATCGGTCTAGAGAACGTAAAGACTTTCTACATGAAAGTCATAAGCTACCACCGATAAAGATAATGAATTCTTAAGTTGCCCACATTGATAGTGAATGATGTAATTGTATCAAATAACACAATACAATTGTAACCTTATACACCTAATATACTTAAAAATACACAATACTGAAAGTTAGTAAAATCTTCGATCGTTACCAAGTCAGAGGCAGTACTTTTTCATTTTCATGGAAGTATGCATCTATATGCAATCCCGGTATTTTTTTTTTAAGTTTTTTAATCCGATTTCTCTAGTCTTTTTTTTAAAGAAAGAACTGTATTTACGAAATCAATATTTCAATTTATATCAATTTGAAGGCTACATTAAGTAATACTATCAATACATGGCAACACATGGTAATTTTTTCACTCTGTTTAGATTTTGAGGTTTTCTTCGCAAATAATTAAAACACACAATAACGTATACATTGTGAGTATGGATTTTTTCGTAACAGAAAGGGAGTATTTTCCAGGGGGCTTAAAATGCTACCGGAAATGTACCCAATGTCATAGCTACTCGTCGAGATGGATATCCATGATCAAGCAGCAGCTCACAGGATAAACGTCTTGTACCGACTGAAGTGGAGCAACGACCGGCTCCATTGGTCCATGAAACAAATGGAAATATATATATATATGCAACAATGTGATGAATCACGCTCACTCTACGACTTATGGAATCCGAAGTTAATCTATCCTGTGCCAAGCCAATACATACAGGACTGTTATTACTCGCCGTCCTAACATGTCGCCTTCTTTCTAGTTTACACAAAGGTCTCTTTTCCTTAGGCTTCCCAACTAACATTCTATGCATTCCACACGTACTATCTATATATGCACGTACCCTGATAATTTCCATTTTAGAAGTCTATATTATTATCCATATGAATTAGGTAATTTCTATCGTACCGATTATGAAGTTTCCCGTTTTCAAAATTCACCCGTTTATGTATTTCCTTTCGCGATGAATATTTTCCTTCAAAAGTTTGTTTTCGAAAACTCAGTACCTGTTCTTCTCTGTGCGTAAGATATATTCTTATTTGTTATCACTACGCCTAAGCATTTGCATTTATTCATCTTCTTTGTAACATTATCACCTCGTTTTCATGCGTATTATCTCGGCTTGTTACCATATACTTCCTCTCAGCTATATTAAAACTACAGTAAGATCCTACATTAAAAACTATTCTGATTTGATCCAGTCATTAATATCGCACGGGAGTAATATCTGTCATGAAGCAGAACTGTTTACAGTGGCCGATATAAGGTGTTGTGTGTAAAAAGACAGGAAAGTCAGTTTGAAAAGGTACTACTTCTGCAAAGCAATTGCTTTAAAAAATGCAAATTTAAGAATAAGAATTTTATCTTTATTCAATATACCTAACACGATCTGATAGCTCGAAGAGCTCAGAACTTTCTATCCTTCCTAACACGTTGAATATACAACATAATACATGGATAAATGCCAATGGCCCGTTGGGCAATACTACTATTTTCAGGCAACACGGAATAGAACTTTACTGGGAAACTCTCCGAGTCTCTATAGTAGTGCATTCAACACGCCCTGTTGAAACATACTTAAATGAGTTATGCAGAGTTCTTAAAAATTCAACGAGTCTCCAATTCTTTACCTTAACTGCAACCTTAAATGTTCCACGCAAAGTAAGTAACCCTCAGCTTCCTATATCAAGTATTTCAAAATCATTTGGAGACGTCTTGATACCTGACTTGAAAATACATGCAGAAGTGTGACGTTTACATTAGAGCCATCCATTGAAATTAGAATTATCTTCTTTTAAGTTCATGAGTGAAAGCGTCTCTTTGAAAGTAATTAAAAAGTCAGAAGCTGTAAAATTCCTAAAAACGCCCATGTCAAATAACACGTGCACACCTGCCTTTTTAGGGTACTCCAAAATCGCACATTTATGTCGTCTCCAACAACTGGATTAGTTCACTTCGAAAGTGTGGTGATAACCCATAAGATAAATTATAAGCTATTTTGTTACGTTGAAGCCGTATTTTCCGGCAGTCTTCCTGTCTGGGATCATAAATGAACTTCTACACCTTTAGCAGCAGTGTGCATTGATGTATAGCATTATACTTTAAATATACCATAATAGTTCTGCCTTTAAAAGGCTATCTTTTACTAAGAATTCGTGCAACCTACTTTGTTTCGTCCCCGAATTCGTACCTATTCACATCGTAGAATCTATTTGATTACGCACCATCATCAGAAGCCAGGTATGCAAATTGCTGCACATCTACTGCTGTAAAGTGCTGTATAAGTGAGGTACAGGTACAAATAGAATGACTCTCCAAGTCAGAAGGTGCTGCTTGTTTTATTGATTCAGAAGGCATAACAGTTCCTCATATTGAAATATTGAAATGGACGTGGCTATTTGTATATGGTATTTACCTTTCGTGTGACTTACTACCACTTGCTGTCCTGTGTTATTCGGCGAAACGACGCCCCGGCAAATGTTGAGCATGCAACACACTTGTCACCTGCTACTTCCCAAATCCAAAATAAAGAATTATCTAGTTACCAGGAAGGATTAAACATGGTCTTGGAATATCTAGAATAAATTGTGCAGAAATACTGGATAGAACAAACGCCGAATACAACAACCACACCTGTTCTTTCTCAATCCTACCTCTGCAACTTGGAACAATCAGCTAAACCTGCACCAAGCTGTTACTATACACTCCGCCTTACGCTTCTCGACCGCTTTTCTGAACAACATGCTGTCCTAAATAAAAGCCTATTGTTGTCGACTGAATTAAATATTTTTCTGCTGTTACGCATACAGCTTTGATACACTGCATAAATCAACTACCATTTTCTGCTTCTTTTCTCTCTCTCTCTCTCTCTCTCTCTCGGGACACAGTTTGCTTTTGTGTTCCGCCTAGACGTTTAAATTTTAAGTCTAGGATAAGAAAATGAAAATGCTGAACCAAAACACGTAAATACTGAAACACGATCGCGCACTCAATACAAGATAATAAAGCGTACACATTTATTCCAATGCTGCTGCTGATTAATTTGGAATTTCTCGTAATAATATCTTTATTACTTCGTATTCACTATTAAGTTCGCACATTTGGGAATTTAAAAGATTACATTTTCCAGCAACGAATACTATTGCCAAGGTAAACTAAATTCTCACGCCAGAAAGCGAGTACAGAACAAATTATTCTTGAGAACAATAAAATCGTGCCCCGAAACATTATTTACATAGGTAAAAGAACTCAAATCATTACAAACTCGTGGTTTCACAATTCCTGAAGGTTCCTTACGATTATTGACAGACGAAAAACTAATTGCGTAACATTTATACTTCACCTTAAAAACATTACTTCAACGACTCACAAACAAAATAGTAATTACTGAGTTAATGATTTGAGAACGAAAGGAATAGGTGAAGGAACGGAAGAACCCCGAGAAAATCCGCCCTTCGGTATTTATTTACCATAAAACAAATCCCGCAACCCTACTTTGAACGCATGAACTTTGGCCAGAGAAGTGAGCGCTCTACCGACTACGCCACAGAATTCGTTTTAAGTTAGTATCAACATGGACAATATTTCTAATCCGCAATCTTAAATATAATTAATCACTTGGATCAGCTTCCTCTACTCAACGTAACACATGAAAATGAGCCACCAGTAATAGCCCAGTCATTTTAGGTTTGAACCTTGCGAAAAATAGTCTAAAGCTGAAAATTGGCAGATTTGTTCTATTGGATGTCCTGAACAACATATCAAAAACCCCCTAATCTCCCGTGGTCGCTTCCTGGAATTCCAGGCGGTTAAAGTCTGGGGTGCTGGAAAAGCAGAAGTTATCACTGGAATGGCTGCTACTTACAAACGGTTAAACCCACAAAGCTAAAATAGGTCTCAAATGAAAGATAAATAATAGGGGCTTCAGTTCAAGCTATATATTGTTTTAATTGAACACCATCCAAGGCCGCACAAAACGATTGAGCCCCTCTAAAGTTGAAATGAAACGAACTCATTTTTTCTTTGCTTGGTTATGGACGTTTTGCTATCGCAGATATCGTAAAGCTACCCCGATTTAAAAAGTTTCATCAAACTTTCATCTTTCCATCGGTATCGTTGTCGTGCATGTGCGACTAATAGTTACGGAGCTACCTGCGTTTAAGTGACGCGCGCTGCACTATTGCCCACCATTTACGCAACCGTTATGTGAGCACCTGTAGGCTAGATACTTTACGTAATAATGTTACAAATAATTGTATGAAGCTGAAAATTGGTACATTTGCTCTATTTGATGTCCTGAAAACATATCAGAAGTTCCCTAATCTTCCGTGGTCGCTTTATAAAATTCCAAATGGCTAAACTGCTGGAACGCTGGAGAAACGCAAGGAATCGCTCTTAAATCCAAACGAATAGGCCTACGGAGTTGAAGTAGGGCTCGAATGAAAGACAAAAGAATGGGCTTTATTGTGAGGTGTTCATTTCACATCATGCACTATCGCACAAAGAAATGAAACTTATAAGAACAACTAAAATAACTCTTTTGTTTTTTCCTTAACTCTGGAAACCTTAGTATCAGAGGTATTGCAAAAACTTGATATAAATCGAATGACATATAGGCCTATATTTTATATGTTGGACCAGTAGTTGAGTGGATATACAGATTTAAACAGAGGCGGATCTAGATGGTAAAATATGAGGGGGGGGGGGCAACCAAAACCCTGAATTTGATAGGTATATCATGAGTTTACTATAAACTTTTAAAATATATTAATAATAGCTTCAATTATTTTTGTTACTCAAAAAACTGGGGGCCCAGGCTTCCCGGCCCCGGGTTAGATCCGCCACTGGATTTAAACAAAACACGTCGTGCTTTAACGTAATCGTGTGACCACTGAGCTCCTGATTTTATCTAACGGTAGGCTGCATCATCTTCTCCGCCACTTTCTCGTATCTGCATTTTATAGTTAAAGGGTCTATTTACAATCATCATTTGGTAGTTATATTCATTGTTAATTATTGGGTTGCTTTAACGTAATACAACGGGTGCTTAGGAAGCACGGTTGCAGTGGTATACAAAGTAAAAATGAACTTTTAAAGATAAATATTTTCTTACCTTGTTTCATTAGAGGCGAAGTTCTACCTCGTCTGAATCATCTTCATAGTCAACTACTTTACTTGGACATAACCTATAACATCGTCCATACATTTTGGAGCATGTTAATCCAGCCGTTTCTGCATTTGCAGTTCCTTCTTTCGGTGCAGCCTTCCTTGCAGTTGCAGGATATAATGTGTAGTAGCTCCTCGGGTGCAGGCGGTAGTTTGGTGGGCTGAAGAATATATTTGCCATTTAAAAGTCTCCATCTTCATTATGAAGCGTCCAGAACATTTTCTAACCACTGTTGTTTTGGTGGTACACTCCGAGGAAATGTTGACGTACTGCAGCTGACCTTGGAGGTCTAAATTAATTGACGTAGTTATTGCGGTCTTGGCCACAAGTCTGTTGTACTTGTAAACTCTTAGTTGATCTTATGATTTAAAGCCATTATAAAGTTCAATACGGAATTTATCTCACGTTTTTGATACCCTGTCACAATTTGCGTCAGTCGTATTAAATATATCCACCGTTTCCTGTAGCTGTGGGTTGTTTTCAAGTATACTCAAAGCCATTTTTTCCATTTCATATAAAAGCAAAGTAGTATTACTTCTACTCATGGCATACACAATAGCAAAAAGTATATATATATATATATATATATATATATATATATATATATATATATATATATATATATATATCACCAATCTTGTTTTGGATATCTGAAATATTGTATAATCGGGCTCCATATGACCCAACGCTGGACATGAGGAGATTAATGGTTGCTCCATTAGGGATCGTAGCACAAGCATTACCAGAATGTCACTATCTTAAGCTACCACAGTAACTTTGCGATTACATTTGATCTTTTCCGAAGCAGTAGCACAACTATTAAGCCATCAGCATCTCCCTTGCCTTCCTTCACGTGGATTCCTTCCTTCCCAAGACGAATTTTCAGTTGTTTCATTAGTTGTATTTTGTTTGAACTGTTTGACACATAATCCCCTTGACTACATGTAACCATTTTTGCAGCTTCAACTAAAATATTTGAACAGCTACGTTTCCTTGTTGGTGTAGTGAGTTTTCACATAGCAAATACAGGATACAAGAACTTGTTCGTACGTAGCTGAACTTGGCTAAACAACTTTTCAAAGCAGCACATACCTCCATCCACTATAATTTCATATTCATGGGACAACATTTCATTGATATCATCATCACTAGGAGTGCTCGACTGGAAGAGATCACAAATTCAAGACTATTTTGGTTTTCTTAATTCTGTGTGTCGGAATAGCGCCGGAGGATAAGGGGCTAACTCATACTTTAGATACTTGTTTAGAACTTCCTCTGTTTTCATCACACATGCTATTCGCATAAACATTTGATTCGTATTTACCGGACCGGAACATTTTCATGCAACTTAATACATATACCTGTGTACGAAATAGGTTTTACTCGGTCAGATCTCTTCAATTTTAAATTTCCAAAATCCTTCCCAACCATTCTCTCTACAAAGGCTTTCCCCAAAATTTCAACGGAATCGCAGTTAACTGAAGCATCAGAAATAACTCCAGTCGCGATAGAGATTAAATTGTTAGTGTCCACGTCAAATGGACTACAGGTCATTGAGCCATAGAACAAACTTCTCAAGATCATTGTAGTCGCATTGTAGCCGGCATTCTCGGAGATCAAAATGTTCGGACGACGATGAGGAGATGCCACTGAAGTTTCCCAAGGCTTCACATATTCATAAAGTTCCAGGTAGTGAAAGCATCCAATGAGCCAGGGTACTGTCCGTTATACCTCGGCCTCTCGTAAGTCCTCCAGAGGTTTTAATTGCTGTTCCACAACCATATCACTCCATACTCTACTCCAGAATTTGTCACTTCTTATCGTGAAATAACCTTGAACGGCGAACTTCTCATATTCTTAGGCAGGGATTTCGTTTTCCAAATTTTGCATCTCCTGAATATACAAATGCTTAAATTTAACATAATTTAGGTGACCTGCAGCATGTAGATGAGGCAACATACTTTTTCGCTGTGAAGGTGCAGTTCCCAATCTCCAGTTCTTTCAGCTCTAATAAACAGACGAATCAAATTTACCTACCTAAAATACTGTATCCAAAGTACTGAAGTGCAGCTATTAGATAATAGGTCGTTACATGCGTTTTCCACGATAGATAAAAGTGTTGCGAGAGCGTTGGATTTGCAGACGTCATCATAAGAAACGTAACTTTTCATGAATTCTGCATGCATAATTTGTACCTCTTCCATATCGGCTGGGCAAACGACGGTAGCATTATCACGTGAGGCTGGACAAAGATCACTGCAGGTGCAGTGCGTCGCGTAAATTTATGTAGTTCAACAACTAGTGGTCTTATGTAAACAATAAGGATGTCATTAGAGAGATAAAAGTAGCTTGAAAAGATTTATATCGAGTTTTTGCAATATCTGCGATACTAACGCTTCCAGAGTAAAAAATAACAATAAATAAAAACGAAAACAAAAGGGTTATTCTAGTTGTTTCTCTAAGTTTTTTTTTTTTTTTTTTTTTTTTTTTTTTTTTTTTTTTTTTTGCGGCAGTATATGATGTGAAATGAACACCTCACAATAAAGCCCATTCTTTTGTCTTTCATTCGAGCCCTACTTCAACTCCGTAGGCCTATTCGTTTGGATTTAAGAGCGATTCCTTGCGTTTCTCCAGCGTTCCAGCAGTTTAGCCATTTTGAATTTTATAAAGCGACCACGGAAGATTAGGGAACTTCCGATATGTTGTTCAGGATATCAAACAGAGCAAATGTATCAATTTTCAGATTCATACAATTATTTGTAAATTATTACGTAAAATATGTAGCCTACAGGTGCTCACATAACGGTTGCGTAAATGGTGGGCAATAGTGCAGCGCGCGTCACTTAAACGCAGGTAGCTCCGTAACTATTAGTCGTACATGCACGACAACGATACCGATGGAAAGATGAAAGTTTGATGAAACTTTTTAAATCGGGGTAGCTTTACGATATCTGCGATAGCAAAACGTCCATAACCAAGCAAAGAAAAAGTGAGCTAGTTTCATTTCAACTAGAGGGGCTCAATCGTTTCGTGCGGATTTGGATGGTGTTCAATTAAAACAATATATAGCTTGAACTGAAGTCCTATTATTTATCTTTCATTTGAGACCTATTTTAGCTTTGTGGGTTAAACCGTTTGTAAGTAGCAGCCATTCCAGTGATAACTTCTGCTTTTCCAGCACCCCAGACTTTAACCGCCTGGAATTCCAGGAAGCGACCACGGGAGATTAGGGGGCTTTTGATATGTTGTTCAGGACATCCAATAGAACAAATCTGCCAATTTACAGCTTTAGATTATTTTTCGCACAGTTTGACCCAAATTTTGTCTCAAATGACTGGGCTATAAGAAAAAACCTGCTTGTTTCCTTAATTCCAAAATCTAAGGATTTTGGCGAAAAACAAGATATAGAAGAGTAATATACAAACATGATGGAGATTCCAATTATGATTTTTTTTTCCACGATAAAGGTATGAAGATGTCAACATTGAAACACGAATTGAGTATCATGGAACTTAAGTTACTTACTTCCACAGTCTAATGGAAAAAATTATTACTGCAAATTGTGATTGTTCCTATTTCCTCTTTTTTATTTCACTGCGAATTGCCAAATAAAGAAAGCCAATGTTCGTTACCTATTTTAGGAGAGTAGTGAGGGTTAATCTCCAGAACATTTTTTGTGCCCAGCTGTTAAACGTCTTATCTGAAAGAATCTTGGTTTATAGAACTTCTCACATTTGAATCAAAGAATTACTAAAGAAAAACACTGAAACTTTATTTGAAGTCATGTACCATAAAGACTTTGCAAATTGCTGCGTATTTTTAATGAATATTAAAATGAAGTAACGGTTCTCCCCTCACATGGAAACCACATCTAAAGAAAGTGGCTGACAAAGCTTATCAGCCCATGTATATTGTAAAGCGCTACACTAGCACAACCTGGAGCCTACAACCTAATACAGATCTTAACACATACAAAGCTCCCATACGTCCAGTGCTTACGCTTGGGTTTCCACCTTCCTACCTACTACGAAAAGTTACGCATCCTTGAGCGCGCCACGCATTCCGCATCGCACATCGTATTCATTTACCTAGTCCAACCCGTGAGCTATATAATCTCATCACATTCTCCGACATCACGTATCATCTTGAATCCCTTAGGCAGAAGTTCATCACAGTCCGATATACTTCTCATCAGTCATTACTCCTTGATACACTGCTCCACAAAGCTTAAGCAACTCGAAGGAAGTAGCAGAAAATAAAACGACAAGATCACTGCAGCAAGTATAATCAACAAAAACATGATACAAATGAATAATGCAACACAAATGAACAACAATAATACAGTTAGGATGTACAAGGTGGCCCAAAATTTCTGAACCACTATACCTCGACATGTAAAACTGGACTGTGTGACGGTATAGGTAATCAATATGGCGTATGACCACCACGAACAGATACACAGGCACGACATCTGGCCTCCATGCCGCAAATCAGTGTTAATCAAGTCTTGCGGCAGATGGTGCCACTCGAGAAGAGCTGTATGGATTGCGCTGCACTATTCGCTGTCCAAGAGCATCCCACACATGCTCAATGAGATTCAAGTCCGGCGAGTATGCAAGCTATTCAATGCGTGTAATTGCTTCGCTCTCCAGATAGTCGGAAATTAGATGTGCACGGTATGGGCGCGCATTGTCATCCATGAACAGGAAGTCCGGACCAATGGTCCGCGGAAACTGAGCACAAGTGTATGGAGAATTTCATCCTGATACCGTTGTGCCTCGAAGTGCCAATATGGAGGTCCGTTTCTCCATTCAGTATGGTCCTAACCCACACCATGATGGAACCATCGCCAAAGGACGGACGTTCAGCAATGAAGTTTGGGTGATAGCGTGTTACTGGCTCTCTCCACACTAACACAGACCAGAATCAGACGACAGGATGTATCAAGACTCATGGGAGAATCTAACGCGCGCCCACTGGTGTTCCCCCTACGCAACATGTTCCTGACACCATGTGTAACGCGCACGTTTGTGCTCCCGTTTGAATGGCATACACAGCACAGACCTCCTGGCATACAGTCCTGCTGTATTAAGCTATCGACGAACAGTTTCACGACTAACACGTTGTCCCGCCGCCTGAAACAAATCATTTGCCAGTTAAGAGCATGACGTTTGACGGCCGACGTTTTCCCCGGGAAGACCTCCTCCATGACGTCTACTGACTGCATGCATGTCCATTTTGGAAGCGACTTCACAGCCTTGACACAACACTTTACTTCACATTGAATTCCTGTGCCACGTCCTCTTGGGATCGGCCTAATTCCAACCACTCAATTATTCGCCCGCGGTCAACGTTACTCAAATGTCGTCTGCCAGGCATTGCAAGGTGTCTACGCTTGATATCCCACACAGGAACGACCAACTCACTGTTTGCAGCCTCGGACACAACTGGGCTGTCGTGCAGGCTTCGTGGCAAAATTTACTCACCGCAGTTGCGACGGTGCTACGCACGCGCTATAGTGGGCCCTCGTCTTGCTTGTGCGTCTCGTTGTATGTGCATGCCTCCTACCAGTGTTTAAATGGGTCCCACATATCACTTATCCCACGTTCTCTCGGGTTGCTTAGGTTTTCTGGAGCAGTGTACTATGCACTATTATTCACTTCATCCTATCCGTCCTCTCTATGTTTACTTCCCACTCAGTCACCTATTCATTCTCTACTGCTACACACAGCCACCTGATCACCTGGATTTACTCTTACTAGCAGACTATTAAATTCATGCTCGTCTACCGCACGTTTCCCCATCATTTACTGAACAATACGATTTTTTGTCTCTAACAGGGCTCCTTACGTCTTCATCAGCCTAGAGCAGCCTCTAGGCAGAAGATAACTTCATCTGTTATACTATTGTCTCTTGTGTTGTCCCCTGTATCGCACCTCTCTCCATCATTCATCTTCATTCTCTTCTAATTTAAATTTGTAGTTAAACATTTAAGGATTCCTCAATCACCATAAACAACTGTATAGTTGTATTTGAAGCTACGTTTTATGTACCGGTATATGCATATATTTTCTACATGTTAATTTCGATATAAACCGAATTTATATACGCACTTCCTTGATATTTTCACCCTATCATTATGTGTGTTCATATATAATTTCTAACATATCAATTTATACAGTTGTTCTAAAGGAAGTTTCAACTTACCTCTAATTTATGATTATGATTACAAAGATCATAATGTTCAGATTGTGATAATAAAAACAACTAAATAAGAATCACTCTGCTCATACGCTCATTAATTTTTGATCCATATTCCACCAACCCTACCACCTAAAAGGGAGTGTAGCCCCTGGCTATCACAAGATAATAATAATAATAAATATCTCAAAGCTAATTATGAAGAACTAAAAATATATATCTGTGATGGAAGTTAATCAAATAGGGTCAGTGAGGGTAATTATGAGACAGATTTCACAACTTTTGCACGTTACTCAGCTTACATTAGTTTTGATCATATGGTTCAGTTCCACTTAATCAGTAGGTCCCGTCTCATATAGCCTCTATGCTGAAAGGGACGTTAAACTCTAAATCATCAATATTAGTTTTGAAAGCAGTTAACGTAAGCAGCAGTTTATAGTGCCCCCAATGGCAGAACTTTCTTTGTCTTTCTGCGATGAGCTTCTGTAAGTCAAAAATTTTCTGCAACAATTCCAAAATAAAAAATCAAGATGATACTATCATACTTTTATTACAGTGTTACATGGCAATTATTCTGCACAAACGCGGCAGATTTTCTGCGATCACATCGCAGATCGCGGCATGTTCTGCTATGGGGATAGTGCCTATAGAGTAACAATTTGCTGCCAACAAATTTCCTGTCATCTCATAAGTTGATAAGTAAATGGCAAATTTGTGCCGTCTCATAATTTCCCTCCAAAAGGGTAATTATGATACACTGGGTGGATAAATATGAGACACCTGTTGTTCCCAGCTTGCTGTATATGATATTGAGGTATGAAAGTCCAATTGTGAGACAAAGTAGTCTTCGTTATTTTGTATTTATTACATAAAGTTATACAAATATTTGGCTGAGTTACACGAAAATAACTAAGAAAGCGGAAATAACTACTGATGTTAGAATTCATGATTTATTCTAACATTTTTGTGAGTGAGTATAATAGGTCTATAGGCTAATAGGCTATATTAGATAGTTTCAGGTTACAAAACAGGCTCATGAAACAAATTTAGACCAAGTTCTAGGCTGTTTACTAAAAACCAACTAAAGCTACTTCTATTCTAAATGATTCATTAAGTGAAGAGTTGGTAACAGATACTCGTGAGTACATGTCTGGTGTGGTACAGTTACCTAATTGTAAATTGTAATGTTTTTATACTTAATATATCCTATTATGTGGTTTTGTATTTTAGAAAGATACATGATGTATACCTCTGGTACTTGAAATTTTTTTTTTCTGACAACTGTAATGCTTACATGAGAATTTCTCATGCTTTGTAAGCTAATGAAGCAGTCAAATAAATGAAATGAAATTTGTTTTTATGTGTTAGTATATTGATATGCAGCCTAGGCTATTTTCAACAAAATAATGTAAGTCTACAACTTTGAAAATTACTAAGAGACAAGATTATAGGGCTACCTAAACTACAGAATACAACTTTTTTGAAACTGTAAAATACAGAGACATATTTCAGTATGCGTCTCATAATTACCCTCCGAATAAGCAAAATGAGATACAACAGCAAAAAATTGTAACTCTGGGACAAAAGCCCAAGGCATAAATTCAACTTGGGTAACAGCTGACCTACCAAGCTTCCATCAACATCCACTCGTTTCACAATAGTGATATTACTGCACAAGTAGATATAAATGTTAATCATAGGATTTCAGATTTCAAATGTAGACAGAGCATTGTGAAGGATGTTACTAAATGCTTGTGCTCTTAATTTGTATTTATAATACAGTGGTTGAAGATTAGTGAGGGGTATGTCATAATTACCCTCCACAGGCATAATTACCCTCACTGACCCTACTTTTTTTAAGTGAATCTTTTTGACCAAATGGCTTATGCACGTGCTTCCTATGTGCGTGGTCCGGATCACACATTAAGGAATGGGTCTCAATACCATATAGTTTAGACAGGGTTCATACTGATCTGGAGAAATTTATTTCCCTGACTTTTGGCAGGAAATTCCCTGACTTTCACGACAGGTGTCGGATGACGTTGATATATAAATAAGGAATAAATAGCGGTGAATATTTATATATGAAAACATTTATTCTATTGAGACAAATAGTAATAAATTGCTCATACGTACATTCCACTTACCTTCCATAAAAATCTGAGCAACGTCCCATACTGTAATCATTAATGGTTGGCTAAGCTGAAATTGGTGTGCAATTAATGTTAGGGGAACTATATTTTATAAAATTTCCCTGATTTCGTCCCCCCCCCCCCCCCGAGTTTCCCTGACTAGTAGGAACCCTGTTCAAAGCAAAAAGTGAATGCTAAGCTGTCTTCTTAAGCACCATTTGTCTTGCTGCTCCCTCAGCATAGGCAATGCTTCTAGTGGAAGTCCATCGTCAACATAGATCTAAATATCACTGTAGCAAACGAAATAAACTGTCTAGGTAAAGATGTTGTTAATCAAGATGTGCTCAAAAGTTAACATTCCTTTAGAATAAAAATCTGACCTCAGGCAAACACACTTATTACTACTGATCTCTATTACACTCTGTAAAGAAAAAATAGCGACACTTGCTCTAATATGGTTTTATCAACATACTTTAATCAATATGAATTTTTACATGAATTCCTGACAATATTACAATGCAGATTCCTAATGAGCAGTTCATTCTTAACACTTGCGCCAGAGTTTCAGGCTTTTGACATGAATTTAGTGAATTTATATGCATATATAAGTAGCTATGTGTGTTTTGAGCAAAATCGTTTGTAGGAAGAGTAATTCATAAAACTGAAAAAGATCAACAACAATAGCAGAAAACAAGAAATGGAATTTCTTTAGGGTAAGACATATTGTGTGCAAACATCGAGAAGTACGATACACCAAACTAGTATTTTGTATGTGCACCATGGGCTTCCCGCATTGGTAACAAAGCTATTGCAAAATGCAACCTCGATATCACGGAATAACACCCGGATTATCTGTTCCTTGAATTCCATTCTATTTGAGATAGTTGTCTATTGAAATTTCTACTCATATTGATCCACAAATTTTCAACTGGATTCATGTCGGGTGAGTTTGTAGGCCACACGAGCCTCTAAATAGTCATATTCTTGAACCACGTATTAACAATTTTGGCTCGGTGACATGAAGCATTATCGTCCTGGGAAAGGAAGTAGTCCATATTTTCTTCAGAAAAGTCATCTTTAGCTGTTGTAAGAACTTTACGTACCAGAATTTGAAGATATTTTCGTGCATCAAACGATCCTTCACATATATCCGTCGTTCTGACGTCTTTAACGGTGAACCATGCCCATATCATCACTCAGTAACTGACTATTTGAATCTCTTAAGCAAAATCCTTGTCAAGTTCCTTGCTTGTTCGTATCCACAACTTCACACCATTATCGTTTCCCACTATTCTAAACTTCTTTTCAATGAAGAAAACGACATGCTTTCAGTTGTCATAAGTCCAAGTTGCATATTGACTCACAAAATTACATGTTGAAGTCCTCTGTGTTTTGTCAGTTTCGACTTTCTACGCGGTTTTTTCTTTGTAATATCCTCTTCATATAGTCAAGACAATACAGTTGTACAAGTAACTGCAGTTCCAAGATCATGTCAAACTACAAAAGCGATTTTTGGGGAAATCACTCATTAAATCTGCGGTGCTATTGATTTCATTTAGCAATCTCCTCTGGGTGATGTTTTCTTTTTTCTTTCACACTGTTGACGAAGGGACGATTTGTTATGCTGTTTCCACTTGTGAATTACTCTTCCTGCCGTAGAATGATGGATTCTCAGAATTCCATCTATTCCTTTAGAGATTTGCCACAACTCACATTTCTTACCCATCTTATTTGTTTACAGTCCACATGTAGCAACAATTTCACACACAAACAACACAGCACAACAAAAATTTTGCTACTTGACACACTGTCCAAACAATGAGAAAGCAAAAAACAATCATAAAATGCTATTTACCTCAGCCTACACATCACAAATGCAATGCAGAATTCTTACTACAATAATTTACGAGACGCACTCAGTGCCATCTATCGAAAATACTACTGATACACAAACAATTGACAAGCGATGTCCTACACCACAGGTGTCACAGATAACGCAAATGAACTATCTCACTCTTCATTTCCTTCTATTCCTCTTCTAACGGGCTGCAACTATGGTTTTCTGTGTAAGTTAGTTTGAGAATTGAGGTGTCGCTATTTTTTCTTTACAGAGTGTAGTTTCCACAATACATCATTGCCTTTACCGGACATAGTGTAGCAAAGATTATTATGTGTATCCTCTGATCAGAATTCATTTCTACTTAAGCAAATTATTCATTTTTTTTTTTTTTTTTCATTTTATAATGCATCAAACCTACAATTAATTTTCTTTAAACAATATACACATTCTGCTTATATAATTTTTGTACACATATAGGCTACATATATAAAGTTAATTTGTCTATAAAGAATACTAACCTTGATAGTTCTGTGACGTATGGCGTTTCAAAACATTAACTTCTTCAAGAAAACGAAACTAAACTTTCAAAATCCAGTAAAATAAATGCAGAATAATACTGAACTGTTGAAGCAACAACGAATAAAGCATAGAATAAACACACAAATGATGAACATAATGATACAAATGTATCAGTTGTAGTCTGGGTTTTTCCTCAGAATAACAAAACCTTCCATGATTGGTGTCAAAGGAAAATACTCTTCCGTTGCTAATTCAGCTTTTTCTCCATACTGCAGCAACACAGGTGTGTTATGAGTTTGAAATCCAGTTATGGTCTTCGGTTTTCCTGCTTGTCCTATGGCATCCACGGGCATACCAACACGGACTGGTACAGATATCGAATTCAAATGTTCATCAAACGTAACTAACATCCGCGGCTGCATTGCCGTTGCAAGCAAGTACAGGAGATAATGAGACCTTCCTAAGATTGTATTTTTAACATCCAACAAAGCAATGGCAACGCCAATCAAACCAGACAATGCGACAGGACTAAGAAGCATTCGATCGCAATGATATGGTGACAATGTGATTGTTCCCTTTCCAAGATGAGTTAAACCTTGAGCAATCCGCACCATAAACAAGTTTTCTGGGTCTCTAGCATGGTATTGTGCTAATTGCCTCAACATAGCTGCCAGTCGTGCATTGTTTGTTCCGGCACCAACAAGACCCATTGCGAATATTGCATTATGAGCTACCTCAGGATCATTATCATGAGAAAATTTGCTTAATGTATCAATAATCTGTAGTTTAGGATTTGATATTGAAGTCAAAGCTAACGCTATAGGAACAGCTCTGCGAATTACGGGCTCGCAATATCTTATTAAATGACCGAACATTCTAAATGCCATTTCGGAGCTAATATCCTCGCCCATTGCTATCAACGCAATTCCTACGACAGCAACTGCTTGCTGTGACGTCAAATCTTTCTCTTGTTTTGCTTTATCAGACTCAGTTTCTTTTTCCTTAGAACTTTTCTGTCCTTCCTTCTTCTTTTCGTCTGGCTTCTTCGCTGGCTCGTAGTGTTCGCTACAGATGTGTAAGAAACGTTGAATCTGAAGAACATTACCTGTCCCAGCATATGCACACGCTTCGATCATTGCAATCGCCATTGATTTATAAGGATCTGGCACTACTTCCAAAGAAGCCAATATAACGTCTATTGAATCTTGTTTCCCAAGCACACACAGACCTAATCCTACAGCCAAAAATCGTGCAAAGGTGTTCTGAAGATCCTTCTCTGTCTTGTCTATAATAATTTGAAGAATTGCATCTATCACAGCATGATTACACGATCCCACGGATATCATTCCACAAGCTAGACCAGTTAACCCAATCACCTCCATATCTGAATCACTGCTATTTAATGCAGGAAGAAGTTTTTCTAACACCGCATCTCTATTAGAACCAGCATATGCAAGGCCAAGTCCTAATATTGAACAAATTCTCATTATTTTCTGCTTATTGAGAATATAATCACTAAGTAATGCAAGTGCGGGATCACATTCATTGCGAACACCACAATTCACAACTCCTACCGCTAATAACGAACCTGCTTTAATATAATCTTCCTTAGCATAGAGAAATTTATCAATCTGCGTAAGGCCTCCATCAACATCCCACAGGCGGATCAAGCCGTGAGATGCTGTCGCACTTAACATACCTTCTTCCTTATTTCTGAACAACCATTTATTATCGTTGGATATTAATTTGTCGGTACCAAACCCAGTATTTAGGAAACCGTTTACAAAAGTGGTGGCTAGGTTTTGACGTGCTGAATCAACCTGGGCACCAAAGGTGGAATGAGTATTTTCTAAATGTGATTTATAAACATCTTCTGGTACTTTTGGTTCCATAACATCCAATTCCCGTGCAAGATTCAAAAAGTGGTTACTTAAATGAGAGTTAGACATAATCTCAGTTAATTCGTCATGATCCTCCATTTCTTCCGGTAATTCTAAATAAATCTGTTGCCGGCCTAACATAAAGGCTAATTGTTTCTGTATGGATTTTCCAGACCCAGCTACTCTAAATTTTGCATAGAGATCTTGCATTTGCTTATTCGTATCTTTCTCATTTTCTATGGTACAATGTGACTCCCTTGCCGCTAGTTGTTCAGCAATCGATGTTTTAGAATCTTGCACATCTGTGCAAGACATAAATATATCCTGCATAACTTGACGCTCGTTTAGTTGCATTGCCATGCATAATGCCTGAGGATACTGGTGAAACTTACGATATAGCCTAAGGCTTACTTTCAATAGTGTTGTGTTTTCAGGGTCTGGTACATACGGAACGCAACCCAGAAGGTACATACAAACTTTAGGATACGCGATTTCATCGCAGTAATCTGCTATTAAGCTTAACATATCGGTCTCCATCAGTAAATCACAAGCTTCTACTTCTGCGTTATGAGCCATGTGATACGGTATTATTTTCCATGTTAATTCTTCCAATTTACGACGCATTTCAGTATCATTATCCTTTAACTCTGCCCATTCTCTACCTACTTCGCTAGATAGATGTCTCACATACTCATGACCCAATTCCTTTAGAGGAATATCATTCCCCAACAACCTGTACCGAAGAGTTTCACGATTTGAGCCCGCTGTCGTTGCTAAAACAGACAATATATCCGCGCAACATTTCTTGTCATCATTATTTTTAAGCTTTTCATACACTGCTTTCAATGCCTCGTAATGCGGTTGCATAAATTTGACTACTTTTGGAACAGCTGATGTTTCACATCCTACACCTTTTACATGTTTCGATAGACGCTTCAGGTTTGATGAATACACATCCACATTGTTTTCTTGAAGTTGCTGCATAATACTGTTCAGTTCATTTTGTAAGTCCTTTTCCTCTTCGGTAGAACTTGTATTTTGAGAATTATCTGGCATATCGTATCTTGCCTTCTTCATTTCCGAACTAAATGATCTTCCTCTTACACTCACGTAATTTGCACCAAATAGTCAGCAGTCTCACAGTTTCAGTTTACAAATTGTCAATTCCGCTTTCTTCACACCTCTGTTACTAACATCAAGAGAATGACAGTCAAATTTTCAATGCGCGCTGTTACAACAACTCAAACATCCCTGACACCTACCAGCATACAGTGAAAACAGTAACGCTCTTCTTCTTCTTTTACACACAAACCAATACACAAAACTAATTTGTCTTACCTGGAATGCCCTGTTTTGAATATTTACATGTTTGACCAATCAAAGTTAAACAATTCAAGCCACAATTGTTGGTATATACTTTGAAAATTTGCAGCGCCTGTAACATCTTAACTCCTGCCATGTTTTACAGTAATCTTCTGCTTATCAGTGTTGCTCATTAATGCCGCTTATATGCACTATAAATATTTTCTTCATATTTCAAACTGAAGATTTGAAATCGAACATGCTTCTAGAATTATTGTATTGTTTGTTTGTTTACTACTGCATACAAATGATTGAACTAAATTGTAAGAACCCCCTGAAAAAAGTTGCACAATGGATTAATGTATTTATAGTTACAATTGGTACTATTTCACGTGTATAAGCATACACTGCACAAGATGAATAAATGAGCATAGTTTTCCGCATTGCTATTCTCGTTTTTTAGTGGTTCTGTTTACACATCCGGTTACAGTAATCAACACCAGTCTCAGTACTGTACGGGTTTGTGTGATTAATGGGAAAATGTTAAAATATTATTATTTATAGTTTTACAAACGACTGCTCTAGTACCGGGATATAATGCAAAAAAGAAAGAAGTTTGTGGTGTAATCACTAAAATTTTAATGCCAATCAGAAATAAGGAAAGGGGATACGTTGGAAAACTCGTAAGTACTACAAATCTCACTCGTACAATAATTGACAAAGGAGAATATAATATATAGTATCAAAATTAAAATATTAAAACATTGAATGGTAATAGTATACCTGAGAACCCCCCGATCTGCGTTTCTTCTGTGTTCTATTACCATTTCTACATGAAATACCATAAATTTTCTACGTAGTGCAATAGTAAGAAGTATCCATGTGCAAAAGACATGCGATATGCGTTAAATTCCCCCCCCCCACACACACACACACAGTCATAGATAAAGTACAAGGGCACTACACATGCAGATATGAAGTACAGGTACGTTCTTTTTTTACTTTCGTATCAATCGATAAGTAAATAAAAGTCACTTTGTTACCCCTTTGTAAGTTCATGCATACTCAACTAATAATCCCTAAAAGTATGAGCGTCCTGCTCCTTCGGGAACTGATGCAGCTTCATGTATACTATATTCCATTGAATTTCTATTCACAAATACTCAGGGTGAGGGCGTTTTGTACTGTAATCTGCGCATGTAAATCACTCGTAATTGTCACCTCGAACCAGAAGTTACAAGAAGAAACTTGTAAGTAAGGCTTTGGTCATGAAAACTAAATTGAAATTCGGATACGTAATTATTTATATTCTTAGCATATGTTTAGTTTTGGGGATTCAGTCTTTTATGTTAATATTAAGCAAATTTCGCGTTGTCTTCGGGCTAGGTTAAGTTACGTTTAACCAGTACTTGCATCATTGTATTCATGCACCCATACGTATGCTGAAGGTAACTACCAATAGTCACTACAGCCTTTCGCATAGTTTAGTACCATGCAGTGTATTTTTATTCCATTGACTTCTTAAATTACACAGGAATTTATTACCATTATGTAACATCAACTCCCGTCTCCTGTAAAACTACTAATTTTTACTTTTGTTCCCCCAAATCTAAACATAACCCATATTTTTACGTGTAGATCAAAAAGAAATACAAGTAATTCCTGTTCCTTTACTGCTGTGTATTTTTTTACTACTATTTGGTCTTCTTAATGATGGAATTGTTTCCAGGTAGTTGACGAGAGGTTAATTTAGGTTGTTTTGTGACTATTGTCAACGTCGATTGCAGTAAGGCTTATTCTCTGAAAGCTACTACAGTTAATAATTATACAAAAATGACGAGCGTTAGCTATTGAAATTGTGTGAAAGATACGGTGAACTGTTTACAAGTAGAGCGTTACTAGTATGAAACCTACCAAAACATACCTGTTTTCACTACCCTGGCTCAGGCACATGCCCACCGTCGCTAACGCGCCTGCTCCGTTCGGACGCGAGCAAAGTGACTCTGACTCACTTTTTTTTTCACTCTAGTTTCTACGTCATAGATTCCAGATATATATATCACAAGGAGAAGTTAATTTTTCTGACACATCATCTCCATCCGTTTGTACATGGTTTGCCCTAAGCGCTATGTCAGTTTGATACAGGGTCAAGTTTTTGATGCTCGTCGTAAATATTGCTTTAAAAAGGGTGCAGACCCAGTTAACGAAATAATATT
This sequence comes from Thermobia domestica, assembly GCF_964235325.1. Classification (NCBI taxonomy): domain Eukaryota; kingdom Metazoa; phylum Arthropoda; class Insecta; order Zygentoma; family Lepismatidae; genus Thermobia; species Thermobia domestica. The sequence continues at coordinate 146,830,730 of NC_137455.1, read as the reverse complement.
TATATTTCTTTATATAAGAGATGACTTATGAATTATTTTAGGAGTTTCATTCTTGGGTGTAGATTCACTTTAAGAGAGCTGAACTGTTACGGCTTGCAAACGTGCCGTAAAACGGCGGTGCAAAGTACACCAACCAACTTACACTAGATGGCAATAGCACAGAGGCATATCGAGGAGGCACATCAGCGATGATGGGTGTGCTCATAAACTAAGAGATTGGTAAAAAGTACTTTCCATATTTGTTATGTACATTTGAAAAAGCTACTTTTGCATATGAGAGGAAATTAATAACTTACTTTGTACTGGAACATTAACTTCACATGGTTAAAATAAGTGGTCCCTCGCTCGTGTGATTACTAGGGAAGTCGTTTGACATATTCTGGAATATCAGCGGATGAGCATTGCTAACCCAAAATAGTTATTTATTTTTTTAATGGCACTACATCAAGTTATTACATATTTCAAATCCATATACAGGGAGTCCATAAAGTCCTGCAGGAAAGTAAAAGTCTATAACTTGGAAACCGTTACGTTAAAGTGTATAAATTTTTGGGGTTTAAAGAAGGGAAATTTAAAGATTTGTTCTGGCCACAATGCTCGATGACGTTTGCGCTGGTAATCACGTGACTTAAGATGGCGTCTATTTAAGAAAAGGCAGAATATATTTTGTGGTTTGCGGAATTAAAATCTTGCGTTTCAGTGCGGAGAAAGTTCCAAACAATGTATGGGAAAACACCCCCAGCAGAAACAAATATCAAGAGGTGGTACGAGAAGTTCAAACAAACGGGAAGTGTGTCAGATTTACCACGCAGTGGAAGGCCAGGAACGAGTGACGATGTGATTCACACGTTGCAGGACAGCGTAGCCAGGAGTCCAATGAAGTCGCTTAAACGTAGGTCATTGGAACTGGGAATACCGAAGTCAACGTTACACAAGATCGTACGCAAGAATTTGAAGGTCCGGCCCTATAAGTTAAAATTTGTGCACGAGCTGATAGAGGAAGACTGTGACATGAGAATGGAATTCTGTGAGTCAATGCTTACCCGCTTACAAGAAGATGGTGACCTTCTGTCTCGATTTCTGTTTTCAGATGAAGCCATATTTCATGTGTCAGGAAAAGTGAACAGGCACAACTGTCGAATTTGGGGGGTAGAAAATCCACGTGAATTCGAGGAGCACAAGCGGGGTAGTCCCAAGTCAATGTGTGGTGTGCTGTTTCAATAGACCACATTATCAGCCCTTATTTCTTCGAGGAAGAGACGGTAAATGGTAACAATTATCTGAACATGCTACAGATATTTCTTTTGCCAGAACTTACTAGGTTAGGCATCCTTAATGAGGTCCACGTGCAACAGGATGGGGCATCGCCGCACTATGCCCTTCAAGTTCGAAAGTTTCTTAACGAAGAATTTAAGGAGAGATGGATTGGCCGAAGAGGGCCCACGCCTTATCCTGCAAGATCACCAGATTTGCAGCCTTGTGATTACTGGCTGTGGGGACACGTGAAGACCAAGGTGTATTCGCAGAAGCCAGCTAATCTGCACGATCTCAAGAACAAAATAACTGATGTGATTTTGAACATTCCAGACGAGCATCGCCAACATGCAATTCTTGGTTTCCCAAAAAAACTGCAAAAGTGTTTGGACGTGAATGTGCATAATTGGAGGTTTGACAGTGCACCTTAACTAGCTGAAACAAAACTTTGAACCTTTCTATAAGTACACGAAAAAGTATTTTTTAATACATTACGTAGGTTCCAAGTTACAGAGTTTTTTTTTCCTGCAGGACTTTATGGGATTCCCTGTATTATACGAAAGCTTACAATACCACAATTATTATACAGTATTACAAACACAGGACACTACAACATCCAAATTTCGAAACCTCTACGACAGTAGCAACACAACTGAGACATTCTTTCTATTTAGGATTTCATTTCCACTGTATTTCGGTCATCTCTGTGATCATGATCCCGTGCATATGTATTGTCAGCAGAAACTGTTACTTTAATTCCAGTAATCTAATAGTGTCTTCTCCCTGTTTAAAACATAAATAAATAAATAAAAACAGTCCCAAATATCCCAGAAAACGGACTCTTTCTTTATAAGTTATATTCACCACTTGTAGGATTTAATCCAATCATTTCCTTCAACTTAAAATTTCTTTCCAAAAGAAGTCTAAAGTGCGGAATTCAATATCACTAACGTTGAAAATCCACTCTGAAAAATTTAATCTCTTCAAAATTAGTGTACATTCCAGTATTATAAAGGGGAGCATGGGCGCTTAGTGGTAGAACGCTTACCTCTGGTGCATGCGGTCCCTGGTTCGATCCCTGGCCAAGCAAGTTTGTGGTGGACAACATTCACTTACTTCAATCATCGTCGGACGTTAAACTGAATTTTTTCATTTCATTTTTTGGCAGTACTGTAAAGAATTGTTTTAATACTAGCTGAACCTGCGCTCTCTACACAGCGCATCATTCGCATATGAGCATAAATATCCTTCTCATTCCTCACTCTGTATATGTCCCTTTACAGACACAAGTGAAAAAAGTCTTGATTAAAAAAAAAAAATCGGCAAGGCGTATCATAAAGGGGACCTCAATATTTCGCACCGTTTGCAAGATTTGAGCCTACTTCCGGTTGGAGTTTCTAATTCATGCATGACCAGCGTTTTCTTTCTTCTTGCACGCAGTATGTAATAAGCAAATACATTACACACGCAATTAATTATAATCGCAGTTATATAGGGTGTTCAATGGGCAAATCACTCCAAAAATAAAGATTCATCCTACTGGTTAAACTGGAGAAATGGTTATCGTTCCTTTTTCATTATTATTTGGCCATGAAATAAACGCCTGAGACATATGCAACCCCTGTATACAACATCGATGTGTTGGAATGTATAACGCGTAGTATGTGGTGCTTCTTTTTTTAAAAAAAATTCAACGCTTCCATGCGTACCCTAAAAAATGTAATAAAGAAATAACGGCCATGTTTTTAAAATATTCAATTAGAACTGGACAATCTACGCAAAATTTCCAATCGATCAGTGTAAACGTCATCTTTCTAGAGCCTGTAGTTTCCGAGATCTCATTGTCGAAAGGATTGGCCACAAACATTTAAATTTCCACAACACATAGTTTAAAAGAACTCGGAAGATGGAAGCACAATTTGTGTGCATTGATTTTGGAGAAGGCTTATTAAAATACAAAGGCTTTGAACAACAATTTTAATCATAAACTTTATGAAAAAGATCTAGTTAACTGATTTATTTAAAGTACTCGCACTTAAAATGTTGTCTCTGTTAAACGTGAAATCACACATCACCGTAAATGAAAGATTTGAAAGCCATAGTTATACGTTGGAGCTCGGGCGCTTTTAATTGCTATTATAGCATTTTAATAGACAGATTACTCACACTTTCTTTCTTTCTTTTTTAATTCTACTTAAATTAAGTGCCGTTATATACTATTTAATCTTTTTAACTTTTCATTTCAGATCACATCTTCCCAACCTAAAGATTTCAAAATATAACACTGAATAATGAAAAGCAGCATTATAAACTTTCATTTAATATGTAGATTTGAAGTACATAATAGTCTGACATAGTGCTATTGTAAAAATATAACTTTATGTTGGATTGGCAACACTATTAATCCGGTGATACTGCAATGTCAAACTATTTCTCTATCGATATTTGCGTCGTACAAAATTTCAGCTTTTTTTCTTTGTTTTTAATCGTAGTTTAAAGTTACAACAGCTTTTCATAATAAATGATCCACCCTGTATATTACTCCCATTGTAACATAATATATTTCACATGCATACTTTGCAAATTTGTGCATGCTGTTCCGAAAGAATACCAGGTATTTGAAGTTTAGTTCAGTTTAGTCATTTAGAGAAGCAAGTGTGTGTCAACCTCCTTGTATACAAAACTTCGCGAATTTCATGTAGACATTGTTTTGAAGTAATTTATAAATATTTGTCGATCTATTAAAATCCCACTTAATGTACCGGGAGTGTCACTGTTACTCGAAAATTAATTTCAAAAATTAAACTGTCCTATTGTTCACGTTATAAGATTTGTTAAATGAGGTATCCTGTAGTTGTGTTTACATTTTAATTTATTTGTATGTCCACTGAACTGTACTTAAAATATTATGCAATAAAAGTGGTCTTTGAAATTAATCGTCAGATAAAAATGATACCCAAGGCACTTTAGGTAATATTTTAATCGTTTACTAGATGAACCTGCGCTCTCTACACAGCGCATCATTCGCATATGAGCATAAATCTCCTTCTCATTCCTCACAACATATGTACATGTCCCTTTACAGACACAAGTGAAAGACGTCTTGATTAAAAGAAATCGGCAAGGGGTTTCATAAAGGGGAGATTTTTTCAATTATTTTTTCTCAATATCTCGCACAGTTTGCAAGATTTGAGCCTACTTCTGGTTGGAGTTTCTAATTCATGTATGGCCAGTGTTTTCTTTCTTCTTGCATGCAGTATGTAATAAGCAAATACATTACATATACAATTAATTATAATGTCAGTTATATATGGTGTTCATTGGGCAGAACACTCAAAAAATAAAGATTTATTTTAGACTCGAGAAATGGTTATCCTTCCTTTTTCACTATTATTTGGCCATGGAGCAAACGCCTGAGACATATACAACCCCAATATACAACATTGTGGTGTTGAAATGTATAACGCATAGGATATGATGCTTTTTTTTTTATTTCAACGCTTCCAGTGTACCCTAAAAAAGTGTAATAAAGTAATAATGGTCATGTTTTTTTAAATATTCAATTAGAACTGGACAATCTACGCAAAATTTCCAATCGATCAGTGAAAACGTCATGTTTCTAGAGCATGTAGTTTCCGAGATCTCATTGTCGAAAGGATTGACCACAAACGTATAAACATAGTTTAAAAGAACTCGGAAGATGGCAGCACAATTCACTTGCATTTATTTCGGAGAAGTCTTATTAAAATGCAAAGGCTTTAAACGATAATTTAAATAAAGTACATCTTTTTAAAAATATTTGTCTGTTATAAACGTGAAATCACAAACAACCGTAAATCAGAGATTGGAAAGCTAAAGTTATAGGTTGGAGCTCGGTCGCTCGTAATTGGTATCGTAGCATTTTAATAGAGAGATTGATGATATTGCAGTCAATATATAAATTGATAAAACTATTTAAGAAAGAAAGAAATTCATGTTTTATACTTAAGAAAGCTCTTTAGTATTCTCTTTCAGTCCATTGAGCGTGTTTTCGGGGGATTGTGTTGAATAGAGTATATAGATTAATTACTTTGAACAGCGGAAATAATTCGTTCGTGAGAATCGACTGGCTCACTGGTAGAACTCTCACCTACAGTGCGTAGGGTCTCTGATTCCTAATCATCCCTCACCCAGTGGGCTTCATAATAGACCGTTTCTTGTCATTTTGTTCATTCCTCCATTATCATCTATCTTATCAAAATTCACAAGTAATGATGTACGAGATAAAATGTTTGTGAATAAGTGAAGAGTGAGAACCAGAATACGACATCTGCATTTTATAAAGACAAAAAACTCGAAAGAAGCTTGGGATATACTGTAATCAAATCGAGCCTTTCTCAGTCTTCAAGGTTTTCGAGATAGCTATCATTAAAAAGATGTAGTTCTTTTTACAGATTAAAAGTAAGTTGTGTCATATCACCATGTAGAATTGAATACTTTTCTCTTTTCATGAAAATAGAGATATGAATTATGAAGGTTCCGGCGAAAGCTCATGTCGATCCGATTCCACGTTAATCAGTAGGGCCACGTTTCGTATAGCCTCCTTGCTGAAAGGGACGTTAAACCAAAATCAACTCAACTCAATAAATTGTGAGGGTTTTCCTCGGACCGGCGTAATGTGTTACACCGCTTCTGATAATTGCAGGAAAGACATTGCATAATGTTGATTATATATATAGGGTGTTTCAAAACAACACCGACAACGTTTGGGAGGTGATTCCTGAAGACAAAAAATATATACCAACCTGGGTGCACAAATGCCTCGTTTCGGAGTTATAGGCCGCCGAAAACATGAAAAAATGAACTTTAAAGACCCATAGCTCCAAAACTAAGGGACCTACCATAGTCGGGTCAGGACTTCACTTCTAACTAATATGTGCGTTATCCTAAAATATATGTTTCAGAATCCTAAGGTACTCATGGAACAATTTTTATTGAGAGAGTGCGGCTACGAGTATATAACTTAAAGTACTCACATACTATTGTAACCGCCTGTAGTTCTGTTCGCTGTCCTCGGCTCGTGGTATTACCAATAAGTATACTCCTGATACTTTAACTTACCTGGACAGGACGACGAAGACCTCTCCAAGAAAGGTTACAAATTGTTTCCCAAAAAGCTCGTCGGTCTCAATAATGAGATGAGCATTAGGCGCCGAGAGGTTCGGGTGTCTCGTCTCGAAAACCTCACGGACGATCAGACGGTCATCCAGACCATAACGCACACAAACATCACTCATACAAACAACGAAAACACACTGGATTAATTGACACTATACTTATTTATTAGAACACTATTTTTGAAAAAAAAATAACGAAGAGAAATGAACACAACACTGGACACTAATAAATTTTGCCGCTGAAATTACGTTTTGCCTTTTTCGGGAAATAGAGCCCTTTCTATATATATGATTATAATTCAGGTATCACTATAAATACTTTGCTCACATCATTAACACACTTGGTGGATTCGCACTGGGGAAAAGTTGTCTGGATCGTCCCACGATGTATCCAGTTGTTACGCTGAACAGTCCTGCAGCGTAAAGGTGAATCTTCAGCAAACACACAAAAGAAGATCTCCACAATGGAATACAGATATTGGAGGGCGCGTATGTAACATTTTAAACGCACAAGGTCTGAGGACCTGGGATTTCACTGATTGGGGCTAGCCGTAAGAAATCGTCCTTCACCGGCTAAATAGCTTGTGCCCCTTAACACAACTTATGTTTGAAGTTCAACGCGAGATGCGTGGTTGCATCTTCCAGACCTGGAGTCAAACTCCTCGAGCATCCAAGCTCAAGCTACGGGTTGCAATGGTCAACGGAAAAGTGTTGGCAGTTTATTTCCAAATTCACTCGGTTAACTCACCTGTATGCACATACAAACAGAATACGGAAAACAATTTATGTTAATTTTAGTCAACTGCTCATAATGCACTAGACACGGCGATAACACTGGCGTGAGAAAGTACAGATAACGGGGCTGCGAAAATTGTGAGGCTGGTGCCACTTTGGCTACTGGGACATCTGGTCAGCCCGTATTTCTCTAATCTGCTGTAATGTTTCCATAAGTGATTAAAGAAAGCACTTAATTCAGTTCCAAATAGCTGCAGAATATATACTGTGCATATAATAAGTCAGGGAGAAACACTGAAATGGTTAGTCACTAGCTGAAATGTTCTCAGCAAAAGCAACGTTTTAAATATATATATGAGAAAACGATGAAAGACTTCTTTGTCCAATTGTGTGGGAAAGAAGCAATTCCCACCAAAGAAAGAACTTATGTGCGTTGCAGAATAAAGTATAAATCGAAAATAATAATCACTGTCTTTACGAAATATACAGAGTGTCCACAAAAAATCCTTCTATAACCTGGTAGCGGTTATATATGGTGTACGAAAGTGGAACGACCTGTCAAGTACACACGTAGACAGGTTGAGAACCCTTGGCCGTATGACGAAATATGAATAAAATTAGGTTTTTCACCTGAAAATTTAAAATTAGTTAGTTGGCAACACTGTCTTATGGTGTGAGACTTACGTGCATAAACGATGAATGGTTTTTCACCTGAAAAGGGCTATTTAAAATAGTTAAATAACTAGTTCACTCACTACAACATGATGAGGTTCCTGCATGAGGTTTAATCCAAATGTTCCATGAAGTAATAAGATCCTCTTTAACAATTGGTGCAGTTGAGTTTCCTTATCTTCTGTTTCTTCACATGTTGAAACCATACTGTCTTCCTGTCTGAGTATCCTCCATGGTTCTCCAACGATGAGTTGATGAGGGGAGTAGGGGAGATTTTTTTTTTAACACTGGTGTGAGAAACGAAGTACGGTTACAACACCTGTATGATAACTTTTTTTTTTTTAAGTTCGCAGAAAGCGTTTATAGGGCTATTAAAATTCTTATTTTTTTAAAAAAAAAAAACACAAATACTTTTTGTAAAATGTTTAAGTGTTCCGTTTCGATCACTTTATTGGATATAATATGAAGTAAATACGTTATAGGGCTATTTAAATGCTTTTTTTTTTAAACACTAATAAATTCTTTTCATAAAATGTTTAAGTGTTCCGTTTCGATCACTTTATTTTGTGTAATATGAAATAAATATACACACACGATAACTATTCATGAAAACATCGACTTGAAGAATTATCAAATATCTCAATAAAAATTAGTAAATATACTGATATCTGTATTTAAAATATCAAAATGTGAATGAATAAGCAAATAGCAAAACATGTTAAAGGTACTAAAATATTAAAATTATTGTTAAAGTTTCGATATCACTCTAATATATTTGAAAAATATGAAAATCATTGAAAAGTAAAATGAATGGAAATGTAAACACATGATAAACTGACAATATATAAACAAAATAAAATTTTCACCTGTATGTCCTTTTTTTTTTTAACTATGCCTCGTGTTGTTTGGCAGAAAAGAACGAAAAATCGTTTTTCAAAATAAAAAAAAAATAAACTTAAGTGTCAAAAAATGACGTTCATAGTGATTCCAAGAAATAAGCATGCTTCTGCATATCAGGAAAAAGATCGTGATTTCGTTGACATGTATGAAGAAAATTCGGCACGCCATAAGATCAAATGCCATCTGCTCGTCGTGAAAATCGAGACTAATTCAATAATGCTCATTACAACAAATGGTTTCGTTCTGAAACAAAGTTATTATTAGCTTAGGCCTAGAATAATGGTTGTTCACTTCCATAAACGTAAACATTGTAGGGTTACCAAAATAGATGGGTATTATCTGCAAAAAATTTATTAATTAAAGTGTTGAAAACTATTCAATATTGATCCAAGTTTTTCAAAGGTCTGAATCACGGAAGTTGACTCGCTAGTCCAAACATTCCTGAAAATAAATGGTCATTATGCCATGAATTGACCAAAACCATAGGTGGGGAAAATGTGTAATACTACACGTACTTACACACAAAATATGCCATCGACACCTGCGAGGCAAGACTAGAAACGAGGGAAGGCCTGCAACCATAGGCACTTACAAAATGTTTCTATACATAACTGAAATATCAACACTAATATTCAGTAAAATGCGCGTATGTTCCCTGGAACATAACGTACATCATCCACCTGGAAAAAATGTGTAAACACACAAAATACAAATGCTCTCGTAGCATCGTAAAGATATGTCTCTATAAGACAAAACACGTGAGACCTATTAAAAGAAAAACATGAGATACAAACAAGAATATAGTCAACGACATTACAACTCTCTGGTCGGTCTGAAACATCAAGATAAAATTCCCTACAAAACAGTTATGTCACTCCACGACAGTTAAACTTTCTTAGGCATCTTCGCTACAAATATTCAAAATGGTTTTATTAACACATTAAATTTCAAAGTCATCGAGCATAAGAAATAATCGACAGAAAATAATTTTCATAAATCATTATGGCTTCATGCTGTTGGAAAGAAAGAAAATAAGTTTATTTTTTGGGATCTATAACAATATTTCTGAGACGGCTGAAACCTCATAAATAATGGGCCATGTCGATTTTTGAAGAAAATCATCCGTCATTGGTAGTATGGCTGAAACCTAAAGATTTGTATTTCAAAACCTTTGGCCATGTTGATTTCTAAAATCCTCCATACTGTTTGTTATGGCTGAAACCTAAAGGTTTATATTCCAAAACCTTTGGCCATGTTGATTTAAAAAATCCTCCATAACAAAAACAATGTTACTAATAAATTTCAAATAGTTTTGGGACATACTGTGACTAAAATATACGATTTTCTCAAAATTAATATGAAAAATAAACATTACAACTCATTAGCATACAAGTACACAACATAGTTACGATTCATAAACGTTAAAATATTCGCTGAAATGTTACTAGACAATAACATACTCAAAAAATCTAACCTAAGAATACGCATGCTTAGTTATGGGTTACTATAAAGGAAGAAGAGAAATGAAAACTATATTTTGCGATTGATGGCGAAAATACAGTTAGCTATGGAATATCCAATGGATTAGCCACATCCATTTTTGCAAGAGATCTGCAATTCCAGGAAATATTGCCTCCCTGAAAAAAAATATTTATCCCCATAAAATATTCTACCCGAAGAAGTTCCCCTACGGTCGTTCAGTGGTCTAGAGAAGACGAAAAAAAATGTTAATTAGAAATTACAAGAAAATATAGAAGTTAAACATATTTCCGCATACATATTAATATGAGGGGAAAAACGACCGTTCACCATCATAATATCTGTTCATATAGTTCCTTCTAGAATAAAAAGATTACTGCTTTCGTTCGGAGAATTATACTATTCACACGACATTCCTGCACACTCTATTACCAACAAGGAGATGCCGGTTATCACTTGTTTAAGGCTTAGCCTACTTTCCGTTCTAAACTTTTCTCTTCGAACAAAATATATCATGTCACATCCTGGAAATTCAAATAAAGTCAAAATCGGGTAAATGACGTAAATGAGGTTCAATAAAATTACAGTAAACACTTGTAATGAAAACGAAAATCTAAGATTAAAACTAAAAAATAACATTGATAATCGTAAAATTCCATATTTTACGCATGAGATTACATACTAAGTTTCATTTACAAATACAGAAATATATACGTAACTAACAACTAAAAATTTTCTTATCCTGCGCATCTGGATACATTATTCCTTTTTTTTTCTGAAAGAAAATCAAACATTAGTTGTAAACAACATGTAATAGCATATTTAAGAATTTCAAAATGGGAAGGGATCCTAAAAGAATTTTTTTTTTTTTAAATTTTAAAACACAATAAAAAATATATTATAACGCCAAAATATCTTCCCACTAGCTGGGGGTACGGAAATCTCGCCAAGATTTCAAACCGTTTTAGATAAGTACGGTTCCCCTACGTATGTGATACGTTAATTATTTACTAAAAGATCTAAATTCAAACATCTGAAATGAAAACAAGAAAAAATTAATGACATTAAACTAATAGTAAGTCAGTGATAAGGTTTGTAACATTAGTATTCAATTGTGAGGCGCGACACGGAGTAAAGACCAAAAGCGGAAAAGAATCAGCTGTGTGTCGTTCGTCATTCGTAACCATAAGCACAGGTGGTCGAGAATGCAGCGACTATCTTATCAAAATAAAGAAAGAAAAACGTGTTATCTGCTCATTGCCGAACAGTTAAAAGCTAGAAGCAAAAATGAGTTTGAGAGAAATGCGTAGTTCTTCTTTTCGTATCCAGGTGTTCTATCAAAAACTAAAAGCAAAAAGGAAGAAAAATGAATGAATGTCTATCGCTTAGAAGTTGAAAGAAAGATTAAAAGAAATGCATTGCTTTCCTGGCAGAAAAAATCGTATCAACACACAAATTCTTGGTTACTTTTTTTTTTATGATTACTGTTTCGTTCCTCACTATTTCTCTGATCACGTGATCTCGAGGATCGGTTTCTATTATTTCTACTATTGTCGTGTCGCGTACGACCTCGGTTCTGATTCCTATCAATTCTCATATTATTGACACGCTGATCCTGGTACCTTTGATTACTCTTATTATACGAAAAATTTCGTTGGTTACTTTGGAAACTGGAATTTTGATTACCATTATAATTATTACCCTGCTTGTATCTTTCCTCTCTACGACTTTGCTGAGCGTGTAAAGTTTCTAATTTTTGAATTGCGGCCAAAAACTCCCTGATGTTGTTACATGAATGAAGAAAGAGTTCAGTTTTAAATCTATTAGGCAAAGTTTGTATTACATCTGTAAGTATGAGAAATTCAGGTAATTGCGGTGTCAATTCACGAAGTTTATTGAATTGATCTAGCGCAAAATCATGTACGGAACTATGTACTTTGGGATCGAACCTAGTACTCTTACAGGTTGATAGCCTGTGTTGTACTGTAGCTTTTCCCGCGAAAGCTTCAATAAGTGCTTGTTTGATTTGCTCATAGTTAGTAAAGTCGTCTTTCCTGATATTGTACCAACTTAATGAAACTCCTTGCAACAAATGTGGAATGAGTTTAAACAGAGCTTTATCAGAAAGGTTGGCTAATTGAGCTGTAAGCTCTAGCTTTTGTAAATAATTGTGAATTGATTCACTGGAAGGATCACCCTGAAATTTAGGAAAACACTGAATTTCCTTAAGCATGACATCGTCTTTTAATTTTGTATTTTTTCTCTGGCGATTAGTGAAAGTAACATTTTTGTCGCGCTTACGCCTTCGGTCACATACAACCTTGATTTCTGAATCATCACTTGTGCTATCACTACTACTGGTGTTCTTACACTCCAAATAAGCCGAATCACTATAATGCCTAACTTGTCTAGGAGTATCTGTTTCTACTCGGGGTTCGAATTCTGACGCTCTATTTTCGGTACTTTCTACTCTCTGGGCGAGCTCTACCATATCACGCCTAATTTCTTTTATGTTCTTATCTATTGCCCGTATTTCGGCGCGACATTCTGCGTTAGATTCATTTTTTACCTTCATATTGTAATCTATCAGTTTCGCCTCTTCATATACCATTTTAATGTCTTTACCTTGCCTTTCTACGCGTTCAGAAATTTCCTCAATACGGTCATGCATCTCATCTAATTTATCAATTGTATCTATATGTAAACTAACGCAGCGTTCCTTATTAGCCTGACACACATCTCGGGCTGATTCCAATTGGCCTTGGAGGGATTGTGTGTAATCGTGCAAGCCTCCTAAATGATTCTGAATTTTACAGACTTTTGTTTCTATTTGTTCTACACGATGGCATGTTTCTTCAGTCTGTTGCCTAACTTCGACGCTGGTCTGTGTGGCGAGTTCGATTGCCTGTTTAGTACTATGACTTACTTCGTGAAGCTGGTCATGAATCTTCAGTGTTATGCCATCGTATTTTTGTTCGAGGATTTCGTTCCTACGTTTACTTTCGGCCTCCACATTCCTAATACTTTGTTCTAATCTTTGGTTATTTTCGCGACATTCCCTTTGTACAGCGTCTAACTTCTGACCTAACTCACTCTTTAGTTCTTTTTCTAATCTATCAATATTCTCTTTATTTCTTTGTTCTAATCTAGCTAGGTTTTCTTTATTCTCAGCACGGGACTCTTTACTTTCTTTCTCTAATCTAGCAAAATTCTCATCGTTTTTATCTGATTTTTGTAAAAGTAAATCTAGCTTAGTAGCCAAGTCTACTTCCTTGTGTGCCATCTTGAACAAGATAAAGCTTAAAACATACAATTAGAATAAAATGAACTATCACAAGAATATATGATTAAAATCACCTGAAAGAGATTTTTTTTCAGATTACTGGTACTAAGCTGAAAGAGAAATGATATATTAAAATATTAATCTTATATGTATATTCGAGCACCAACGGTCTCGATTCGGGTCGGTAGTTCGGGCGTCATTTATTTGTAACCGCCTTCTAATTCTGTTCGCTGTCCTCGGCTCGTGGTATTACCAATAAGTATACTCCTGATACTTTAACTTACCTGGACAGGACGACGAAGACCTCTCCAAGAAAGGTTACAAATTGTTTCCCAAAAAGCTCGTCGGTCTCAATAATGAGATGAGCATTAGGCGCCGAGAGGTTCGGGTGTCTCGTCTCGAAAACCTCACGGACGATCAGACGGTCATCCAGACCATAACGCACACAAACATCACTCATACAAACAACGAAAACACACTGGATTAATTGACACTATACTTATTTATTAGAACACTATTTTTGAAAAAAAAATAACGAAGAGAAATGAACACAACACTGGACACTAATAAATTTTGCCGCTGAAATTACGTTTTGCCTTTTTCGGGAAATAGAGCCCTTTCTATATATATGATTATAATTCAGGTATCACTATAAATACTTTGCTCACATCATTAACACACTTGGTGGATTCGCACTGGGGAAAAGTTGTCTGGATCGTCCCACGATGTATCCAGTTGTTACGCTGAACAGTCCTGCAGCGTAAAGGTGAATCTTCAGCAAACACACAAAAGAAGATCTCCACAATGGAATACAGATATTGGAGGGCGCGTATGTAACATTTTAAACGCACAAGGTCTGAGGACCTGGGATTTCACTGATTGGGGCTAGCCGTAAGAAATCGTCCTTCACCGGCTAAATAGCTTGTGCCCCTTAACACAACTTATGTTTGAAGTTCAACGCGAGATGCGTGGTTGCATCTTCCAGACCTGGAGTCAAACTCCTCGAGCATCCAAGCTCAAGCTACGGGTTGCAATGGTCAACGGAAAAGTGTTGGCAGTTTATTTCCAAATTCACTCGGTTAACTCACCTGTATGCACATACAAACAGAATACGGAAAACAATTTATGTTAATTTTAGTCAACTGCTCATAATGCACTAGACACGGCGATAACACTGGCGTGAGAAAGTACAGATAACGGGGCTGCGAAAATTGTGAGGCTGGTGCCACTTTGGCTACTGGGACATCTGGTCAGCCCGTATTTCTCTAATCTGTTGTAATGTTTCCATAAGTGATTAAAGAAAGCACTTAATTCAGTTCCAAATAGCTGCAGAATATATACTGTGCATATAATAAGTCAGGGAGAAACACTGAAATGGTTAGTCACTAGCTGAAATGTTCTCAGCAAAAGCAACGTTTTAAATATATATATATGAGAAAACGATGAAAGACTTCTTTGTCCAATTGTGTGGGAAAGAAGCAATTCCCACCAAAGAAAGAACTTATGTGCGTTGCAGAATAAAGTATAAATCGAAAATAATAATCACTGTCTTTACGAAATATACAGTGTGTCCACAAAAAATCCTTCTATAACCTGGTAGCGGTTATACTATCTCTCTAAAAATGGTTGCGGAAGTACCTCAGGATTCTGAAACATGGATATTTGCATAGGGTACATATTAGTTCCTAAGTAAAGTCTTGACCCGACTATGGTACGTCCCATAGTTTTAGAGTCATGGATACTTAAATTTCATTTTTTTTTTTTTTTTTTTTCATATTTTCGGCAGCCTATAACACCGGAAGGAAGCATTTGTGCACCCAGGTTGGTCTATACTTTTTGTCTTATATTAATGTCAAGAATTACCTTCCAAACGTTGTTGGTATTGTTTTGAAATACACTATATATATATATATATATATATATATATATATATATATATATATATATATATATATATATATATATATATATATATATATATATATATATATATGTATCGTTTAGATATCATAGATCAAAGTGTTAGCGAACACTAAAACCGTCTAATTGAATTACGAAAGTTCGTAATGCGAGGTAAGGCAGTTCATATGTGAATTATGTATCCTATAGGCATCTATCTGGAATTATTATCTGACTATTTTTACAGACCTTGAAACCAATCAGTCCTCGTCATGTAGGACTTACAACATGAAATAAAATTGGCCTACTATGCAAGTTTAGATAGTTGTTCCTAAACCGTTAAATGAGTGTTTGAACGGAAATGTATATCTCTTTAAATAAAAGGTCAGAAAAAATCAGCCGCATAAAGGTAATTTTTCGCTCATTGTAGCTCTTATATATATGAAGACAAATAAGAGCTGTGTCATATATATATATATATATATTTGACACAGCTCTTAATTGTCTTCATTAGTCGTGTTATTCTCTTGATAAGAAGTAATGGCTTCTTGACGAGTTCAGTCTTGATCCATCCGAAGTTCAGATATGTTGTCGTAAGATAACAACACAACTTCTCTGGCAACTTTTGTTACTGATCTTCACCTCTGACACGTGGAGTTCCTGATTCGATTCCAGCTCCTACTAAGTGAGTTTTGGTGGCCCCGCATAGCGTAGTCGCTAACACTCTCGCCTTCAGTGCGAGCGGTCCCAGGTTCGATTCCCGGTGGGGGCACTCGGTCGAAAAAGTGTAAAACGCTTTTTCTGGTCAGCCACCCTGAATGAGATTTTCCTGGGTTTTCCTCTTTCACACCAGGCAAATGCCGGGGTGGTACCTAACTTATAGGTCCCAGGCCGCTTCCTTCCTTCCCTTTCCCCGTAGAGTGTGCTCGCCGAGGGACGTCATCCCTCAAACATAACGGCCTAAATGACCTTAGATACCGAGAGTCCAGAAATCTAAATCCTTAAAGTGAGTTTTGTGGTAGACAAATATTATATACTTGGATTTTCTGGGAGTTCTCACTCTTCACTCATTCCTTATCATCGTCGTCGTCTCTTTTAGTCTCAGAGCGTGTCAGAACCAAAAAAGAAATTCCCGATCTGTAGTTGTCCGTCCGCGCCAGCTATTATAATTCTATGCGACTCTATGTGTTTCCTCGTGCTCATAATCTTAGTGTATTGTATTCATAATGAGATAAAACTCATGTTATCTAATTTGTTAAATTTGTGCTTTAAAGGACAAGAAGTTTTCACTTGCTGTCCAGGGAAAGCCACTTGTTGGACAATCACCGCCGAGGAAAATCTCGTCTCGAACTGGAAAAAATCTTCACATCACTGTACCAGCTCCAACGTTACCAGTCCTTCCGGGAGTTCATTTAGGCTCGAGGCGTCATCTAGGTTCCAGAACATATAGTAGCTTAAGGTAGTATTTTCTCCATTTACAATGTAAACTGAAATAAAACTAATGTAACTGACAATGAACAGTCTTATCGTGTATTACGAAATTTTGTAATTATCGAACTATTTCAATGACCACTGACGCTTTTATCGATGGCACCTGAAAGTTGCTGAACTAGAAGCATGAAACAAAATGGACTAAAATTAGTAATAAACTGTGCAACATATATGTTTTCCAGGAAGCAGATATTGTTATAGTTCTGAAACGTGAGGTTGTGTGCTTTTCTCTCGCGGAGAGGAAAGTTTTAACATGTGCTTAGAAGCTTTTAGATATCATCGATAAATGTGTTAGCGAACACTGAAACCGTCTGATTGAATTACAAAAATTCGTGATACGAGATAAGATTGTTCGTATTTCAATTAGTTCCCATATAAATCTATCAATCAGTATTATTTGGCAATTTTTACTGACTTTGCAATCAATGAATCCCAATCATATAAAACATACAACATGAAATAAAATTGGCCTACCGTATGAATTTAGGCAATCGTTACTAATATATTAGTTGAACGCTTTTAACAAAAATGTATGGCTATTTAAATAAAAGATTTCAGAAGCAACTATTTCACATCTTACACAAATGAGCCACGTAGAAGTTAACTTTCCGGTCATTGCGACTTTTATGTTGTATGCCAGTTCATTCGAGGACCCCCTCCCCCATTCCATGTAGTGGACCGTCATCGTCGGGGAGGAGATGAAGCTAAAAAAAAAAGGGAGGCTTATTTTTTCTCGTGCATGCATCACCCTTCATCTGCATGTTCTCGCATGCCCTCTCCGCCGCGAATACCGCTACAGAACTCGCGGGTGGTTGGTGAAGTCGTAGGAATTGGCTGGTCTGTGGACGTCTGCCTCTGTCTGGGACGGACGTGCGCCCATTCTGACCTGCTGTTGTATGTGTGTGCGTCCATTGTTTTATCCGGTGTCCGAGTCTTTGAAAATATAAAAAAATAAATACATAAAAACATAGAAAAGTAAAAAATAATAATAAAAGCTCAAAATGATTTTAAAAATCCGTACCTTTTGTTCTTTTGTGGGCTAGTGAGGATCTTTCTTTGTCGTTGGACAGTTTTTTGTTCCAATTTTTCTTCCGTGTCCACGCGTTTCTATTAACAGGTATGGTTTTCTTGAATCTATATTCTCCTTGACTGCAGCGGCCCCACGCTGATCCTACTTTGAGGCGCGCTTATGGGGTAGCCAGGAGGATAGCTTAAATTTTTCTCGCAGGCGCCCGATTGAAGTTGCGGCATTCTCACACGTTTTCTGTTTATAAATGTGTATTTAATAACATCTTTTTATGTGTACTAAAAAAAATCTTTAAAATCGGGTCCGGGTTCACCCTCTCGTAAAAAACCCAAACTCTGAAGGTGTAGATAGTGCGGAAAAGACAAGTATCGCGACGCCTGTAGTCCGACATCTTGTAATATTTGGTCTAGGAATTAATTCGTGCGGTTGGTACGCACACATTGAAGCTGTAGTACAAACACAAAATACATAAATACCTTAAGAAAAATATTGTCCATCGCTAGCCACCACTTTCGCCCATCTGTCAGGCAATGTACGGATTCCGTGGCGAAAGAAGTCCTCATCCTTGGAAGCGATCCAGTCAGAGACCCATGTTTCGATATCTTCTGAAGAAGTAAACCGCTGTCCAATCAAATCGTTGTTCATGCAATCGAACAAGTAGTAGTCCGAAGGAGCAACGTCTGGTGAATACGGCGGGTGGGGTAAAACTTCCCATCCAACATTTTCTAAATAGGTTTTGACCGGTTTTGCGACATGTGGGCGAGCGTTATCATGTTGAACAATAAGTTTATCATGTCTGTTCTCCCATTCTGGTCGTGTTCTGGCCAGAGCTTGCTTCAAACGCATTAATTGTCGTCGATAACGTTCTCCATTCATAGTTTCACCCGGTTGCAGCAGCTCATAGTACACCACACCTTTCATATCCCACCATATGCACAGCATAACCTTTGCACAGTGAATATCTCGTTTTGGTTGTGATGGACCTGGTTCACCTGGTTTCACCCAGGCCTTTTTTCGTTTAGGGTTCTCGTAATGGATCCACTTCTCATCACCCGTAATAATTCGATGCAGAAACCCCTTTCTGCTCTGTCGTTGAAGCAGCAATTCGCAAATGGTTTTTCGTCTTTCAACGTCTCTGTCTTTCAATTCATGTGGAACCCAATGTGACATCTTTTGAATCATTCCCATGGCTTTCAAGCGTTTGGAGACTGTTGTTTGATCAACGCCTAATGCTGCTGCAAGTTGTTCCTGCGTTTGACACGAATCCTGCTCGAGCAATGCTGTCAATTCTTCGTCTTGAAATTTTTTTGGCTGTCCAGCTCGCTCTTGGTCTGCCAAGCCGAAATCACCACTTCTAAACCGTGCAAACCACTTCTGACACGTTCGCTCAGCTAGAGCATGGTCACCATACACTTCCACCAAAATACGATGACTTTCAGTCGCACTTTTCTGCATGTTAATGCAGCAGGACACCCCGCAAAAACACTTTATCAGGCACAAATTGCGCCATGTTCACTTAACTACAAACTGGTGTTGTTGACGCTTTAATCCACTGCCCTATACTACGAACGATACGCGATGACAGGGGTTTGCAACACATGTGTGGATACACGGAACTGTGGGACGCTCCGTTCGTTGCGCCATCTCTTGTCCACCCGTACGAATTAATTCGTAGACCAAATATAAAGAAGCTGATCTGATAATGCCAATGCTAAATCTAACCGTTCGAGTGCTATTAACGGCTTATCCTCATTCCTCATTAGTAAAGTTATTACTTCTAACCGGACAGGTTAAAGACATCAAGAAATTACGGAGTGACACTTTATTGGTGGAAACGGTCAACGAGAAGCAAACAGGAAAGGTACTCAAATTAACCCCCTCGTCTCTTGCGGTGTGATATGTTGGGACCTCCTAAATGCCACCGAGGAGATTAAATCGTAGCCGACTGACCAACATGTAGAGGTAGTCCGCCTCTAAAGTAAAAAATCAGATGAACTCATTGCTACTCAATCACTGATTCTTACTTTCAGTTTGCCTACACTTCCGGTCTACGTAAAGGCTGTTTATTACCGACTTAAGGTCTGTTCCTATATTCCCAATTCCCTGCGATGTTTCAAATATCAACACTTCGGGCGCACCAGCACGTCGTGTAATGCAAGCTGCTCTTTGAGTGAATTGTAGCCAGAGTAGTCATGGTGAAGAACTCCGTACATTGAATAAGCCCTTTTGTATTAACTGCAAGGGCGAATATTCTTCTGGTCTCGAGACTGTCCAGCCTTTCAACGTGAGAGACGTATCCGAGAGCTAATGGTTGTTGAGAAGTATTCTGCTGCCGATGCTAGGCGTTGTTTAAAAGAAAGCGTTCCTTCCTCGCGCTGTGAGCTGTCAAGGTAACTTCTGTAAAGTGTGACAGCTCAGACGTCCGACGTTTCCACTCAAACTAATCTTGTTCCTGACAAAAGTCCAGAAATTCATACCCCACTCGCATCGACTAGCGAACCTCCCTAAATCTCACGTTTTTCTGTTAGTGTTGATCTTCGGTGAACTCCAGCTCTTCGCCGCAGGGCGACCTAAAATTTAGCCAGTATATATATGGCAACTCTATGATACGGTCCTTTCCCAAAAAAAAACTAAATCTCCCCCAGTTCGTAAGCCACTTAAATTTCTTTGAAATCTAATATGGTGAAAGAGAACTTGATGGATACTGAGTGGACCGTACTTAGTCCACGTCGAAAGGTTTGCCTTTTTTTTTCTGTTGTTATAGTCACATATTTTCTTTAATGTTACTATTATTACTGTTTATTTGCTATTGATATATTATATATTTGTTATTCTCATATATTTATTATTTTATCTCTTCTTTTAGATTTTTACCTCTCTTTCGCAGCAGTATTTTCGTTATATTTTGATATGTTGGTTTTTAACTTTTTAATTACTGCAGTATTGTTGATAGCGAGGGGAACAAATAGCCTTGATGTTTATGTCCCCCATTAAACCTCAATAAACCAATCATTCGAGGAACCTGTAAAGGCAAATTCAAATCAGCTGTATGTTCTACATTGATTTTATAACATGTAGACAAATGAATTAAACGTTATCCAGAAAATTCCGCAAACTTTTTACAAACAGAAAGAACATGTATTAACCTTCAAAAAGTGAAAAGCTTATATCAACTTTGTAATATTTTTTCAAGAGACCAAGTTCAATGTAGCTGCAAAAATAAGGATTTAAGTTACTTTTGTCAGGGTTCCACAAAAAGACAGGAACATATTCTTGTTTGTACGTGATTTAATAGGATGCATTAAAGAAAATACTTATCCCAAAAGCATCTTTAATAAAGTAAAATGAAAGAAGCGAAACTTCAAAGCAATGTTTTTTCTCCCCTAATTATTATCCGTTAGCTACATAAAATACAGTTCGGTACATTGTAAAGGGGAGATCGTAGTTTACTTTATAAAGAACTACTGAAATTAAAAGAGATATAATATTCAGAAGAAGATAATCAACGGAAGCAGTTCCACGGATGTAAGTTTTCTGAAAAGATCTGTGCTGAGAAAGGCAGTAGCCATTTGTCGAAACGTTCACAGTTGGATAATGCTGAGCGCTTTTGGGATATACTTTTCAATGCTCCACTCACATGTTGCCAGTTTAGCAGCTGATAAAACTGTCAGCGAACATCAAAACCATTTGAAAGGATTTTTAATTCCCCGGATACAAGATAAGATCTGTCGACGTGTACTACATCATTATATTTGTTGAGGAATTTGCAGTTGAAGATCGTCAGTTGAATAACCGTTATTCTTGATCTTACGTAGAAATACATACCAAGAACATTTCATACCAAATAAATTAGGAAAAGAAAGAATTCTTACCATCGAGTTTTTATTCACATAGGTTTTATTCAACATTCCCCTAATATAAGGTAAAACCTTAATATGTAATAAAGTAAAGTAAAATATTTACCTTCGTATGTGTTTTAAGGTAAATCTTCCTTGTTTGAGTGGTTCAATATGTATTTTATGGTAACTATAAACAACATTGGAAAAATAACAGACAAATTCTGACCAAAGCATATATTAACTAATAAATAATAGCGTTACAGTTTCAGCAAATTAACTTTGCCTTCATCAGACACATTATGTGTCTGATGAAGGCATAGTTAATTTGCCGAAACTGTAACGCTGTTATTTATTACTTAATATATGCTTTGGTCAGAATTTGTCTGTTATGTTATACAAGAAGTTCCAAAGCTAGAATGAGTGGTATTCAGATTGGAAAAATGATTATTAAATTTACTTAAAATATGTCTGTGCGCGTTGTTAGAAAAGATATGTCTTCCTTCTAACTAAGCCCTTGAAATATGTTGAGTGGTCATGATTTTACTTGTTTTTAAAAAGTAAAAAGGTAAGAGTTATAGTATTTTCTCTATATGAAGTAATAATTTTTCTCATAATTTTTTCGTGTTATTTTTTCATTCTATAAAAAGCCATTATACATGTACATATTGATTTGAGATGAAGTCTGGAAACTACATTACAGATCTGACACTACAAAACAAATATGTATAATTAAAAATTGCTACTTTTGAGTGACATTATTTGAGTCGAAATGAAGAGATCGAAATCCAATTCAACCCAAGTGCTACCATTCTTCAAAAGGTCTGTACAGACATTACTGTTTGCGAAAATTGTACCCCCTCCCTGCACCTTATAATTCGTATTTCAAATACCCAGCTCGACCCAAGTTATGTTCACAAATTCATTTTAAATGGTTCAACCGTGCTTTCCTTGCTATTTTATAAATATGAAGTAAGAAATTAAAACGTTACAGAAATGTTCCTCTTCTAGAGATAAAATTTTCGAAAACCGTAGGACACGTCTCAAATTATTTTCAATAAAGATTTTTTATGTACCGAGTTCCATCTGTCTAACTTGAAGGGCTCGTGAGGTACAAATTTTGTCATAACTTTTAAATCTCTCCTCCCGTAGGATATTCATTTTGATAAAAGTGGCAAAATTAAAACCCGGCTCAAGTCAAGTGCTGGTCTCAAAAATTCATACCAAACTGTTCACCCATTTTCGTGTGGTGATGAAACAGACAACGTCGATGTTACTACTGTATATTGAGAAGAACATAGAAATCCGCCCTTCCTACCCCCAGAAGCAGACTTCTCTGAAACGCTGAGCACATGGCCATTTACTTATAATAAGGACGTTATATACGGAGTTCCATGTTTCGAACACAAAGGAATCGTGAGATACCTCTAGTTTTGGAATACATTTTAAACCCAGCTCTTTAGAATCTTTAGGGCATGAGAAAAATTGACTCGATCAATATGTTTACTATGTTCAAAGATACATTTAAATGGTTCAACCTTTTTCTGGTGGTGATAAGACGGACAACGTCGATTTGAATATGGAAGGAAAATTCTAGAAGAGGAATTTTTAAAGGCACTAGAATACGTGTCCAATTATTTTTAATGAGAAATTCATATACTAAGTTTTATTTTCCTAACTTGAGAGACTCCTGAGACGCTTAATTTTTGGGGCATAAATTTTCATCTCGTTAATTTTTAGGATTCACATTTTAATCAAAGTGAAGTGATAAAAATCAAATTTCAGATAGGTATTAACTATTCATTTCAAACGGTTAAGTCCGTCATACATATAAACGTTTCAATTACGGTAAGAAGGTACGGTATGTGTTACCATGATGTATACAATTCTGAACTAAAACTTACGAATATTAAATGTTAAAATGGATTCAAATTTTCTGCTCAAGTCTCCTGTAGAATATGAAATGATTAAATTAGTATATTGTGAAAATTCTTGGCCCATCAACTATAATCTCAAAACTAAGATCCTGTCATACGAATTAAGATGCGAATTTCAGGCTTACATTCGATTAGTATCCCAGAATAGTCAGAAATATCGCATTTTATTTCTATTTGAACCAAAATAAATTTGATTTAAATCATAAATTTAAATATTTCGACTGAAATCGTGACTTAAACAACCCTGGCTCTTTGGCAGCTAGTTCTAGTGCTTATATGTATAGTTTGTGGAAATCTATTTTCTTTCTCTTAGATGTAGTTTCAAAATAACTGGATGATTATTTTAACCATTTGCAGCGCATTTTCAAGCAACAATACTTCGCCGTTATTATTCGGAACGCCTCATATCTTCTTATAAAGTCGTTAATCTGTATATTATTTTGGTTTATGTATTTCGTTTTACGTGAAATGGATTTAACTTTTTATTGTTTGTTGTATCCCGTGCTTTGTAGTTGCACCAGTATAGCATCCAAAGATGGTAGCATGGCCCCTCACGATGCCTCACTGGAAGGAGCTTCCAATAACCGAAGATTGCGACTTAAGCGATCTCAATTGGAACGAGAGAGAAATCCTGACAGAATCAATCTGGATAGGTAAGGCGAATACAAATAGAATTAATTTTGGTGTTTTACGTTCATTAATTAGTTCGTGAGGTATTATCTTTTAAATACAACCATTTCTTTATGATGAAAAATCAGTATAATGATTTTTTCTATTCACATGATTTACTTAAAATATTGCTAAGACTAGCTGAAATAACCATTATTTGCAGGAAGAAAATAGGTGTGTGAAAAGTATTTGAACCTTCTTTCTCGCCTAGAATACATATTTCAATGAAAGTGTGATAATAGTGATCTAGTTGTCTTCTTGCCCAGCGTCAGTTTAAACCATGTAAACTAATGTCTATATTCTTTATTGTTTTACATATGAAGTATGGTTTATCTAATAGCTTGATATCTTTTTTACACAATTGTCTTACTGCTGTTTACCTTCTCTTAAAACCTTTAAATATCTTGTAATATTTAGACATAATCAAAATTCTTGAAACGTTTTCACAGACTGTCTTTATAGCGACAAACAGAAAACGGTATTTGTCATTTTTTACAACACTTCCTACACGAACTCGCCTGCACAAACTCCCAATCATTATTTTGTAGTTGCGTATTTAAAGGAGAATCGTAATTCTAGTTGGTTGTATAATCAATGGCATTAATATCCTACAAATAAAATTTAAATGTGTTTAAAAAGGATAAAGAAACCAGTTGTTATTCAGTTCAATTAAACAAACTGAAGCAGTTGTCGTTAAATTTTAACCCATATCTTATCATTAGAATGCCGTTGGTAGGGGTGTTTTCTTAGGCCAGGGAACACTTCCGGGAAAACTGGTGTGATAAAATCCTAAGTTAGGCCATGGTCACATTCATATACCAAAAGTCATGAAAATCGGTGCAGTAGCCCAGGAGGAATTGACCACCAAACAGCGTTACATTCATTTTATTTATATAGATATTGAAGCGACCTTTTACCATTCGACATGTAGTGATACGTCCACTGAAACCACAAATTCTATCCTCATGTAAGGACAATTTTAATCGTCATAATCTACAAACTTTGGTATTCATATGGTTCAGTGATTCTGCCAACATTGTTTGGCGAGAAAAAACTTAAAGCGAGGGGACAGCATAATCTTAATTCGATGATATTAGCGTTTGTCTGTGTGTGTATATGTCTGTGTCTGTGACATTAGAGATATATATGCCTGTGCGTCTCTGCGTACTAGGTAAAAGGAGTGAATTGACCTCGTAGAATGCTTACCGTTGTATAATCCAATGGTTTTCTTTTTCATTCAGTTACCAAGAACATCTCTATTATAGGTACTGCAACCAAGTATCCATAATTTAGCGTAGCGTTCGCGGGGGGAGGAGGGGAAAAGATATTCCCTTTTATTTTTTCCTGTTCATTGTGTTGGATGGTATTCTGCGACGCCCTACAAGTACCACAATTCCACGATGATATTAATTTGAAGGATTTGAAGATCAGAAACTATAGAGATAAATTATTATTAGTCTGTAACATTATCAAAGTGTCTTCTTTATTCATCTACGTAAATGCCATTATTTTCTAAGTTTTTTTCTTTGTTTGTTTTGTTTTGGTAGGGATTTTTGTGGGGAATACCCTATGCATAAACATTATATGCAACTAATGTTCTAATATCCAATGCACCTGGGAATTGGCCTGTAACAGCCATTAACAGTACTTGTAACAACTGTGGCTTTTCATAAACTGTTGTAAGACGACATGAAAGGTGCAAAGTCAGAACTGTAAAGGAAAATAATTTAAAATTCCTGACGCCAATATTCTACATTGCTGTCTTGAATGACATAGTTTATTTTTAAAATTCTTTCACCAGACATCTCTGCTCTGTGGTTACTGCTCCTGACTTTGTGAATTTCACCAATAGTGTAGTTTGTATTAATAAATGGTCATAGTCTCTCTGACTGGGTTTGCTAGAATTTTTTCGCCTTTACTGGAGTTCATTTTGTGGCAGCATTACGTGAATTAATCTTCTGATTGAAAATAGAATATTGCAGTCCATAAATATTATACAATTTACGGTGAATTTCGATGCTTATCAAATCTCACAACTGGCGCAGCTATCATAACTTATTGTGATGGAAAGATATACAACAACAAAATCATGGTGGAAACTACCCAGTAATCCTGTGTATCATGCGATTCAGTAAACCGTTATAAGCAATATGCACTCAGGGCCTGATCTGTTGCTTGTTGCCAGTCGTACTTACCTCGTAATTACAGCGCTATTATACAATACTTCCCTCTTTTAATCAGTTACAAAGAACACCTCTATTATAGAACTACTACAAAGTATTCATAATTCATTGTAACTTGTATGGGAGGAGAAGATATTCATTTTTATTTATTTTTTTTTCCTTAATATGATTTTTTAGTTTTATTTCACTTTATTTATTTATTTTTACATACCTCCTAAGTTCCTCTCTTTTTGTTTTTGCATGTTTGTAAAGATCTTCTAGTGTTGATTGCCTAGTGGATAGTTTTGAGGAGAGTGGGTATTATTGCTTCCAATCGTCGTCTGAGGGGGATTTTAGAATTACAAGACTCGATGACGATTCATCAGAAGAAGATTGGGAAAAACTCTACCATGATGGGTATGCTTGTTCTTAAATAAGCTGTACTTATTATGTATGTAAGGAAATTATATTCTATCTATTTTTCAGGAGAAATCTACAAGTGCTAACATTATTTGTAATTTGCAGTGATATAGAATTTTCTGTTCTCCAACAGAACTCACTCTGTACTGTTTGGTCTTAATTGAGAGATAGTAGTTTTGCAGAAGTGGAGATTTGAGGGCTGGATAAAATGTAATGGCAACATTGTTATAATTCCTACCTGGTTTTATACACAAAATACGTTGTACATTCCGTCAATGTAATCGTTTTCCACCTCTTACTACCTTCTGCCAATTTGTCGTACAATGTCAGCACTCCAACCTCTGTCGATGTCTCGCAGGAACTGCCATATGGCACCGATGGTAACTTATCTTGTGTCGAAGTGGTTCCTTCATTTTGGCGAAAAGGTTGTCTCACGAGCTCCGTGAAAACATTGTTGTGCAACATACAGTCATTACCACTCGCCACATTTCATTGTCTCATATCTCCTTATAAGACGCAGAACTCTTATAATTCTCACCACAGTCCTGTCATGAGAACAGTTTTGCCACTAGTTTTTATCCAACCTATGTATTTAGCATATTAAATTATATATATGGTGATCTTTTTAGCTTGTGACTGCAAAATATCTGGAAAATAAGAATTGGTCGCGAAAAAATGTTCAAAATGAAAAATATTTTGGAGAGGAGAAATTCACCTGCGATAAAATTAGCACCCATCCGCAAACTTTTGCGAGCGGGGCGGAGGACAGCTTTGAAAACGTAGATGGGTACCCTCACTTTTTATTGCAAATTCAGATTCTATACGGGAAGAATTAACTAAATTTTACTCGAAACATTTTCCTTGATTCGTGATAGATGGCGCTGTAATCAGTGAAAATTAGTTTCACTAAGTTTGTTAGTTTGGGAACCACCACGTTTAATTGGAGAATAAATTGTGATAAATCTTTTGTATTAAATGTTTCCTCGATTCGTGATAAGTGGCATGAAAGAATGCTCTGCGTTCGGTGTGAATTCAATGAATTCAAATGTTGCATGTACAGTCTGCGGTGCTGAATGTTGGGTACCAAGCAGTTTATCGGCTGCATTACTCCGCAGTCATAAAACTAAGCAAAACTAGTTCAAAAACAACAAATAAAAGCAGTTCGAAACAAGTGAAGCAACTACACGAATGTAGTAAAATTATGCAATTGGATGTGGTTTCAGTAGTACCCAAAATGTAAGATAAAATACACTTCAAAAGAAAACAAAATAAACAAATGAAGCAACTTATTGATTAACAATTAAAGTAATATCTTTCTCAATTAAAGAAATAAGTGTCAAATATAAAAAATATATCGGATACCCGCTTGGATACCGTAAGCGTTGACCACGAAGAGATGCAGCCGGCAAAATGCTTAGTAGCAAACTACCATTACCACCACGGACTGTGCCTAATTGCACATCTACATTTGAATTATCTGAATTCACACTGAATACAGAGCATTCTTTCACTTCACTTACCACAAGTCGAGAAAACGTTTAATACAAAAGATTTGTACTATTTATTGCAGATTTATTCCGCAATTAAACGTGGCAGCGCCGAATTGAAGAAACCTTAGTGAAACTAGTTTTCACTGTATACAGTGCTATCTATCACGAACCGATAAAGATGTTTTGAATAAAATTTACTTGTTTTTACGTGTATAGAATCCTAATCTGCAATAAAAGAAGAGATCCCCATTTAAATTTTCAAAGTTACCTCCCCCCATCCCACTCCCCATGGAGGTGATGGGGGGGGGGGCTAATTTTATCACAGGTGAATTTTCCCCTCCAAAATATTACATTTTTATGGCAAACATTTTTTTTCGCCTTATGCTTATTTCTCCAGATATTTTGCAATGTTGAGTTAAAAAAAAAAAAACACACATACCCTGAATATTGAAATAATTAGTTTCTTTAAAATATGAAATCCTTCGTTTGTTTCATCACTTCCAGCATATCTGTGTCTTTCATTTTTAGGTTGTATAGTTTCTGAACAATCTACAGAATGGATAAAATTGCTTCGAATCTCACAGTCTGCATAATTATATTTTTTGTTATGTATTTCATTAGTATATATATGCCCGTAGAGCTCGCTCGTGACTAGATGGATAGGTTTTTATCTTTGATTTATTTTTGGTGAGCTCATAAGTAATTCAAATCCCATGTTGTAGGTTGTAGGTCTCGTATACTATTAAAGCAAAAGGACCGTTAAACAAACACCAATAAATAAAAAGCAATGAACTCTTCTATCCTATATTCTAATAGAAAACAGTGAGCAACAGAAACAAAGTCAATGACTCAAGAGATGCAGTTTCATACTATCGCATTATCTATCTTTACACAGTACGAAAAATAATGAAGAAAAAAAGTTACAAAGCATGTAACTGTGGTGTTATTCACTGTAACTAATCAAAAATTTATTTTAGATTAATAACATGTTTGCCTTGTTGCTGGTTTGAGGATTTCTGATTCTGACCTTGAAGTGATTATTTCAAATGATGACTAGTCTTAACAATTGGTCAAGAGTAGAAGTGAGATCAGTGGTGCGGTTCCTGTTGTCCAAAACCACTACACACCTGCAGGCATTTATAGGCATTTGTGGCGTATGGGGAGGGCTCAATTCGAACGCAACATGTAACGAAGTGGTGTCGTGCCTTCAAAGAAGGACGGACTGGTATTATTAATGACAAAGCTGGACATAGCGGTAAACCCAGTAGCTCAACACTGACGTGAATTGTGGTCGTATGGATGAATATATTGTAGATAGAATAACATTGCGCTGAATATCAGCTTACCTGGGATTACCATATGGTACTGTGCAGAATATTGTGGTTGATGTCCTTAATATAGAAAAGTGTACGCGAAGTGCACTATCCGAGATCCGTAAGACAACCAGAATGACGACGTCGCTGAATATTCTGCAGCGTTACATAACGGAGAGGTTTTTTTTTTTTTTCATCCGTTAGTGACTGGTGATAAAGCAATATTGTATCTGTTCACTCCATCGAGGAAGAATTCATCTTCTTCACGAAAGAAGAAATTCAAAGTAGCTGCTTCATCCAGGAAAGTTTTGTGTATTGTATTCTGGGATGCAATAGGTTTTACTACTGATCGATTATTTGGAAAGCAAGAAACTATGAATGCTGAAAGGTTTTGGAGGACATTTCTAAAGTTGCGGAATACTATTAGACGAAAACGTCTTTCGGCATGGTGTGATTCTTCTGGATGATAATGCGAGATCCCATTCAGCATTAAAAAAAAACGTTGAGTGTATTCAGCGTTTACGCTGGGATGACTAGAGCACCTCCCGTACAACCCCTAGTATGACTTTCACTTTTTCTCTGCTCTAAAACAGAACATAACTGGCCATCGTTATCTGATATGTGATGACGTCAAAACTTCTACTTCATGGTGGCTACAAGAGCTTGAGCGGATTTCTGTGCAACCGATATGGAAAACCTCATCTGCGGTTGTGATAAGTTCTTGAACAAAAAAGGTGATTACATCGAGGACTAACGTTGAGTGCTCTCTATCATCAGGTGTGTTTGATCTTCCAGTTATATCTCACGCATAACCCATAATAAGCTTTGTAACCTTTTCTTCCGATCATTCTTCGTATATATGCTTTTCTCTGGACGCACATGCACCATAAACATTCAGTGCGATTCTACATTTAGTTAAGTATTGTTAATTCCGCATTATTTCTTACTACTTTTTTTTTTTAACTTTATTATTAGTTCATAGACAACTCTGTTATGAGTAAAGATACGAAGAAATGGGAATAGGTGGTTTTGAATAAAAAATTATGAAATTTTTCCAACTGCACCATCCATTTGGGCTCCACACAAGTAAGGCGCCATATATTAAATGAAGAAGCAACGTTGCAATTTTAGCAGGCTGTTTTCTTGGACTGTCACCATACCAACAATATAGAATTGTTGAGAAATAGATTCGAGGCATTCTAGGTTTCCTCACACAATAATGAGCAGTCGCCGTATGCCATTTTTCGCGCCCTTACGTTCTGTTCAAACAGCCTGATAAACTGAAACTTCGCTCTTTCAGTTAACATAGGGCACCTTACCAAATGTGGAGTCCAAATGGTTGAAGGATGGTGCGATTGAAAAATGTTCATCATTGTAGGTTGAAAGCCAGCTATTTCCCTGGATATACTACTGATACATCCGATATATACTACTAATAATACTACACACTCGGTGATACTGAATCTACAAATCCACATGGCTGAACGTTAGATCTGCATAGTAGTTTTTCACTTGTAAGCTATAATTAATGTTATGGTTTGCACCGTGGGTAGCTTCAGTATGTAGCAAACAACATCGGTACATTTTATTTTGATATTAGGGAGTTAAATTAACACAACTTGAGCT
Organism: Thermobia domestica; assembly: GCF_964235325.1. Taxonomy (NCBI): domain Eukaryota; kingdom Metazoa; phylum Arthropoda; class Insecta; order Zygentoma; family Lepismatidae; genus Thermobia; species Thermobia domestica. The sequence goes on along the minus strand of NC_137455.1, from coordinate 146,799,381 downwards.
CGTTCATTGTGACTTCTTTTATATAGCCACACTCGGTGATGCTCGCAAGAACCATAAATTATCACTGTTCTTCCAAATAATTTTCTATCGTATCAACACTAGTCGCAATTTAATTCCATAACTCTCAAACATGTTCATTTTCATACTTTTGTCTTCATTATATACTATGTGAAATAGCGTGGCGGAAACTGTCAAACATGAAAGTTCCCAGTAATTGTGTAATGGACCCATGTTTGTACTGAATTTCAGTGCCAAAGTCAGTCGTCAAACAGGTTCTACTTGCAGTTTCGTCAAAACAATAATAATAATCATGCTCGGTTTTTCGTTAAATTCGTTTACTTTGATCCTTACATAAGATTACCAAGAAACAGCACTTCTTTGTAAATAAATAAGGTTTAGGGGATGTATGCTGTGTGTACAGTCAAACCTGGATAAGTGGGGTCGCAAGGGATTGCCAGCGTAATTCCATTTACAGAGGTATTTCACTTAACGAATTTCTTACCTAGCAGGTTGGGCCCAGTAATAGAAGTGGGGGACGCGATGGCTCAGTGGTAGAGCGTTCACCTCCGGTGCTTGGGGTCCTTGGTTCGATCCCAGCTCGCGCCGTATGGACTTTGTGGTGGACAAACACCATGCTCGTGGGTTTTCTCGGGGTTCTCCCGTTTCCTCCCACTTTCTTCATTCCACCATTTCATTCATTTCTCATAATCACCGTCTCCTTTAGCCTAACCGGCATAAAAGATTTCATTTCATTTTTTTCAGTAATAGAGGTTTCTTAGTACAGATCCTACTTATCTAGGTTTGGCTATATTCTTTCTTTCTGACTATCTTTGTACATAAATCATACAGTTAATAGTAATAATGCCATTACATAACTTAATGGATGCACAATGTAGTAAACATAGTCTCCGGCCATCTCTAAATCAGTAAAGTGCTTCTTCAAAACAATTTTCTTTCAGTGAGAGACGAAAACAGCTGTGTGTACTTCGTAAGTGCATTACTCTTGTGATGTTCCAGACTATGTAGTAATACATTTTCAACTAATAATAAAGAACAAAAAGGTATAAAGAGTGTGCGACTGAATCGCTGGTCGAACACGGATCTCTGCCTACCGTGCTGGAACGTTCACCTGCACAACCATTGAGATATTCATTCAAAAACTTTTTTTTTTAATCACAACAGATGTTAGCTGTTGTGTAAGACGGAGTCCACTACCCTCAAGAAAGAAAGTGTGTGCCTGTTCTAGAAGGAGTCTTAGTAATATAGTGGTTACCGTATGCCATGGCAAGTCGGTAACCCAGATTTCTGCGCACATTTTCGCTGCTCAGTATTCAATATAGTCTGCATTATAGTAAGAATTGAGTGTTAAGAAGTTAATTGTTGTCTATATTTCTTAAATAGCAAAACTGTATTTCTTAAATAGTAAGTAAATACGATTCGTTTCTGTACTATTCGTAGGTACATCAAAGGAATACTGAAGCGAAACTCATTGTCAAATATCAATAACGAGCTGCAAAATCATGCATCCCCCACTTCCTCGAAAAAAAAAAAAAAAAGTTTACGTATGAACTTAAACTTTCGCACTAATAGCAGACATTTTATAACAAAAATAACTTAGCTTTCTTTGTACAACGATTCGTTACGTGATGTGGCTGCAATGCTGATATGTATAAAATAAAAACAAATATTTGCAGTCTAATCTTCTATATTTCAGAGAAAGACAGTAACAAATATTCTGAGGAATAAAATAAAATATTCACTACATTGAAAATTCATTTTCCAATCCATAAAAATTGATTTTTACAATCGTCGTGGAGTACGGTGTATTTAAATAAATTTCATATTTGTCTCCTTCAAACCTTTATTGGAACGCTTATTATCATAACATACTGGCGAATGTGAGTATATTCTATCAGGCGACCTTGTTTTACATCTTTAAGTAAAATGTTCATTTTCCATTTGATATAACATCATTTCCTTACGTTTTAGGAAAGGGCTTACCTGCTGTCCACACATTATTGGGGAGACAAAGGTTAAGCTTCTATCCCTTCAGCACAATCTCATCACCCGGTTAGATGGCTTAGCAGGTCTCACTCGTCTTGTGTTCCTCGATGTGTATGACAATCAAGTAGACCATATTGAAGGACTAAACGAACTGACAAGTTTACGAGTACTACTTCTTGGAAAAAACAGGTAATAGCTTTTTTTATCTACTTTATTTACATCTTAGAATGTAAAATGTTCAGGTTCATCAAAATTATATATATATATATATATATATATATATATATATATATAGTGAGAGAGAGAGAGAGAGAGTCATAAGTCTCCATATAAATGATGATAATACTACACTACAGTTATAAAATATGTTCCACATGTTTCCCTTGCATGTTGAGACAAAATGACAGGCGCTCCAACCAATTCGGACGAACAATTGTCAATGTTGCACTTGTTACTTGTTTTCAAGCTTCACTGATTCTTTGTTTAAGATGATCCAAATCCCGAATTTTCTCCTGGTACACAATCGATTTCAGATGGCCCCACAAATAAAAATACATGGGAGTGAGGTCTGGTGACCTTGGTGGCCACTCCACCGGACCACGTCGACCGATCCAATACCCAGGGAACTGCTGGTCTAGCCATCGGCGCACTTCAATGCCGTAGTGGGATGGTGCTCCATCCAGCTGAAAAAAAATGCAGGGAAGTCCCCACTCTCATCCAAGATTGACATGAAGATGTCATTTTTCAACATGTGAAGATAACCTTTGGCGTTAAGGTTTCCTTCAATGAAAAAAGGGCCAACAATCCTGTTACCCCATATCCCGCACCACACCATGAGTTTCGCTGCACCTTGCTGTTTGCACTCAGACATCCAATGTGGGTTGGTATCACTCCAGTACCTCACATTTTGCCTGTTGACCTCATCACTAACATAAAAATTTGCCTCATCTGAAAAAAGGATGGTACTAACGAAATCATGATCACTATGGTACGTGTTTAGTGCCCATTCACAAAACTCTGCCCTGCGATTAGGATCGTCTTCTGACAGCTTCTGCAACATTTGTAGCTTGAATGGGTACCACTTGTTAGTATGCAAGATACGCATGACAGTGCTTTGGCTGATACCAATTTCTGCAGAGAGGCGTCGGGTTCCCTTTTTCGGACTCTTGATCATCGCTGCCAGCACCATCGTTGACGTAACTTCATTTGTTGCCGTCTTCGGTCTTCCACATCGAGGTTCGTCGGCCACAGAACCTGTCCTTTTGAATTTCTAAATGAGTTTGGCCACTGTGTCATGGGTTATCTGCGTTCTGTGTGTTTCATTGAACGCACATGCTACATGACGCGTGGTACCACTATCAGCCAACAGAATGATGTCAATACGTTCTTCCTTCGTAAGTGACATTCTTTCGCTTCTTTCACTTTGGTTCAACTACTTGGAAAATAAAAAATAAACATTAGTCATCTTGTATGGAAACTTATGACTCACCCTGTATATATATATATTCTACATATTAAACAATTTCTGATTCGGACCACAAAACTCTTTTTAGATAAACAACTTAAGAAACTAAACTGACACATGATTACTAACATTCACTTGAACTAATCGTGGTATACGTTTGTCATAGTAATTGCTGAATTTTTAATGGGAATTCCCCATCTTCTTCAGCGGCTCTTTCTCAAGTGGTATACGTCTGTCAAATAATAATTGCTGAAATTTCCAATGAAAACTCACATCTTCCTCAGCAGCTCTTTCTTAAAATATCAAATGTATCATGTCATATGGCATCCATCGTTGAAGTACAAACGTATTAAAAAAAAGTAATAAAAATAAACAAATAACTCGATATTATCAGCAACAAAAGCTACAGTTCTTAATTTTTTCCTGATAAATAAATAAAAATAAATTAAACAAGTTAGCTGAATCATTAGTATGAAGTTTTTCTATTCCAAAGTTCCATAATAGTGGTTCTGTAAAGGTTTTCGTTTGTCTTAATAGGAGAAAAAAAAATTGAGTGCAGCTTTCGTTGCTGATAATATCGAGTTATCTGTACATATTCTTATTACTAACAGGAGATTTTTTTGTTTTGATACCTCTGCATCTCATCGACGGATGCCATGTGATGTGATACATTTGATGGTGATATATTAAGAAAGAGCCGCTGAGGAAGAATGTAGTTCCTGTTGAAAATTTCAGCAATTCTTATTTATGTGACAGACGTATACCACGATTAGTTCAAGTGAATTTTAACAAATATTACTTGCAGTAGGTGTCTTAACGGTGAAGAAATGTTTCAGCAATAATTTGTACTTCTTATGGGAATTGAAACGTCTCATTAAATGTAATATTGTTTACCTAATATGTGAATAACTGTTACAAGTAGTTATACAATATTCCATCTTGTTTCAATTTTCTGTACAAGTTTCACTAAGTCAAAGCTTCGAATAAAGCAAGTACATTTATTATTTGTTATATTTCGGCACCATAGTAAATAGTGCATATCTTTTTGTTTATTGAGTTTTTGATTCGATATAACTTGTGTAGTTAAAGTGTTAAAAGTACTTCCAGGATTGTATTAAAAGAAATATAAAAAAAAAGCATTAGTTTTTTTTTTTTTTTTTATGTAGTGCTGCTTGTTACTTAATCGTTTCTTTCTTTGTTTAAATTATTTGTCGTAGCAAATGCAAATAAGTCACTCATGTAATGTTTTTTCGTTCTTCTTCCAGAATTCGACATATAGAAGGGCTAAACTGTTTGCAAAAACTTGAAGTATTAGATCTGCATGGCAATCAGATTTCTCAAATAGGAGGTCTTTCGTCGTTGGTGGAATTAAAAGTATTAAATCTAGCTGGTAACCAGATCCATGAAGTTCGTACATTAGATCTGATCGGACTTAAATCTTTGCAGGAGCTGAATCTTCGTCGAAATAAAATTCACAAAATCATGGGAGTAGCAGATGCCACCCATCTCGAGAAACTGTATCTTAGTGATAACGAACTAAAAGGGTAAGTAGTGCTCACCTAGGTTTAGGTAATGGGTATTTGAGATGCAAATATGAGCTATGCAACTTGAACTTAAATCTCCAGCTTATACCTTCAATCGACCTACCACTGAAAAGACTAATTCCCTGAAAAGACTAATGAAAAAATGTACCCTTTTCATTTAACAGCAAGGACATCACCACTTCATCCAAAATTTGCAGGTAGGTCGGTGCAGTTAAAAATTCTTTGATGAAAATGGGATAAATGGGACTCTTTCCACAAATGCCACATCATACACCACTTTTCGCTGTTCATTCATTTTACAGGAATGATTCACCGTGAGTTATCAGGGGAGATCAGTGCAGTAGGTCTTGGTTGTTGACCTCCCCATTAACGAAAATATTTGCCTTATCGCTAAACAGTATGTTGTAGGTAATTTTAGGATGTGTCTTGTCGTGCTAATACCCCTCCTACAATCTGGATTGCAGTGCATCAGATGTTTTGCAGAAGCAGTTTGAATGAATGTCACTTATGTTCCTTAAGATCCTATGTACACTGTTCTAAGAGATAGTATGTTCTTGAGAAAGGTCTGGTTACCTCTTAATGGACTCTCGATCATTGCCGCTAAAACACATATTGCTGTACGACCAAAACTGGGCTTATCTTCCACCAATTCTGTGGTTTGAAACTTCTCTTCCAACTTCCTAATAGGACTATCAGAGACTGGTTTCTGATCAAGCTATCGTTCATTGAAGGTCCTGGCAATTTCCGTGGAACTATATCCGCCATCTAGCTACTGACGGATTATCATCTCGTCTTTTGTCAGTGACATTATGTCATTCAAACATTAAGCTACATCTGCAAAGATAAAAACACCACTTGTAACGTGCATGTGATTTCTCACTAAGAAAACAAGGTGATTATAAATGATCCGTCAGGTTTGAAAGGGCTATTTTAAAAATGTATAACAAACACAATAACAAATAATACGTACCGAAAATATACCAAAACTGTCGAAGTTTCATACATGCTATTACAAATGTTCGTTGTGGCTTCCTTTCGTCACATGTTGTACATCTATGAGGCAGTGTGATTCGCCCCATATACGCTCTACTGCTTCGCCAAAAACGCTTGGACGTCGTATGCTTTTATCTTTTTACAGGCAGCTAGTGTTCTTAGACTTGATAGAATCTTAGAATGCTTTGGTAACTTGATGATGCAGTTGCAAACTATTTACGTAATGCATGCTGTACGGTAACAACGGAAAAATACTTCTTATACTCCAAAACAGAGAATGCTTTCTGTTACGACGCTATTTTGAAAATTAGGCTTGTGCTGCCATCTGTCGCCACGAGCCAAGATTTCGAATATGAGAAGTTAAAACTTTCAAATGTATTCTTTCGTTTCATTATTAGCACAAACGTATTGTATTTATAGTTTTCGACATACTGCACTTTAAAACGCGGCGACTCACTTATAATCACCTCCTATATTTTCCGACAAGTGAATATTGTTATAGTTTTGAGATGTGAGGGTATCTACTTTTCTTTCGGAAGAGAGTAACCTTAACTTGTGCTTCCAGTTCAGCAGCTTTTAGATGTTATTGATCAAAGTGTCAGCGAACACTGAAACCGTTTGATTGAATTACAAAAATCCGTGATACAAGATAAGATTGTTTCTATTTAAGTTATGTACCTTATAGACATCTATCAAGCTTTATTATCTGGCTATTTTTACAGGCCTTGAAATCAATCTCCGTTATGAGATATACAGCATTAAAAAAATTGGCCCACCTTATAAATTTAGGCAATCGTTATTAAGCCATTAATATAGCGTTTTAGCAAAAATGTATATCTATTTAAATAAAAGATTTCAGAAGAAGTAATTCCTTCACATCTTACAGAAATCAGCCGCATAAAAGCTAACTTTTCGCTTATTGCAGCTTTTCTGTTGTATGCCAGTCCGCAGAAAATTCCACAAACTTTTTTTTACGAACAGGTAAAAGATGTATCAGGCTTCAAATATTGTAAAAACTTTTTTTTTAAGCGGCCAAGTTCAGCACAGCTTGAGAAGTGAGGATTTCATTTACCTTTTTCTTTCAGAAAGGTTCCACAGGAAGGAAGGAACCCACTCATATTTGTACGTGAGTTAATAGAATGCATATTTAATATTAATTTGTATAGTCATTACATGTTTATACAAAATGTAAGTTACTGAGTATCATCAAACATATTTAACCTGTTACATACATTCCAAAATAGAGTTTAAACGTGCGTCTGAGCGAGTTTTAGCCCTAAAAGCATAAAGTATCACGTGACCGTAATCCTATTTTAAAAATGAGCTGAATCAAGGACTGCTATAATTTTCGCATTATCGTATATTAGAGTTTGATGACTAAATTGATATTTAACTTAATGCTTCAAACTGCGAGGGTATTCGGAGCTCCTTCGTGACTATGTAATTAGCGTACGCCTCTTTGACGCGGAAGACCCTGGTTTGATTATCGATGAGAGCTCATGTGGTTCGGATCGCACGTTAAGCTGTATTTCTCTCATATGCCCTATCTGCTGATAGGGACGCGTAGCTCTAATCTAATGTAAATCTAATCCGAGGGTCCTCGTTTTATAAATAGAAATTCTTATGCATACTCATATCTAAATTTAGTTTTCCGTATCAAAATCATCACTACTGTAAGTGAACACATAAAAAGGAATAATTATTCGTGCTAGTGATTAAAAGCAGCACTATCGCCCATGCCTGCACTACATTGCAACGTATTGACTTTACTTCACTAAGAGAGTGTTGTCAGAATTCTGAACAATAAATACCTCACTCTTCTGAAATACTGTATGCAAGATTTTTCTCTAGGGTGTATGCTCGGCATTCGAGTTAACATACTAAAAAAACAATTTCCTAAAAAATCCCGGAATTTCTACTGAACCAGCCAAGACAATTGTCCGTCTTGAATCTGGGACTATGACAATTAACTGAATCAAAGCTATCAAATACCAAAGTGGCGTACGAACCTCATAGTCATCCGGAAAGCTTTTCTTTCCTCTGTTATTTCTCATTAGCAAATGCAAACTTTCCTATCAACTCCTGTTCATATGATATATTGCCCAGTTGTGATTTTTATGACACCCTATAGAACTCTGGTAACTGAATTATAACTTCTGTTTGTTTTGCAGGATTGACGATATGTACAGTCTAGTGGAAGCAAATAATCTGAAGGAGATAACTGTTGATGGAAACTCCGTGTGTATGAATGGCGAATGTGTTTCATTTTTGGTCTCCTTTCTTCCCAATTTACGTTACTTGAATCAGATGGAGATAAACCAAGAAGTAAGAAAGGTAGCATTGACGTGGAGAAAGAAGAAAGAAGGCTCAAAAACCGTAGATCGAGGAGATGGATTAGACTATGAAGAGAAACGAGAGCAAGTGATAACTAATGCAAGGACTCATTGGGAGCTATTGCGTTGTCAAGCGAAATCTCTATTGAAGAACAAGAGACTGTGTAGTTCACTTGTGGATGTATCAGACGATCGGGAAAGTACAGCAACTCCTGAGAAAAAACCGGGCACTTCAGACTTTGATTCCGCAATCAGTAGTGCTGCTTCGATGTCTGAGGCTCCTATTAGTGCATCGGGCCCAGTAGAGACGGAAACAGAAACAGAAAAACCTCCATCTCGGCGTCCAGCAACTGTTAATGTCGGCTCGAAACGAGCTATTTCTACCCCTAAAATGCGTCCGTGGACGAGAACAGAAAAGAAAGCATCCTATTTCAAGAAAAAAGCCTTCACTCAAAATGTGTCGAATGTGCACTCTATGAGTAGTACATTGCATGGTGGTTGTGTTCGTTTACCTCCAATTTTACACTATATATCTTTGTCATCAGAGACGTTAGATGGTCAGACCTCTAAAGAAGGTGAAATCAAAACCCATGGGGGTTTGAAAGCTTCAACTGGTCAGAAAAAACTGGCACGTATAGTACAGAGTGCTGTAGTCAAAAGGCCTACACCAAATGCTACATCTAGTCAATCTCAGAGTACGACTAAGAAAAATCGTCCGTGTACCGCTGCCCCAGTACGAGCCAGTATTGCGCATAGTGATAGCACATCGAGTGTAGAACCAAATGTGAATAGCTCATCTAGTTCTGTCGATAGTGACGATAGTGACAATCATTCAGAGCATGAAGTAATACCAGCAACTACAAAAGAAGAGAATGCTATTAACAAAGTGGTACCAGAAACAATTGAATCTAACTCCACCGATATCACTAGTATTACTACTACAACTATTACTGTGCCTACTACATCTGTAACTGCTGGAAGCTCGACAATAACAACAAGTGTAGAGCAGACGTCCACGTGTGTTCCAGCTGCAAGTTCTACAGTAATAACTCAAGCCCAAAAACCAACAGCAACGAAAGGTCGATCGTGTACAGCTTCTAGCAAACCTAGAGCGAAGACTGTTCAGCCAACAGGACGAACCAAAGAACAAGGTGAGTGGAAAACGTAGAAATCATTTAAAAAGAAGTAATCTAAATATGTTCTGTTCACTTAGTCACATAGAACGTACTTTATATTTTACAAAGCAAAGTTTGTAGCTATTACAGAAGCTGATCCGTTACTATCCGAACAATTTCTGGATAGCGAGCTCTCTCTAACCAATTTTCACAGAGTAACAAATCTGTACGCACACATGTATCACTCTGTCAGCTGCTGTGAAGCGGAGTGAAGGTGTTGAAGTGATCAAAATGCCACCGGAAATTATAATCGCTTTTCGGAAGGGTACGTCATGGCTCATAGAACAGGTTCAGGGTCATAGTAAACACAGTTGGATAGTTTCTGTGTTCAAATCATGGGTGCGTAATATGAGTTTTGTGGTAAATAAACAAAACACCGAGTGAACAGGTTTTCTTGGAGTTCTTCCATTCTTCTCCGTATTCACATTCCGTTCGTTCTTACATCATTAATTCAGTAATTCTATTTCGTTTGTGGGACGTTAAACTAATGCTTTAATATGAAGTATAAATGTTAAACAATTAGTTTTCGTCTGTCAATAACCGTAAGGCACCTTTGGGAATTGTATAACTACGAATTTACAATGATTGACTTTTTCCATCCGCGTAAATAATGTTTCGGGACACGATTTTATTTTCCTCAGCAGTAATCTATTCTCGACTCGCTTTCTGACGTGAGAATTTCTTTTACTTTCTCCATAGTATTCGTTGTTAGAAAACAGAATTTTGCAAATACTAAAATCTACGAACCTAAGCGTAAAGTACTAAAAATAATATTACAAGAAACTTCAAATAAATAAATAAATACCTGAAAATGAGTGTATACGCTTTATTATCGTGCATTAAGCGTGCGATTGTGTTTCATTGTTTAGGTGTTTTAGTTCAGCATTTTCATGTTTTTATATTACAAACGTAAACAATGCTTAAACTTCTAAACTAAACAAAAAAACTGGCAGTGTTCCAAAAAAGAAAAGAAGTAGCTAATGGAAGTTGATTTGGCGCAGTGAATCGGAGCGACGTACGTGGCAAAAGAGAATATATTTTATACAATCGTCAACAAGTTTTTATTCACGACAGCACATTGTATAGAAAGGCATCGAGAAGCGGAAGGGGTAGGAAGACATAGCAACAGCTTTCTGCTCCTTTAGCGTGGTTGTTCAAGCAGCGAGAGGCAGGATCTAAAGTGAAGAGTTATAGTTGTGGAGTTCGATGTTCGTTGTATGCAGTGTTCCTATACAGATAACAACCTTGTCAGTTTCCAAGTATTCCAAGACCACGTTCAATATTTCCTGATTATTAGATAATTCTTTGTCATGGATTCGAGAAGTACCAGGTGACAAATTTTCTGCTCGCTGTAATATTGCCGAATCGTCTTTTCGCTAAGTAACATGGGCTGGCAGATGGTAGTAAGTCAGATAAAACGTGAAAAAACATATGCAGATAACAACGTCTATTTCAATATCAAGAACAGTTATGACTTGGTGAATTAAGAAATCAAGCCAATACCTTCTGAGTTGAAGTGTCATCTTATTTGTACCTCATCTTACAGAACTTATAGATTTCAGGTGATGTTGGTTCCTCAAATGTGAATTCTATGATGCAAGTGAGTATGAATTCAGAACGAAACAAAGTAGTTTACCGAGATTCTTAGTAAAAGGTAGCATTACAGACCTAAAATTACTATAGTATGCAGGTATTCAAAGTGTAATGACATACATCAGTGCTAAAGATGTAAAAGTATCACTTATGTTCCCATTCAGTGAGACTGCCAGGAAAATACAGCTTCAACGTGACAAAATAGCTTACAGTCTTGCTTATGAATTATCAACATCCTTTAGAAGTTACCTAATTCAGTTACTGAAGGAGACATAAATGTGCGACTCTGGAATGCCGTAAAAGTAAGTATACACGCGTTATTTGACATTGTCTTTTTTAGGGAATTCAACAGTTTCTGGCCTTTTAATTGCTTTCAAACGCCTTCACCCTTGACCTTAAAGCAGACGATGTAAAGTTTACATTTCTACATATCTTTAAGTCAACTATCAAGATGTCGCCAAACAACCCTGTAATATTTGATATAAGTAGCTGTGGGTTACTTTCTGTAGAGCACTTAAGACTGCAGTTTAGGTAACGAATTGGAGAATTATTGAATTTCTAAAAACTCTACATAACTTTTTTAAGGAGTTCCAGCATGCCGTGTCGAGTATACTACTGTAGAGGCTCAGAAAATTTCCACTGAGGTTTTGTTCTTTGTTAACTTGAAAAGAGTAGTGTTGCCCAGTGAGCCATAGATATTTATCCGTATATTCTGTTGTATGTTCAAAGTGTCAGGAAGGATAATCCGCTTTTCGAACTATCAGGTCGTGTTAGATATGTTGCAAGAAGAAGAAATGCTTATTCCTAAACATACATTTTAAAACACTTGCTTCAGAAGTAGAACCTTCTCTTACTGAATTTGACTGATTCGTCTCTTAGTACATTTGTTTACAACACTTTATCGAACACGATTTAAAAAAAATAAAAAATAAAATTTTAAAACCAGAAGCTTTTAGTTCTTTGAGTTCATGTATACGAATTGATGTAGAAAAGAAAAGCATCTTCCTATGAAAAACGTTGACATTGGCTTTGCTACATACTACCTTTAAGAATTGTCAACCAATAGCGGTTGGGTTTTCGCCAAAGTTGCAGAAAGTGTTTACAGAAATTTCCTCTTAAACTTTTCAAGAAGTCACCTTTAAATTATAAATTGATTTGAGCTCTTTTGTGTTTGGATCTTAATGTTTCTACAGGGTCTGATTTTGGAGTGAATATCATGAAGTTTCTTTAAGCTGACCTAGTTCAAAATAATTGGTTAGATAGCAATAGAACTAAAAGAATTGTGAGGCAATTCAAAGAGTTTTGTTCGAATTCAACTTGTATAACAATTATGAGTCAGTATTCTAAAATAGTCAGTATTAGGATGATTTTCGGCTGAAGAATTTAGATACATTACATCAGAATAAAATAATTTATTGAAATGGTCTTGATTTTCTCGTATGGAAGTTTAAACCTAGACAGAGGATTTTCAATCAATGCACAATGTGTAGCAGATAATTTAAAAGAATAAACTTTAGTGATACTCAGGTGTGCGATTTAGTAGCTTCTTCTCGTGGCTTGAGATCCATAAGGAAATCTATGATTCATTGTCCACTAAATGCTCGTACTCGTTTTGCAGAGGCAACAAATCAACAAGAGAAAGAGGAAAAGAAACGAATAGAAGCTGAAGACAGAAAAATAATGATTGTTCTGAATTAACTTGAATTCTAAAGACTAAAATAATGGAAGATACGCGCAATATTGATGAGAAAATGAAGCGCTTGGAGAAGTGAAATTAATTACGTAATACGTACTATTGATTTTTTTCTAAAGATATGTTAATATATAACGAAATACTTTGGATAGATTATTAATTACCTGTACCTTGGGCAGAAAGTGCTCATACATGTGCACTATACTTAATAGAATGTTAATTTAATAATAACAAAAGAAGAATGTTTTTAATATATGTAAATATATTATGGGATAGTGTTATGTAATTAGTTGCTAGGTAGTTGTTGTTTATAGATACCTAATCATCATGTCTGTGTGCATGACAGTTTGAACGAAAATATATTATAAAGTGTATCAACTAATAAACCATTTAGTGCCGTTCATCGACTTTATAATTCTTATAGAAAAGGTGAGAATAATAGTATATATAATTATTAAAGATATTTTTACATGCAAACTATTACTACCACTCGAGATTCCTATATCATCGATCGAACCAGGTTGATGACTACCCTTGGTGAGTCGTTATAAAAATTTTGGTGCCTTCACACCGGGATTAGCTAAAAATTTTGGTTTACCTCACCCGGGACCTGCTGTAAATTCATATCCCGAAGCAAAGTAAGGGTGAATTTACTTTAGTAATAAAGTTAATGAATACAAATTTCACCAGACTAAGAAGTGGTAGAATAATTATAAGAAAAATGAACGGTGAGGCAATTGAGAAAGAATCCAATAATAGTGACGACGGTGAACATAGTGTAGCACCAGGAATGACATCAGAAGACCGAATCTTGCTAGCCTTACAGCGACAATTGATTCAGATGTCTACCGAATTAAAGCAGACGATAGAGCAGAAGTCCGAAGAGTCCAACAAGCAATGCGAAGAATTGAAGCAGACGATAAAGCAGAAGTCCGAAGAATCCAATAAGCAATACGAAGAATTGAAGCAGACGATAGAGCATAAATCCGATGAATCTAACAAGCAATATGAGGAATTAAGTAGACGAATGGAACAGAAGTCAGATGAAACGAAACAGTCAATTGTCCAGGCGATGAATGACATCACCTCGCAGTTCGAGGAAAAGTTAAAAAGAATTTCTGAGGATTGTCAAGATAAGCACAACCACCAAATCCAAGAAATCAGTGGTGTAAAAAAGGATTTAGAAGTAATAGAAACTTCTGTTCAACAGCAAAAGATTCAGGTCATCAATAATTCTAACAACATACGTGCAAATACGCAATTGATAGCTACTCTACAGGAAGAAATTAGAACGCTACAGGTTAAGGACAACACATACCACAATAATATGGGTAGTGATCGCTTGGAGTTTCCCCAATCACCAGAGATGGTTTCGCCTTCACCTGTGTCTGATGAGGATATTATTTTGGAAGAAATTCATCCGAAGAGGACAGATGGGCGGAAAAGGGATGATGCAACAACACATCACGTCATGGATAGGAATTGTCAGCCAATGAGTACACGGAATGATAAAAGGAAGGTAAAGTTAAGTGTTAAGATGAGTGAAATACGGGCTATGAGTAAATTCAGTGGTAAATGTAATGAAAACGCTACTTCTTTCCTGGAAAAATTTCAGGACGAATGCAATATAATGTGTATAGATAGATCACAATATATGAAATTAATCCCTCATGTATTACTCCCACCATGTTCTTTATGGTTTAAGGCCGTACGTGATCACATCAATACTTATGAGGAATTTAAGGCAGCACTGATCGCGAATTATGAAAATGACTTTTTGCTTGCAAATCGAGATGCCACTATTAGAAATCAACATTTCAATCCTCGTTTGCACAAATCTGTTGTGGAGTTTGTTGTAAATACATACAACGAATTAAAAGTCGTTAATCCTTTGCAATCGGAATCTAGAATAATAGCATCGATTCGAAATTTGCTCCCATTTAAGTTACAACAGATCTTGTTTTCTACACAGTGTATGAGTTTCAACCATTTATTAATGCTTGTCCAATGCTATGAAACTCAATACCATGCTATGAGTCAACAAGCAGGAGTAGGTAAAAGTAAAAATAATTCAGATCATTTTGTACCTGTTCGGAATCTAAATATCAGAAGTGTGAATGATACGGAACACAACCTAAGCCGAGTAAATTCTAGCAATCAAAACGAGCAAAATAGACAAAGTTATGTAGGGAATCAGCCCAAACTAATTAATCGTAGTAATCCTGATGTCAAATCACCCAACAGAAGTAGACATAAAAACAATCGGAATATAGAGCGAAATTACAGGAATACAACAAGCTACATGGATAGACGTAATTGGAGGTCAAGGGATGGCACTTCGTATCAAAATCAGAATCACGAGGAAATACATGTACAGCATATTGTAGAACCTAATCATGATTGTGCAGTACAATGTACTTTATTGGAACCATACACGAGTATGAATTTAAACTAATTGCGGCTGATGTGGTAGGGGTTAAACCCATATCAGCTGTAGATTCTCATGAACATTTATCTACAAATTTAAGCGATAATTCTTATGAACATTTATCTTCCAATTTACATGTTCATGTTAATGATGAAAATGATCTTTCACATGACGTCTCTGTAAATAATTATTCGGAAATAGCAATTAATAGATGTCAGTACCAATTTATACCTGTTGTAAATCGTTGTTGGTTCGAAGATGATACTGTCAATGATGGTTTTAATATTGAAGAAAATTTTGTATTTTTAAAATCATATAGTACAGCTAAAATACCTATCAAAGTCAATGGGTTAAGCACTGAAGCTTTACTTGATACAGGAGCAAATGCCTCTCTATTATCGTATTCGTTGTGGAAAGCAATTACTAGTAATTATTCGAACCCTAAGTTACAAAAGGCTGAGAACCTTATTATAGTTGATTTTACCGGTAAACATAAAAAGAGAGTAGCTGGAATTACTCGTGTGACAATAACTATTCAAGATTTTGAAATATCAATCCCTATTCTGGTAATAAAGGAACTGAACGAGAAATTAATTATGGGTTTAGATTTATTATCTCAATTACGTGTCATGCTTGATTTTAAAAACCAAACGTTAACTATACCTGGTATACCTCAGGAAATCGTTCAGAAACTGCTTCCAAAATTAGATAATAGTGCTTGTCAATATAATAATATTTCTCATGTAATGAATAATGTTTCTGTTAGTGCAGAAAGTGGTAAATTAAATGATCAACGAATGGAAGACACACAAAATTTGGTGAATTTAAAAGACGATGTATTGTTTTCTGAACGTGTTAAATCACTCGAAAGCAGTCTTGATTTTACAGATAATACAGTAAAAGCTGACTTTAAGAATATCCTATATAAACATAAAAATGTATTTTCAGAACGTCCTGGGCGTTGCAAGGATTTTGTTTATTCTTTTAAGGTTAAAACAGACAAACCCATAGTAACCAAGCCTTATATAATTCCATATAGATACAGGGAAAATGTACGTCAGCAAATTACAGATATGTTAAGAGATGGGATCATTAGGCCTTCACGAAGCGTGCATCTTAATCCATTACATGTTGTTCCAAAGAAAAATGGTTCTCTACGTGTGGTATTAGATTTGAGACGCACGAATTGTCGCATTGATCTGGAACAAGTGAGGTATCCTCCAGTGGAAGAAATACTAGCTTCTTTACAAGGGAATGCTGTCTTCGGAAATTTAGACCTAGTAATGGCATATAATCAGGTCGAATTACATGAAGATTCGAAACCGTACACAGCATTTAGTTTTGAAGGTCACTTATACGAATACAACCGTGTAGTCTTTGGGCTTATCAATGGTAGTGCGGCGTTAGCATCCTGCTTGAATAAAGTCTTGGGTCAAGACTTACGTAGCAACGTGATAACTTACGCTGATGACATCTTAATAATGGGAAAAAATCCACATGAATATTTGAAGTACTTAGATATAGTTTTAGACAGATTGGAAAGTTCGGGCCTTACTATCAATCTACAGAAATCGAAATTTCTGCAGAATTCCATAGAATTTCTTGGATACCAAATTGATGCCTCTGGTTTACAATTCAGTCAATCTAAAGTACAAGCCATAGAAGATCTGCCTGCTCCATTAAATGTGAAACAGACACGGCAAATATTAGGGCTCTTCAATTGGTTTCGCAAAGCCATCCCGCGATTCGCCGAGATAGCCCAGCCTTTATTTATGATTATAAAGAAAGGAGTACCATGGCAATGGGGTCCGATTCAAGAACACAGTTTTAATAAGTTGAAGGAGTGCGTAAAACGAAACATCCATTTGAATTACCCCCGATATGACGTTCCTTTCTATGTTCAGTGTGACGGTTCCCAACTTGGAATCTCTGCAGTACTCTGGCAACCTAATCCAACTATTCAGGAACCGGCTGTCATTCATTGCGCTAGCCGTACTTTAAAGAAAGCTGAAAAAGGATACACCACGACAGAAATCGAACTTTTGGCTGTACGTTTTGCGATACAAAAATTTGCTCCATATCTTAGCGGATGTCATTTCATAGTACTTACCGATCATAATTCATTGCGATACCTTAACAGCGTACAGGGATATAATAACAGACTACTTCGCTGGTCGTTAGATCTTCAAGCTTATGATTTTGAAGTACGACACATTAAAGGGGTAGATAATGGACCCGTAGATACCTTATCACGTCTGTTTCCTGGAGAAGAACAACATATCTTGTCCATCAACGAATTTAAGATCTTACAGGATGAAATAGCTACCATTTCAATAGAAGATCTACGAGGACATCAAATGAATTATCATGAATATAAACAAATTATGGAACATTTATCTTCATGCAGTGAGGAATGTAATTGTCCCAAACATTGGAATTCCAGATTTAAATTAACCAACGGAATTCTACTTATTAAAGATTTTAAATTCAAATCTAGAAACAAAATTTGTATTCCACCTACGCTAACAACACGCATATTAAAGGCCTATCATGACGATTTTGGTCATTTTGGTTATGTAAAGGTATGTGCCTTGATTAATAAATCCTTTTACTGGAGGGGAATGAGAGCTCAAATCAAAAATTATATCAAGGACTGTGTTGAGTGCATGCGAATTAAACAATTACCAGGCTGTACAAAAACCAATGCTCTCAATAACGCCTGAAAGACCACATTCGTTTCTGTCAATCGATTTATATGGACCTTTACCAAGAGCAGCTACTGGAGAAACTTATTTACTAACAACCATGGATATCTTTTCACGTTATGTAGTAGCTTATCCTCTGCGTAGAGCAACTTCCGCTGCTATCATAAATAAAATCTTGAATGTATATATTCCACATTGTGGCCCTATCGAACACATATTATGCGATAATGGTTCACAGTTCAAAAGTGATGTGTTCATCAAAGCCATGAACAAGGCTAACATTAAAATTCATTTTGTAACTCCGTACCATCCTAGTAGCTCTGTTGTAGAAAATGTACATCGTAATTTTGGTATGTTGTTTCGACACTTTTGTAAAGACAAACATGCCGAATGGATCAAGCATGTCAATCAAATCACGTACCTTTTGAATCATTCTATATCAGATACTTTAGGCGTGTCTCCTGCTAATGTACATAATGGTTCTGATTTGATTTTCCCTGTGGAACAACATTTTGATGTCAAGTTAGAAGATTCAACAATTATAGATTCTTCCAGTTTAGTGAATATGGTAAAAATCCGAAGACATAACAAATTTTTGAAACGTAATTCTCAAGTAGAGTCTTTGCAAGAAGGAAAATATCGGATCAAGGTCAATGTCTTAGTTTTTGTTAAACAACATCCACAAAGTAATATGTTGTTAAAGAAGATTTATAAATTTTGTGACATTTTCTCAGGTCCTTATTTATGTTTTAAGGAAATAAATCCTAAAGTTTTTGAATTGTTGAACGCTAAAACGGGTATGTCAATTGGACTTCGTAATATGGATGAGTTGAAGGTTTGGAAACCTACTCAGTATACAAAAGAAAAATGGATGCATCTAGTGAAAGAATTAGTTGCGCCTGACATTCTTGCTCAAATAAATAGGAATGAAGAAGACTGAAAAAAAAATATATATATATAACAAAAGGGTGTCTTCTGTTTGTGTAAAAATAGATTTATTTTCTTCCTTTTGGTCATTCGAACGTAGGTTATGTTTAATTTTTGGTTTTTAGTCAATTTTATTTTCTTTGATTTTCATTAACCAACGATAAGTTTTCAATGATTTTAATTCTTTCTTATTAACGTTGAGGATTATAATTTAATTCATGATTGATTAAACACAAAAATTGTTTTCATTATATTAATTTGTGTTGAAACTTTATTGTCAAAAATAAGTATTAATGAAATGAAAGATTTGTTATAAATGTATATATAGATATGTAATGAAGATACATACGAGGGACGATCAAAATGTGATGAACATGTGTAAAGTAAGACCATTATTGTAAACGGACCAGTGGTTCTTGAAGATAAAAGCCAAGCTTGCTTATGACTTTTATATTCAGTCCAATTGTCGGGCGACATTTTATATAACGAAATACTTTGGATAGATTATTAATTACCTGTACCTTGGGCAGAAAGTGCTCATACATGTGCACTATACTTAATAGAATGTTAATTTAATAATAACAAAAGAAGAATGTTTTTAATATATGTAAATATATTATGGGATAGTGTTATGTAATTAGTTGCTAGGTAGTTGTTGTTTATAGATACCTAATCATCATGTCTGTGTGCATGACAGTTTGAACGAAAATATATTATAAAGTGTATCAACTAATAAACCATTTAGTGCCGTTCATCGACTTTATAATTCTTATAGAAAAGGTGAGAATAATAGTATATATAATTATTAAAGATATTTTTACATGCAAACTATTACTACCACTCGAGATTCCTATATCATCGATCGAACCAGGTTGATGACTACCCTTGGTGAGTCGTTATAAATACTGAAGTGAGTTTTTGTACATACTAGCACCCTTTTTCGGATTGTGTCTTACTGTGATATTTTCCTTCCATATATGATGGAACTTTTATCATGTGACTAAAGTTACAGATTCAAGTTTCAGGGGAGATGTAACTTCTTGCTTTGTACAGAAATTTTTATTAGGTAAGTGTTCTGTAATATAATGTATCTAAATAAAATAAAGAGTTTATGTGTGTGTGTGTCTGTCTGTGTGTCTATGTGCGGCCTGGAGACCAGACGAGTGGACCGAGAGTTACCAAATTTTGGTCACGGGCACCTTGGTCCAAGCCCCAGACCAAGACTAAGCTGTTTTTTTCTTCAAAAGTCGAACCAGGGGGTCTCAGGGGTGGGCGTTTACCGGCACACGTAAAAGTAGTAAAAAAAAAAAAAATGCCGATATTAGTGTCGAATTCATAGTTTTCGCAGTCGCTGAGATCAATGGTGAAAGTACGATCGCATTAACTTTCAAATTTACCCCATTCGGCTGCGGGGCGGGGGTCACCGGGGGAAATACCAAGACGTAAAAATAATCCAAAATGACCGATATTAGTGTCAAATCCATAGTTTTCGCGGTCGCTGAGATGAATGCTGATACTCCCACAAGCGTTGATTTCCAAATACAGCCCCCATCGCCTGGGGCCAGGGGCATTTGTTTTTTAAGATTCAGATCAGGGGGCTCTTCCCGGGATTTGTAAAAGTAGTAGAAAATGACTGATATTTTTTTCTTTCGTTGTTCAGTTTGTTTACATAGATATTTTATCTTACCTATGCGAGGAATGGATATTTCAGCTAGTTTTATAATAAAATGCATTGTCTTTGTCCTTATATTATTCGTTTTTCGAGTTGATTAAGAGAAGTGTATTACTTATTTATCATCGTTGTCATTGTTTTCTTCGTCTTTTTTCCATCAACATGGGAAAGTCTGTATGGCTAATTACATATCAGGGAAAACTTGCAAACATGATCAGAAAAACCGGGAAATGCCAGGGAATTCTTTCCGTAACTTTCTTCTCTACCCTATACGTAGAAACACCTGCACGAAAACTTTGTTGTTTACTATTAGTATATTTCTACCTAGCCAGTCACCGACGGCAGACATGGTGGAGTCTACTGTATTAAGTAGTTCATCGTAAGTTTTCCCCCTTAGTATTAAATTTCGTATCGTCAGCATACAGAATAATTTCGACGAAGTCTAACATCGTGGCAAGCTATGTATATACTTGAAGAATATACTAAGAATAAAAGAGGACCTGCGATAGAACCTTGAGGAATTCCAAATTTCAACTTTTAGGTACCTGAATAACCCATTCTTACTCTTTGTGTGTTGTGATTGTGACAATTAATTTCAACAGTTTGGGTCTGGTTAGAGATTTAAACCATCCATAGGCATTTTCCCTAATTCTATAATCTTGTAACTTTTTGAGTATGACTCCATGATCAATCATATCAAATGATGCGATCAAGGTCAAGGAATATGTCGATTGCATACTCGTTATTGTTCAATGAGTTTAGAACGAAATAGAGAAACGAGCAAAGAATAGTTTCAGTAGACTTAGGCCTATTTGATCTAAAGCCATTTTGAGCAGTAGAAATGAAGTTAAAATTATTAAGGTAGTTAACTAGTCTTCTATACATACATTTTTCAAAAAGTTTTGAGAAGGTAGATAGACACGATATTGGTTTGTAGTTCGACGTATGCTCTTCCTTACTGCTTTTATGTGAAAGTTTAACAACTGCTAACTTTAAAGCCTCAGGAAAAACGCCAGTATTAAATGAGTTATTTACTATAAAGAGTACAATTTCTGCAATCTCAAAAGAGCATTGCTTTAAAAATTTTATCGAGAACTCCATCATGTCCTGAAGAACTCTTTTATTTTTAGTTTAGTGTTCTTGATTTCCTGACTAGTTACTGGATATAAGAACAAGAATTGTCGAAAGTATTAACATCTGGCCTGTATATATATTGTTTGCTAGATACTTTTGTGTTCACGCTATTAGTGACAAGCTTTTCTACTTCATTCGTGTAGTCGTTAAAAAGCAGTAGCAATTTCAGTTAAAAGCATTAACATTAAATTTTGATATAATACACTAGTTATCGTAAAAGAAGATATTCATCTCCAGATTATTTCCAAATTATTTGGCATGTACCTCTCATTGCATTGGAAGCTCTCCCAATATAAATATAATTTCCTAGCACTTTTACCTCTTTTATGATCCTATATAAAACTGTTCTGTACATCTTATAATATCAAACACAGGAGTGCGGCAATGTCGAGATAGCTTATGTAAATAACGCATCTATTCGGGATAAATTGGTATTCCAGATGTTCCCATTTAGAACTGACACTTGGCGACCTACTTATCTTCAAAGTAGTAATAAGTACAAGTAAATGTATCACATTCACAAGCAGACATTCTTATACAACACATACAACTACAAATACACATATAATGTAACCTAATCTGAATAAAATTGGAAGAGTATAAAAGCAAGTTAGAAGAAGAAGAATATAAAAGCAAGTGAGAAGAAAGAAAAGTATAAATCACCTATCTTGTCATCAGATTTCCATTCGCTGAGTTATGAACAGCTTGCTCAACGATTTTTAAATAGATGGATTGAATTTTAATGTCGTATGTAAGGTGGAATGTGATTCAATGCTCGCATAGTGGATGCGAAGACAGATATAAAGTAATGGGTCGATGAATTGAGGTGAGAAAAAAAGAAGTTTATTTACACCTGATCTTGTATTGTGGTCTTGGCGAGGGAGCTTGTTGAAAGCATAAAAGTCTTGAAGGGAAACAAAAGTCTGTGCAGACACCATCTTCGGAAAGCTTTCAAACTTTCTGTTGTATGGAGTTAAATTATTCGATTGTTTCTGTAAACAAATCGAATACTGGCACTTTGGATAGGTTGCAAATGGTACCCAAATTCATTTAAGTTTGAGAGCGCTATATTTCAATATTCGAGATGAGAAAAAAATTACAGATTTAAGCTTTGTTTCTGTATTTTTTTTTCTAAAATACCAGGTTGTCTAAAAAGTATTGTGCCTTGGCGATGGCGTTCCAAATCGCAGAGTATATGAGTTGCATCGGGTCAAGGCACATGTTATTTGAGAGCTAACATCTAAAGTTAGTAGATCTGCAGAAGATGGAATGCCTATAACCAGACGTAAGGTATTGCAACGTGGAAATTAGTTATTTTTCCGCAAAAGTGCTCTACATTTTACAATTTTATTTCGATAAAGACGCAAATGCTGTGCAACCCTGTGAAGTAATTTGCGATTTTATGAGCAAAATACTTATCAAAAGCAACAGCTAAAAGATAGTTCAGTTGCTTTCGTTCTGGAAATGTTGATGCCCAAGTTACTCCTCGCAGTGGCGACGAATCACTGAAAAAGTGGATGAGATTCTGACAAAAGTCGCCTTGTAAACAGTCATGACACATTGCCAATGACCTAAACATCCATCTTCAAACAGTGTTAAATCATTTGGGAAAAGCTGGCTGCAAATAGAAGACTGACGTTTAGGTGACATGTGATCTGACTTAATAGCATTTACTCGATCGAATTTCTATCTGTGAATATTTACTGAAGCGTAACGAACTCGATCCATTTCTGAAGGAGTTATCACGAGTGATGACAAGCAGATAACCTACGACAACAATGTACGAAAAAATCGTGGTCGAAGCGAGAAGAAGCTCCAAAGTCTGTAGAAAAGCCAACACTAATGCCAGGAAGATTATGCTCTGCGTTTGGTAGGATTGGAAGGACTTCGTGCATCATAAGCTGCTGCCACATGAACTCGGGTCTGTATTGTCGACAATTAGCGCGGGTATACCTAGAAAAGAAAAACGGCGGGAACTGGTCAACAGAAAATGTGTCCTATACCACACTGACAACGCCAGACCGCATACATATTCAACGACCAATCAGAAATTGAGAGAACTTGGCTGGAAAGTTTTAATCATCCGCCGTATAGCCCAGACCTAACCGCCCGACTATTATTTGTTTCTTTATCTGTAGAGCTCCCTGAATGGTATTAAATAGTTTCAAAAGAGGTCTGTAAAAACCACGTGAAACATATTAGTTTAATACCAGAAACCACAGACGTTCTATAACGACGGGAATACGATGTTGCTGAAAAAATGGCAGAAGATCGTCGATCAAAATTATGCATATTTGGTTTTATAATGTGTTTCAAACCACATTAAATGTATTCTCCGAAGTCTCAGTACTTTTTAGACAACCTGATATTATCCCAAAATTTATGAAAGTGGAATAATTGCTCCATTAATTAGTACTGTTGATAAATTCAAACGGTGCCTTTATGTTAGTCGTTTTGGAGGAGACACAAATGCACTTAGATTTATGTATATTTGTGGCTAACCCATTTTCATATGACCACAAAAGATAGATGTAAATCATCATTCATTTATCAAACTGTCCAAGTTTTCAGGTTGACCTGAAATCTAGATTTGAAAATTATCTGTGTGTAGGTGATATTTACACTATTATAAAACAGGAAGCAGGTCATTAATATGCAGACAGAAAAGAAGAGAGACAATGACACTTCCTGGGGCACACCATGGATGAGATTGCGCAGTGAAGAGGAAGTCATAAATTGCTGCTGTTCATATAAATATTCTCCACCCATTTCACAGCGCCAGCGAAGAAGTTAAATTTCGTGGTCAGTTTATGGAAGAGCGTTTTGTGTGTTATTGAAGAGCTTTGGAGAAATCTAAATGAGCAAGAATAGTTACCAGCTTTCTATCCATTGCTAGTTTCAAGTTGTCAGTAATATGAGTAAGAGCTGTGGTGGCAATATTGTGGTATTTTAGGAAACCTGGTTTTGAGGATCAAAATATTTGTATTTCACCATATGGATCACTAATAATATATTTCAAGGCTTTTGAAAGAGAAAAAAATACTAATAGAGCGAAAATCATTCCGCTATTTCCAAGCAGATGGAAAAGTGCCATTCATAAGGAAAAGAGTGTACTAATAAGATTAAATACAAACAGTGATTTATTTTTGAAAATTTAAATACTAATCTGGTCAGCACCGAAAGAAGATCATGATACTTTGCTTTTAATGAGTGAGGCATCCTTATCTAGCAGTGAAAACGTCGATATGTTAAAGAAATGCACTTTTTCATCTATAGACGAAAAGACGTTCATTAACTGCCGAGAAATTCTCACCTTATTAGAGAAGGGGGGTAGCTTCATTCAATTTAAGTTTCTATTAGAGCTTTTACTGTCTCTTCAATGTTTGTATAAAGTAATTTTCGAACACTAGATATAGTAAGGTATTACAGGGATAGGTAATTGTCCATAGTGAACCGTTTTTTGCCTATTGTTAGTAAGATGAGATCTAGTAGTGATAGTGGTGTAGAAGAGGAAAAGTAGGGTTCAGTGCGCATATCGAAAGGCTGAAGCCAGGTATAATGTTACAAATATTTCATTTTAACTGTTCGATGTTAGCATGTTAAAATTGTATTCGTGTGGCAACATGGACAGAATTTTTGTATCACCTCGTACCAACTCAACCAGCACCCTTTTGCGTTCTGTAATTTCTTATAAAATGAAAATCCGGTAGCTCATGCTTTGAACATATATCCAATATTAAGATGAGGTACAAATTGTTTTGAGGGAGAATAATAGTTCGAAATTAATCGAAAGAACTTAAAAGGGATTTTGTGTTTAAGTGTAAACATTCAGAGTCGTCCCAGCCGCTGGTTTTCCTAGTTCAGTTTGCAATAAGAGTGCTCGGGAGCGAGGAGGGAGAAAATGGAAAGTGGTCATCAGTTTCATTATGGAAGGGGTAAGTACAACCGAGTTAAGTGAAAGTAGAAGTCGATGTTGCTATCTTTGACAGTTTTCCATTTAAGTAAAATGCAATCTGAGTACTATTAATAGTTAAATAGAGAAAACAAATATTGCATATGAAAATCTAGAAGCATATAAAAGAAAATTGCTAACAAGTAAGTAAGCACAAAAATGTTGATATAAATTGATAGTGTTCAAATAGTTTTTACAGGAGCTCCATGCCCACATTTCAGATTTCCGCATGTCACAAACAGAGCAATGTCAAACAGTGAACACAGACATGAATGACACATAAATAATAGAAAAATCACATATACATAAAACATGCATATGAATAAGAAAATCATACACAAGAAGATCACTCACACTAACACTATATGTAAAATAATATATTTACTTTCAATAGATACTTTCTGCACTCACAAAAGCATCGTTCAAGTTGTCTATCCCCTTTCACTAATAAGGTTAAGCAGCTGACCTTTAAAAGTGACATAGGCCTAATCTTGGTTCTCCAATACAATAACAATTTATCCATCGAATGTCCACATGTCCTTGTATTGCGAGTACCGAAAGCTTGCGTGTAAATCCCTATGAGGGCTTAGGCGTTTATGACAGTCTGGGATTCGATCCTCTATGTCCTGAACGTCTCCTTTAGACTTTAATAGTGATTCGGAGATTTTACCAAAGCCGATCATATAACCACTGGACAGTACGATATAGAGTTCAGGTCAGAACATTCTGGGAAATTGACATAAAGACTGATTCTAATCGTATTCCTAATGCCGATACAATTTAATAATGCAAAAAGGCATTAATTATTTATGCAGGAGAGAAAAAGTAGATTAAATTCTCTTAAACTATAAAACATAAATTTAAATCATGGTAATTATTTTCGTAAAGGATATGCAAACTTTTAAGCTTTTGTTTTAATTAACAACACTGAAACGACACAAACACATATTAAATCACACTTTGGCACTTTGATTTAAATAATTGAATATGATAATGCAATTTTACACTCGGCCTAATTATTTTCACTACGATCGCGGAAGACGCGAGTTACCGATTGAACTTCACTGTCACTTTACGATTGCTTCACTTTTGTCAGTTCCTTGGATAATTTGGGAGAGGAAGGGAAGGTTTCCTGGCAAGTCCATGAAGCGTGGCAGTTGCTTGTAGAAATCCTCGTGTACGACATTCCATTTGATATGATGTCAAATTTCTTCCTTTTGGGCTGGATCAACATTTTCATTATCATAGCATATTAGTTACTAATGTAGTGTAACGCACTGTATACGTAGTATTTGTTACTATGTTCATTGCACAAACGACAATAATTAATTTCACTCGAAGCGTAGCAAAGTGTGCGTACTGTTGATCATGTTCAGGTTTCAGACTGAAAACTATAGGTTACTGAGATTTAAACGTAAATTGGCTTGTTGTTCGTTTGCCCGTCCATAGCTAAACTGGCTGGCTTTTCTCCACATCTTCCCGTGCTTCTACCAAGCAGAGGGGCTCGCAATGCAACCTGTTGATGTCAGAGCTAAAAATAACTATGACAAGCTATAGGCAGGAATTTTTGGAGACGAAGTTTTCTTTCTATGCTAGATTCTAGCACCTTATTTGGAGAAGCGAGAGGGTCCACCAAGACTTCCATCGCAGACGCAACGCACACACACATATATATATGCATATTCGTCTGTTTGCTGAGAGAAAAATTCTTAGGAGTGCTTTTATACGAGGTCCACTTAAAAGTTAAAATTTTCTTAAATAACATTCGATGAGTTGGACTATATGGTTAGAATTCTGTTTTTAAAATAATTACTGAAACTTCCGCTTTTCCCCTGTGACATGCATTTTTATCTGAATGACATTACCAGCTCGAGGCAGGAGCTATGTTCAAGAATTCATTTCTGCCGTTGTTCCCTTATGATGTAACAGACAACCTCGATTTAATTTCTATAGCATAGATAGATATAGGTTAAATTGAAATTTTGCATTAAAATTTGCAGCAAGACTTAAGAGGACGAAATTGGATTCATTGCATCCCAGATCTATTACTGTACAATGCGGGTACCCCTAACTAACTGATACTTTATTTTCTTTACTTATAGTAACGTCCAGTTCTATTAATTTTACGTTATCAATATTTGCTATGTTTATAATGTAGTTTCAGTTTCAGTCAATAATTCTAGAGTCAGCCAGCACTAGAATCGAAATTGTCTCATGTTTGAGGGAAGACTTCCTTCAATGGATAATTGTAGAACTATATGTCACCTATATCATATTTTGAGCGATAACATCAGTAACATTATTAACCTGATTGCCAAGGTGTCTGTTGAAAGTACCTACTCGAAATTTACTCGAAGCGGTTGGAAAATCTTCGCCAGATTGTCTGTACTATGAATCGAGCTGTAAATGGTTTAACAAACTTACATCATCTCTTACAATCAATTTAAATGATTTGTTCTCCTTGAAAACGCAATATACTACAGAAGTTTTAGGTAGCTACTAGCTTACGAGCTTCTCGTTGAAAATAACTCTGCTTTTCTTTTCCAGGTTCAGATTTCCTAGTAGAAATTGAAGATGAAACGTTGAATGTTTATGGCCAAAGCTCAGTTCGCTTTCTTGATCGTGCATGGAATCCATCGAAAGCAGCTGAGGTGACTACTGTGAAGTTCAACTACATAACGTTCAACTCCATTATGCCTTCGTTTGGAAAACTTAAGCAGAAGTTCCCTAACTCAGAAGATTTTGTGTTCCGTGGTAACAATATATATTGTTTAGGACAGCTTAATGCCCTTGCTGAAGTTCAAGGATTGACGTCTCTCGAAATTAATTCCGATGGCAACCCAATTACTCAAAAGAACTGGGAATCATATGCGATCTATCGGCTCTCGCATTGGGGTTTGAGAAGAATCAATGGCAAAGAGGTACCGTTACCTAATACACATTACAAAGCGTTCAATTTGTCAAAGATCTTAGTAACTAAGTAGGGATTTGTTGGTATTATGTTCTGATTTTGTTCTGAGAGTAATAAGTCATTTTATATGAAATTCACATAATCAATAGCTGTTTTTAGTATAAGGATACGTGTTCTGTTATATTATTCTTGTGCCATCTCGACATAATTACTAGCTACTTTATAATGCATAGTGTACTCTACATTTGACTCATAGTGACTCAAAATATTTTTCGCTCGGTAGAGTTATACTTCTTATTTTCTTTTTATATATAATGTCTTGCTGTCAGTGCTGCCAGTGCTTGTCACTTCTGAAACCTATATAGTATGCACGGAAGTTAATCAATCTTGACTATATCATCATTTGTCTAGTGTGGAAACCACAATCTGGATGGCACAGTGAGTTCCAAACTAACGATATCTTGATTTCGAGGGCAGTATGCCATCAACTACTCCACTAGTGTTGAGTATCACATTTAAAATATTGACTTCATGCAGTTTATTGAGAGATTACTGTAAATTCATGCAATGTAGATCCACATAAATTACTTCTTTGCTCAATAGAAGATAAAGATATAAAACAGAACTTAATATGCTATTTATATAGATGAAAATCTTTGCTTGTTGTGTATATAAAAAAATACACTACTCATAAGTATGTAACACATCCATTTTTAGTTACCTACAATACACTATCAAAAGATAATAGATGAGACAGGCATATGAAATATATGCACAAGAACAGAAACTACTTTGAAAATAGTATACCAGAGTATTTCAATAAGAGGAAAAACAGGAAAGATAGTTAATTTTTAAATATATTAATAGTATAAAATCAGTCTGTTGTATATGTTAAAGTGCTTCCCTGATGCTGCTTTCAAGTCAACAATATACGAAAATTTTGCGCCATTCTTTTTGCAAGGAAATATTTGTAAATAAAATGGAAATAGTTTTAACGTCCAGTAATCATTTTCTATAGGCTAAAAGGCTCTTAAAATTCATATGAATGGCGACTTTGTGGAACGATAAAGTAAAACAAAATTCACTTGCGTCATATTTATCCATGACCGAGTTAATTGTCCTGGTTACCACTCGAGCCTGTGTCAGTTAGAAAGTATTCCTGTCATTCTCATATACACTGGTGTGCAAAACTTAAAGACGAGTGAGATGAAGTAGCATAAAATATTGCGTAGTCGATGCAAATAAATAAAAGCTCGGCAGGATGTTGCCAGACGTTTCCCATATGTCCACAGGGAACAAGACATTGCATAGTGTGATAGTACCGCTGAATGCGACTGCTTCCCCCAACATGAAATTGAATGAGAGAGACGAGACAACGTGCGTCATTCAGAGAGTTGTTAAGGTTCATTGTGGTGTATTAAAACAACGTAGCCCGAAGACAACATTTGGGTGACTTCATACGAGAAAGAACCATTGGGAACTGGAAGACGGATGAAGTGTGACGAGTGTGGCTCAGGAATTCGATATTGTCCACAGCACTGTTTCATGTGCATGAGGAGCATTCCGAACCACAGGCAGTATTGTGCAAAGGAGAAGTGGTGGTCGACTACAGTCAACTACAGCAGAGGACGAGCGCTACATTGTGAAACAGTGTGAAAGGATCGAGGTCAAAAAGCGGGTGCAATTGCAAACATATCTAGAAAGACTGGAAGTCACCCAATCTCACGTTCCACAATGACACATAAACTGTGTGGGAGTGGTCTCTTTGTCCGATAGCAATTACGTTATATTCCACTGACACCTGCACATTGGCAGTATCGTTTTCAGTGGTGCCAAGAATATCAGAGCTGGAACAAGGGAGGAGTATGGTCGCGTTCTCTTCTCCGATGGAGCAAATTCGGTCTAAGTAGTAACTCTGAACATATTTGGCGAGAAGTGAGAACACGCAGTGATCCCACAAACGTTGTCAAACATGATCATTTTGGTTGTCCATTGTTTTTCTTTCTGGTTAGCCATAATGTTGCATGGGCATACCGACCTTATAATTTTTGAATGCAATACACTCGCCGGTCAACGTTATTATGACACTTTATTCTTCTACGATCATTCTTTCAGAGGTGTAGTCGGCCTCAACTACTTCTTTATGGATGATAATGCGCGATCGCATCGAACAGCGCAGGTGGCGGAGCTCTAAGAACGAGAGAGCATTCAGCAAACAAAGTGGCCTGCCTGTTTCCCCAGCTTAAATTCCATCGAGTACGTTTGAGATGCTATGGGGTATCGTATCCTGTAGCACGTCCAGATGACCAGGACCATCCAACAGTTGTCAACAGCGCTGGTGGTATAATGAAACTTCATACCACAACGACTCATTACAACTTTGTGAGCAGCATGGGAGCATGTTGCAGAGTGTGCATCGCTGTTGGTAATGATCACACACCATTTTAAGGACCATTTCATTCCTGTAATGTCAGGGGCATCATGAGTCACAATCCTTTCAGTGTAAGTTATTGCCTCGGTACAAATGTGGCATTTTTGTTCCTCTAATTACGTATCATACTGCAGCACTACTTTCTATATATGATTCAAGTTTCACCGATTTGTGCAACTTGGGAGTGACATAGCATGCGAAACTTACTTTTGTCCTTAAATTCTGCACATCAGTGTATATAAAATGTCTTGTTTCTAAAGTTCCATATTCTAATTCGTAGGTTAAAATATGAAGATTTGCTTAGAAATAAGATTTTTAAAAAGTTATAACATTTGTATAAATTCTTTCCTCAGATTAAAATACGAAGGTTTTGAGATTTACGTCTTTGTTAAAATTACTTTTTTTATTATTATTTTCAACAGATTACAGACGATGACATAGCAGCTGCATCAGAGGAATACCAAAGTTTGAGCGATATTGTCCTCTGGTCACTTCCAGAGGGCCTTCTGACTCCATTGCTTGGCCGTCTACAGCTGGGAAATAGAGGATCAACCAACAAAAGTGCCAAAGAGTGGCTATGGGAAGCAGATCCTGCATTGCGAGGTGTCGTAGCGAAAGAAGCGTTACAGTGGAATCCTAGAACGGTACAACGTTTGTCTTTCTTTTCAGCCTTTTCGTAAGATTAGCTGGACATATAAAATATAATCATCACTAATTCTTAAATGTTATTGATGTAAAATTTATCTAATTACATAAACTTATGACTACTTCGGAAGTTGTAAAAATTTTCAGTAAATATAATTGATTATAAAATGTAACCACGGGGGAAAGTGGGCCCTTCTTCCCTCAAACGTCTTCTTGGTCCTTCCAAAGTGTTTAAACGTGTTTCTACGACAAATAAAGAATGTTTATGATACAGCAAGTAGAAGTGTCCATTCTTCGAACGGGAACATTAAGGTTTAATGCATATAAAACCGGATATTTAATAATAATAATAATAAAAAACAACTTGTTCGCCCTTTGGAAGTGGAATTTTCGGAAACGCTACAACATATATTCACTCATTTTCTCACACCTCCAATCTAAGCAAATTCTCAAAATGAGTATCTTCAGAATAAAGAATCTAAAACTTTAGTAATTTTTGAAAAGGCAGAAACACGTTTTCGATTAATTTCAGTTAGAAGTTTATATACTGAATCTCTAACCTAAATGAATTCTTAATTGAGTTTTTCTGTGTAAAGAACTGGAAATTTGAACATTATAGAAAATGCTGCCTTTTCTCCGTTTCAACTAAGTGATGCGTAGCAGTGTATCAGTTCGCAGGCGTCATTATTTCTGGCTTTTTAAATTGGAGATCGCTACTTCTTATTTCAGGTAGTTTCGCCAGTTGCCTCATAATGCTGTATCAATACCGAAAAATTTGAATGCTCCCACCGAGAATAGAGCCACGAACAATATACACCGAGGTCGCACACGCCAACTATTCGGTTAAATAGGAACTAAATAACGATAATAATGATTTAATTACATATTTAAAGTGCTAAGAATATCGTTACCCAAATATAGCACTGTACGGTGATAATTACATACATATAGTTAATAAATTTGTAGCTAATTCCGGTATGAAGTATAAAATTAGGTGTTGAATACTGTACATAAGTACAATATTGTAGTATAGGGTATCCCAACAAGAACATCGGATTTAATGTGCCTGAAAAGCTTATTTGTTTTGACCAGGCTTAGAAGCCAAAATAATATAATAATCCGTTGTCGTATACCTCCAATCACTCCGCAGTGAGCCTGACTTCATAGTACAGTCCATAGTTCTGTTGGAAAATGACACTGTGGTTGGGCGAGACCTCGTGGAAGTACGGATGCAGATTGTCACTTGACAGGTCCGTGTAATGTTCACAATTCAATAATTCTGTCATGACCAACAATTCTAAAAACACGCCAGCAAAACACTTCCCACTTCATGATACTTCACTGCCGGCTTGTTGGAAATCCAGCGACCAAAGAAATGATGTGCCTTCATGTTCATGTTGTTTACGAAAAGGACCCTTCATTCTCGCTGCTAAAGCATAAAATAATGCTTTTCACTTAAAATAATGGAATTCCATGTATTCACGGTCCATGGACATCTGTTTTCAGTAAATGGAGGGTGTTGTCGGTGATTATGTGAAGCTAACGAAGGATCCCGTGGTAGTTTATAGGTGTAGATTCCATTCGACATACGGCACATCGCATCGTCATAGAGGACAATTGTCGTACTTTCTCGCTATTGTACTGATGGGTAAAGTGTTTCGCTGTGATTCATCGTTATCGACGTATCAATTGTGATACCCATCGTTCGTCTCTCGGATCAACCATACATGTGTGGCCTGTGTGTGCTCGTCTGTCGATCTGGTTATTCTGCACCCAACCCTTCTTACATCCTTGAAGCTGTAGGATAAAAGTAGGCAATAAATGTAGTTGTTTCCGGGATATTGGCACTGCACATTCGGATGCTAGTTACATGAGGCTGTATCACTACGTTCACTTGCAACGAAGAACTGTTGTAATTGTTGCACAGAAGAGAAAGGACATCACGTTTTTGCGAGCCGATTGTGACGTGAATGCTCCGTGGTATCGCATCCTTGATATCTTGTGACAGGTTTTCTAATGCAAATGGTGTTTAGTGTGTATCATTTTTTTAATCATCTGTTTTCAGTACTTTTTGTCACTTAAATATTATATTTTATTGTCTTTTTTCTGGCAGGACGAAGCTTCATGGAGACATAAAGGCCGAGTACACTTTATGCGGATGCTAGACTTAGCCTGTCAGGCTGTACAAAAGCTTCATATTCTGGAAGAAGAATGGCCCAGTATATTACGTGAACTCATTAAGAACACTTTGGTGGATTACTCTCATCAGGAAACATACATGAAGAAACGCATGCAGGAGTTGAAGTTATAGTTGTAAATAGTGTACCAATGATGATGATAAGACGTTATGCGTACTTTTTGTTATTGCTAAAGAGAAACAGAACTATGTTAATGAATACTGAAGTTTTTATAACTGTTAATTGTTGTGCTACACAATTTACTAGAAAAATGTTAGTATTTCCATTTTTCTATGAATTTTTGAGGCGTCTTTTCCTGTCCGACTGTATATTATTTTGCTCATTGTTATGTATCATTTAATGATAATATGGTTGACGAAATCATTTATCTCGATTTTTTTCTATCTATATTAAAGTTGTTATGGTGAAAGAAGTACAATTAATAATTTTTATTCTGTTAATTCGGATTTGTTACATACATAATAATGATTTATCTCATTTTTGAATACCTCAAATCCCGTGTGTGTGTGTGTGTGTGTGTGTATGTGTGTGTGTATGGATTATTATTTTTTTTTTTAATCGTACATTCCATTCTGGCAAGTATGTGTTAAATCATTTTACTTCATGCAAAATGAATTAATAACTTGGATTTTAATACTTTGAATCAATTTTGAAAGTAAATTTATATCGGAAAGTTAATATCGTGTAGATGTTAATTTATGTGCTGTTTGTAATAGTAAATTTATCCTACAAAGTTATTTATAGATTTAAGGTAAAGAATAATCATATGCGTGGTTAATTTTTATTAATTTATGATATCATATAACCAGAAAAAAATTACTTGAAAAGTTATGAGAAAAATTGTTGATGCTTACCTGTTTACAGTTTTGTTAAGTTTTCGTTATCGGAGATAATCTCATTTTTTTTCTTCATATTTATTCAAACATGTGGATTTAATGTGTTTTATTTGTGCTGAAGTGATATTTTTTAAAGAAATACGTAAAATTTTAAATTATCCTTAAAGCTAAGTAAGAGATAGCTAAAAAAATATTGCGATTTTTTTACATGAATATTTCGTTTCGTTTTGTTTTCATGTTGTATGGGTAAGTTAAAATTTAAAAGTTTTTAAATATCTAGTGTTGTACGTTTTTTTGTAAAGATCCAATATAGAGTTTTGTTTTTCTGTGTTCGGGTGCTTAAAAATCTTGTATAATGATTGTAGAATTCTTATTTATAGACATTGTCTCTTTTTATTTTTTTTAAAAAAAAAGTTATTAATTTAATTTTTATAAGTAGTCTGTAGCATTTTGGATGACTATTTGCTGAAACTGTTGACAGAAGGTAACAAGGTATTGGGAACTCTAATCGAGACTTTAATATAAATATGGTGCATATCTAATTAAATCTTTTTTCTTTTTCTTTTTTCATTCTTCACAGTCACACTAGAATGTGAACAATTTATGAGAATATAACATTTAAATTATAACATATTTTCATGAAGTAGGTATGTAGATTTTGCCAGGGAATGTGTGTGTGTGTGTGTGTGTGTATATATGTCATCCTGAGTTGAATCTCAATATTTGGACGAGTGTATGCAAAAATTACTCACTTCTTAAATGACCGTTCTCAACATTGTTATACAAAATATCATTTTGTTTCAACTAGATATACTATGTAGAGAATCCCTAGTATTATCAGCTAGGCTGCCATATTTTTATACGTTTATTTATTTTTGTAATTCTTTGTAAATAGAATAGAAAATAAGCGTTTTTCTCTTAACAGCGCTCAAGCAAAAACACTCAGAATCATCAAATAAAAAAATAATCATAACATTAAATTAAGGACCATATACTTGAGGGACCAGGGTTACATATTAGTATAATAATTTGATACAAGAATAAATACAATTATATTATAATAAAGGAAAATTAACGCATTAAGGTAAAAATTACAATTTTATTATCGAGTTATAGTAAAATGAGAAGATTAATGTATTGCATTGATAATATGTTACCTTGTATATACATATGTTGGCAATTATGCGTTAAGGCACATGTACACTTGAGACTCTGTTTTGAAATGATCTGTGAGCTTTGTAAAATTAAATCGCAACGTTCATTGTGTTCAACGCGGTAGAGTATGTTGAAATGGATTAAATTTTGTAGATATTAAAACTCGAACGATCCGGTATGTTTCATATAATTCCAGAGAGTGAAGGAAGATTTTAATGTGTAGTATCATAAAAGTAAGATATGAATATCTATTAAAAATGTTAGAAATAAGTATTAGAAAAATAAAATTAATATTAATATGTACTCATATATGGTATTGGATAAAACTATGTCAGTTTCGTTGCATTGTATGCTTGATAAGATCTTTATCTCCTTTGACAAGCTAAGATATTATTAAAACCAAGATAGCGTGAAACTAAAATTAAATATGTTTCTTTCTCTCAACTGATGTACTGTGTTATTAGGAAATGTGTGCTAGAAAATACAGTCTATTATGATCTATTTTAGGAAATAAGACATAACGAATACTTGAGAATAAAATTCTCAATAAAACATGATCTATTAAAGGTTACTAACCAAAAGAACCTATTTCATGTCGTCTCTGTAAACTAAAAATCCTTTCGATTTCTGATATTCGTAGTGAAGATAAGTTTATCCAGAAGTCAGGTCTACTTGAAAAATTATTTGATCCTGAATTGTCTTTGAAAAGGGCAGATGTCGCAAAAATGTATTTTTATGGTTTAAATCATGTTGAGACATTCATATCAAGCTCAAATTGAAAAAGAAAAGGGGTCATAAAAGGAAAGCAAACAGTCGTCATATGATCTCTAATAGATTGATATGAATGCAGTATCTTTGTGCTTCGCATCTGTAGTAATTATTCAGTCATTATTTAGTTTTAGGCAAAATTCCCTTCACTCTTCATAATTTTTATGTCATAAATCCTTTTTCCATGTAATTCTAACGTAATCTAGCCCACTAATCATATTCACTGCTTTCCAGTATTAGCCAGCTTATATAAAAAAGTAAACACTTTGACAACTTTGTGTAAAGCTCGTTTCGAAACTCTTTTCCTTTTCTTTCTTTAAACCATTGTTACTTCTTCCTTAAGAAATTTCGTATATACATATTTGTAAATATATTTCATGCATTGTTACGTAACGTTACTGTTCAGTTAAACATAATTATCAATGCTTGAATGATATTGTGTTTTTGCTTATGGATTTAAAAAGCAGAGTACAAACTGAAAGCCAAAAAGTATTTGTAAGCACTTAAAAAAATGCGTACTTTTTACTAATACAACATAAAGAAATAGAAATTAAATATCTGTTGCTTATACAAAATAAGTGGAACTGTTTTCTTTTTCTTCCTTCATTTCTCCTGTGCCTGGATAGCGGAAAGATAGCGGAACCATGGAAAAGAAATCTTTGAATTTTACGTCCCACGTTTATGCCGGCTAGGTTAAAGGAGACGGTGACGATGAGAAATGAATAAAACGGTGGAATGAAGAAAGTGGGAGGAAACGGGAGAACCTCGAGGGAACCTACGCACACGATGTTTGTTCACCACAAAGTTCATTTGGCGCGAGCTGGGATCAAACCAGGGACCCCATGCACCAGAGGTGAACGCTCTACCACTGAGCCACCGCGGCCCTACCATGGAAAAGAGTGGTTTTATAAGAGAGAGAAATCAAAAGATTTAATTGTAAGCATAATTTTTCCAATTTTTTTCTTGCTTGCTAGTAGGCCACTGCACCGTGAATCGTATTAAAAAGCTACAGCGCTGTTATTAATTAGTAATAAATTGCAATAGCGCAATAGAAAAGACAATACGGATTGCAGAATCTCCATCAGTTTAAATCAGTGGTAACAGTACAGCATCAAAGTCGTCGCACTTGCATTCAAGGTTGCGTCCATGGACAAAAATATATTTGTTATTGAGGATTAAGACCTCTTTAAATCAACCTCCTGCGCTTAAGTGTCCGACCAACAACGAATTTTGCGCATGTAGAAACTATTTTTTAATTATTAGCAAACTATGCCATACAAGAAGAATTTTAAAAAAGTATCCGGCCGGTCATCTGTCTGTCTGGTAACAGGTATCAGAGGCAGCGGGAAGTAGTATTTTGATCGGGATTCTTTGTCTCAAGAATTTGTTTCATCTCGACCTTTATCCTTCTATTTAAAGCATAATTGATAGAAATCTATGATTTTTGGTTTCAATATTGATCCTCTTAATGCAAAAGTTGTAAGAGAGAGAGAGAAATATATATTAATGGGTTCAATGCCTTAATTTATCCTTCCTTATTTCCTGTGTGGAAAGCGAAAGTGGAAGATCCCTCACTTCCGGTTTCAATTAGTAATGGCCATTTTTGAAAAATCTGCTTTCGACTCGCAAATTTCTTTTTCCGTTTTTTCGACAT
Source organism: Thermobia domestica (assembly GCF_964235325.1). Taxonomy (NCBI): domain Eukaryota; kingdom Metazoa; phylum Arthropoda; class Insecta; order Zygentoma; family Lepismatidae; genus Thermobia; species Thermobia domestica. Next base: position 146,761,165 of record NC_137455.1, on the reverse strand, counting down.
TTTTTTCGTCTTTCATTTGATTTTTCTTTTCAAAAATTAGTCACAAGGACGTGATTCGTAAAACTCATCTGATCTTGACCAAAATTGACCGTGTGGTAGATCTGGACAAGCTTCGTAACCATATGCAATATTATGATTTGAAGACCTTTGGTTCACGAGTTATTGGCCATCAAAGTTGGATTTGCATTTAATGAAAGAATATTGTGTAATGCATAGTATCGATGGAAATCACCTGGTCTTGGCCAAAACTAGTATGGTGGTAGACCTTAATGTATATAGTATGCATGTTAAATGTTATGGTGTATGAGCATTTGGTTCCCAAATTATTGATCATTAAATTTGAGTTTGAACTTAGCGATATTCAATAAATTCCACTAAAATGAGTTCAATTAAACTTATTTGATATTAACCAAAGCTGGTATGGTCGTAAACCTTGACGAGCTTGGTATGCATGCAAAACTCAGTATAAAACATTGTGGTGTGCAGACGTTTGGTTCCCGAATTATGGCCATCAAAGTTGGGTTTTTTTTATTTAACAAAAGGATATTGTATAACGAATAATATCGACGAAAATCAGTGTTAGACTTTGATGTACTTAGTACGCATGTTAAATATTATGGTTATGTGCTTTTGGGTCCCTAATTGTTGGTCATCAAATTTAGGTTTAAACTTAGTGAAATCAAGAAATTTCACTAAGAAATTTCATTAAATTCATCCGATTGTGATTAAACGTAGCGTAGTGATTAATCTGGACGAGTGCGAGCTCAATGTGAAATAATATAGTATACAAACCTATGGTTCCCTAGTTGTTTATCATCGATGTAGTGGACTCTGTAAAATGGAAAAAAAAAAATCATGAAAATTAAAAATATGGAGCTTATCCGATTTTGACCAAATTTTGAATGGTGGTAAACCTTTAAGAGCATAGCAAAATATGTAGTATTCTGGTGTGCGGGTCTTTGGTTTCCGAATTATTGTCCATCAAAGTTGGGGTTAGACTTTGTCGACGATAATTGTCATGGTAGTAGACCTAGACATGCTAAGTACGTGTGTAAAATAATATGATTTAAAGGTTTTTGAGTCCAGGGGTAATTGGGCATCTAAGTTTGGTTGTGACTGAAATACGATCGATGTAACTCATCCGATCTTGACCAAACGTCAATGAACATAGTATAAAATATTGTGGTGTGAAAGTTTTGGACCCCAAACTATTGGTCATCAAAATTAGGATTGGGTTCAATAAAATCAAGAAATTTCAGTAAACCCGAAATATGGAATTCATCTGATGGTAGCTTAGTACTCACATGAGGTGTTATAGTGTGATTTGGTTTCCTAATTATTAACCATCAAATTTGAAGTGTTTTTTTGTCTTTATTTTGAAATTTGAAAATATTACTAAAACGCAATCGAAGAATCCGATCTGGACTGGGAGGGGCCCAATCCCCTGAAACTTGCAATTTTTGTTGTATGTATATATGAGTGTAAAGTGAATTTAAGTTACCCCCCCAAAAAAAACTATCCCGCCCTTATTTAAACGATCACGTCTTAAGTGTTCTGACTACGCTGTAATACTTGATAGGAAAATGCTAACTCATGCAATATATTTTTCATACAATGCAAGAAAAAGTATAAGATTGGTTCTGCTTCATATTTCCCTTACACAAACGGTTTCCTTACATATGCAGTACTCACATATCACACATACATTGTATTACTGTTTCGAAGAAACAAATAAAAACGGATAGCTATAGGACGATCTTAAGTGTAACTTCCCCAAATCATAGACTAACTTAAGCATTTCACCCACAACAATACATATCAGCATACTAATGGAAAACAGTTGAGCAGTAGCTCACAGTCAATTGATGATTTTTACAGAAAAAGCTATTTTTAGATTGAAAGTATGAAAAAAAAAAAAAAGAAACTATAAATCATCTGATGTCTTCTTCAGTATCGATCTTCGAAAAACTTGCGGGTAGCAACGCAACGCAAAAAATACAACTAACTGCTATGTCAATTATCGAAAACTAAAATGTAAATTTTACGCTGTGATAACGCAAACCAGTACGCAGTAAGGTCCCTAATGAATTAATACTATTCATAATAACATGACATTTTTATTCTCTCTGTCTCTCTCTCTTTTTTTCTTTCTTGGTCAAAACTCGTTACTGAATGTGAGCTTCTAAATTTTTCATAGTCTCTGTTCTATACTTTCTTACAATACCGCATCCTGTCGCTTTTGTCTCGCCAAACACCCGAAAGGTCGTCGTCAACATTCGTCCACTTTCGTTGCATCATGTTGAATTTGTGTATAACTCAAGAAGTTTTTCGTCTGCTGAGGGTGGCGGGGATATTAAGGGATTACGTACTGTTCAACTGGGTGTGCGTGTGATAAAGTGGTTTCTGGACAAACTTACTTGTGAAATGTCGTGTTGTAGTGTGTGCATTGTACAGTAGTGATATGCACGCCTCGTTTCGAGGCAACTGTAAACAATGGCTGCCGCCTCGGGCGGGAATGATGTACCTCTTGATTCCACTACTTCACTTCCGACGACAATACCGATTTTACCTTTAGCAGACCTGCACCAACCTCCTAGCCCCGCTATGGAAGTTACAGTTATTACCGATTCACCTAACCCCCCACCAGTCGAACTCACCTGCAAACCACAACATATGGCTCCTTACGTTATACACATTACATCCCAAGATCCCGCCAAGCCTGTGGGCAAAACTCATCCCATAGCTTTGGGACGGGCATTATTTAAGGCAAATGTGGCTGGAATACAGCATTTCGACACCATTGGGCAAAATTTAATTAAAGCTACTTGTGACACCGCCACCAATGCCAACGCTTTATTGCACCATGAGTTACTAACACAACAAGGATGGAAAGCGTATGTCTCCCGTTACGCCGTTGCCTCCATGGGTGTGATTAAGGATGTCCCCACGGACATCACTATGACGGATCTTATGGCGGACATCCAGTGTGGCGGAGCAAAGATTACACATGAAATGAAATGAAATTTTGAGTTTTACGTCCCACGGTTATGCCGGTTAGGCTAAAGGAGACGGTGATAATGAGCAATGAATGAAATGGTGGAATGAAGAAAGTGGGAGGAAACGGGAGAACCCCGAGAAAACCCACGCACACGGTGTTTGTCCACCACAAAGTTCACTTGGCGGGAGCAGGGTTTGAACCCGATACCCCTAGCACCAGAGGTGAACGCTCTACCACTGAGCCACCGCGGCCCCAAGATTACACATGCCAGACGCATCGAACGTCAAGTGAGATCTCAACAACCTGCACCTGCTTCTTCTACTACAGCAGTCTTCACATCGGCTTCTCGTCCATCAACTACTCTCCCCTCGACTCAATCTTCTACCAGGACTCCCACTACTACGGTCGTTTTGACTTTTGACAGTCAAATTCTACCACTGGAATGTACTCTATACTACTACCGGTTCAAGGTCACCCCATATGTTCCTCTGACTAAGCTGTGTCGCAATTGCCTTCGATACGGACATTTAGCCAGGACGTGCAAATCAGCCAATAGATGTCACCACTGTGGTCAATCCCACGCCTCTGACAAGTGCACCAACGCGGTGGTGTGTCTTCATTGCGGTGCTGCACACTCTGCTGATGACCCAACTTGTCCTGAACGAAAGCACCAACAACGCCTACAGGAACTCATGGTTAAATCAAAAATATCTTGTAATCAAGCTCGCCGTATGCTCCCACGGCACACCTCTTATGCCCAAATGGCACAAGGGGCTCCTACCTCGGATGTTGCTTCTAGTGCACCACCTCGCTCTCCAACTTCTCGGGGGCGCGGTGGCTCAGTGGTAGAGCGTTCACCTCTGGTGCTTGGGGTCCCGGGTTCGATCCCTGCCCCAGCCAAGTGAACTTTGTGGTGGACAAACACCGTGCTCGTGGGTTTTCTCGGGGTTCTCCCGTTTCCTCCCACTTTCTTCATTCCACCATTTCACTCATCTCTCATTATCACCGTCTCCTTTAGCCTAGCCGGCATAATCGTGGGACGTAAAACTCAAAGATTTCATTTCATTTCATTTTTTTCCAACTTCTCACTCACCTGCTCCTAGACAACCACCGACTTCTCCCAGACGATTATTTCCTTCAGCGACCTCCTCTACAACAGCTGCAGGACGCGCCACTTCCATTGGCATAATTCAAAATGTACCGTCTTCCAAAAGACGCAAGGGTCTTTCCTTCTCCGCAGCCTTGTCTCCTCCGCGACAAAGCACAGCATCTCAAGAGCAACGAGTACCACGTAAAGAACTTGCACGTACGGAGCGCTCTCCTTGTTTGGATTCTATACCTTCTACACTTATTACTACGAACCATTATAAAGCCATTCGCAATGTCCTTTTCCAACAACTAGTTACTACGAATCTTCTTACCGATGCTGATTTACAACCAGCATTGACCACCATATCTCGTATTCTAGGATGGCCAGACAAAAACTGATTAAAATATTACAATGGAACATTCGGCAGGCACGAGGAAAAATTGCGGCTTTACGGCGTCTCTGTTCTATGTATCAACCCACAGTCATTATGCTTCAAGAAGTTTGGTCCTTCCAGAAATTCCACCTTACGTTACCTGGTTACAACATTATATAGGAGAATCGCCAGGATTGTTACGGCGGTATAGACCTGGGGATCCGAAGAGAATTGTCATATATATCACTTACGGGATTTCCCCGACCACCTTCTTTGTTTAACCAAATCCAGGGAGTTCGCATTGGTGCGATCACTTTCCTGAATATGTATGCACCACCTGACCACCCTCTTCCAGCGACATACTGACCCAACTGTTCGAGAAATTCCCAAGGAACACTATCATCGGTGACGATTCCAACACCAGAAGCATTCTCTGGGATGAGATCACTAACGACGCGGGTACGGAGCTGGTTACTGCCTTAAACCTTAGCTCTTATTTAATAGCAAATGATGGTACCTATACCCGATTGCCCTCACTACGTGAATGGCCCAGCGCTCCTGATACCACACTCCTCAGCCCGCAACTGTATCTGGTTCATACATGGCAGGTCCATGGATATACCTACGGCAGTGATCACTTCCCTATCCTGTTTTCTCTTCACCTGGCACAAGATCCTTACCAACCGCTCGATATAGAACACTTGTTACCGAATGCCATGCCTCATGTACCTCGTCAATTTCAGACAACTATGTACGCTCAAAAGATCCAAGAGCACCTACGGGAATAGAATCCAGCTCCTTTTCCACAGGCTGTTAGGAGCTTGCAGGTTGTAATTACCTCCGCAGCGCGTGCTGCGTCTATGATCCGACTTCTTCGCCGCCTCCGGCTCGTACACACCGTACACCTTATCGTGATCCACCCTTGTGGGATGTCGAATGTCAACGCCAATGCAATTATCGATGACGCTGCCAACAAGAGTACCTCCGTCTTCGGACCAGAGACTCTTATATCCAATACAAGGAAGCACATACCCTATTTCGTCGCCTGCAACAGACCTAGAAAAAGAACCATTGGGTACAGTTTTGTCAACGCCTTACATTACCTACTACTCCTCGACAGTTATGGTACTATATCAGGACTCACATGCATGGGAACTCGAAACATTTCTTTCATTCGACTCTAACGCCGGAATGGCTGGACGCATTTCATTTGATGGTTACGCCGGTTACTCCCCTACCAGATCGTGCCATCCACCAGTTACGGCTATTTCCATCTGTTGAGGAACATTCCGTCTTGCGTCCCATCACATCTCAAGAACTACACCGGGCCCTTTCTACTGCGCCTTCTACCGCTCCTGGATACGATAACATCACCTATCAACACCTTCAAGCTCTTCCTGCTACCGCATTGGATCGACTTCTACAATTATATAACAACGTTCTTCGCACCTCCCAGGTTCCGCTTCCTTGGAAACAACACTTGGTCATACCCGTTCCGAAGCCTCATGTGCCCTCTGGCGACCCAGCTAGTTATAGACCCATCACTTTACTTCCCTGTATTTCTAAATTATTCGAGAAAATCCTGCTTCAGCGCTTACTGTGGTGGGCTGAATATTACGACATTTTTCCTCCGACCCTCGATGACTTCCGTCAAGCACGTAGTACGCACGATGCTCTCACCAGCCTCGTCACGGATATCTGGTCCGCTTTCCAACGACGAGAATATCTTTTGGGAGTACATATTGATTTAGCGCGTGCATACGATAGTGTCCCATTGGATGTCCTCATTCAAGAACTCTCTGCTCTCCACGTTCCAGCTGGGTATCTTCGTTTTTTTCACAACTGGTTTATTCACTGCCAAGTGTCGGTGAAGATTGGGCACCGTTATACTCAACCCCGGACAGTATCCCAAGGACTTCCACAAGGCGCGGCTTTTTGTCCCTTACTCTTCAACGTCACCCTGCACAGAGAGTTACTAGTGCAACTACGTATTAATCAGTATGCTGATGATTTTTTATTGTATGTCCGCACTCCGACAGTGACACATGGAACTCGTACCCTTCAACACGCTCTCATCATCTTCAACACCTGGTGTAGAGAACATGGACTTACAGTTAACTGGACGAAAAGCAAGTATATTGTGTTCTCTCGCAAACGTCGCAACGTCTACGAACCTCTGCATCTTCCAGAGGTAACGCTTTCTCCAGAGACTCACATCACATACCTTGGAATGACTCTGGATCATCGACTTCATTGGAATCTACAGCTTGCTTCGCTGGTTACCAAAGTGCAACCTGTCCTCAATTTACTTACAGGATTGAGCACCAAACAGTGGGGCATGGATATACGGGCCCAACTATGCATCTATCGTCAATGCCTGGAGGGAAAACTTCTTTACGTTAGTCCTGCCCTATCGCCCTTACCCCGGAGACTTAGCGCTACGTGCCTCAAGCTGCAAGCCAGTGAACTCCGTATTATATTACGACAGCCTCGGACCGCACCGACCATGGCCCTTCTCGAAGAAGCAGGTTTAATTCCATATCAAATCTATGCTATGACAACCTCGCCGATCATTCCCAAAACGCAATTATTATACTCTCTTAATCGCCGGAAACGTTTACCTAATCGTCACCAACTTCCTTGAACCTACTTTGCCTTCGTCAAACTTTAACAATGGTGTAACTACATTCATCGAGGACCTAAACTTCCTTATTATCAATCTCCCTACCAGCTCTCTTTAACTACCTGCCAGGTGGAATATCCTTTTTGTACGCCTCATGAACAACGCACCGTTCCTACATTCCTGATAGCGCCTTTATGGGAGGACTACATTACTCAGCACCACCCAGAGTCTGTTTTCATGTATACGGACGCCTCCCCAGACAACACGTACGTGTACGACACATGTGTCCTATCCATGCATAAGCCGTACATGTGCACATGTGCATTTGTGTGGATGATGAACACATGAATAACCCGTGCATAAGCCGTACACGTGAATTTGCGTGGATGAATCACACATACATTACTCGTGTATGTGCACATGTGTATTTGCGTGGGTTATGCATACGTACATAACCAGTGACTAAGTTGTGCATGTGCACATGTGCATTTGCACTGATAAAGAACACATTTATATAACCCGCGCATAAGCCGTTACGTGCACATGTGCATTTGCGTGGATGAAGCACGCGTACAAAACCCGTGCTTAAGCCGTTATGTCCACATATGCATTTGCATGGATGAAGCACACACATATATATCCCGTGCTTAAGCCGTTATGTGCACATGTGCATTAGCATGGATGAAGCACACATGTATATAACCCGTGCATAAGCCGTTATGTACACATGTGCATTTGCATGGATGCAGCGCACTACGTAACCCGTGCTTAAGCCGTTATGTGCACATGTGCATTTGCATGGATTAAGCACACATTTATATAACCCATGTTTAAGCCGTTATGTACACATGTGCATTTGCATGGATGCAGCGCACGTACATAACCCATGCTTGAGCCGTGCATGTACATATGTGCATTTGCGTATATGAAGCACATTTAAATTACCGGTGCTTAAGCCGTTGTGTGCACATGTGCATTTACACGGCTACTGCACGTGTGTATGAGACGTCCATAATACCGTGCAAGTGTATACTTTTGCTTTCATTCTTTTACTCTCATAATTCTAATCAACAATATAAAGTAACCTTCATTTTTGGTAGGTGTCGTTTTTCCTTCAAGCGGTGTTATAGAGACTTTCCAACGAGTGACAGCTGAATGATTGTAAAAACTTCATAACGTCCTCTGAGCTAGGATACAAGATCAACAGGTGGCAGCACTGTACCATTGTAACTACTGTCAGAGAGTTCATAGGTTTATAAAATTATTTTCGTGAACGATTAGAGCAGAATATGTTGTGTTATTTGTTACTTGGCAAATATGTCAAAGATACTACTTAAAGCTTTGCTCGTTGCAAATAATAAACTCCCAAATAAAATTCTCACTGACAATTGTGAGTTACTTGTGAAATACCTTGAAGGTGATGTCTTTGGTGTTATAGATGGTGTTACTGCGTAAGGCACCATAAATATAAACTCTTTTCTCCGTTGCATGTCGAATATGCTTTTACATCATCAATGCACTACGAGGAAATCACATGTGTCCTACATGTAAGTCATCTGGATACTGCTTGTAAATTATATGTCCTACATGTAAATGCCCTGTTTACTGCGTGTAAATCATCTCTGTTCTACATGTAAATCACCTGGCTACTCTGTGTCAATCACCTGTGTGTTACGTGTAAATCATCTCTGTCCTACATGTAAATCACCTAGTTACTGCGTGTAAATCACCTGTGTGCTACATGTAAATCACCTCTGTCGTACATGTAAATCATCTGGGTACTGCGTGTAAATCACCTATGTGCTACGTGTAAATCACCTGTCATACATGTAAATCATCTAGGTACTGCGTGTAAATCACCTGTGTGTTACGTGTAAATCATCTCTGTTCTATATGTAAATCACCTGGTTACTGCGTGTAAATCACCGCTGTCCCACATGTAAATCACCACTGTGCTACGTGTAAATCGAATATGTGCTACTTGTAAATCACCTGCGCAGTAGGTGTAAATCACTTGTGCAGGACGTGTACGTGTGCATTGCACATGTCCTGTGCACGTGAAGATGTTGAATAGGACTTGTGACGTATATGTGCATCACATGTACAGGCGTGCATTTATACAGATGATGTACATGTTGCATCCGTGCAATTGTACATGTACTATACAGGTACTGTACGTGCATTGTGCTGTATGGGTCTAAGCAGTACCGAGCAGGACGACCATATGTAGGTTTTGGAGTCTAAATTCCTCACCTTAATATGCGCATAACTCAAGCATTACCTGGCTACACGTCTATCTTCATTGGAGAAGCAATGGCGCTTCGAACTGCACTCCTCCATGTGCTTCGTCTACGCTTAATTAATACCTGCATATGTAGTGATAGTCAGAGTGTTCTTCGATGTCTCCACACCAGCGCTCGCCAGCTGCAGAACAATTGGATATTCCATAACATCTTTCAACAAGTACATCAACTACAAGAACGGAGATATCAGGTAACCTTTTTATACACTTATTCACATTGTAACATTCCTGGCAATGAAACAGCGGACGAACTCAGTAAACACGAGGCTTTTCTACAGCCTCCGAACCTTAAACTCCCGGCCAGTAACTTTCTACCACAACTAGACGAGCAACGACATCGAGCGGTATAATTTTCAACGCCAGACACGAGGAGGACCAGGTAAATATTACTGGCAGATTGAACCATCTCCCACTACCCGTAAATGGCCATATTACTTCTCCTGGACACATGCACATCATATTTTATATAGTCGCCTACAACTGCATACCGCCCAAACTCCCTTACAGAAGTACCGCCAGGGCTTTCGGGATACTCCTCTCTGCTATTGCCTACAGGACCTTGGCACCCTAGAACATCTTACTTATTCTTGTCCTTTTACGACACGTTATTGTCCTGTTTTTCTTAGATCCCTGTACGCTCTGCTTGGTTACGGACCTTTTCCTATCAGCACCATACTACTGTCATCTATCATCTCCTACAGCTCTTTCTCCTCAACCACCTTGACTTCTAACTTGTGTCCTGTGGTCCCAGTAAAATACATCTACGCCATGCCACTACTCTAACCTCGTTCTAGCAAGCATATGTACCACCGTGGCTTGTTCAAGGGATTCCCCGGAACATTGAAGGGGAGAGAACGTTTTCCCCCCACGAGAGAAAGAGAGGGTGGCGGGAAAGTGATTGTCACCGCCCCATTCTCCTAATTCCATGAGAGAAGCGGAAGGCTAGCTGCCGATAGCCTTCAATGCGTTTTTGCAGAAGCTTCGCTTCAACTCGCTTGATGTTTAAACAGCGTATTATAAAATAAATCCAATTTAATAAAATTAATTGAATCAATATCCAAAAAGCAACATTTGAGGCTGATGTATACATAAATGGATAGGCTAAGCCTTATAGCCTTAATGGACACTACGTCCCTGCTGGTAGCTTATAGTAAATAAACAATAACAACGTAATATATCTTCACGAAACGTGTAGATTAATTTAACTACAGCCTTACAGTCCCAATAGATAGCTAAAGTTTTAATATCAATTTCCTGACTTTTAAATAGTATTTTCATATTGTTTCAGCTTTCAATTTTCTTATGTATGTTGCCACAGAGAATTGAACCTGAGATCACATGAACAAATGCGAATATGTTAAATATTTTTGAACACTTTAATATACAAAACACAAAACGCTTCAATGATACGATGCATGGATATGTTTTGCAATGTATGATTAAAGAAAGTTGGAGGGTGAAGAAAAATAACAGAAATCTCTTTTATATTTACTCCTTCAACAAACTCCCGACCTCAGAAGGGCAAGCCATAAGTCATATAACGAACACAACCATATCGCTCTCCTGAAATTCTCGTGTGTATGTTTAAAAATCTACTGTTGTTTCACGCCAATCAGTCTATATTTTTTGTTGTATATACCTTCGAAGTGAAAGATATTCATTATTACATTTGTTGATGGTTGGACTCTAGTGAGTCAAAAACCACCATTAATAAAGAGTTTGTTTTGTCTAGTATTCCTGCGATTAGAGGGGCCTTGTCTAAAAGATATTTCGTTTGTATATGAGAAAACAAGAAAGTTTATTTTCTAAGAATAAAATAAATATTTTCAATGTGAAGATAAGATCGGAGATGTGATTAAGTTTCGAAGAGGAGCTAAACAGAAGAATTTGTTACCATTTACATCCGTTTTCAGACAGTTCACTATACTCTGAAATGGGAAGAAATCAAACATGGAAACATTTTACTAAAGAGACTTCGACAGAAAGTGCAACATGTAAATATTGCAAGGTTAAAATAAATCAAAGAACAAAGGTAGCACAAACGTGTTATGAAAACATTTAAAAGCACAGCAACCTACTATATTAGTGAATCCGAAAAAACTTTTAACGAATTTCAGATATTCAATTTTATCATCACAATTTCAGATGTAGGTTTGGATACGAATCAAGATCTGAGATTCGAATTTCGGATCCAGATCCGAGATCCGGATCTAGGTCCGGATCCGAAAATTTTTGGCCATCTCTAATGTAGAACACTAACATTCTTTAGTCGCTTTATGCATCCTCTTGCATTGTTTACGTAATATATGGCCAAACATGTCTTAAGGATGTAAACTGTGCACATTTTAAGTACTATGGCTCTTAGCATGTTAGAGATCAACTACTGAAAAAGTGAATAAAATCTTGATGTGAAATAATTTGGTATTATACCGAATTAGGTTTATTTTATGTTCGTTTCAGTTACTATGTCAAACGGTTTTCCTGCAACTGAGTCAATTAATTTTCCATTTGCACGCAGGTATTTTGAAACAGAGATGTGCGTCTACGCGTAAAAAACGATAGTTTACGTTTACGTGTCAACTATGTGTAGACAATGTAAACAACGTAGACTATGTAGAATATGTCAACAACACGTAATTTAATGTGGCGTCGTGGACAATAAAGGAGCTTTCTTTTGTCGTTACCTTGCGAAATTGAGTACAAAATAAAATGCATAGACCAGCGAATAGTAACTTTCGAATACTTAGTTTCGTCTTGATGAAGGAAAATGAAAAATATTATGCATTTTCTAAAATATGCAAGAAAAAATTGGCAAATACAGCAGATTCAAGACTGAAAGCCCACAGGTGAGAATTAGTTTTGTAAATTTCATTATGAAAGCAGTGCTCGAAGTGGAAAATCTAAGGAAGTGGTATGTGCAGAGCAGAGTAAACATACAGATTAGATAATTCCCTCTACTTTTTATATGTTAGTCATTTCCCTAATCTTTCGCTGCACCGAAGAAAACAACTGAATGAGGAAATATGAACAAATGAGCAACGAAATTCTTCCTTACATTTGATAGTGGTTGTCTACATAGTCTACACGGGAAAAGGTGTAATGTAGATTACGTATAGATTACAGTAGACAATCGCGTATACGTAAAATCATAGTTTACGGCACATCACTGTTTTAAAATAATCACATTCATCTTTACCAAAGTAGATGGTACACAACTGATAAAGAACTGTATCCTCGTCATTTTTCCTAGAAGAACAAGAAGAATAACATCCAGGGGTGTAGCCAAGGCAGCCCCCCAAATGATTTCCTGCCCCCCCCCCAAATGACCAACTTTTAAAACATCATCGTAGGATTACCTCGTTTCAGTCACTTAAAAATAACAAAGTTTACATATAATTAATAATTTACTGTAAAATAGTATGGAAAAATACTATTTTACCATACCAATCGAAAAATAGTATGGTATCTCTTCCTTACACCGCACCGATCGGAAAATAGTATGGTATACTTTTTCTTTTCACAACAGATTACACAATTTACTGCAATTTCTATTTGACAGTTTGAAAACAAATGTTTTAAAAAGGTACTATAAATACTACCATACAACAATGGTACTAAACTGATTTGTAAGTAGGCCTGCATTACATTTTTTGTATGCTGTAACTAATGTTTAAAAAAAACATTTATATCAGATGGAAAATTTGGTGAAAACAACGATATTCGGTTTTTCAGCTTGGATTCCAATTAATCGGTAATTTTCAATTATTTTTACGTCACCATCTCGCTTAGGAGTACTAATGGGGACTAAAATTTGGATTTAAATGGCATCGGAAGTGTCATTATTCATATAAGCCACCCCGAAAACTATGGATTCGACATTTATATTGGTCATTTTTAATCATTTTTACATATCTTCCCCTTCTCTTCAAAGTGCATCTTCAAAGTGAAGCGATAAAATCCATCCCAGGCCCGAAACTCATCTATGTTGAAAATATGATCGTGATCGGTCGGGTGGTACAAGAGTTAACTTACAAATGTAATCACTTTCATTATATATATATATATATATATATATATATATATATATATATATATATATAGATAGATAGATAGATAGATAGATAGATAGATAGATAGATAGATAGATAGATAGATAGATAGATAGATAGATAGATTTTTCCATTATTTTGGAAAGTTGTGAACTATAGCCTATATAAATTGAATCATACAGAAGTTATTCGAAGACGCACTAGACACCAGCATGACTGGTGAAGAACCCTGTGTGTATTACAATACAATAAAACTCCGTTTTGCGGCTATCACAACATTGCATTTACGTCACACGCTTTTCTGGAGTTAGTTTTTAGTGATCGTAACCACCGCTTTAACATTTTTTCGCGTTCCCACTTGTATCGCTATTTCTGAGAATATTATTTAAAACTTCTGATTCGAATCATTACCCACTCTTTCCTTCGAAGAAGTTTCGCATGTGAAACAGAAGAAACATTTTTTGTGAAATATTTTTCACGACGGAACAATGCACGATTTGCAAACCTAAATATATTTAAAACCTAATTCATCGGATTTTAATATCGTACTACTTTTTTATTATTATTTTTGGATTTGAATATTTCTGAAGAAATCGAATTTATTCGCATTCTCGCACTGATTTAGGAAAAAAAAGAATTTGTAAAGTGGTAAACTGAAGTCCGAAGTCCAAAGAAGATGCTCGAAAGCTTGTTTACAAACGAGATGTCCCTGCTCCTTCACGTGTGCAGCCACTTCGAATTTGTGGTCGACGAGGAACAGAAGTCTGCATCGTTAACACTGGCGAACTTCAAATGCACGAAGCATCCTGGATCTCTGAAGAAGAGGTCGATGTTATTTCTTTAGATCTTGTTTTAACTGCATTTTCCGCAATACTTTCTCCTTGCCAATCACCAGTGTCCTAAAATGATGGGTGCGATTCCCTTAGGGAAACTACAGTAGTTTTGAAGAATTAGGATTGGTTAATTAAACAACTTTATGGGGTTAAAATACTATTACGGGTCTACCATTTTTTAATACTTTGATTTGTTGGCGAAAAACGCTACAAATATATTCACAAAAATATAAGCATTTTGTAATAAAAAGTTCTACCATTAAAAACAGTTATTTTATTGTAATAACCCCCAAAATAATAAAAATTGGTGAAAAAACAAAAATCAAAAAGTGTTACGTAACAAAGTTGAAGAGGTTCGGCTTTGCGTTACGAAGTGTGATGAGGAGGAGAAGGGGGTAAAAATTGGTCAAAAGTAGCGTAACGAAATATGTGAAGCTAAAACAGTAAATGAGATATAGCTTTTAATAAAATTATTTTTTTTGTTTTTTAGTGACGAATAATAAATAAATATTTTTGTCAGGAAATTTTAAAGAAATTAAGTGAAATTTCAAAGAAAACAAGCCTTATGAAGATACAAAGGCTTAAACTAAAATAGTTATGCAGAAAGGTATAACATTTGGCGGGGACAGTAGTTATTGGTTAAACAATAAAAACAACCTGGAATATAATTTATGGAGAAAAAACGAATAATAATAATAATAATAATAATAATAATAATAATAATAATAATAATAATAATAATAATAATAAGCTAAAAACCAGCTTTTTAGTTTTCCGGAAGGAAACAAAAATTTTCCGTTTTTTCTAGGCCTCAAGAGCACTAGCTGCAACACAATTTCTTTGGCTTTGTACATTGTAGCTGGCCCCCTCTAAAAAACGACGGGCCCCTCCTACATAAAACTGCTGGCTACACCCCTGATAACATCTAAAATTTATGGTGAAATTTGAAGAAATAGTTATTCTTACAGCCTCTGTTAGAATTACCAAACAGATTATTACGAATGCAAGACAAATTTCAAGAGGACAAACTCCAAGGAAAATTCAGACAAAATGTACTAAATTCAAGCGACAGAATCATAGGCACAGAGTAATGAAAGAATGATTATTTTTTTCTTCAATTGTTATGAATCTAAAATGTTATCTGAAATTCTTCGCTTTAAGGAAATAACATTTAAAAAATTCTGAAAACCCAATAAAAGACGTAAGAATGTTATAGTATATACAGGGTGTTTCAAAACAACACCGCCAACTTTTGAGAGGTGATTCCTGACATCAAGATAAGACAAAAAATATAGACCAATCTGGGTGCACAAATACTTTCTTTCGGACTTATAGGCTTTCTCCCGAAAACAAAAAAATGAAATTTAAAGGTACATAGCCCGAATACTATGGGACCTATCGTAGTCGGGTCAAGCCTTCACATAAGAACTAATATGTGCCCTATCCAAATATCCAAGTTTGAGAATCCTACGGTACTTCCGCAACTATTTTTATGGAGGTAGTTGGAGAGTACTTCAAATCACATGCCCGTAGCCAAATTCCCTCTATAAAAATTGCTTCGTGACTACTTTAGGATTCTGAAACTTAATACTTGGATATTTCACATATTAGTTCCTATGTGAAGTCTTGACCCGACCATGGGCGTCTCTGGCGGGGGGACGGGGGGGACGCGTCCCCCCCAATATTTTGAAGTGACATAGTCTAAAATTCCACTGAGATACTAGCAGTTAGATCATTTCTTTTGATGTCCCCCCCAAATTTTACATGCCAGAGACGCCAATGGACCCGACTACGGTAGGTCCCATTGGTTTGGAGCTATGAATCTTTAAATTTCAGTTTTTCATGTTTTCGGCGATTTATAACTCCGAAAGAAAGCATTTGTGCACCCAGGATGGTCTATACTTTTTGTCTTATCTTGGTGTCAGGAATCACCTCCCAAACGTTGTCGGTGTTGTTTTGAAACGCCCTGTATATATTTTCTCATTTTGATCTTTGCTAAAAATATCTTGATCAGTATTTCAGAATTAAAATAAATATTCATATATTACTCAAAATAAAAAAAAAAACTGCTATATGCTACCACACAAAAACTACTTTTTTTTTTAAATCAAATAGCAACAGTCACTTTCGTAATTAAAATGAATGGTGTTACTCTAATATGCTAAACGTATTTCAAATGTATTAAAGGTATAATAAGTAGGAATACCCAAAACTTTTCATATGGGTATGTGTGAAAGTAATTAAAGCTAATCTGCCCTTTCATTATAACATTTCTACGTTTTATTGAGTTTTCAGCATTTTAAAAGAAAGAAAAAGTTATTTCAGTTGAAAAAAAATACAGATAACATTTTAGAATGTATGACAATTGAAGGAAAAAATAATCATATAAGGTGTGCACTGGTACATCCAATATATATTCCTGTGATTTTGTCCCTTGGATTTTGTCGTCGTCAGAATTTACCTTGCATTTTGACCGATTAAATTTAGTTCCTGCCCTCGATACTACAGCCATTTTATACACGAGTTCCGATCCGCATACAAACACGCTAGGAGTCATGTTTTTCGGTGTTGCATTCCGTAAAAATTTCCTCCTCGCATAGAATTCCCTATCTCCAAAGATTAGGCAGAACGGGAAGATAAGATTACTTACAATGTTTTCAACAAAGTCCTGGAGGGGTTTAGGCAGAACGAGAATTAATCTTTTATATATTGCACCCCCCTAGTTAAGGGGGTGTAAGGAATTTTTCATTCCGGGGGTGTCCGAAAATTTTATGGGGGTGCTGGGGGGTGTAGATAAATCACTGGGACAAGTGTGTGCGTGTACGTGGGAGTACCTTGAAAAAGAAAATAATTGATTCGTATGTTAACTTCTCTATGTAAGAGAAAAAAGGAATTCCGGTTATAACTTGAACGCCTCTCATTTTTCTCGTGCATTTAAATAGTGATTGCTCAGTATATTTTGCAAATATTTTATTAGTTTTCTTAGGTCAAGGAAACAAACAGACACTAGACTCTTCCATGTTCACTGGACATTTTTGCTTGTAGGGCCTACCTAAAACGAAGAACACTTGAGAACATATCAAAGCTGATCTGTTGATTTGTGGTTTACGGAATGCGGCATGTCTTCAGTGGAGTTTTATTATTATTATTATTATTATTATTATTATTATTATTATTATTATTATTATTATTATTATTATTATTATTATTATTATTATCAGAGTGAAGATATGAAAGTGAAGAAAGATACATTTGCAGAGCGAAAAAATATTAACTACTGGATGAGAAGATGAATTCCTAAAAAGAAATCTAATCAAAATATGTATTTGTTGTGACTCTTATAGCCTAATTTGAAATTAGTTTTGGAATATTTTGAGTGGTGGCCAATTTCACTTGACCGTCAAAACAGCATTGCCACTGTTCCTCGCTTATTATTTATTACGGTTAATAGAACAAATAAAATTTCAAACAATACAATCTAGCACAAATGTAGCACAATCGTTGTTTCATAACACAAACAAAAATTTGAATGGAATAATCATTTCGAAATCATTTTTAACATTTTGATATACATATTACGTAATGGTGATTTTACTTGACGTCTAACCAGCATCGGCATCTAATTCTTTATTACTATTCATTCTTACGGACAAGAAAAATATGGAACCTCAAAATCACAATCCAGCACAAACGTAGTACAACTGACTAAATGTCATTTAAATTTGTTGTGAATCATTTTAAATGGTGGCAATTTTCACTTGACTATCAACCCAGCATTGCCACTTTATTTCATGTATATATCCCGATCGGTAGCACAAATGAAAATTTCGACAACACAATCCAGCACAAAGGATTAGCAATCGTTTAAGCCTAATTTGAAATTAAAGTGCTTTCAAAACTAGAAACAAATTGACAACTCAACTCGAAAACACCTGCAGATTTGTTTTAAAGAAGAGTATCTTCGTCACATAGTTATTACGATCACTCAGTGAGGGTCAAATCATAAACGTCATTTTAGCAACAGTGGGTGGAGGATTTCCTTGGCAACAGACCTTAACATTCCAATGTTGCCGCTAGTAAACACGTGCTTTCAGAAGGAAAGAAGCTATTTTAGTCTTTCGTTTCTTTGTGCGTGGAAGTGATTAAAACACACATGCACACAGCCCCTTCCCCTTCCCAACATGCACAAACTGGGAAGACAAATATATCCTTTCATCTATCCAAACAAACCAATATTTAGAGATTTTCCTTTTCGTTAACACTCACAGGACAGTTCTAGCTGATGACTCACCGGGATGCGCACGAAGTGGCAACAGCGTATCACGTGCTTCTCCAAATGCCAATTTGTTTGTAGTTTTGAAAACACTATAGTTTTCGAATATTTTGAATTGTCGCAATTTTTACTTTACTGTGAAGCCAGCATTGCCACTTTTCTCGCTTATTAAACCCAATTTAGCACAAACCAAATTTTAACAATACAATTCAGCACGAACGATTAAGAATCATTAAAACCTAACTTGAAATTAGTTTAGGAATAATTTCAATGATAGAGGTTATCAATTAACCGTCAAACCAGCAACGCCAGTTTTTCTCGCTTATTATTTACTCCAGTTAATAGCACAAATGATATTTTGAACGGCACAATCTACTATAAACGATTAACAATCGCTGAAGCCTAATTTGATATGAGTTTAGAAATATTTTGATTGGGGCGATTTTTTCTTGACTATCAAGCCACCGTCGCTACTTTATTTCCGTTATTACTTATTTCGATAGACAACAAAAACGAAAATTTCAACGGCACAATCCAGCACAAACGTAGCATAATCGTTTTGAAACAGCTTTGAAATTTTCAGTGACAAAGCGTAATCCCACCAGCAGGGTAGGCCCGATAAACTAATAACACAAATAACATTTAATGTATCAAAAAATGTTTAAAATTAGTCAGAATTCTATTTTCCTTATTAAGTTAAAAAAAAAGACTACAAAATCTACCCGTGTTCTTATTCAGTGGGGTTCGCGTTTCTATTCTCTTTGAGGATTGAGCTTACTCGGGCTCGCTCACTCGCGCATACTCGGGCTCGTACTCATTCTTCAATGAGGCTCGCACTCACTAATCTCTTTGGAGGTCACGCTCACTACACTCAGTGGGGCCTGGCTCATTATTCTCAGTTGAGTCTGTGCTCACTTGCGCTAGGTCTCACTTCCCTCAACTGGGTTCGCACTCACAATTATCAATGGGGCTTCAACTCACTGTTGTCAGTAGGGCTTCCACTCATTTGGGCTCGGGTTCATTATCTTCAGTGGGCTTGTGTTCACTAATCTCAATTGCATTCGTGCTCGAGTAGTGAGGTTCAAACCCATTCAGGATCATGCTCACTAATTCCATTTGTCCTCGGACTCGTTAACTTCAAACAGGCTCCCACTTTGGCTCACTTTCCTCAACTAGGCTCAGGCTCACTGCCTTCAGTGGGGCTTGCACTCACTTTCGTTCGGACTTGAGGTCATTAACCTCCAATGACGCTCGAGTTTATTACTTTCAGTGTGGCAGCCAGGATCACATTCAATAATTTAATTTGTTCTTGCTCTCATTGAGGTTCAGGCTTCCTAACCTCAAATAGGCTTGTAACTTCCCTTAAATGAATTTGGGTTCACTACCCCCAGTTTGACTTCCTTCCGTCTGAGTTGACGCTCAATATTTCGTTTGGGCTTGAAGTCATTACCGGTGCTTTCAATGAAGCTCAAACTCTTACTTTCAATGAGACGCACTTACTTGGGCTCGGGCTTACTAACCTCAATTAGCTTCGCGATGAAGCTCACTTCCGATTATTTGATTAATATCAAAAAGCATAGAGGACAGCACGTAAGATGTTGCAATTTTTAACTTTAACTTATGGGACATTCATTATAAGTTGAGCCAACAAAAATGGTGGAGTAGGCGTGGCCAAGCTTCATGATTTTACAGTACGGGCATATCTATTTTTATAACACCCTTGAGTGAAATTCAATGGATTTCTTTGAACAGTGTTCACTCAAGTTTTTTAGTATGACGTTCGAGATTCCGAAATACGGTTGCCCTGGAAAACAACCCTGGAAAATAAAAAAACTTGGCACCTCCTCAAAATTCCCTATGATATAGGTGTAAGTGTGGAGTATCTCTGTTCGGACCCATCTATGGGAAGAAAATGTACTACCGTGAACAAAAGTGCATTAGCACCTGTATACTGCATATCCTTAGTACATTCACTAATAAGCTAAATAGATACATTGTGCTATAAATGAAAAACTGAAACCAGCATTTATCATTTTATTATATTTACCAGTAATTGCCACTATTTTAAAATTATCGAAACAGATGAACAAAAGTGTATTAATCTTTACGTGACAATTTGAGATTTAGAAAATGAAATTCGTTCTTTAATCTTATAATTCCACTACAGGAAATTGCTTTAAGAGGTCCTTTTCCACTCCCAATAAAAGTATAAAATTCCTTTTTCAATTTTTCCCTGATACAGTCCCTGCCATCTCTTTAAAATTATGTAAACAGATGAACAAAACATATTGGGCCTTATGCAGAGTAGTTCTGACTTGTGATTAAGGCCATACTAAAGAGTTCGACTAACATGTTTCCTGCAGTAGTCAGGTCTTTAGTATGACGCTAATCATACATCAAAACGACTTTGCATTAGGGATGGCCACATTTTTTCGAAAAATACTTTTTCGAAAAATGGCTTTTTCGAAAACGAAAAACGACAAATTTTTTGAAAAACGAAAAACGAATTTTTTTCGGAAAACGCAAAACGAAAAATTTTTCGGAAAACGCAAAACGAAAAAAATTTCGAAAAACGAAAGACGAAAAAATTTTCGAAAAAAAACGAAATTTTTTTCGAAAAACAAAAAAAAAATCGAAACAGGAGGACAAACTTTGGAGATGGAACACGAAGGGACGAAACGAAACTGAAGAGAAAATTGAAGTTGCGAAAGGGCAACATTTCCTTCCCTGCCTGGTTTGATTGAAGTTATAAACAAAAGAAAAGAAACACATCATTACATACAGATAAGCTTTACTCCAGGACTGAAATTGAATAGTATCTTATTTCGCTGATGCGGCGTGTTCTAATCGTAATAGCTATTTGAGACTGCTTTTAGCTAGCTATCTCGTACTCGCCTTTGCTGATACGGTACGTGGTTTCATATTCGCTGTGACTGAATATTGTGGTAACAATAAAAGTTTGTTGTTTAGAGAAAGAACACGTGTCCTACGATATCAACACTTCTGATATGTTTATTGGCCTAGTGGGAGAAGCATTAGTTCGTTATGAGGAATATCCAACCGACGTTGATTATATCAGTTACCAACGCAGAGCTTGTTTCGAACTATATAAGAGAACTGCAAGAAGAGATATTTTCGGGAAGTATTTACAATGGGAAAGTCGAATATATGGGAACATTTCATTCGTGAAAAGGGTGGTGTTTCTTCAAAATGCAACTACTGTCGAAGTATTATCCACATCGAAATTCAACGATTGGCTTGTGGTACCATTTAAGATCACGACACGTTGGTGTTATACAGGAAACTTTAAGACAGCAGTCACTGGAAGAGATTATTGAGGCCGAGAGTGATCCAGAGATGGAGCCACAAAAGAAACAGAGGTAAGTGATTGTACATATCTATTGGTATCATTTGAATCTTCTACCCCCCCACCTCCCCGAGTGGGGTAGATAAGATTTATTTAGAGGACACTCGTGTTTAACACTCTTAGGGTAAAAATGAAAAATAACGTGACACGAACACACTTAGTGGACTATTTATCTTTACACTCTTGTAACTTTTAGAGTGATATAAAAAAAGGCTGAAATTTTGTTAAAGAACTAAGGATGCTACAGTATCACAAACATCCACAAAGATCCAAATGTTTTAGGCTTCTATAATAGTAATAAATAATAACATGGACGGGGCATGCACATCCACAGTACATTAGTGTTACATACTATGATCATGATATGATTTATTTCAAATAAATAGGTACAAAGTTGTCATCATAGGTTTTCTGCCATTATTGGCAAGTCACTTGCCGCAACTGAGAAGCTTCCATGCTCCTTAGTCTTCACGTAAGGGATTGAAAATTTGACTTTTTCCCCGAAAGATTTTATTTCGATAACTGCTTGGGTGAATATCATATCCAACAACATAGAAGGTTTTCAACGGACGTAAAGATCATAATGCAGTTTACAGCAATTTGATATCTCAAACTGATCTGGAGATATGATACACATTGGTAAAGTTTGCAACACTGGTTAAATTATGTAATTGCAAGAATTTATTGCAATTACAAGTACCAAAATCTGTTTCTGTAATGTTATAAAAACAAATAGAATCAAGATACATTACAAACAATCCCCAAATACGCCATTTTTAGGAGTTTCACTATCAGTTCACGTTTTTCATATCTCCTGAACGATTTGAGATATCACATTGCTGTAACGGCTCCGAGAAGTTTACGTCTTTTGAGAATCACCTACGTAATTAGACGTTCTGTTTATGTAAGAAATTTTTCGAAAAAAGTCTAATTTTCAATTTCTTGCATTAATTCGAAATAAGCCATTGTCATAGTATTCGACACTAAGGAATTTCTGGTATGCATTTCACTGTCCGTCTCACTTCTATTCATAGACAGATTCAGGGGGAAAGGTTATTCACCTCCTTGAGCTTCACAATCACCAGTGCTGCAAAAGTCGGTGAGAGAGAAAACAGAATATTTCACTACCTTCTTTCCTCACCGTTGAGTTCGACCTGAATCCGCCTCTGCTTTTATTAATACTATTATCAGGTTTCTGAAGTTTAGATGCTTGTCATATTGCAGCGTCCTTAATTTGCAACACTGAATAACAAATTTGTGTTGTAAGTTTTCGTTTAATATTTAGATTTGAGATATGTAATAACATGGCATAGTGGCGTTAAAAATATAACTTTATATTATGTTGGCAACACTATTAATTTGTTGGTACTGCAGAGTTTATTAGACAGAGTTCCCTTGTCGTTATTTGCACTTTTTTTTTACAATGCTAGCATGCTGAAGGCATGCTAGCCCCTTACAAGGGTTACGCCCTTTTCTCGGGAAGAGAAGGAATATTAATATGGAAAGGAGGCAGCAGGGATGGTCTA
The DNA here is from genome assembly GCF_964235325.1 of Thermobia domestica. NCBI lineage: Eukaryota > Metazoa > Arthropoda > Insecta > Zygentoma > Lepismatidae > Thermobia > Thermobia domestica. The sequence continues at coordinate 146,737,731 of NC_137455.1, read as the reverse complement.
AGTGATTTAATAATTTCTATTAACTTTATTGATCATAAATTATATACTATTAAAGTACCATAGTAGACATTATGGCCTTTAGCCATAATCATTAGGACGGGTGATGAGATGGAGATGAAAGTGAGGTGCACTGAACGCCACAACACAGTAAAGGGAAGGGTTAGTTAGACGAATGCATGTTATCTTCCGATCCTGGGGCTGCTCAGGATCATGATGAGAGACACAATGAGCCCTGTTAGAAGAGATGGATTACTGTGCGTATGATGGGAAGATGTAGTGCGAATCTGAATGAATGGCAAAGGCAGCTGCGATGTCTTGATCTGGATGATTTGGTGGGAGTGAATAACGGTATAAAGTAAAGAGGAGGGAGAGTGGCGGGTGGCGAACAGGATGTTGTGGAGCATAATCAATATCACTGTGTAGAATATCAAGGAAAAGGGGATGCTTCTGAGCCAGTCTATTGGTGATGTAGGAAAGTCGAAGCTTTTCAATGTGGTACAGGATGTGAGGAAAGGAGATTCGATCATACAGATCTTGTGTAGGGCTGGGTAGCTTTATACGATATGCAATACGCAGGGCGTGTCGTTCTAGAATCTTGAGCTTGTTGTAAAAGGTTGAATGTGCAGCGACCCAAGCTGTGAACCCATAGGTGAGGACGGGTCGTAGGAACACCTTATATGTTGTGAGAATGGTATCTGCTCGTAGGCCCCAGGTTGTGCCAGAAAGTCGGCGAAGAAGATTCAGTCTATTGTAGGCTTTGGTGATAATCTGAGCTAAGTGAGGACGCCATGTGAGGTGAGTATCGAATGTAACGCCGAGGTACTTAACGTGTTTGGTAGGTTTGATGGGAGTATCAAGAACAGTAAGGTTCAGGCGTGTTGGGTTTCTATGGACGCGGGACCGTCTCTTAGGGTCAAGAAAAACTATTGCTTGAGTCTTCTCAGAATTTAGGCGTAATCGCCATTTCGAGCACCAACTAACAAAGATATCAATGGCAGATTGGAGTGCTGTGTTCAATGATGGATCGTTTTGCCGAGAGCAAGAAAGGCCGTGTCGTCTGCAAACTGGAAGACATGTACATTTGAAGGAAGTGGAGGAAGATCGGCAACGAAGAGCAGATACAAAAGTGGAGATAATGCTGAGCCCTGTGGACCTCCGGAATGAATAAAGACAGGGTGTGATAAGGAGTTATTTACAGATATGTATGTTATGCGACATGATAGAAAGTTGAAAATGAATCGGATGTAGCACATTGGTAGTTTACAGGACAGAAGCTTAAAGAAAAGCGCAAGATGCCATACCTTATCGAAAGCTTTCTCAAGGTCGAATAGAAGTAAACATGATGGCTGTGAGAGGTTAAAATGATTCGTAATGAGATTGGTAAGGCGTAAGAGCTGGTCATGAACACCAATGCGAGGACGGAAACCTGCTTGATGGAGTGGAATGATGCGATGGCGAGAGAAATGTGGGTGAAGTCTGTTAACACGAATGCGTTGAAGAATTTTGCAGTAAACAGTGGTTAATTGGATTGGACGGTAAGATCATACTGAGGTACCTGGCTTGTTAGGTTTTAGAAACATTAAGGTCTTAGAGGTTTTCCAATTGACGGGAATGAAACCGGTACGTAAAATGAAAGTGAAAATATGGGCTAACAGGAGCAGTAAACAGAAAGGACTCTCTTTAATGTGACGGTAGGTGATAAGGTCCATGCCTGGAGCAGTGTTACGTTTGCGAGCTGTGACTTCACGAATTTCTGGAACTGTGATAGGTGTGGTGAGTTTGTGATGATCTGGAAAGGTATGCTCTGTACTGGGTTTAAAGATGACGAGAATCAACATTGAACGTATATGCAGGATGGCGTCGTTCAGATCTTTCAGGAGGAAACGGCGTGAAGATGGTTTGGAGGTGATTCGCAAAGGCATCAGCTTTGGCACTATCTGACGTGAGTGGATGATCACCGTCAATGAGAGGATAAGGTGTTCGAGTGAGTTTCCCAGTCAATGCATTAAATCTCTTTCAGTATTTGGTAGGATGTGAAGTTGCGTCCAGTGTATTGCACGTTTTGACCCAGTTTCTAAGTTTATAGGCTATAACGTAGTTACGAACCGTACGTTGGAGTTGCCGGTGATGGCGTAGAGCCTCTTCGTTCTTTGTACGTACGTAATCTCGGTAAAATTGTCGAGAACGTCTGATCATGTGAAGGTATTGAGGTGGTAATCGAGGACGCCATGGATGTACTTGCGAGGTAGGTATATTCTCGGCAGATGCTGTATGGATAGAAGAGATGGTAGTATCCAGCGCCGAGTATAGTTCATCCTCAGTATTTGCTGGCTCGAGATGTTCAAGCTTAGAAGTGAGATGAAGTCTGTAGTTTTCCCAATTAGCTTTGTCAAATTTAGGGACCTCCCTCGGTGGAATGTTTACAGAACAGTGGTGGCGAAAAGAACGTTTGATGGTTAACTTGACTGGAAGGTGGTCGCTGCAAAGAGGGTCTAAGACTTCGATATGGCATTTGCCGGCAAGGGTAGTTGAGGTGATGACAACATCCGGTGTGGTATCTGAGAGAGGGCGTGTTGATTTTGGAAGTTTATGCAGAATGCAAGGTATGCGTGTTGTAACGAAGTCCTGGAATTGAGCCTTCTGGTAAGCGGGTCTACTATGAATGTTAATATCGGCCATGATAATGAAGTGGCGAAAATTGTTTGCAATATACTGAAGAAAAGAGTATGGTATTGCATGGCCGGGTCGAACGTAGATGGTCGCCAAGGTTATGTATAAAGCTTTGAAATAGACGGTTGTGATAAGATATTCTGGAAGGTTGGAAATAGGAGCTTGGAAAATACGATAAGGTAACTGAGAAGCAAATCCAATGAGTACGCCGCCATTGGCGCGGAGTGCTGGTGTTTGATTGTCGGCTCGAAAGATCTGGTATCCTGAGAACTTACAAGACATGCGAGGTGTGAGATGCGTTTCGTTTAGTAGAAATGCTGATGCATGTTCTTCCAGAAGAAGTTGTTCGAAGAGAGGTTTATGTTGATTGAGAGAACTGATGTTGAGAAAGATAATAACGATATCCATAAAGAAATTCATAATCTCAAACAGATGTTTCCAAGCGGGTGGTGTGAAAGTGAACTCGTTGGCCTGTATAGGTGGCATTGAAGGTAACGTGGAATATGCAGCGGGCAGCATACTGTACTTGTAGTACATGCGGCCGTAGAAAAGGATGCACGTTTTGTAGCGTTAATGTGATGAATTGAAGAAGTTGAGATACTGTAACAGGCTGAGAATCAGGTGGTATATTGGAGGAAGGAGTGGGATCAGTCGTTGGTTCACTTTGAGTGCGAAGTGGTGCCACTAAGTGAGGTTTATCTGGTGAAGGTGCGGGTCGAGCTTGACACTTAAAGCTGTAAGTCGGGTGTTGTTCAGGACAAGCAGAGCACTGCGGTGGACGCTGCAGGTTCGGACAGGTACGTGTGGAATGGAATCCAGCACAGTAACCGCATTTCAAATTATTCCTGCAGTTGGCGCTGGTGTGCGTGTTATATTCCTGACAACGCTCGCAGCGGATTGGCACTGGTCGTGCAGTGCGTGAGGGCTCGACACGATGCCGTTTGCGATATATATAAGCTCCGTTATCAAGAAGCTGGTTGATGGTGTCCTGCGATTGAGATAACACTCGGACCATGTAAGTGGGACCTCGGTCGTTTCTAATGCGGATGCACTTGGAAACTTTGTGCCCTTCGTCGGTGAGTTCTTGTAGAATCTCATCGTCCGTAAAGTCAAGATTTACACCTCCTATGACCACGGAAAAAGCAGGCGGATGAGGTGGCGGAGGCGGCTGTTTGATTCTCCAGTCAGTCAGTTTGGAGAGTTGTGCATTCTTGCCAAAAATTTCATAACTGAACTTGTTACGAATAGTGGTAGCGAGATTCTGATCAGGAGATTTGATGATCATCCCATTTCTGGTAGCAACAATTTGAGAGATCTGAGCTCGCCGATAATATTTAGTGAGTTGAAGATATATTTGTTTTTCGTTCTGATATTTTGCGTCGAAATTTGTAAGTAAGAACGAATATATTGGTTGGTTTGTACTGTCAGATAGCGATGGGAACTCCGTGTCATCGATTCTAAGTCGCTCACTATCAGAGTCTGAGATGCTATCTCGGTACGGTGTGAATCTCAGTGCCTACGTCTGATATCCGAATCTGCAGAGGATACGGTAAGACCAGCTATTACCGTAGGAAGTCCGACATGTTGTCCTCCAGTCGCCATATCGGGTCAACCAGTGCTGGGCCCCAGGCCCACTGGTCGAAATGAGGGATGAACAACAATGAGATGTGAGATGAGAAAGAAAATAAGATGAGTGTAATGAGTTTCAAAATACAAGGAACCCTTCGAAAGCGATAACTTTCGTCTATCCTGTAAGTGCAGTATGTGTGTTATGCTCTCAGGTACGTATTGCAATACCTGGTCCTCGCTGACACACTAACAAACACGAGACAGGCTAGGTTTCTTGATGAGGTAGGTATGATTTGCACCTTATTTTTTTTTATTACAATGCTAGCATACTGAAGGCATGTTAGCCCCTTACAAGGGTTACGCCCTTTTCTCGGGAAGAGAAGGAATATTAATATAGAAAGGAGGCAGCAGGGATGGTCTAAGTGATTTAATAATTTATATTAACTTTATTGATCATAAATTTTATAATATTAAAGTACCATAGACATTATGGCCTTTAGCCATAATCATTAGGATGGGTGATGAGATGGAGATGAGAGTGAGGTGCACTGAACGCCACAACACAGTAAAGGGAAGGGTTAGTTAGACGAATGCATGTTATCTTCCGATCCTGGTGCTGCTCAGGATCATGATGAGAGACACAATGAGCCCTGTTAGAAGAGATGAATTACTGTGCGTATGATGGGAAGATGTAGTGCGAATCTGAATGAATGGCAAAGGCAGCTGCGATGTCTTGATCTGGATGATTTGGTGGGAGTGAATAACGGTATAAAGTAAAGAGGAGGGAGAGTGGCGGGTGGCGAACAGGATGTTGTGGAGCATAATCAATATCACTGTGTAGAATATCAAGGAAAAGGGGATGCTTCTGTGCCAGTCTATTGGTGATGTAGGAAAGTCGAAGCTTTTCAATGTGGTACAGGATGTGAGGAAAGGAGATTCGATCATACAGATCTTGTGTAGGGCTGGGTAGCTTTATACGATATGCAATACGCAGGGCGTGTCGTTCTAGGATCTGGAGCTTGGTGTAAAAGGTTGAATGTGCAGCGACCCAAACTGTGAACCCATAGGTGAGGACGGGTCGTAGGAACACCTTATATGTTGAGAATGGTATCTGCTCGTAGGCCCCAGGTTGTGCCAGAAAGTCGGCGAAGAAGATTCAGTCTATTGTAGGCTTTAGTGATAATCTGCGCTAAGTGAGGATGCCATGTGAGGTGAGTATCGAATGTAACGCCTAGGTACTTAACGTGTTTGGTAGGTTTGATGGGAGTATCAAGAACAGTAAGGTTCAGGCGTGTTGGGTTTCTATGCACGCGGGACCGTCTTTTAGGGTCAAGAAAAACTATTGCTTGAGTCTTCTCAGAATTTAGGCGTAATCGCCATTTCGAGCACCAACTAACAAAGATATCGATGGCAGATTGGAGTGCTGTGTTCAATTGATGGACCGTTTTGCCGAGAGCAAGAAAGGCCGTGTCGTCTGCAAACTGGAAGACATGTACCTTTGAAGGAAGTGGAGGAAGATCGGCAACGAAGAGCAGATACAAAAGTGGAGATAATGCTGAGCCCTGTGGCACTCCGGAATGAATAAAAACAGGGTGTGATAAGGAGTTATTTACAGATATGTATGTTATGCGACATGATAGAAAGTTGAAAATGAATCGGATGTAGCACATTGGTAGTTTACAGGACAGAAGCTTAAAGAAAAGCGCAAGATGCCATACCTTATCGAAAGCTTTCTCAAGGTCGAATAGAAGTAAACATGATGGCTGTGAGCGGTTAAAATGATTCGTAATGGTAAGGCGTAAGAGCTGGTCATGAACACCAATGTGAGGACGGAAACCTGCTTGATGGAGTGGAATGATGCGATGGCGAGAGAAATGTGGATGAAGTCTGTTAACAAGAATGCGTTGGAGAATTTTGCAGAAAACAGCGGTTAATTGGATTGGACGGTAAGATCATACTGAGGTACCTGGCTTGTTAGGTTTTAGAAACATTAAGGTCTTGGAGGTTTTCCAATTGACGGGAATGATACCGGTACGTAAAATGAAAGTGAAAATATGGGCTACTATGAATGTTAATATCGGCCATGATAATGAAGTGGCGAAAATTGTTTGCGATATACTGAAGAAAAGAGTATGGTATTGCATGGCCGGGTCGAACGTAGATGGTCGCCAAGGTGATGTATAAAGCCTTGAAATAGACGGTTGTGATAAGATATTCTGGAAGGTTGAAAATAGGAGCTTGGAAAATACGATAAGGTAACTGAGAAGCAAATCCAATGAGTACGCCGCCATTGGCGCGGAGGGCGGGTATTTGATTGTCGGCTCGAAAGATCTGATATCCTGAGAACTTACAAGACATGCGAGGTGTGAGATGCGTTTCGTTTAGTAGAAACGCTGATGCATGTTCTTCCAGAAGAAGTTGTTCGAAGAGAGGTTTATGTTGATTGAGGGAACTGATGTTGAGAAAGATAATAACGATATCCATAAAGAAATTCATAATCTCAAACAGATGTTTCCAAGCGGGTAGTGTGAAAGTGAACTCGTTGGCCTGTATAGGTGGCATTGAAGGTAACGTGGAATATGCAGCGGGCAGCATACTGTACTTGTTGCAGTACATGCGGCCGTAGAAAAGGATGCACATTTTGTAGCGTTAATGTGATGAACTGAAGAAGCTGAGATACTGTAACAGGCTGAGAATCAGGTCGTACATCGGAGGAAGGAGTGGAGTCGGTCGTTGGTTCACTTTGAGTGCGAAGTGGTGCCACTAAGTGAGGTTTATCCGGTGAAGGTGCGGGTCGAGCTTGACACTTAAAGCTATAAGTCAGGTGTTGTTCAGGACAAGCGGAGCACTGCGGTGGACGCTGCAGGTTCGGACACGTACGTGTGGAATGGAGTCCAGCACAGTATCCGCATTTTAAGTTATTCCTGCAGTTGGCGCTGGTGTGGGTGTTATATTCTTGACAACGCTCGCAACGGATCGGTACTGGTCGTGCAGTGCGTGAGGGCTCGACACGATGCCGTTTGCGATATATATAAGCTCCGTTATCAAGAAGCTGGTTGATGGTGTCCTGCGATTGAGATAACACTCGGACTATGTAAGTAGGACCTCGGTCGTTTCTAATGCGGATGCACTTGGAAATTTTGTGCCCTTCTTCTGTGAGTTCTTGTAGAATCTCATCATCAGTGAGGTCAGGATTTACACCTCGTATGACCACGGAAAAAGCAGACGTGCGAGGTGGCGGAGGCGGCTGTTTGATTCTCCAGTCAGTCAGTTTAGTGAGCTGATTTGCACCTTACAAAATTCCAGCCATTTTTATCAATTAGTTTTAAAATTACATGGGCGTATCAAGATAAATGGTTTATCTCAAATGTTTATACTATAAAGTGAAGTTCCATATAATATAAGCCTAATTAATCATTTTTCTTTCTTTAAATGTAAAATCTCAAATGATTGTTGCGTTTCCTTCTTTTAAAGAGACTCAAAATATTTTTCAAGTGAAAAGAAAACATATAAATAGAAGAATCGCAATCTAGTTTTTATTTTAAGCTTAACACCTTGTAAATGTATCCCGATGATGATGAGGATATTGGTTTTAGTTTAGCGTCCTACTCAGCTATAGAGACGTGAACTCAGCGTAACATGATATACAAACCACTTGAGCTCCAGCCTGGAATCGAACCCGGTCTCCCGAGCCGAAGACACATACGCTAAACATATAGTCACAAGGGACCACGAATGGGGCTGCGTAACTAAGGGAGATGTTAATAGGCAAAATAATGGAATTAAGAAATTTAAAGGAAAGGGAAGAACCCGGGAAAGCCTACATGCACGGTGTTTATCCAGCAAAAATCTATACAATTAGCGACGACGCCAAAGAGGGGAAGGGGTAGTTCTTTGATGCAACGCTACGCCCCGACTGCCGCCTACAGACCTATTGTAATGTAGGTTAAACAATATCAGGATTATTTGATAGTCCCAAATTCATCTGGGCCTGAGTGGTTGATGGAAGGTAAGAGACCCCAAAACACAGTTTCTACATAAATAGAAATTAAAAGCTAATTATGAATATTTATTGACGTTTATTTGTGAATGAATAAACATTTAAAACATAACTTTGAACACTTCTGGTGTAAGTTAAAAGCACTTTTTTTTAATTTTCTACTTTATTTTCTCGGAAACAAAGGTAAGCAAATATTTTTTCCTAATTCTGTACCAGGCGTCGCTTCTCCCTCAAAACCTGTGCCCCTCAGTTGTATAGAAATATCATTTTCGGTGTACAAAACATAAATCCCCACCATCACCAAAATTTCCTCTGTCCCTCTCTTTGCCCCTTGAAGAAATTAAAGCTGACGTCGTCACTGATCTTATACTTAACATTCATTATAATATACGTTTTTTTTTCTTCTAATAGTCAACTCAGAGGTTGGTACAGAGATTGCCGTAGTTGCGAACAGTAGTTTTGAATATTTTATATAACGAAGTAATTATTGACTAGTACTACGTTTTCCAATGTTTTAGTTAGTGGCAACATGGCCACATTGAGTAGGGACCACTGGTTGGGCCAAGTTTATGAGCAGTGATCCCAGCCCCCAGTCTTCCTGTAGCTTACCACTGATATATGACTCGTCAAATTTTCTTCTGATTTAGACGCTAGTTGTAAAAATGAGGCGCCAACTCAGAAACTTCTGGCAGGTAAAAATTGGAAATATTATTTTTTTAAAAAATAGCTTGGCGCCCGGGACTTTTCGTGAAACTACTATATATATATATATATATATATATATACAGAGGTGAATCCAAGGGGGGGCTAGCCCCCCTTGACGCTCAGGTATACTCTGGATAAAATGGGAAAAAATGAAATGAAATCTTTAAGTTTTATGTCCCACGTTTATGCCGGTTAGGCTAAAGGAGACGGTGATTATGGGAAATGAATGAAATGAAGAAAATGGGAGAACCCCGAGAAAACCCACGAGCACGGTGTTTGTCCACCACAAGGTCCACACGGCGCGAGCTGGGATCGAACCAGGGACCCCAAGCACCGGAGGTGAACGCTCTACCACTGAGCCACCGCACACCAGAGGTGAATACTTGGCCAGTGAGGCAAAGTGACCCCTATGTAGAAAAGAAATGTATATATAATACGTTTGGGTGGTCACAAGAGTAGAAAAAAGTTCCAAAATGCCAGTTGCAAGAAAAGCACACATATTAACTTCTGAAGCTCAAAGCTGATCTCGTATATCCCTTGTGATAATTCTAACCCGTTTTTAATATTCCACAGCAACCATTCTACAAATATAAAATAAAGAAGTAAAATTTATGCGCCCAGAAGCATGAAATACAAGTAGTGACTATAATATCACTTCACATTTAGTTTATAGTTCTAGGTGCCTATTAGAACCCCGTCCTCTATATTCTGTACAAACTGCACGTCGTCCATTGACAAAAATGTAAGTCTGAAATAAAATTCAGCTATTATCTACTGAAATTTATGTACACCTTGTCTCAAAAAGGTTGAGCGCATTCTTTATTGGTATTTTGAGGCAAAAATTTTCTAAGTCCAGCTTCGGGTATCTTCGGGAAAAAGTAAGCCAGGTTCGAACCTCCAAGCCAGCCTTTGCAATCGGGAAAAAGTTTGCAGATGTGTTTTTCTTCTTCTAAATATAATAAGACGTGTTACCAAGTGTTTAAAAAAGCAACATTGATTGAAATACTTAATGATACAATATTTCGAAACTTTTTTTATGTTAGCACATGCTTGTTAATCATTTAGCTCTCCATACGTAATGGAACATTTAAATACGTTAAAGAATCTTTCCATATGTAAAAGAATGCTCAAAGTTAAGAAATAGAACATAATTATCGCCTGAGTACTAAAATAAAAGTCAAAGTAGAACAGAAACAGCGTTTGTAATGGATATGAATGTCATAATTATCTTGAGATCCGTTATACATCGCTAGAAGCTTGTGTTAGCTTATTGGTAAGCTGTCGGATTTCAAATCATAAGGTTGAGAGTTCGAATCCCGTCTAGGTTAATCCTTTTTTTAAATCATATTTTCCGCAATGCATGGAAAATTATATAAAATAATTACATTAGAATACATAAGTTGTGTATATATAACATAATCATTGCAGAACATAGTAATTATTATGTTTAAAATATAACATCTGAGATAATTTTCACAGTAGGTCGGTATTATACATGAGGATGTAAATATAAGTTAGGAAAATCATTTAATAGCAATAAATAAGTTATTTAGTGTATTTATTTGCATCTATTTGTCATACAGATGTAACTTCTCAATATTCTCATTACAGAATGTCATTTACATTCGTGAAATACAATATATTCCTACGGATATAGAAAGTATCCAAAGACGTATCCTGCTTCAAGACACATAACTTTTCCCGATCCCCTTAACGTCACGGGAAGAAACACAAATTCTCTTAAGAACGGAATGTCGTTACTTAGAGTCTCATTCGAATACGTTGAATATGTTTTTGTATATTCATATCTCTCTCTCTCTCTCTCTCTCTTTCGCTTTGTTTATTTGTGTGTGTGTGTGTGTGTTGCGGAATATCCCAAGTTGAATACAACATTTGCCAAGTATATGAGCATCATTGTCATCGAATACCAGAAATTGAAAGTCGTGTTTCTTCAGGTTGGGTTTGCGTGTTCATGTTAGCTCACTGGTAGAGTACGGACTTGCCAATAAAGAGGTCTTGAGTTCAAAGCCTACAGCTAATTATCATTCTTTTGTTGGTAGGATTGCATAGAAATCGGATACAAGGAGTGGTTTACTTCTAGAAATATTTTCAGAAGCGTTTAGGTAGCCCTGAAAAGGGCTGTTTTCGGGAGTTAAGGGGGGACATTAATATTGTGTCCAAGGCCCTTCTGAATTTATTACACGCTCCATTCTTCTGGGCATGGAATCTATTACATGGGTGACAAATCTATCTCCTTCCCCTACCTCCAGCCATGCTCCGGAAACAAGATGTCACAGGTCATCCTAAGTTCTTGGTGGATCTGCCTCAGGCCAACTGTCCCTTAGAGTACGCTTCACTTCTGCCCACATATTTTCTATGGGATTGAGGTCTGCTCCACGAGGCGGCCAGTCAATTAAATCAATCACAGGCTGCCCTGCGAACCATTCCTGAACCACACGGGAAGTATGTATTGGCGACTGGTCTTGCTGGAACTGAATTACACCATCAGGCTGAAATACTCGTACAGATGGCACCATGATATTACTCATAATGTCTAAGTACTGAGCACTGTCCAGATGTCCTTCAATTCTGTGAAGCTGTCCTGCTCCGCGACTGGAAATCCATCCCCAACATGAAATAGATACATGGCCACTGCGATTGCAAGCAGCCACATATCGAGGGTCATATCGGGTGCCTCTCGGACGATACACAAAACGGCGTCCCTCATTTGATGTTGTGAATATGGATTCATCTGAGAAAACTACGTTTCCCCGATTGCGACCCACATTCGCCTGTGCAAACGCGAGACGGTAAATTTTGTGGTCGTCTGAGAGTTTTTCCTTCACGGCAGCAACACAGCCACGTAACCCAGCATGACGAAGCCTTCGCAGAGCTGTATGCTTACTACCAGGAAAGAGAGAAGCTTCCCTTAGCTGTCTAGACGTCCTTAGTGGGTCTAACCGGGCTTCGTTTACTAATCTCGCATCTTGGGCTTCGGTTGACACATGCGGACGACCAGGAGATCGTAAATTATCAGTCTGACCCGTAGCACCATATTTCCGAATCCATCGTCTTCCTGTAGAGGCCGGGACACCTACTCGCCTGCTAGCTGCAGTTGCAGAATAACCTTCCAACTCCCATAAAGTAATTACTGCTGTACGTCTATCCATAGTTACCAATGTTCTGAGCTGTGAGAAGGAAGCAATAGGTAAAAGCTAGTACCTGACGTGTGATTGGTTACTTGCACGACACGCCTATTGTGGGGTGGGGAACGACTTGGTCAACGACTCGCGAAAGAAATCTGAAAATGGTGCGCTGTAATAATAATATTAAAAACAGTTTTTATAAAGGAATATTAATACATACGAAAAGCTGTTTAAAGAATGAATTGTTATACTGACTTTACACGTATAAAAACATATACCATATACCAAACAGATTGAGCGATATGATGATAGCTGTTTTGAGACAAACACTTTCGAAGTCCAACTTCGGGTATCTTCGGAAATCAGTAAACTAAAGCTGCTGGTTCAAACCTCCAAAGCCAACCTTAGTAATCGGGAAACGATGTACAGATATGTTTTTCCTTCTGTTAAATATAATAAGACATGTTGAAATGGTATTAAGTGTAGAAAAAAGTAACGAAATAATTAATGATACAATATTTCGAGACTATGTATTCACACTCTCGTTTCGTCATTGTGATTTCCATACGGAAAAGAGCATTTACGTATGAGCTCAGTTATATTTCAGAAGCAGCTTCCGAAAAGCGGTCATGTTAGCTCAGTGGTTCACCACCGAGCGTTTAAATCGTGAGTTCGATTCCCGTTCAGGTGAAATTCTTTTATGATATTCTACTTTCCTCAATGCATGAAAATTATGTAAAATAGTCACATTACAATTCATCAGTTGTATATATCAGTTGAATATATATATTCATATCATTTCACGACATAAGTAATTCTTATCTTTAAAATATAACATATGAGGTATTGACAGAACGTCGGTGTGTTATGTGTGAATATTGAATACAAATTTGAAAAATCGTGTAATAGCAATAAATAAGTTATGTAATGTATTTATTTGCAGCTACTCTCATCGCAGATAACTTCTCAATATTCGCATTACAGCATTTAGGTAGAGCATATCGAAAATCGGATCGTGGTCCAAGACAAAAAACTAGCTAGCCCCAAACTGTCACGCAAGAAATTCGCGAATCGCAAAAGTAAAGTGAAGAGATTGAGAGCGGTAATTCCTTAATCGCTCTCTCTCAACTCTCTCTTATCTGCATTTATACACATAAAAGTGTATGTATGTATGTTCCAACATAACTCATGTATGCCTAGAGCAGGGTTTCTCAACCTGGGAGTCGCGGCCCCTAGGGGATCGCGAAGATAGGCGGAAGAGATAAATATAGTTAGAATCTAATACCAGAAATTATTTTTAAATATTATTTTTAATTTTGTTCTGATAAGCACACGTTTATTTTTTATACACAATGTAAAGAACAATAAAAAATAAGTCTACTGAACATTTTCAAAGGGTGTAGAATTCGTGTTACTATTCGGTTCAAAGTCTCTTGTCGTCGCGAATTCTGTCGAGAAATTTGAAGCTTAAAATATACAAAACGATAATCATGCCTGTTGTTCTGTATGGTTGCAAAACATGGTCGCTTACTCTGAGGGAAGAACATAGACTGAAAGTATTTGAGAACAAGATCCTTAGACGAATATTCGGACCCAAGATGAACGGGAATGGGGAATGGCGGAAACTTCATAACGAGGAACTACATAATTTATACGGTTTACCCAACATTGTTAGGGTCGTCAAGTCTGGAAGGCTTAGGTGGGCAGGTCATGTAGCTAGAATGGAAGAAAGTAGAAACGCTTTCAAAATCTTGACTGGAAGACCAATCGGAAAACGACCATTAGGAAGACCTAGGCGCAGATGGGAGGACAATATTAAGATGTATCTCGCTGAGATAAGAATACGAAGTAGAAACTGGATCCAATTGGCTAAGGATAGAAGTCAGTGTAGAGCTTTTGTGAACGCGGCATTGAACCTCCGGGTTCCATAGGCCATAGAGTTAGTTAGTTAGTAGAGTTGTTTAAAAATGAATTTAAATCAAAGAGGTATGATATAAAACTAATGAGAACTGTATATAGAAATACTAGAAAAATACACATGCAACAAAACCTGCACATTGAAATACAATTAAAATTAAAACCTAATGAGATACCTAAGCATGGTGTAATTTCATTAGTGCAGCAATGTCCGGTTCAATCTTCATGACGAACATTATCAAGCCATTTCCAACTGATAAGCGATTTCTTATCTTTGTTTTAATGTTTACCATAAAAAAAACACACTTTCGCACAAGTACGATATAGCAAATGGAATTATTACTTTTAAAGCAGCAATCCCCAGACCAGGATATTCTTCTCTCCTCATCAGGCAGAACTTGTCCAAGTCTTCGTTACAAAAAACCAGTTGCAAAGACTTGTCGCATGATCATTCTATTATTTGGTCAAGAAGTTGTGGGCTTAGATCGGATACGTTAATGGCCTCTTCAATGAAGGAGTTTAACATTCATCTTGAACCAGCACCTTCGTCGTTGGGAATATAGATATTACAGTTACTGTATCCACTGTCAGTGCCGGGCGCCGAAAAAAGGGGCCACACATTTCGGAGGAAGTGTGTTACTCATGTTAGGAAAGTACATGTGCACATGTGTAAAATAGAAGGAAAAACGTAATAAAATGTGCTCAAAATTAAGGAAAGATAGGGTTTATTTTGAAAATGTTATTGAGCTTCGTGCCAACCATGGTGGCGCTTCGTAGGTAGTCTGTCGACGTCACTCATATATACGGTGACATCGTACTATACTGTCGCCCCGGGCGCTGATTTTCCATGGCACTGTTCACTATAAACAAAAAAATGGATTCTAGTATTATAGAAATAGGTATGTTAAAAATCCCACACAAGCTTATTATAAAACAAATTATAAAAGGGTCGCTGGCAAGAGAGTGTGATAAAAGGGGATCGTGATAGGAATTAGATTGAGAACCACTGGCCTAGAGTAATTTTAACCACATTTCTTATAGTTTCAAAAAGATTGCTGTCGGGTTACCTATGGTGAATGGGAGAGGGATACATATAAAAGATTGCTAGAAAATGATCGATATTAGATTCATAGCTTTTGGGGTCGCTTAGATAAATAGTGAGACTTTCAATTTCGCTTAACTCCGATTAAGCTCTCATTAGTAGGGATGGGCACGAACGACTTTTCTTTGAAACTCGACTCGATTCGAAACAGACATCTTTGAGGTCTACTCTTGGACTCGGCGCGAAAAATATCTTCCAACTCGACTCGGATTAGAGTCAAGTCGAACCAAAACGAGCAAAATCCTGTGTGTAGTCCTACCTAGACAATACATAGACAATAATTATTCTATCATCAATTATACTACTATTACTACAAATAATAATAATAATAATAATAATAATTATTATTATTATTATTATATTATTGTTATTATTATTATTATTATTATTATTATTATTATTATTATTATTATTATTATTATTATTATTATTATTATTATTATTATTATTATTATTATTATTATGACAACACCGTGTACAAACATGAACAATAGATGGTTAGTAAAGGAATACTAAAAGCTAGTTGACTGCCGACGTCGGTAGTCATGAACTCTACAAGGCAAAGACATCGTTCATTACTCTAAGCTGTAAGCGTCAGTGGACTACAGATGGTCAACTATTGACCTCTCGCCAGAAATTGGTGGCCCCGCAGCGACGATCCGTGGTGGCCCAAGTTCCATTTTGAAAACTTTACTACCAGCAGCAGAGACGCGATGAAACGCCAACGAACCACAAAATTACTCTCCCAAAATATGTCAAAATGCCTATATGTGTGATTTGTTTATATTTAGGTGAATCAAAAAAACACAAAACAAATACCCGGGGTGGACGCAAACTATCAATATTACGATTACTAGGCACGTGTTCTTCTGACTTCCCCACGGAAACGATCATAAAAAGCTTGGTTGTTGAAGGATAAATCATTGACGTCTTAATTTAGCCAATCAGACAAACCCCTACATCTCGAGTTCTAGAAGGTGATACCGTGAACCGTTTCAGATTTATTGCTTCCTGGTGGAGTACTATCCATGAGCAAAATTTGAGCATAATAGCCGACATGCATCTTCGGTGCCTCTTATCTTTAGTACAATTTTAACCAGAGATGGTGTGGGTCAATGAAAATTTGATCCACGACCCACCATGACCCACTATCACCCACCACCCAAATGCCCCATTGTCCCACTCTGACCCATCAACCATCGTGATCCACTCTGACCCACCACCAACTATGAACCACTCTGAACCATTGCGATCAATTCCGACCCACCAAAACCCATCGACATCAACTCTGACCGATGGCCCACGTCCTCCTCTCCATTGACTAAAGAGGTTACACTTGTAATAAAACAAGACTGTGAAATTATCACTTATCGGAGTTTGAATTTCTACCGTCAATGGCTCAAGCACCTCTCTGTTACAATACTGGTGGGTCTGACCTTTACGATATATAATGGCAAAGTGTTTCTCATCTTCCAAATTAAAATGAATTTAAATTTATCATATATAATTATTTCTTTGTTGCCTTACAGACACATTTCAGTAGAAAATAGGGTGAAATTTGAAAGTTTCAAATCAAGGAAAAGTAGACCAACGTAAAAAAAAAAGAGAGAGAGAGAGAGAGAGAAACTAATTTTCTATATAATTAAGCATGCCGTACTAATTGAAAATGCCCATGTAATTAAGTTTAGAATACAAATTTTATGGCCATTTTTCTCTAACTTTATGGCTTGATTGCCTTATGCTCGGAACGCTCCATATATTAAACACCAGCTTCAGCAATTACAAATAGAAAGCAGTGGGTATAAAATTCAAAAAGAACTTTAGTTTGCATTACTCAATTTGTTTCTCAACTAATATCAATCGTTTTCGATTATTTTTACAAATCAACCCACTACCAATTCCAATATATAGAAAATGCACCCCCGTCCCCCCGCTCATAAAAGATAATTTTAAAAAATGCCAGGACATATTCTCTTTATTTTTAATAAAGAGTTATATGCTGAATTTCAGCTCTCAGTTGAACGGCTTGTAAGATACTAAATTTTTCGCAAAAATTCGGACTTCTACTCCCCCTAAGGATATGTATTATAATGAAAGTGACATGCGTATGATAACTTCCCAGTTGGGAATGGAGACTGATTATATACCAAACGTCAATTCATTTGACTTTGCAATTTGACCGTGATGATTACGCAGACATAGTTACTTTCAATTTTTTATGATACATATCCTTATTTCATATGTTACAGATGATTCAAAAATATTTTTTCAAGCAGTTAGCTCCTCTAGAATCTCACAGGCTGCATCCCAAAATCCAACTCCTACTATCCTATGACAATCCAAAAGTAACTGAACTTTTTTTTATTAGGAACAAATGACAAAAGAAAAATGGAGATCTTGAAAGTAAAATGTAGAAAAGCTCGGTGCCCCCGATAACTACATATTTCTCCGCCCCTTCATCCCGAACTTAAAAATAAAACTTAATTCGAATATGGTTAATTAGTGAATTTATTACAGTTAAATTCCACTCACTACATGCTACAGCTACAACTATGTAACAAAAAATAACAACTGTGAAACATGTTCTCAATTACTATTAGATTTCTTACGTTATTATTAAACATATTAGAATAGTAAAAGAGGATTGTTCGTGAAGTAGTATATTTGCTATTGATTTATAACTTTTTCATACGGAAAAAAATAAAATATTATTCAAGTTTTAAACTTTGCACTCTGCAAATATGTTGCCCTCTAGGCAATGGGACTAATTTGAAATGTGGACTAATGTGGACTAATGGGAAATGCTGCACTGTTAGCGGCGCTGAAAACTTACGATTCGATTCTAATATCGAATGATTTCGATATCTTTTTGTCGCTACGTAACCACCCTGGGTGCTAATGGAAGCTTAATTGGACTTGAATTGAAAGTAGAACTATTCACCTAAGCGACCACGAAACTATGGATTCGATACTAATATCGACCCGTTTCTAGCATTTTTGATATGTATCCCGACAGTACCCTTTTTCCAGACTGTAAGAAATATAGTTAAAATTGCTCTAGATATATCAGAATTATGTTGAAATACACACATAAATCCACTTTTATATTCTGTATAAATAGAGAGTGAGCGAGCGAGCGAGCGAGAGAGGGCGACTCAAGGCATCACCACTTCCACATTGCAAAAGCATATATCAGGAATTGAATTGAAAATCTATGTAAACACTTTCTGCTGTGGCATGCTTCACAAGGACAATTCCAGTCTGCTCACGTGACCTTTGGGGTTCATGATTTTTTTTTGCGAGCGTTCCGACTTTGGATTCTCTGTTTATACCTTCTGTTTATGCATCGAATAACTTTTCAAGAACATAAATGACATTCTGTATTATGAATGTTGAGAATTACCCTCTATATGACAAATAGCTGCAAATAAATACACTACATGATTTATTTATTGCTATTGAACGAGTTTCTTAACTTGTATTTACATCCTCATATATAATACCGACCTACTGTGAAAATTATCTCAGATGTTATATTTTAAACATAATAATTACTATGTTCTGCAATGATTATGTTATATATACACAACTTATGTATTCTAATGTAATTATTTTATATAATTTTTCATGCATTGCGGCAAATATAATTTAAAAAAAGGATTAACCTAGACGGGATTCGAACTCTCAACCTTATGATTTGAAATCCGACAGCTTACCAATGAGCTAACACAAGCTTCTAGCGATGTATAACGGATCTCAAGATAATTATGACATTCATATCCATTACAAACGCTGTTTCTGTTCTACTTTGACTTTTATTTTAGTACTCAGGCGATAATTATGTTCTATTTCTTAACTTTGAGCATTCTTTTACATATGGAAAGATTCTTTAACGTATTTAAATGTTCCATTACGTATGGAGAGCTAAATGACAAACAAGCATGTGCTGACATTGAAAAAAAAAGTTTCGAAATATTGTATCATTAAGTATTTCAATCAATGTTGCTGTTTTAAACACTTGGTAACAAGTCTTATTATATTTAGAAGAAGAAACACACATCTGCAAACTTTTTCCCGATTGCAAAGGCTGGCTTGGAGGTTCGAACCTGGCTTACTTTTTCCCGAAGATACCCGAAGCTGGACTTAGAAAATTATTGCCTCAAAACACCAGTAAAGAATGCGCTCAACCTTTTTGAGACAAGGTGTACATAGATATACAAAGCTCAAGCGACTAAGACATTTTCTCAGGTCAACATGTTCTCTCAAATTATGAAGTATTGACTGTATCCTATCGTCAACTTTCATATACATGGCTTGTCTGTTCTTTTGAGTAATGCTCAGCATTTCCATTCTTCTGAAAACATGATTACATATAGAATCTTCCCTCAATAGTCTTCACAAGACTGGAAATGCCGTAGTTGCGAACAGTAGTTTTGAATATTTTATATAACGAAGTAATTATTGACTAGTACTACGTTTTCCAATGTTTTAGTCAATAGTCTTCACAAGACTGGAAATGCCGTAGTTGCGAACAGTAGTTTTGAATATTTTATATAACGAAGTAATTATTGACTAGTACTACGTTTTCCAATGTTTTAGTTAGTGGCAACATGGCCACATTGAGTAATCTTCACAAGACTGGAAATGTGCAGGGGTTCTGGATAATATTTTGTTTAAGCGTTTGTGTCAGTCTTCTACTGCTTTATTTGTTCGATCCCTGTGACTGCTACAATTCCAACTTTCCGGAGAAAAATTTGGATTTTCCAGCCATTGCTCCGTAAAGTAATCATTGAAGACTTCGACTCTTCGTCTAATCGGACAGCCTCCATGTTGATCAATAAACCATCAGATATATACTCTACGGGTCCGGACGTGACTGCAAATCTCTTTAATCTTGAGATTAGGGATGGCCACATTTTTTCGAAAAATGGCTTTTTCGAAAACGAAAAATTTTTCGAAAAACGAAAAACGAAAATTTTTTCGAAAAAATGAAAAAATTTTCGAAAAAGCGAAAAACAAAAAAAAAAAAAAACGAAAAATGAAATTTCCAAAAATCGGAAAACAGATTTTTCGAAAAAGGCCATCCCTACTTTGCATAAGGTCCATTAATTCTGGAATCTGGGAACTTTAGCTCAGCATTTCGGAATTCCGGAATCACAGAACTTTGTCCGAAATTTCGGAAGGTCGAAATTTCAGAATCTCGGAACTTTAGCTTATTACTTTGGAATTTCGAAAATTCCAGGGATGTAGCCAGCAGGTTTGTGTAGGGGGGCCGTCGGTTTTGAGGGGGGGCAGCTACAATGTACAAAGCCAAAAAAAAAGTGTTTATGAGGCCTGAAAGAAAGGAAAATTTTGGTTTCCTTCTGGAAGACTAAAAACACTATTTTAGCTTTATTATTATTATTATTATTATTATTATTATTATTATTATTATTATTATTATTATTATTATTATTATTATTATTATTATTATCCATAAATTATATTCAAGATAGTTTTTATTATGCTTATTCAAGAACTACTGCCCGGGACCAAACGCTATACTTTTGTTCATAACTATAAAGGTAACCAAGAAAGTTCTGTCTCTTTTCGTGTAAGTCTGTGTTCAATTGGACCTCACACCGTGAGTTGAATGCGAGTGGAGATAAGGCGAACGTCAGTTGTTGGTGTCGGTATATCCAACATACTACCTGGTTGTGGCAATTCAGACACACCTTGAACTTGCGTAAAGACAGAGGGAACATGGGACATCCACAGAGCGTCATAAGAGCATGTATGCTGAACGAGTTCAAATGGAGGTCAAACGCCGCTGTAGCGGGACAGAAGATATGCCAGGCCTTTGGTGAGGGTGTCGTGACGACGCGGACATTGCAGCGATGGTTTAACAAGTTTAAGGACCATGACGAAACACCTGAAAACACATGTACAAAGAGGAACTGGGACTATAATTCAGTGTGTGGAGAAACTATTCGGCTGCACAGCACATCCATCAACTTGTGAAGCACTACAAGTTGGGTCGATGTGTCTTACATATTTTGACTCCGGGCCAGAAGGCAACGCGGCAGTCGCCTGTGTTTATTTACTGTTTCGGAGCCATTTCTGGACAGGGCGTTGACATGTGATAAAAAGTGTGTCCTATACGAAGCTCCATGGCGCCGTCTTCATTGGTTAGCATCCCATGAACCGATTTCAAAACAGCCGAAACCAGCACTGTACCAGAAGAAGGTCCTTCTGTGTGTTTGGTGCATCGTGCATCGGGAACTGCTACCAGCTGATCAGAGTATCAATGCAGCTGTGTAGTGTCAGCAGTTAAGCTGTGCTCAACAAAAACTCAAAACTCTGGAGCCATCACTTCTGAATTGCAAATGGGTCCTCGTTTACGGGACAACGCTAAGTCCCACGTGGCTAGCATGACTCAGGACACCATTTTCCGCCTTGGATGGGAAACAATATTGCAACCACTATATTCCCCGGGTATTGCACCGTCCGATTATCACCTGTTCCATTCTTTGGACAATCACCTTAGAGGACGCCAGTTCAAATCCCTAGTAAAAGTCCAAAATGCACCTCATACTTTCTTCGTTTCACGGCCCACCAAGTTCTACCGCGATGGATTCCATGGCCTTCCAGAACGTTTTCAGAAGGTCGTCGATGCTGATGGGGACTATTTTTGATCTTCCAGGTTAGGTGACATATCGATGTTCGACGGTGATGGGTGAAAAAGCAACAAAACTTTTCTTGGTTACTTTTATATTTAAATTTAAGACCTTGTATACAGAACCTATCTACACAAGATTGATTTTCTTTGAAATTTCACTTAATTTCTTTACGGTTTCCTGACAACAATATTTATTTATTATTCGTGACTAAAAAAACATAATTATTTTATTACATTGAGGAGAAATAAAAGAGAGAGCGAATAAAATTCAAATTGAATAAAAACATTGTTTCTCAATAAAAGCATTGTTGACCAAATTTTCCATCCTCTATGTGTTTTAAAACACTTGTTAAAGCATATAAAAATATACAAATCAGTTTAGTACCTTTTTTTATGGCTGTATTTGTAGTACCTTGTTAAAACGTTTGTCTTCAAACTGTCAAATAGATATAAATCGCAGTAAATTGTGTAATCTGCTGTCACAAAAAAAGTATCCTATTTTTCGATCGGTATAAGGAAGAGATACTATACTATCGGTATGGAAAAACAATATTTCTCCATACTATTTCACCATAAATTATTAATTGTCAATAAACTTTGTTACTTTTAAATAAATGAAGCGAGATAATTTTACTATGATGTTTCAAAAGCTGGTCATTTGGGGGGGGGGGCAGGAATCCATTTGGGCCTGGCACCGATGGGACCCCCCGTGGGCTACACCCCTGGAAAATTCAGAATCTCAGAATTTCGAAATCACGGAATAATCAACATACCTAGTTGCAGAATTGAAATAGCAATTCCGAACACCCCTTGCGGAATATCCCCGCGTATTTTTTTTTTCTTTTCTTGCTGCGATTCCAAATAGCACAGTCACTTTTGCCTTGCGACTCTCGTTCGTCTTTTGTTGTTGTCAAGTGTAGAGGAGAGTAGTAGTCGGAAAGTGTGTATGATTGTACAAAATTATATATTGTATATTATGTGAAAAATAATGCATGTGTGATTGTTGTGTACTTAGTTTTATCAAATTCAAAGGTGATTAATTAATTATATTATCTGGAAAGATACCAGTAATTTTATTAAGGTATTGTCAAGGATAGGGTAATACTCAGTTTTCTAGAACCCGCAGAAAACATTTGTACTAGATTGACGTGTTTTCTGAAGTGTAGTGATATATTGATTTCAAATTAGTTCGGAATTACTTGTTGCACAATTTATAAAAGTATTGAGTCATGTTTACGAAATACGTTAATCATTAAAATAGTAATAAAAATAAAAAAATCATTTGTCTTAAAGACTGGTAGGGCAGACTCAAGTGAGTTGAAGTTAATATTTTCAAATTGTACACTTCTATAGATACTTGTTCAGGCACACTTAGAAAGATTGCAGAGAATTATGTGTGCATTACATGTGCAAAAATTAAAATTATGAATTTGAATAGCAATGTTCCTTTAACTAGGATGACATAATTGGCATTTGTTATAATTTTTAGAAGTTACATGTACAAAAGCTGGTACAAGTACATGTACATGTACAAGTCCAATGCTGATGCTTTTAAGTACGAGTTAGTATGAAGCAATTTTGCACACTGTTCAAGCACTCGCAGCAGATCAAATTACACCGCTTTCAAAGTTTTGCAGTAGTTACTTTTATAAAGCAAGATATTTAAACTGGAAATAACAGCATAACTACTATGAGATCTCAATCTTAAAGAAGAAAAGTAAGAGTAAATTTTGAAATACGGTAGTTGTTCAGGGATCTGTTTCGCATATGTAAGGCAGACCTGCCCTAACTTAAGCTAACCTATCCTATCCTACCCTTTAAAAAAAATTGCTCATATCTGCTAAATAGAGAAGGTTCTACAACACAGTTCCCCTTTTAGGTTAGTAGCTAGGTTGGTTCCTTTCTGTACCAGAGTTTAATATTTAATTCATATAGTATTGCCGAGCGAGCGTTAGAGAGTTACTAGCCTGCAGGGCACGTTGTAGCTAAATAGGAAGGGGCACTTTTGTTCTAGATCCTTGCTTGCAGAGTAGGCTAAACTGTCGCAGATAGAGGCCCCGGATAAGACACATCAATCTCTTTTCAACATTATATTACAACTTAACTGTTCTTACTTTCATATACTTTACCTACAGAGCTCCTCTGTGGCTAAGCGGTTAGCGTACGCGCCTTTGGCGCGGGAGACCCGGGTTCGATTCCCGGCGGGAGCTCATGTGGTTCGGATTCCACGTTAATCAGTAGGTCCACGTCTCATATAGCCTCGCTGCTGAAACGGGACGTTAAACTCAAAATCAACTCAACTCAACTTTACCTACAATTAGCCCTATTCTCATTTCTAGCCTTTGCTATTCACTATTAATCACGAATATTTCGTACTTTCATGCTTCTTATTGAAGCGTGACGACTGGCTTCAATATAAGTACTAATGCGCAAAATTAGTACCTTGAGACTATTAAAGTGTTGCAAACTACGCACTACTTATAAATATAACTAAAGCAATGGAACCGATTAAATATCGTGTTTTCCTTCCCAATGAAGTTGCACCACCTGAGCGTGACGTAATGTCGCGTGGTATTTAGTCCACTTTGCACACACAACTTTATTGATGAAAAAGTGATTTACTTACGTTACGAAACATAGCCGAGCGAACGAAGGGAGTTTGAAGTCTCACAAGGCCCGTTTTGTTCCACCTTGACCCCCTTGATAATACGGCGTGACGTTACATCACGCTCATGTGTTGCAACTTCATTGTAAATCTAACCTTACCCTTTCTCTCTATTATAACAGCATACGTATCCTAAGTTAGTTAATAATATAGGGGGTTTGAAACACTGTCAGATTACGCTCTACTGCCTCCTTACGTTATATCGCATCAATGCGCGAGCGCACACAGTTCACGATTTAACTTATGTTTTCTCCCTTATTAATCACCCTGCAGTGATGACCTTTCTAACGTTTGTTACTCTCATTTTTACATTTCGTCTGATTCTGTTCATTTCTCCGTAAATTTTGTATTTCGGGACCGCTCTCTGCGGCAGTTAACCCTCAGAATATATCCTGTTGTTTTATTTGGGAAGGGTTACATGATGGAAGTAGCGCAATTCTATTGTTGCTCGGGATGGCTGCAGATTGAATCCTTTTCGTTATATACGCGCTCTGGGCGGCAGTGGTGCTACTGCTTCCTTGTCATTATATGATTTGTAGGTCCGTCGTTTGCTTCTGTAGTAATCCAACGTAAAGTGTAGTACTCCATCGTAAAATATATGTGGTTGTTGTTTACAAATAGGAACACGTTTAATGTTTATAAACACAAGCACGTGGCACATTACAATTTTGATTGTTCCATGATTGAAATTCGGAGATTTTTCACTTTTGTGTTAATTGATTGGGAGTTTAATGTTCTGTTTTGGCACTGAGGCTATATGACATGTGGATCTGAAGCTTCATGTGGGATTCGAAGCTTATGAACTGTCCCCGGAATCGAACCCGGATCTGTGTGCTAACTTATATCCACGAGGAATCTCATTTATTGAAAAACATGAGTAACGGGAAAATGTAAAATTCCATGGAAAATAAGCCGTCACAACTATAAATTTTGGAATAGCTTGAGTAGCCGGGACTAGTGTTGTGCTCACCTTGCGCGAGCCTGCGAATTTTTTAACACCAGTGATTTACTGCAAAGTATTAAATTGCTCTATCTCTGGAACTGTTTGAACGTTTCAAGATATTTTGTTGCTTTTTGTTTTATTTGAAAGATAAATTGTGTGTGTTTGGGCCAGGGTTTGAAAAAACCCGGGCTTTTTTTGAAAAAGCCCAACTCACCTGGGCCCATATGGGTTTTTTCGGGTTTAATCGGGTTTTTCGAAATATTTCAATGTCTTTGGGGTGAAAGTGTTAAAATGTGATTTATATTTCAAGATTGTCATTGTCACAACTTGCAACAATTTTCTACACGGTGCTGTTTTGAAAAAAATGGCCGCCATTTTAAAATTTTACATTCAATCACCGAGAAAGTCTATACAGCAAATTTAGCATATCTCGTGCTTCCACCGTCAAAATTTCAACTTAAAAGACTGAAAATTGCGCTTCATAGCGTGGATACTCGCTGGTTCCAAAAAAATGGCTGCCATTTTGATATTTTACGTTGGTATGCCGCCAAAATGTATACAAGAAATTTACAGTGTATCGTGCTTGTACTCTGAAAATTTAAACTTAAAAGGCCGAAAGTTGTACCCTGTAGTGTGTGTGGTAGAGGCAGACAAACGAATTGAGTTGCTTTTGTGTTTAACGTCCCTTTCAGCGGCGAGGCTATGTGAGATTGGATCTACTGATTAACGTGGAATCCGAACCACATGAGTTCCCTCCGAGAAGCAAACCCGGATCCCACGCCGAAGACGCGTACATTAACCGCATAGCCATGAAGGAGCTCGGCAGACAAACGAACAAATGTAGATCAAGTTATCCAGAAGCCTGACTGACGTTCGCCAAATATGAATACCAAAAGGGGTCTATTAATTTAAAACAAAGATACAATTCATGTTGTATGAAATAAATAAATGTTTTAAAATGTCTTATATGAAATTAACATCTTCCAGCGTAAATAAATCTGCCATATTTTCTCAATGAGAATACGGGACACCTCAGATCCCCCCCCCCCCCCTCAACTTTCCAACACAATGCAATGAACTAAAGTCTGGTTATGAACAAAAGTATAATAGGCCGCGGTGGCTCAGTGGTAGAGCGTTCACCTCTAGTGCATGGGGTTCTTAGTTCGATCCCAGCTCGCGCCAAGTGAGCTTTGTGGTGGATAAACACCTTGTGTGTGGGTTTTCTCGGGATTCTCACGTTTCCTCACACTTTCTTCATTCCGTCATTTCATTCATTTCTCATCATCACCGTCACTTTGAGTATAGCAGGCATAACCATGAGACTAAAAGATTTCATTTTTAATTTTTTTTTTTTCAAGAATATAATAGGCGAAAGTTCACTAAGCAGCAGCTGCTTTTTTCTGTTCTTTCCCTGCAATTTATTCTACTGACTGAAGATGCTTAAAAACTTAAGATGTGCTATAAAAATGCTTTACACGAAAACAATATGCAAATTATTTAAATCAGTGGTACAATCTACCTTCAATATTCTTCGCGCGTTTAGCAATATTTATTTACGTGGCTGTCGTCAGTTTAATCTGATGAAAAGCTTATTTTTCTCCTTGTGTCGTGTGTAATTGTCAGGACCAGATTTACATTTTTTCTAAGACCTGGACTAAAGCACAATTCTGTGCCTCTAGCCTCTGAAAAGGATTATAATTCTTGTTAACTTATCTAATGTGTTGCTGGAGAAAAGTTCCAGTGGAAACACAAAACACTCAAAGGTATCTTTTTTTGTTTTGTTTTGTTTGTTTGTTTGTTCCGGAGAGTATTCGAGTTTCCATCAAGTGCAATGGAAAAAGTAGCATTGCAAATTTCGCTCGCTATGAAGTCGAACAGGATGGTGTAATAACTTCCTTGAAACTGTTGCATGCAACAGCGTACTGTTCGTTCACTAATTACAGGATTCCCAGCCAATGTCAGAATTTTTTGTTTCACTTTTCGAATAAGCTGATATTGATAGCAGAAATGGAACGGAGTTAAAATACGGGACATTTCCCTGTCCCGACTAAATTTACGGGGACGCGGGACACTCGGGCCCAAAAGCGGGACTGTCCCGTTTTTTACGGGACGTATGGCAGGCTTAAGCGTAAAATAAATAGTTTTATTGTTGAAGTATTCATTTCCGATCCTTCTGCGTTTAATTCGGGAATTTCCCGAGCACTTCTTTCACTGCGTGTACATAAAATCTTCCACTAGTACGGAAATTTGAACTCAGCACTTGGAATGTTAAGCGTTACATAGTCTTCGGAACCCCGAGCATTAAGGTTCTTAAATTTGACAAGAATTTTTACGCTACTGATGGTGTTGATTCTACAGAATGCTTATTTGAAGAGTAGCAATAAATGACTGAACTAGACTGTTATTGTTGGAAAACCAAATTTTAGTTGAAGAAACTTCTGTTTTACATCAAACGTAAGAGATAATACTAATAGGTTTACTAATGCATTTACATATGTACTATTAGTACCGGCACCTATGGCCTTAAACCCGTCAAACGTATGAGTGATAATGTCCCTCGGTGTCGCCAAGTCGAGGAGCACACTATTCACGGAAAATATTTTCTAAAGTACAAAATTGCTTATTTTACTTCAAATAGGCTATAAGCATAATCCATACATTAATTTGTTCCATACATTAACTATCTCAAGCTAAGGTAAGTTTTTTTTTTTTTAATCATTTAGGGCATTCAGAACTTTATAAAGGTCTTATGTTGAATGTTGTTGTATACCTTAACGTGAAAGCCTCTAAATTCGCCCAAGGAAAGTCTAAAATCTGATAAAAATCACTTACAATGTTATCACCTTAGTTGTACCAATAATATACTAACAAATAGGTCAAAAACCCAGGTGGGTTTTAAAGTGGGTTTTTTCAGGTGGGCCCAACCCGAAAAAACCCACAGAGTTTTTTCGGGCTGGGCCCACTTGGGCAAACCCTGGTTTGGGCTAGCATATAAGAGGGAGGACTCATTTGTTAACAGGCAAACAAAGAGAGCAATTCACCAAATTTGTAGTCCAACGGTATGTATAAGCTTTTGTGAGGAATATGCTGATTGATTGAGTTGTGGGGTGTTTTGTAGAATGAACTGAGTTGAAAATGCCTTCTAACTGGGGCCATGAGAGTAAATTGTGCTGACTATTTGCATATCCATACAAGAGTGATGTATAAAACTAGACGGTAAAAAAATTAAAAAAAAAAAAAAAAAAAAACTTCAGGTTGGAATAAGATACTCATTTCAAGACTCTTTCAAAGTCAAGATGTTTCCAGTGATGATTTTCTGTGTTGTAAAGTTTTGACAGAATATCAACAATGACATTAACTGAACCGGAAGAAGTCTTCCATGTGTCTGCAGAGAAAGAATTACATTCCCTGAATCAGTCCAATATAGAGGTTAGTGTTAGTCCTATTAAGAAACCATGGTCATTGAAGTCAAGTTGTAAGCTGTATGCAAAGTTTTCCAATTTTCTAGAAATTCAATTTTTGAAAGAAAATCAACCAAAAGAAATTTGTGCAAATTGTTGGAAATCTATATGAAACATCAACTGAGTTTTTGAATCGTATGAATTGTATAATGGAAAGTTGCAAGTGCATAATTATTTCAATGTCCCTTTGAAAGGACGAAATTCGCACCACATTCCATCTGTAAAGTCATCTTATGAATGAAGCACATGTTCAGATCGCCCAGTCATTTTATCTGGAAGATACATGGGACTCTTTCTGGCTAGAGCGTTATTATAATAATTTTTTTTAAAAAAACTTTCGCCATATATAAGAAGGAAAGTTCAGTATTTCACTTGGAAAATCAAAATTTTATCCACTACGACCTAAGTGGATACTACCACTCCAATCTAGATCTCTCTCTTTGTCTGTGTATTGTGACATGCACTTCGCTTGGTAACTTTGAAGAACTTACTCGAGTGCGTGATATACAACACTTTAGTTGGACGTGTAAAGTCGTTTGTAGTCCATGGTGTGCAATGAGAGAGCTATTTGTTTCAAGAATGTGGTGAAAGAGAGGATTCTCCTCGCTCTAGAAAATATACCAAATGACTCTTCTCAA
Source organism: Thermobia domestica (assembly GCF_964235325.1). Lineage (NCBI taxonomy): Eukaryota > Metazoa > Arthropoda > Insecta > Zygentoma > Lepismatidae > Thermobia > Thermobia domestica. The sequence goes on along the minus strand of NC_137455.1, from coordinate 146,708,257 downwards.
GTTGCATAAGCAACGTGGGAGGAAAATAAACTCATTAAGAAAACTGTTACCATTAATACCTTCATCTCCTTTGTCATGATTTTGTTGAGAACTGGTCTGTGATTCTGCCACAGGAAGTACAAGGATATCACTGGAGTAACGACCAAGTTCAATTTTTATAGGAGTCACATATTTTCAAAACAAGGTACAAGTGTTGTTATTATAAGTGATGACAGAGAACATGACTCAGCACATGCATTATTTGCAATAGCCAAAATTCTTCAACAGCTGCAATCACAAGCCAACAATAAATAAATAAAATTAAAAAAAAAAAAATATCATTATTTCTGATTGTGCAAAATCGTTAGCAACGGTTCGAATTAACGAAGTCGGTTGTGCTAATGGAGTAGGTATACAGTGCTGCTGGTCATGAGAAGGGGCCTTGTGATGCTGTAGGTGATCTGCTAAAGCATTAGCTTCAAAACGTAATTTTTCCACCCCAAATTCAACTGCAATTCTGAGTGCTGGTGCTTTTACAGAAGTGTTAGTTATACACATCCCAAAGAGCCTAACAGCCCAAAGAGGAATTCAGCCAGCAGAAAATAGAATAGTCCAACCAAACTAATCCTGTGAAAAGAATTCACATGTCTGGACTCACAGTGATGGGCGATGTTATATTGCACAAGTTTTAAAGATCAAGAAAGAAGAAATTTCATTTTTCGAACCAAGATCTCAGAAACGACAAGAGAATATTCAGATTCACAACCCACAAAGAGAGATGTTTGTGGCCTGTGTGTATTATTGTGACTAGTGGCTTGTAGAGCCTATAGATATCAATTGTGAGTTAAGGTTTGTTTAACGGGACAAGCTTTGCCGATAGATGTCACTACAGTCTTGTATCTCTCTCATGTATTTTTTACCTTTCACGAAAATTCACGAGTTTTCTTACCTAGAGACTTTAAATTTTTAGAGAAGGAACTTCATAACCTATCAAAGGCAACAATCTGTGCCGATTTTTTATTTAGAATTTTCTTCATTGTTGAAATGGCTTGATTGTTGAAATGGATATTCAAACCATTAACAATATAACTGTTTCAACAATGAAAGAAATTCTAAATAAAAAATCGGCACGGATTGCTGCCTTCGATAAGTTATGAAGTTCCTTCTGTAAAAATTTAAAGTCTTTAGGTTGAAATTTGTAAGAAAAATTGTAAATTTTCGTAAAAGGTAAAAAATACATGAGAGATACCAAGACTGTAGTGACATCTATTGGCCAAACTTGTCCCTTTACATCAACCTTAAATGAAAGCGTGAACTTAATGGACATGGACCGGCTGCTGGATAGCAACACCACCACTAATGCTTACTTCCAATTCACGATGTTTTAAAGATTGTGGGCCTCCCATTTCCTGTTGGTTCAACAGGAAGGCATCACTCAATATGGAAGGAAGATACTAATGCAGGTGAACAAATTTTTAGTTCATTGAGTTGCTAATTTCAGTTCGAAGCAGACTGCACAGAAGTGGTATGCTTTGGAATTTGCATTGCGTTTTGGAACTAGCATATACATTTTGGAAGCTTTAATATGTGTGAAAGCTGTGTCTATTACGTATCTTTATGTCTAGTTAAATAAGACTAGATTTTGATTTCGTGAGACCCAATATGTGAGAATGTGGTAACAGAAACTACTTCAGTGTATGGCGAAATTTTCAATTGTTTATACAAGTAGAAGCTTTTCTTTTTAGAGCATTAGTACTATGTAGTACTGATCAACGGTTTGAAAAAAATGGGATTGGCATTTTTAAAAGGAAAAAAAAAAAAATATTTTACCAAAAGAAGTCAGGATGATACAGCACGAGACTTTGGAAATGTTTCCAAACAGAGGGAATCATTTAAATCAATGAATTATTATTTTTCAAATAAAACGAAAAGCAACCGTTCAAGAGAGAGAGATTTGTAATATTGTGCCGAAATTTGCATGTAAGAAATGGCGTCATCTTTTGACTGTTTCTATCCGGGCCAGGAATCTTTTTGGAGAAGACTAAAGAATACTGGTTTCTTACTTTGTCCTGAATTTTAACATAAATTAAATTTAATAACATTTGAGGCTATTGTATTCTTTACTTACCTGAATCGATCCACAGTTTGCCTTTCAAAACTTTCTCTTATCTCAACCTTATTTAATGACGTAATAGATTACATACAAGTTAATCAGAAAAATACTCTACTAAAGCACCCAAATGACATTGTCAACAAGGGAATTTTAACAACTGGAAGTCAAGAAACAGTAACATTGTTTTTACAATGAAAATACTTATCAGAGTATATGTAGTTATATAAAGCAACGTAATTTCTTAGGGAACGCGAACCGAGGATAACAACAATTAGTCGCTGAAACGTCTATGTTGAATTGTCATATGGATACTGTAATGAGTACTTTTTTGATTATATCTCAAAATTCTTTATTATCTGAGTATTTAGCTACACCATGATTTTGAATCATTTATATATGGGTAGAAGAGGTACTAGTTTGAGTATGTACTATTTAAAATTCTTTCGGTCTCATAGTAGGCGAGTGAACTTTCTATTTTCCTACTTTCAGCATCTTAAGCTTTCCATTGACCCATTTTTGTTTCATGTATTTGATGTCAGGAATCATCTTCCAAAGTTTGATGTTGTTGTTACTCATGTAGTACGTTCAACGATTCTGTGAACATTTTAAAGGCAATATATTAATAACATCACTTAGAAAATGTATGTTTTCTCTGTTCTGTTCTAGGAATGCTGTTGTTACGATAAATGAATAGCGCTTGTGTTGTTTAGCAGAATGTCAGCCACAGAAGTCGAAAGCGGATTTGGTGATGTACCAAAAGACTCTTCTCTATGCCATGAAAAAGTTACCAGTGACAATAATTGTCCAGATGAAGGAATTAGTTCCTTTTCTGAAACCGCAACTAATGCATCCGAACTCTCATCACCAGATCCACCCATTAAAACTTCCGAACAAGACGAAGACTATGAACTTCTAAATGATTCGTTAGACGAAAGTAAAATTGAGAACATAAAAGAACATGACGCAAAAGAAGATGAAGAGAAACAAATCAAAGAAGTTAATGATATGATCAAAGAGGAGGCTGATAAACAAGAAGAAGGCGAGTGGCTGGATATTCTGGGTAGTGGACAGTTAAAGAAAAAGGTGAGTGTATTTCTAACAGATATTTATAGTTATGGAAATTGTATTTCAGCGTTACACTCGTTTTCTTGTAATTAGAAGAGTTGAGATTTCAAAGCCAGTACAAGTCATTCTTCAGTTATACTCAATCGAAAAGCGGGGGCCGTGGTGGCTCAGTAATAGAGCGTTCCCCTCTGGTGCTTGGGGTTCCGCGTTCAAACCCTGCTCCCGCCAAGTGAACTTTGTGGTGGACAAACACCGTGTGCGTGGGTTTTCTCGGGGTTCTCCCGTTTCCTCCCACTTTCTTCATTCCACCATTTCATTCATTTCTCATAATCACCGTCTCCTTTAGCCTAACCGGCATAACCGTGGGACGTAAAACTCAAAAATTTCATTTCAGTTTCAATCGAAAAGTGCTTGATAACCTGTGTAGTAGTTGTTCCTCTCAAATTTAGATGAGGGGTCGCGGTGGCTCAGTGACACAACGTTCACATGTGGTGCGCGGGGTCCCTGGTTCGATTCCAGCTCGCGTTAAGTGGACTTTGTGTTGGACAAACACCGTGTACGTGTTTTTTTTTGGGGGGGGGTTCTGCCGTTTCCTCCAACTTTATTCATTCCATCATTTCATTCATTTCTCATCATTACCGTCTCGTTTAGCCTAGCCAGCATAATCGTGGGACGTAAAACTGAAAGATTTTATTTCATTTTTCAAATTTAGATGATTGTCCTGACTATTACAAACTTTTAGACCAGTCGTCAGTACTTTTGTCCAGTGCACTATAGGTACGTATGTTGAATATTTGAAGTTTTTCCCAACAGCCGTACTGATCAATATTCTCACAATATACCCTCTGTGTTAAAGTTGTACAATCGGTAACGCTTGTATTTGTCAGCCCCCCCCCCTTCCCCCCGGTAGCGCCTGTATTTGTCAGCCCTGAGATTGCAGGTTCCAAATATTTGAAAGTTATGTTTCAGTTTTGTTGCTTACGTGTCTTTTTGGATAAGTTTATTACCTTAATTGATGCTTACTAATTTTGTGTGTTCGAATCACGCAATCTCTTCAAGGACTGTAAGTCAGTGGAGCTCCCGAAAGGTGCAACATGTTATGAATTACCATGATGATACTTCTTTTGAACATTTGACGGATCTTGATCAGTTTTTACCAGACGGGCAAAGCCGTTGATGGCAATAAAGAAAATAAATATTTTAACGTGCCTTGCGTCTTGTATTTGTTTTGATTTCTAACATTTTACTCACTTAATTCAACGAGTGTCGTCGGGGGAAATAGTTTTATGAAGAATGTATCGAGTATGAATTTACGTATTGGTTTATTTGTTCACTTCCTCACATCTGTTTCAATGGAGATAACTTCTCTGTAACCTTTTAAACACTTCATCAACGATTGCATCTGTGCATAACTCTTTAAACGTTTACACACACATACACAGTTATAAAAGTGTATTTATAGCCAACTATTTTTTTAAAACTCTCTTCATTATTAATCACAGTAGCTAATCCCTGTTGTGTATTGGTTTTTTATAATTATGAACAAGTGCTGTTTTCTTTTCCAACACTAATATGAATATAATATTGTGCTTTTTTAATGTAGACTATAATTAACCAAATTTTGTATCTGTTGAAGTGTGTCAAAATTTGCAAAGAAGTTATCTCCATTGGAATAGATGAGAGGAAGTGAACAAAGAAACAAAGATGTAAATTCATACTTGATTTGTTCTTCATAAGGCTATTTTCTCTAACAATGCTCGCAGAAGTGAGTGAATGAAGTATTAGGAATCAAAAATAAATACAAAGTGCAAAATACGTAAATACGTAGTTTGCGTAAACATCATGTAAACCATAATCGGCCCTCCTTGCTGGGTTAGTGGCTAGCGCATTCACCGTTGGTGCACATGGTCCGTGGTTCGAGTCCCGCCGCGAGAGCACAAAAAAATTAATTTCACAATTATGTGCTTTCATTAATCATCCTTCTTGAGCCTAAAAGACATAGGAGGATGTTAAACTAAAATTTAATTTCATTTCAAAATCTTAACCGTTGGTGACTAAATATATAAAATAAATAAAACATGGAATGTGCAAAGCCTCGCAGGAAGAATCACATAAAGAGCACTTTAAGCAAAACAAATATATGCCGCCATGTGTACATTTACGTTTGTTAGTATTGTATTTAACTTGCAGGGAAGAGCTGTTTAACAGGGGATTTTCCTCGTATTCGCCAGAAAGTACAGGAACCTCAGCAAGGGAATAGTAAACAGGGCCAGGCGAATAGCACAGAAGAATAGGGCATCGAAAGTACTATTTGCAATCAGTATAAATTAAAATAATTAGAATAATGCATCGTTTACTCCTGTCATTGTCGCTTGAAACATCATTAAGAAATCGTCGCTGCGCCTCGAAGAACCTCTATGTGAATTTTTTGTTGAAAATCAGTTATATCGTGCAAATAAACCTGAAAGCTGTCAGGCAGCGTCCCTTATAATGCAATGTTAATATTCAATTGTTTCGCCACAACAATGAAAAATTATAGATTGAAATTAAAGGCTTCTGGTTTTCAATACGTACGCATAGATTAATGTATACAAATCCTCTATGTGCTTCAAAAGGTGCTACGTAAACATATCAATAGATATATAATATTGTTGAAGCAAGCTACAACAATGTAAAATGCATAATATACGCAGAATCAGTTTTATTATATTTTTCAAGTGCTTCCGTGTATATTTGTCAAAATTTTAAGGGTTCGGAATATTTTTTGATTCTTCTGGAAAGTTGTGGTTTTAACACACAACTGTTCTTAGAGGCGCAGTGACGAAATACAAGGGTCATTTCATAAATAATGCACACTTGCAACACTGCGGAGTGAATGATGCAATCGAGGTAAACATTTTGTCAGTTGAAGCTGAGGTCTTGAGCAGCAGGAAGTGTGCTTGTGCGCTTTCTAGTAAACACAGTGTAGCTGTGACTAGTGTAGGAAATGGAGGCGGCATGTCTCTCGAATAACGTGTTCATTAAAGAGCAAAGGTCATACATAAAGATTGAAATTTTATGTAGCAAAAACCTCACAGAAATTCACAGTGCCTTACGTGGAGTTTGTGGTGAGACAACAGTGAACCGTAGTAAAGTTTCTCGTTTGGCTACTCGTTTTCCTAGTGGGAGCATAAAGGATGGTGAAAGACCATTAAGGCCGAAATCATCAACCGGTTAAAGGAGTGTGCAATTTTAGCAGATACACTTGAACAAGATCGCCATGTGACATGTGACGAACTTTCTGACATCACAGAGATTCAATTTGCTTGCGTCAGTATACCGAACTCTGACTAGTGATTTACCAAGAGAAAATTCCTGCCCGATGGATTCCCCACTTCTTGACTGCTGAACAGAACTAGACACGTCTGGACAATGTGACGGTGCTGAAACAAAGATTCAGTGTTGAAGGTGAGAACTTTCTGCATCGCATTATTGCTATTGATGAAACGTGGATGAGATACTTTGAGCCGGAGTTGAAATCACAATCCAACGGGTGGAGAGCTCCATCTTCTCCAAGACCAAAAAAGTGTGGCTGATCTTAATCAAAGGTTAAGCAAATGATAATTTTTGCTTATGATCACCCAAGCATTATCATAACGAACAGAGTTCTATGTGGAAGAAGTGTCACAGCAGCGTATTATTGTGAATTCCATCTCAAACTGCACGGAAAAATGCACAAAACCCGACCGCAGCTACTCAGGGTGGTCCACTGATTCTCCCGACAACACTCGCCGCACATCACTGATGGTGTGCGTACAAAACTTCGCAAATACGGTTGGAAAATGTTACCTCGTGTACGGGACGCACCATGGTTAGTTCACTGGAATGAAAGCATGATTATGTGAACATAGTACACCTGTTGCAAGTATCCCTCCAGTGCCTACTCTAACCACGACTATTTTCAAGACATGTGACAAATAGAGTATTTTATCAAATATTAATATAATATCTAGTAGAATTATCACTTCTAATTCCAGGAAATAACATTTTAACAATATTTTCTAAGCGAAGACGACAAATCAAACAAAACGTAAGGCAACACTAGTAGGAAGCTAATTTAAAGTTTGTTCATATTTTTACCATTTAGTTTCTCCATGATAAAATGCTTGCGTTTTCCTTTGAAGTTTGCCCTGACATTTTATTTTTGTGTGCATTATTTATGGTATATTATTTTGTCTCCTTTAGGTCATCAAAAAAGGCAAAAAGGATACAAGACCTCAGCGATATCAACTGTGCAAAATTAGGCTAGAAGGGCGACTGAAAGATGGAACAGTTTTCGAAAAAGATGACTGTATGACAGTTCAGATAGGTGATGCGGAGGTAAGTGAACTAATGATATATTGTATCTTATCATCAAAAGTAGTTCATATACAGAGTCAGTTTAACTGATTTTTAATTTTATTTATTCATTTTTAATTTAGTTCATTAGAATATGAATTCAGCTATCCGAAGTAAATCTGAGTCTTGGCTACCTAAAATTTAACATGGAATTATCTTTTGATAACACAAACATTCAGTTTTGATGGTGTAACTCAATTATACTGGTTGCACACAAATTATTCATTGATTTTCGAAGACTATATTCCCACTATATTTTCTATAAGAACAGAAATACATAATGTTATTATTGTTTGAAGGAGGAGCCTTTTCTACTTTGCACTACAGTAAACACTTCGATGTACATCTCACATGTGGCACTACAGATATCCAGGCTCTACTTACATTCTCGTCAAACCCTGGAGTATGTCTTTTAAGATGTTCCTGATGTTGATGCTCCTTCGAATTCTAGTAGTGCTGTTGGAAGCAGAGCGACATAAACATTGTCCTAAATCCCTGAGGAAGAAATCACATGCTGTTAAATTCAGTGGTCAAAGTGATCATGTGTAGATGTCATAACCAGTCCATCGACCTGGCATCCGTTCATTTAGGCAGACTTTTATACGCCAGTGTGGTGGGGGACGTCTTTTGGTAAATGAACTTGTGTTCCCCGTCATCCGCGAGTTCTGGCCTCAACCACTTTCTCAGCATATTCAGAAATACAATTCCCGTAACACTGTCCTTAGCGAAGAAAAGCGAACTAAACGCGCGTCTTATGGGTTTTAATGTAAATATATATCACTGCAGAATTTTCGCGCTCCAATTCAGTGACCGAGTTTTGATTCTAAGACTCCCATGTCTATACATTGTGCCTGATGAACTTTCCGAACAAATGACGAGTTGCTTCTTCACTAAAAATATTAATTCTGAGAAACCCTCAACCTTTTTCATTTTGTACTCAGTAAATTTTCACAAAATACCAGCCACTTGGATGAATCACGAGGCTAGAATGTTTCTAGCAGTTCCAGTTTTTACGAGTGTAATTGCAATCGTTTACAAGTCCTCACTGGATTCCGGTATCAGTGATTCTAAACTGGCTCGGCGCAGAGCTTTTATGGGGTTCATACATAAAACTTTCATTCATTCATGATTTCAGTCGTTTATTGGATAATAATTGACTTCTTCGTATAATACTTTCCTTTATCGAATCGTACCTTGTTGCAAAGTAGTTCGTACCACCAAATATTGCGGGAAGACGACCACGACATCCAAATGGCCGTCCGACATTACGTTGATTACCGCAAGTATACTGGTGTTCTCTTAATTTATGTGCATTTTCGTCATTTTATTATGAAATTCCTACCGGTAGAAAACAAATACCAATATCGGAATATTCGTACTAGATAATTTTAACATGTACAGTCATAAAAAAAAAGTATTGCAGTTCTCGTTTAATATTTTGAGAACACAACATACATATCCCTAAGTAGATTTCCGAAATTCATGTGTATTTCTTGATCTTGAAGAAAGTATTATAAGCTGTTAAATTGATCTTTTGTTTATTATAATCCGTTAAATTTAACTTCTGTTCCTAGAGACTAGTTAAAACTTTAATTAGGAAACAGACTACAATATTTTTGAATACGACTGTACGAGTGTAAAATAATTCAATTACGACGACGTAGATAAAGCGTCATATATATTTCTTTGGAATGCTCGATGAATGAGTCAAACACGGCATACTTCCAGCATTATGTGTTTCCGGTGAATTTCATACATGTGGGTGATTATGTTTTTTCGCCGGCTTGTATGTGACTATAGTGATAGTGTAAATTTAAAATTTCCGAAAGAAGAATCCTTAATGAAAAATTAACCAAGTTCATTACTTAAGGAAACATATCTTAAAAAAAAAAAAAAAAAAAAAAAAAAAAAAGCGTATGGTGGCCTATGCTGTCTGTACGTACCGATCAAATTGTTTGGAATCGTACAGTTTTGCTGGACGAAATTACTGGAGTTATTTATTCATTTATAAAAACGCTTTTCATTTATACTAGTGTATTATAGTTTGTAAGCATCTAGATCGTAATGAGATAAAAATAAATCAATAAAAGATAACACTGTTTTCCCCATTATTTTACTTTTTGAGAAGAGCGAGGGAAGTATCTGAACGTAGTACTACCTTCCATTACTCTTGAGCACATAAGAAAGGAATTGACAACAGTGAAATTAAAAAAAAAAAAAAAAAATAGCTGACGATAAAACATAGTATATAACAGTTGCACTTTGTACGTCATTCTTGCTTAAATTATAATGACAGAATTGCAGTAAAACTTGAAATGACTATAATGTAAAAAATGTAATAATTATTCTTGTCTCATTTTCGTAGATGATTCAGGGCTTAGACTTAGCATTACCGCTGATGGATGTAGGTGAGCTAGCCGAAATCGAAATAGGACCGAGATTTGGTTTTGGAAAACTAGGCAGACCACCTGATATCCCTTCTGATGCAACCTTAATTTATACAATAGAACTTTTAAGTACAGAGTACGAAGGTGAAATTGAAAGCATGTCAGTAGACAAAAGGAAAGCTATTGGGTAAGTTGCATTGACTTTCGTGTTGGATTTATATGTAAGTTGTACAGTTTTAAGACAAAAAAGAAAATAAGGCGGAAATGAAGGGAGTTCATGAATTTTTATGGTCTTTAATCTCTTTCAAGTCTTCATATTTACATTCATAGAAATTGAAAATATATGTACATTTCCGCAGATAGATGTATTATTACTAGAACAATAAAATTGAAATACATAGATCAAAAAGTTACCAGTTTCGACTGTTCTGATAAAATGAGGTGTATATTACGTTTTAACTTATCTTAATATTTATGTAAAAGAAAGAAATTCTGCCCTTCTTCGACGTAATAGCATTTCACACTCATTCTGGAAGAAATATATCAAGGTTCTAACTTAGTGAAGATAGCGCGAAATGTAGGATGCGTAGTGCGATTGTGGAAGTTTACTCCCACAAGTCTATCCAGATACATCCATTAGGCACTTATTGAATATAGTACAAATGAGACAAAAATATGGGTTCTTCGCGCAACCAGATATCAGCAGAAAAAAAAAAACGTATTTCCTTCTAATGATGCTTTTGATGTTTTTTTTTATTATTTCTTTCTTTCTTCTTTGTGGTGGACAAACACCGTGTGCATGGGTTTTCTCGGGGTTCTCCCGTTTCCTCCCACTTTCTTCATTCCACCATTTCCTTCATCTCTCATCATCACCGTCCCCTTTAGCCTAACCGGCATAAGCGTGGGACGTAAAACTCAAAAATTTCATTTCATTTTCTTTCTTTCTTTCTTTCTTGTAGTAGTTACTTCTATAAAGTCTAGTATGAGTACGAAACTCTGGTAATGATGTAGGAAATTTACAGGACTTAGTTGTTATTGTTTAAAGGTAATAATACCCAACCCATGGGCAATGTGAGAGAAAAGCTTCCTTTTATCTTTACATGTGTCTGTAAAGAAGTATAGGCATTGTGTGATATATTTCCGTATATTTAATTTTGGTAATACTTGCATAATTCACGTTAAAGTGTGCATAATGCTTATGATGTAAGTGATGTAATGTTATTGTTTTGTGTTTACTTATTTAGGAACAGAAAGAGGGAAAGAGGAAACTGGTGGTATAGTCGAAACGAACCGACTTTAGCAATCCAGTGTTACCGTCGTGCATTAGAGTATTTAGATGACGTCGAAGGTGGAATTATGTTGGATCCTGATGAGAAGGTATATTCCACTAATACAATATCATATTTCAATTTATTACTTGTCGCAATTAGTTGGTGTGCGGGCAGCTTTATTGCAAGACGAGACTTCGAAAGAAATCGTACGTTAGGAATAAGTTTCATCAGACTTCTATTTTCTAAAAATATAGTGATTATTTTATGCTGTTGCTAATAATGATATTCTTATAAATGTATGTGTGTATAGATTAAAAAAGCAAGGAAAGAATCTATGGCAGAACCTTCCTTTATTTTCTAAATTTTATTTATTTATTTATTTAAGGATATTTAATACCTTCGGTTTTAACATGTGATTTCAGATTCATTTTTCGGTTTGAGTGAATTTGTATGTTGAGACAATACCTTAATCTAGTTAATTCCAGTTCTCAGCCAGCGTAGAAATGTTGTTCCTCAGTCCGTAACAGGCAAAGACGCACCGATGCCAAAAATGCAAACTAATTTTTTTTTTAAGAAACAATTGACGAGCATGTTGAGTCAGTGTATGATCAATGCCAATTAAACTTTTTTTTAAAAAAAAATTATACTAAGTGAGTTGTTGATTAAATACAAAACACTTCCCTGTAATACATTCAATAGCTGTATGTTCAGAATAATTCGTGAATAGCTACCGTCATTACTTACACGAATCCGAACTGTTACTTTTTATGTATACAAAATATCAAAGAACTCAAAATGTAAACTTATTAGAGTGAAAATTGTATTCATCTTAAATTTCATTCTTTAGAATCTTTAGTGTTATGTGTACTAAATAATAGTAAATAAGCTGTATTTTTAAAGTTCACCTTTACATCACATGAACACTTTGGAATCAAATTATTGATCTTTGCGAAAATGTTTAACAGGTATTAGATGGGATACTTTCCCTTGTATAAATGGGTTCCTTCCACAATTCTGTTTTTAATAACTAACAATGGGTATCCAAACTGTATTGTTGTACGCACTTTAAAGTTTCTAGTGGTTGTGTCCAAATGCTAAATTGAGGTCGTGTTTGTTTTTATGCCTTTAGGAGACAAGTGACGAATTGCATGAGCTACTAGAAGATCGGCTAAAAGTTTACAACAATTTGGCAGCCGCACAGTTGAAGATTGAAGCGTACGATACTGCCTTATCTTCTGTAGAAAATGTGTTGCGATGTCAGCCGTCAAATGTTAAGGCTCTATTTAGGAAGGCTAAAGTAAGTAGTTATAATTATACCAGAAGTATCAGCTTTCATTGTTGTTCCAATTACACTACCAATATGTAGTGTCGCTTGAAACGGGAAAGCCTTGCTCCTGTGCTTCAAAATGATATTTTATGGTCTTTCTACTCTTCATGGTTGCTACAAAATCATACAAATCATGTAAAGGGTCTTTCCTAGTAAGATAGTGAAGTCGGCCCTTGATCCAAATTGGGTCGCTATTGACCCAAAAGGTTACCCTTGTCCGAAAACTACCTCAAAAAAATTTTGACCCCCTACCTCCTCCCCTTAACGAATTATCGTATCATACATGCTCAAAATTGAATATTTTTTAATTTTGGTGGGGGTGGTCGAAAAATTTCGAAAGTCTCACAGGTTGTAGATACTATCTAGATGTAAATGTGCATTTTTTTCAAAACCATCGATGTGTATTTTTATTTTTTGCGTGTTGAAAATTTCAAAAAATTGTAGAAAATAATTGGGGGGGGGACACGTTGCTGATTTTTTGGTTAAAAAAAATTGTTATACTCTTAGGTACAACATATATTTTTTTCGGGGCCTGAAACTGATGGCAACATTGTCAAAAGAAATAAAACTGAAAACGAACTTTTTTTTTTTCGCACAGGGGCCGCGGTGGCTCAGTGGTAGAGCATTCATCTCTGGTGCTTGGGGTCCCGAGTTCGATCCCAGCCCCCGCCAAGTGAACTTTGTGGGGGAGAAACACCGTGTGCGTGGGTTTCATTGGGGTTGTCCCGTTTCCTCTCACTTTCTTCATTCCACCATTTCATTCATTAATCATCATCACCGTCTCCTTTAGCCTAACCGGCATAATCGTGGGACGTAAATTAAGTTTTTCCACCATTTTAGGGCCCTCAAGGTGAGGGTCTCCTTCAAACAATCCTTTGCCAAAGTTCACAATTTTCATTTCTCTTGCGTCTCTTTTGCATCTGTCGTTCTTCGGCTGCTTCGATTGTGTCCGTTTCGGAATAGAAACACTAAATATATCTCCGTAACAGTGCTTCCACTTCAACCGACTCTTGCACAATTAAGTTACACACACCTCGCGTCGGCTCCTCGTGTCTATCAGTGCTTGCTTCACTGGCCGTACACAGTGGCGCTCTACCGCGAGCTGTGTAACTTTGTTGTTTAAGAGTCGGTTGAAGTGAAAGCACTGTTACGGAGATATATTTGGTATTTCTATTCCGAAATGGACACAATCGAAGCAGCCGAAGAACGACAGAAGCGAAAGGGACGCAAGGGAAACGAAAATTGTGAACTCAGGCAAAGGATTATTTTAGGGACCTTAAGGGCCCTAAAATGGTTGAAAAACTGTGCAAAAAACACGTTTGGTTTCAGTTTTATTTCTTTTTGACAATGTTGCCATCCCTTTCAGGCCTCGAAAAAAAATATATGTTGTGCCTAAGGGTATAACAAATTTTTAACCAAAAAGTCAGCAACGTGCCCCCCCCCCCCCAAAAAAAAATTTTTTTCTGCAATTTTTAGAAATTTTCAGCACGCAAAGAAATAAAGAAAATACGCATCGATGGTTTTCAAAAAAAACTGCACATTTACATCTAGATAGTGTCTGTGAAACTTTCAAAACTTTTTCGACCACCCCTACCAAAATTTAAAAATATTCAATTTTGAGCATGCATGATTTGATAATTCGGTAAGGGGAGGTTTTTTTTTTTTCTTTCTTAAGGTAGTTTCCGGTCAAAGGTAACCTTTTGGATCAATAGTGACCCAATTTGGATCAAGGACCGATTTCATTATCTTACTAGGAAAGACCCTTTCTTCCGTCTCGTCGAAAGAGCTTCAGGTTTTCTAATTGGGAGTTTTACATAACCAGTAATCCTAATAGGTTTTCCCAAAGCTTCATCAGGTGAATACTTGGTCGGTACCTTTAAATATGTAGACTTCGGCCACCTTCCTTTCATTCGTTACAGATATTTCCAGGTAGCTAGTGTAAATAGTTTCAGTACCTGTATTTGGAAGTTACATAGCACGGAAAATACTTTTTGTAATTTGAAAATAAATTTACGATTCCGTATTGTAGGTAATAAATCCCTTCCCCACCAAATGTGTTTACAGTACAGTCGCAAGCTGATCTTGAAATTCTGTGATTCTTTGACCACAATAAATTCCTTTCTGGTAGGAATCCTAGAAAACATTCAGTGGATACACACAATCGCGGAGAGCCATTATATGGCCAAAAATTCTATGTGGAAATTATTCTTTGTCGAACAGTTCACTGCTCTTTTCCTTCTGGCTTACAACTCCAAAGTAAAGGAAAATTGTCATTTGTTTTACGGTAAAATTTCAGAGAAAGATTTCCCCTCCGACCCTGTTTCGAAAATCTCTCATGTAATTCGAACACTGAATAAAGTATCGTACAGTAGTTCGATATTAGCCTATATTTATATTTATTTATAACTAATATACAAATTACTGTATACTGCATACTATTACCTCATGAGCTGTGAGTAATATAAGTTTATTTAAGCTGTCTGTAACTGACACCTTTCTCATTTACGGACAAATAATCATGTCCCACTGGTGGCCGTTGTTAAAAGATTTCACTGTACTACGATTTTTCTTTCCGTATAATTCTGGTCAGTGGGTTGTGTCTGGTATCGTATTCCTTTTCTTCCAAAACTATTGCGCCATGTAGTTTGATGGGTAACAAAAGAGTTGTAACGACCCATTACTGACGTGGAGGATAGACAGCTACTGATTGATACGATCTGGCAGCGAGAGAAAATTGATAAAGGCCATTATCCTTTGCCACCGACATTGAATGAAAAAGATTTGGTACTGCTTAGAACATACCACCTATCTGCTGCTTCTAAGAGTCGAATACATAAATACATGCAAATCTATACTGGCCTTATATGGTGATACGTATTTTGCGGAACTATGCCGTACTGAGTGCGCTATCTGGAATCCCAATGGGAATTCACATCTTTCAAAATAAAGCCATTTCGATGTTCGGAAAAACAACGAAAGAAATTAATTAGCAAATACTCGTGAAAAAAAAAAATATTATTTTTGAGAAGAGCCAACCTGTAGCGGCCCATAACTGTTGTTACAAAATTCTTTCAATTTCGTTTCTTTCCTTTGTTTGTTGTTCTTTTAAACTGTATCTGCTCTGTATTATTTAGTCATAAAATTACCGAATTATTATTAGTATTTTTTACGTTCTTCAGTAGTTATAATATACTGTATTTGTACCATGTCGGTGCCTTTCATGTCTTACTCAGTTGACGTGATTGTCTTAAACTTTCTCGACAGTTTTGCTTTTCTTCTTTCGATAAAATATATTGTTTATTGTACTGTAATGTAGTGCACGTGTGAAACGGTTCTGAAATCCATTAAAATATATATCGTCGTCTGAGATTCAACACCGCGTATCTCCAATTTTGGCGAATTTAAGTTTTTGATCAGTGTAGGGTGGCGCACAAACTGGTTAAGTAGTATATCTATACCACGACAAATGGCTCTGTTATTCCCTCAAAATAATAACTCGTATAATGAGACTGAAGGTGTTTTTAAAACAGTTTTTTGTCTCTCCTGTAAAATTGATGAAATGTTACTTACGCGGTATTGAATCTCAGATGACGATATGTGCATTTACGATATCTCGACCGATAGCAGTCGTCATATGAAGTAACATATAATTGTTGATAATATTAATCCAGTTTATATACACATTCGATTTGTATTGATTGTTTATTTCTATTAGATACGTAAACATGAGTAACAGTAGCTAAAGAGGAATCCATGGATCTGTGAGGATTACGTCGGTATTTCTTTCCCTTTGGAAATCGTCGTGTAACATGCAATGGGAATCATCATTATTTACCTTTCTGAATTAAGATACATAATAGATTGACATGCATTGTTTTGTATTAATCAGGCTGTAGCGTCATTCAGCATAATACTTGATATCCGTGTCAGTCAGACAGTGATTCTTGCTACCTACCATTTCCCTTGGGTGCTGGCTCCCGAAGAACTCCCTAAGAAAACAGCTGATAACAATTCTGGTCCAGGCTCATACTCTGTTTGGGCGCTGATTGATAATATTGAAATGTAACAAGTGATTTGACATGAGCCATGTTGGTGCTTTTGAGACTCAGGTTGTATTATACTTACTTTTGCGTATGCACACGCATACATATACGCAACTGGCAAGTCGTCTGCTCGCAGGAATTCACACACACATGAATGAAGACGATGATATTTACTTAGGTAAATTCCTATTTATTGAGTATGGATATATGTGTGTACGGAACGAAATAAAATATATATAAGCGAAATGGAGAATAAAACTCTTAACACTGCATGGTAAATGTAGATATGCGCACACTATATACAGACACTAAAAACATAGCCCTTGTTTAAATATCACTTGCACTATAAATCGACTCTTCGCACTGAGGCGGGACTTTCACTATGTAATAATGACAAGGGAAAAAGGGAAATGCTGGAAAAACGCTGGTCAACGAAGTATCTTAACTCCAAAAGGACGCTACATATCCCGAAGGTATCTGTTTGTCCTTTTTCTTCACATCCTATATATTAATTTTTCGACACTTAGGGTTGACAATGCACTCTATCAAATAATAGAAAAAAATGTTAATGTTTTCTGCATCCATACGCAGTGCCAATGGGTCGATGTTATAATAGAGAACACTGGCAACATTTTGATTTGGTCCCGTGAGAAAGAAGCTTGGAAATAATAGTTTAAAAAAGTGTAGCAGTCTAAATCGATAAATTCTTTCCATGGTTATAGGATTTTTTTGCACTACTGTTATACATGAAACAGTTCAGTGGAAAGGAGCGAACGATGGTAATTGTGTGTATGAGTCATTCCACCTACGACTCCTGCAGGATATGAACACTTGTTCTCACGGCAAGAAGGATGACGTAATATGAGTGCGTGAGAACACGACAAACACAATATGATTCACACACAATATCAACTTCGTATCCAAAAATATTCCCGATCTTAATAAATGTTGTTAAAAAAAAGTATATGCGGAACAGTCATGGTGACGAAGACTATAAGTTGGAAACTATTTTAGAGAAAGAAAAAATAAGTTTGCTGCGACGAAGCACTCTGTCTAGACGATAAGAGTTGCATTGAAAAACAACAAGTTCTTTGTCCCACCGTGAGAAACGATAAGAACGGCCGAAGAACACCTGCATACACAGAAAGAATTGAAGTTCTCACCAGAAGAGAAATAGCTGTTCGTTTCTATGAGTAAAATAATTTCATTGCATGAATAAAAGTTAAAAAGAAATACACTAGTCGTCCAAAAACATAGTTTTGTGGCCGGGCAGACGGTCACATTCTTTACCATGAATTCTACAAATATACGAGGTGCATACTGAAAGTCGTGAGCAACAATTTTTCACAACCGTAATCTTTATTTGTAAGTGAAACCAAGTATATCATCTCAATCTACAGATCTTTCTTTCACTTTTCCACTTTTTTAACATTTTTCTCATTGTTTTGCAAGTTCGAAAATACCCTTGCGATTGAATTCCGTTCCAGATGCCCGTAGACACTGACGCACTGCTTGCCAAATGTCCTCTAATGTCTTGTAGCGATGGCCTCGCATCTGTTCCTTCACAAAACCGAAAAGATAGCAGTCGGAGGGTGTCATGTCGGGGCTGTACGGATGATGTGGAAGTGTTTGCCACCCAAATCTCCTAATCTGCTCCATAGTGGCTCGTTCAGTATGCGAACGCGCATTACCCTGTTGAAGGATGATCTTTCCAGGACGTTTATCACGCAAGACACGACGGAGCTTCAAAAGTGCCTGGATGTAGCGGGCAGAATTATGGTTTGTCCAGGGTGAAGGAAGTCCACTAGAATGGAACCCTATGTATCCTAGAAGACTCCCCATAACTTTCCCTACCGAGTGCACTGTGTTCGCTTTTTTCTTCGATGGCGAATTCAAGTGGTGCCAATCGATACTCTGTCGTTTTATTTCAGCTTCATAATGATGGAACCAGCTTTCATCTCCAGTCACAATATTCGTCAACAAGTCATCACATTCATGTCGAAATCTCTGAGGAAAGGTTTGGGCAATGGTTAGTCCCTGACGTTTGTGGTTCTCGGTTAATAAACGTGGAACCCAACGGGCACAAACTTCCCAATAACCCAAGCTGTGAATCATTTCTTGCACGGCGTCCAACACCAAATTTTGCAGCGATTTCATTCACAGTGATACGCCTATCTCCTCTAATCAGCTAATCAACCCTTACCTTGTTGCGTTCGGTGAAGGCAGTTCGAGGGCTCCCGGTGCGAGGCTCATCATCGATACTTGTGTTTCCATACTTAAAATGTTTCACCTACCTCCTAACACTGCTGGCACCCATTCATACATCTCCATATGCACGCTGCAGTCTGCGGTGAATTTCAGAATCAGATTGGTCCTCTTTAACAAGGAATTCAACCACAGCACACTGTCGAAACGAAACATCGCTGCCCACCATTTTGGAAATCCTGCCTATGGTGACGTGCTAGCAACAAATAGAGTCAACGTCTGGAAAGAAAGAAAGGTCTGTAGATTGAGATAATATACTTGGTTTCACTTAGAATATTGAGAATGTATAATTGCTTATGTCCGATGTAAAACGGAATTGTTAAAGCTTGATATGTTTAACGCATGACATAGTAATTCCTGACATATATTGATACTAGTGGAAATAGTGAATCAGGGTGCGAACATAAGTTATGACGCATGCCTTCCTCATGAATTACTTGACCGAAAGAGAGGTAATTAAAAAAAAAAAAAAACTAATGAGATATAATTTTCCGTATTTTATTTATTATTAGTGTATAAGAATGATTCTTGATGATGATGAAGCACCACTTCTCCGGCATAGATCCCTGCCTGTAGAACACGATCTTGCCTTTCAAGTCCGATTGTTAATTCCTTCCTAATCACCTATGTGCTACACATGTTAGCTGAACTAGTACATAGCCGGTTTCCAACCATATTAGAATATGAATCCATGTTCTTCACACATGTGTGTCTGAAGCAGAAACCAAGCCGGTTTCCAACCATATTAGAATATGAATCCATGTTCTTCACACATGTGTGTCTGAAGCAGAAACCAAGCCGGTTCTGACCGAGTAAGTCAGTAACAAGCTGAGTCATCTAATTCTTCCTAACTAATGAGGTCATTAAAGGTTTCCTTGAAAACTGAGCGAGAGATGTATTGCATGAATACTTGCTCTAGGACTATGCAGCTGTCTATAAATTAAAAAACAACTAGAAAAACTACGAAATTTGCATATTGTAATTATTGTTGCAAATATTTGTGTAGGAAATGCGTTTACGTGTGAACGCATAATTACTTCGTAAAGTAGTAGCAACGTTACGTTTGTAGATAATACAGAGTAACATAAGTACATTTGTCTCTGCATGATGCCGTTACGAAACTGTTTCACGACGGCATCTAATTTTCTTTTTTAAATTCTTCATTAAATAGCAACGTATCTGTGCCCTTTATTTGTGAATATCTGTATATTGTGTTGAAGCAAATTGCTTTTCCTTTTTTTGTAATTTTATGCTTACATTTCCATTTCCTTTATTTAATATTATGTCTCTCACACACCAGATCCTTGATATAAAAGGCGAAATAGCGGATGCGGTTGTGTTAATGCGAAAAGCAATCCAGTTAGAACCAGAGTCCAAGATAATCCACCAAGAATTGGCTCGGTTGGTTGAGCGTCAGAAGCAAGATACTCAGCGAGAGAAGAATCTGTATAAGAAAATGTTTGGACAAGACAAAGCAGAATCAAGTGATGCGTCGAATAGTAAGTCTAAGGTACGTAGCCACATTTTTTAATAATAGCAAAAGAATATAGGGCTTACGCAAGACAGATAAATGTTTCGCTCAAGACAGTAAGTTATAACAAATCTTCAGTATCACAAAAAACATATAAATTCAATTAACTTGTAGGTGAGTTTGATGGTTATGGTTAAATTAAAAATTACAAGCATTATTGTGTTTTTTGAATACCTATTGAGAGATTTAAAGTGAGAATTTCGTCCATTTCATGTCTAAATAATAGCTGCTTTTTAGCTGATTAAATGGCTGACTTTTCCGAATATTTTTGTTTAAAATAAAAAATGCAACTATTATGCTAAATATCTTCCTAAAAGATATAAGGATTCTGAGTCAGCAATGCTTTCTGTGCGTGTAGACGTATATTCGATCTCTGATAGATGTTATGTTAAATTAGATTCATGCCTAATAGCCGTGATGTTGAAATAGGATTCTTAAGCTCTACTTAATTAACAGGGCTTGAAAAATCCACTCGCCTGCTCGCCACTGGCGAGTAAAGTCCAATCAATCAAAAACATGAATTCAAGAATAAATAGCAGATGCCACTCTTTTTTATTTATAAGAGACATGTCAATAAACAAAATAAAAATGTATTGATATGTTTACTGTGTCGCAAAGTGTCTTAGTTTATTTGTATAAACACTATGGCTGCAAAATAGTCTGGCTAGTAGATTTTTTGGCTGGCGAGTGCATGCAAGCAAGATTTTTCAAGCTCTGCTAATTAATCATTTAAGGATATGAATCGACACACGTTTAATCAATTTCGTAAACATATTTGCATTTTTCTGTAATTCTGTGGTATAATTTATACGGAAAGATTTAATCCAAATCTAATGGTGAGGTATGTTCTTTAAAATTCTGAGGATTTGACATTAATTGAATCTAATAGATGGTGTAGAATTTATCTTAAGGACGAATATTCTATACGCTTTGCTTTAGTTAGTGAGAACTCCTTGAAAAGATTCGGACGCTTGACTAACGTGATTCAGGTGTCTTATGAGTCAAACTTTAGTGAAGCTATATTCAAACATATTGGTATTGTCAACGATTTCACGTCAGCGAAAATTTCATGACTGTAAATTTTCCGTAATGTATATTGGAGGGATGTGTATTGAATTAACTTGTACAATTCCAGCTGGAGGTCAGAATGATCCAATTCTGAGAGTTAAGGCAGGCCGATGGTATAATTAAATTCAACATTAATCTTGAAAAGGGATACTAGTAAAATCAACCACTTGTTATTCACATTTGTTTTAAATTATTGGAGAGTCAAAACAGCACTACTTTTTACCGATTTTTACCAGTTTGTTACTTACGAAAAATAATGTGAAACAACTTTGATAAATGTACCGTTCTTTTTTCTTTTTTTTTTTTTCTCGGCAGAAAGCGTGACGCATTGTCCGCAAGTGCTGCAGGAGTTGGCTGAGGGAGCAACCCGATTATAGTCAGCAAAAGATAACATTAGAACATAAAATACCTTTCTTAAGTAGAAATTAAATTTAATGAATTATTTGGTCTAGGAATTAATTCGTGCGGTTGGTACGCACACATTGAAGCTGTAGTACAAACACAAAATACATAAATACCTTAAGAAAAATATTGTCCATCGCTAGCCACCACTTTCGCCCATCTGTCAGGCAATGTACGGATTCCGTGGCGAAAGAAGTCCTCATCCTTGGAAGCGATCCAGTCAGAGACCCATGTTTCGATATCTTCTGAAGAAGTAAACCGCTGTCCAATCAAATCGTTGTTCATGCAATCGAACAAGTAGTAGTCCGAAGGAGCAACGTCTGGTGAATACGGCGGGTGGGGTAAAACTTCCCATCCGACATTTTCTAAATAGGTTTTGACCGGTTTTGCGACATGTGGGCGAGCGTTATCATGTTGAACAATAAGTTTATCATGTCTGTTCTCCCATTCTGGTCGTGTTCTGGCCAGAGCTTGCTTCAAACGCATTAATTGTCGTCGATAACGTTCTCCATTCATAGTTTCACCCGGTTGCAGCAGCTCATAGTACACCACACCTTTCATATCCCACCATATGCACAGCATAACCTTTGCACAGTGAATATCTCGTTTTGGTTGTGATGGACCTGGTTCACCTGGTTTCACCCAGGCCTTTTTTCGTTTAGGGTTCTCGTAATGGATCCACTTCTCATCACCCGTAATAATTCGATGCAGAAACCCCTTTCTGCTCTGTCGTTGAAACAGCAATTCGCAAATGGTTTTTCGTCTTTCAACGTCTCTGTCTTTCAATTCATGTGGAACCCAATGTGACATCTTTTGAATCATTCCCATGGCTTTCAAGCGTTTGGAGACTGTTGTTTGATCAACGCCTAATGCTGCTGCAAGTTGTTCCTGCGTTTGACACGAATCCTGCTCGAGCAATGCTGTCAATTCTTCGTCTTGAAATTTTTTTGGCTGTCCAGCTCGCTCTTGGTCTGCCAAGCCGAAATCACCACTTCTAAACCGTGCAAACCACTTCTGACACGTTCGCTCAGCTAGAGCATGGTCACCATACACTTCCACCAAAATACGATGACTTTCAGTCGCACTTTTCTGCATGTTAAAGTAATGCAGCAGGACACCCCGCAAAAACACTTTATCAGGCACAAATTGCGCCATGTTCACTTAATTACAAACTGGTGTTGTTGACGCTTTAATCCACTGCCCTATACTACGAACGATACGCGATGACAGGGGTTTGCAACACATGTGTGGATACACGGAACTGTGGGACGCTCCGTTCGTTGCGCCATCTCTTGTCCACCCGCACGAATTAATTCCTAGACCAAATAATAAACAGTAAGATTCTTTAATTTTTTCCATTCTGTTGACAGTTAATCCATAGACTATACAATGCCTGCACTAAACTTATATTTGAAATTAAATCACACATCACAGTTGTATTCGAAAGAGCAGCAACAACATTTGAATCATTAAGAAATGTGTCGTATCTCACACACTGTACTGTAATAAGGGTCTGAAAGGGTGGCTTTCGTTGCATTCTCACGCGTTACGTGTAGTACCTGTCGATAATACTCGAGCGGCTTTGCAGGCGAAAAGCAATAATAATAATAACTTTTCAGTTTTAATTACCAATATAAAACAGTTCAATTACCCTATAGTTTTTTCAACTTGTGGTGCGCGAATAACTGCTGGATAGTACGTAGGGCTTCAGTAAAATTGTGTGAAAATATTATCTTGCTGGAGACAAAAAATCTAAAGCATGGATGAGTCGAAGACCCAGCGTAGAAGCTCACCTGATATCGTCTTTCTGATACGCGTAAAATCATTTTTTTTTTTTTTTTTTTTTACATTCATTGCTTATCCTGACTAAGTTTATTTCAGAATTGAAGTACTATAATCAGAAATACGTATGTGTGTGTTCATTTATCGTTATTTTAATTTTTAAAAATGGTATATTTTAATAAATGATTTATAGATATTGAATAAATCGTTGATTTTTGAATATATAGGTGTATTTAAAAAGAAAAAAGATGGTTAGAAGATTTTTTTTTTTTTTTTTTTTTTTTTTTTGCCTCGGGAACAAAGAAATTATGCTTTTCCAGAATAACTATGACTGCTAGTACATTAATATTCTGTGTATTAAATATGGTGGTACGCCATTGAAAAAGATTCGAGAAACTCTGAATTATACTATTATTATTATTAAAAGTATTTATTTATTCCAGATCCAAGAAGAGATATTAGATTAAACGTAAAAATGTTATTGGATTATGAAAAACGGGAATGCTAAATGCTATTTATTTTCAGCAGTACTATTAACAGACTGAAACTGGGCTTGCGGCCAGTTGCTTATTTCTGTGAATTTTTATTTTCTATGATCCTATATTGTCCCAAGCCAGATTTCTATGGTAAAATGGAATAAGTGTTTTAAATCCAATTTAAGGAATTGTATATGCTACAGGGTACATTACAACAGATATTGTTCTTACTTTTTCCAGTTTTTGCAGTTATCATGGGGAATAGTGTTCGGTAGCCTAGCAGCAATGGTAGCTGGAGTTGTAGCATATCGGTACAAATTTCTATAACTTTAGGGCGACCTGGACGAGGTAAGAATAAGAAAAGGAATATATATCTCGTTTGTTGCGCATTTGTGAATAAAATTAAGTAAAAAAGGTTGTTACTGCAATAATTATTTTTTCTAAATCTAACTTGTCTCATAGTTGGAATTTTAAAAATTACAATGAGTGCAGAAAGTGGGCGAAATATATTTATGAAATGCTATGTTCATAGAACGATTCCAGTGTGGATTACAGCAAAATGAAGATACAGAGAATGTGTCGTATCTTAATTTAACCGTAAAAAAAATCGAACTAACTTCAATATTAGTTTGATATGTGTCTTGCCAAATTACTCTTCGTTAGAGAAAAGTTGTAAAAAAGATGCAAAGGGAAATACAAAAACGTCTATGCATACCATATATTATAAAAGATACTTAAATTGGAATTGCAATGTAATTTCTTTGATAATTAATGAAGATTGGTGCTTACTTTTAAAAAAAAATGAAAAGGCTTTCGCTTAGAAAACAGCTAAAAAAATATTTAAAAGAAGACTGAAGTTAAATCTTCCATGGGACTGTCCTCTTCTCGTAAGCTGTTATTTTCGTAAGATTTTTTAGTGTGTGTATGTTTTTATTAACTTTTGACTGATTTTGTGATTTCTAATTTCTAAAATTACGTTTAAGTTTGTAACACAATATGCTTATATGCAATATAATGTATGATTTGTTTTATACTAAACGCATTGAGCATGTTTTTGTTCAAATAACACAATCATGTCTGGAATATTTTGTAAACATTTATGGTTATAGAATTTTCTGGTCAGGTTTAGGGGAAAAAAAAACTTCCATAGTTCACCATACACATTCTTACAGTTCTAATACAGCTGCCTTTGAGCGCTAAATTAAGATCAATATTTTCATTGTAAATTGTAGGACCAAGGTAGGCTCCGCAATCTAATAGAGTAAGCTATGGAACGATTATAAAAGTAATAAGAAGATAATTTTCATTGAGAAGCAGGTACTTTCGTCGACGATTGTACATACTATATGTTGTATGTATATATGTGGAAAATGAATGTAAATATAGTTGCTGAGGAAAGAAAAAATGAGTATATACTTCCATACTCTTTTAGTATGATATATATATGCATTTATGATTATCATACTATGAACGTATATAAATAAAAAGGTATTTCGATAACATATTCCTCTCAAGACTGAGTATAGATAAGGAACTGGATGTTTGTATCTTCGTGTTTCCTTTCTCTCTCTCTTTATCCGTATTTTCGAATTCGAATATGAAGAAAAAGATGCGTTCTCTGTATGTGATTTTCTGGTAATCCATGTCGTAGGTATTTTTTTAAAGAATCAATGAAAAACTTGATGTGATATATACGTATATATTGTAATAGTTAATTTTTTTGTTTGAACCTGCAGTGGCCTTACGTTGGTTTTATGGTTACACTTTGTTAGCAAAACATAACTGTGTGTTAATTAGTTGATCATTGCTGTGTAATTTTTATATTCTCTCGAGATTAGACCTTTCACAATCTTGTATCAAGAATATATTAGAAGAAAGAATACATAAATGTTAACTATAATTGTTTTCAGAAATTGTTTAAAGAGATATTTGTAGGAACAAAATGTTACTCATTCCTGCAGCACAGCTGTAATTTCGTTTCTTTTTTGTATAATGTCACTTTTTATATAATAAACTCAGTGCTGTTACATGTATTATTTGAACTTATTTATTTCGAACCAATATATTATTAATATTTTTATTTGTTTCTAGCTTATCAGTACATTTTCAACAGAATTTTTACTTCTTTAACCTTAATGGTACAGTACATTCACGACAAATCTAAATTCTCTTCCGTCCAGGAAAGCAAGAAATGGTGACGGAAGCTATTTATCCAATAATAAAGAACATTATAATACAGAGGTTTAGCTGTTTTCATCCGAACAAGTTGAAGTTTTACTTACGTAAGATATTGTTTTGCGCCACTATCGATCATGTTCGATATAACTTTGACATCGTCATGGACCATGACACGACATCGCAGTTTCAGCTGCAGTAGACTTTGCACCAACTGGACCGCGGGTATATGGTCCCATTCGTGCTTGAAGCCTTTTCAGAGTCCATTTATTTTGCTAATCCGACATGATGAAAAGCACAGTGATAATGAGACTATAGTTGGAATGTCCTCGAAAGGAATAGCATGGATATCAGTTGCTGCTGCCATGTGTCTGTAGAAGGCCAGCGATGTTTTGGCCGTGTGGCTTGAAGCTTTGCCCTGTCAATGTTCCACACGATGGGTGTTGACGATGGGTGTTGTTATCATACAATGTTGGTATTTCGTCTGTGTAAACTGAGGATAGGATATGTTGTTGGTAATAAGCGGCATTGGTTTTGACATTTTAATCGATGTTATGAATCTTGAGCTTCCCTCTGTAGCAAAACCCAATAACAACGATAAAACCTTTGGAGAAATTTTCGTTGCGTTGGCGCTAATTTTTTTCTTTTTTTAATGAACACTTCTGTAGGTAATTGCCTGATATTTTCCACAGTCACAGCAAATTTCTAGTGGTCACCAGCTAGATGACATTCGTACAGGCTTCTCTTTTACTCTTTCGATCCACTCTCCCCCACTTTTTTAAAAATCTTAGTGAATAACCTGAAGACAATGAAGAATCAAATTTAGAAAGTGAGCCAGATGGTATCTGCCAAACTATTATATGAACTGATAAGTGTTTAAACACATTTCGTAGTGTATAAATTTGGGTGTCCAATAATTATGACGTCATAAACTGCGCATCCAAATTTCATACCTAAGAACAGATAGGGAAACAGTTATTATTTAGTTTACTTACTAGCGTTTTGTAGACACCAACTGGCTCACTTTCTATGTTTTTGATATTGATTATTGCCTTTAAGTTATTCACTTAAAAAAAAAAAAAGTGGGCTTACCGTAAACCCATAATGCTTGCTGGCCTTGCGGACACTGTGCAGCCTCAATTTATAATGAATTGTACGATTTACTGTTGATTGGACCACATGTAATTCTTAAGAGAATAGATTCTCATAACTCGCCATATCCCAGATGGTAGGAGTTTCACGGACGTCCTCTTGGACTGCGATTTGTGGGTTGTAGAGGAGGTTCCTGTGTATAACGATTTGTTACAATACTAACAGTAGCCTGTTCTACCACAGGGACATTTTTCCGACACTGTTCTACTATGCAGGAAATGCTAAAGTTGTCACAGGAAAGAGCTATGACATACCCTCACCAAAAAACTATTTTTGGGTGGCATTTTGCCCCTTACAACGCCTTCACGCTGCTACACAACAGCTGAAAGACTGATATATGTATACGTACAGTTCTGTTACTCTATATAATCCGGTTTGACAAGTATCGCTGTTTGCAAGTTATACGGATGGAAACGGATCAGGTTTTGTGTGTATACAACATTCATGGAAGAAAAGATGTCACAGCAGAGCTAGCACAATGAATAGAATTCGAGAATATGAAGAGAGTACATAAACATGGAATGTCAGTCTGTTAAGTAAGGAGATCTCTGGATATGACATGATGGATGGATAATATAAATGCGGATCTTAACAATTGGGTATTTAGAACCCTGACTGAATTGACGTTTCATAAAGTGAAACCTATAGCAATAAGACTCTGGTTTTCTTAAGCCCTACAGTAATAATAAAGCATGTCTCTTTTAATCTTGCACCTATTATACACTAAAGATGTGTATAATAGGTGCAAAATAAGGATGATGTGGAGGCAGCAAATTACGAAGGTATTTCTAGTTAATTAAAAGCTCGCACATAATACTCCGTTCGAATTCCATAACACTTTATGCGAGGGTTGCTTCGAAAGTAGTGTTTGTTTTTTCTCAAACCATGGCAGATACAAAGTATCAAAACACACCATTGACTAAAGCACTATTCCAACTAGAAGACATTGTTGTTTGTGTAATCAGTGGAGCTCTGAATTAATGGCAAAATAAAAAACAAACAAGGGTTTTTGAAAAAAAATGGTTCTAAGATATAAAATGTTTTAGTTTGCTGTTAGTAGTTTCAATTTTAAAATTTCTGGAAACTTGTGAATTGCGCAACTCTTAAGGGACGACATTTAATGATCCATTCATCATTCTTCAATAGTAACAATGAAACAAAATGATAAACGCAAAAACACTACCACACTTTATTCAGACGCAGTTCCGTTAGCAATTTGAAAAACATTCAAAGCAGAAGAAATACTAAAATGAAGTTATTTGTACTCTAAAATTATCAACAACTTCTTAAATTTTTTAAACGAAAGAGCTTGTCCCCTGTCAGAAAGAATTCGTTATAGATGTGAAAATGATCTTTCCACATCTACAGATGTCACTGGATCATACTGGAAACAAGTAATTTTGGGGGAAGATTCATGTCATTGTCAACAGTTATATCAGCGTCACATTCCATAACACTAGCAATGTTCTTCAATTTTCCCAAATCTGGATTAGCACTTACAGCACGATCACACTTTTCGCCGAATGTGCATACCCTTGTCACCAGGCACAATACTCAGATCATTGACAGCATCATCGAAGGTTTTCACAAAACTATACATACATAAAGCTTGGTAGTGGTGTCTGGCAACTTTGCAGAAATGTGTTGCAAATGAAAGCTAGGCTCTTTTTCAAGGAATTCTTGAGCAAACTTTGAACAATCTTAATCAAAGACGCATCGTCCTTAGCAAAAATATAATTCTTTTAATCGATTCGAAGTTCTTATCATAATAGAGAACAGCTGTAATCCATGTACTCCATCTCGTTAATACGAGCTATGGTGGGAGCGGGTTACTAGTATTGGTTCGCGAGGTAGCTTTTTGCGTTGATAAAAGGAAAGCATGTATGCCACGCTGTAAAAATCACTACCAAGCGAGTTAATCCATTGTTTCAAAGATGTGATGACAGCGTCATATGTTGAAAATGTTGCCCACGCAATGCATGTTTCATTGAACCAAAAAGGTAAAAATTAACGGAGCCAAATCAGAACTGTAAGATCGATATAGAACGGCTCAGTTAAATTCGACAATTCTCTTTGATCTTCAAATCCATGTGAGGCCTGGCATTGTCACATTGCATGAAAGAAATATTACTCTTCTCTGATCTGATTTCTGATACATTGAAGGTAATATTCAGCTGTATACGCAATTTCCTGGTCGTCATTCGCGAATTCGAACGGATAAACTCATCAACATGCTCTTCATTTTATAGTTTGGCAGCTGTGCATGGCTGTCCAGAATGTGGACTGTTCACCAATGCTGCAACATGCTACCTTGCGTCCTTACGTTGCTAACCCCCATTCCCTTATTTCTATAAAATTTCAGTGAGCGTCGATGGATTTAATTTTTTTCCGCGTGAAGGAATTCAATAGCACATCGCTGCTTCCAATCAACATGTAAATCAGACATTATGTGTAAGAACTTTCTATTTGCGGCTGCCTGTTGCACAGCAACGACCTACCAGATTTACTTTAAGAATATCCAAACCTCCGCTACTACATCAGCAACAACCACCTCCAAGAATACTTTCGAAGCAACCCTCGAACTGATCACACAACAAAGGCTCCGCACATCATTCTTGGAAAAATTACATTTAGCCTTCGTTAACGACTGAGTTTCAGATAAGTAACAGTACATGTGGCCCTTCAATTGACCATGAGAATTTCATATTTATTTTCTTTCAACCAACACGAACGGTAACTAACTGAATTGCTTAATAAAAGAATGTAAAGAACATACCTTTTGCGTATTTTCCTTATTTTGTGCGACGATGATTTTGGCGCCTATTTAATTAACATCGTTGTTATTTATACTACTCAGTTCTGTGGTTTCTGATAGGGGCAAATTACATCCATGTATATAAATTACAAATACAAATTACATTTGTATTTTCCAACATAACTGAATCGCATGCAGTAACTTCAACCAAACTTTGTACACATATGACTCTTACAGATTGAAAAAAAAAAAAATCGGGATAATTCCGATTGACACCGGTATAAGTGAGCGTGTTAAAGGGTAACATGTAAAAAAAAAAAAAATCGAAAATCACAGATGTTAGTATCGAATTCATAGTTTTCGGGGTCGCTGAGTTGAATAGTGACACATTTGATGCCGTTTAAATTCAAGTTTAGCCCCCAGTGGTGATAAAACATCCCTAGTGCTCAAAAGGCTGGGGTGACACGTAAAGATAATCGTGTCAAATTCATAGTTTTCAGGGTCACTGAGATAAGTATCAAGCAAGTTTAATTCGAAGTTAAACCCCCATCGGCGTAGGGGATGAAAAATAAATTGTCTAAAATGCATGAAATTAGTGTGAATCCATAGTTTGTGGGGTCGGAAAATGACTGCCTTGTTTGAAATGATTTTTGGATCATAGTACCCACCTCAAGCTGCGATTTTATCATGACACTTTGATTAAAGGGTATGTTCTAGCAGGAAATTTAGGGGTTTCAAAATTTATATCGAAAGTAGAAAATCTTACGGATTTTTATAATTTACTTTCATTCCCCGTTCAAAGAACTGTCTTTAAACTAGTTACATTGAAAGCGTATTATGCAAAAATTAAGACTAACATTTTAACTGAATTGTGACACTTATCATGTAGTTAGCCGAATGCAAATTTAATTGTGGTTAATCCAGTCTTCCTCTTGCTTTCAAAATTTATCTTATTTCTTTCATGTAAAACCTTTACTTGATTATTCTCATGGTTATTCTTTTTGAATTATTTTAATAGACCAGATGCAGCATTTTCATTTTTGCAATCTGATACTCTTTTTCTAACCTAACATTTATATTTTATATTATATGTTTTTCAAAGTAACCCGATGTTCTCTGTACTATAGAAGAAGTAATTTTTAAACGCTGTTAAATGATTTCTTAGATTTCTATTAAGTACCTAAAAGCTCTGACATTACATCGTGTTGATATTTTATGCACTTTCTATACCTTTCATTTTTCGTTTTGAGAAAAAGGAAGAAAAAAAAAAGGAAGGTAACATGTTACTAAATGTTATAGCCTCTCGGCAGTGGTTTCTACAGTTAAACAGGAACCCTAAAGCGTTATACAGAATGCATTCGAGTTTAAACTGGGAATAAACGATAGTAAGTTTTGTTCGCTCTTCGAGGACAGTATTACTGGAATGGTATTTCTGAATATGATGAAAAAGTGGTTGAGGCCAGAACTCGCGGATGACGGGGAACATGAGTTCTTTTACCAAAAGACATCCCTACCATATTGGCGTACAGAGGTCTGTCTAAACGGATGTAAGGTCATGAAACCTGCACATGATCACCTTGATCACTGAATTTAATAGCGTATGATTTCTTCTTCCGGAATTTAAGACTATGTTTATATCGCTCTACTTCCAGCAGCATACTAGAATTGCGAAGGAGCATCAACATCATCACCCGAAAATTTGGAGCGCTAATGTGTGTGTTAGCCTGATTTTCCGTAATTCTGAAGTGTATAAAAGTGTTAGCTGCAAGCCAATCTATGTAAAAGAGACAGAAACACACAAAGTAAGCACACGGTGATGCTTACAAAATGAGTTGGCCATTCATCCACACTTAAGAATTTTGTAGTATGCAAATTGCCTGAGAGGTTGGCCTAGTTTCTGTACGCGTGACGTTCTATACAAAATATGAAGATTTCAGCGATGCAATGTTCAATAAATACTTCAGAACGATAATTTAATCTACAAATAAATTAGTTTTGTTTATTTGAAATATAATTACAATCCTGTATATTCACACAACTTGTAAGAAATTAAGAGTAGCATTGTCAGTACACGTATTGTTACGCAAGTTTTATTTTAAGTGAATATCCAATAAATTTCCCTATAGCGTAAATAATCATCATTTTGTTGACTTTTGGCAAAATCTTCATTATAAATACACACTACATTTACATTCCACGAAAGGTTTCTTAAATCCAAGCCAGACATTTGGTGCTCAATAACTGGGGAACTAAAACTCTCCACTTGACCAAATTTGAAATTAATATGCATTTCGTGGTGTGCAGGGTTTTGATTCTTTAGTCATTAGCTATCAAACTTGGAGTTCGGACTCAGGTAACTCTAAAGCCTAACTTCGATGGCGAATAACTCAGTAACCAAAGGCCAGCATACCATAATAGTTCATATGTGTACTAAGCTTTTGATGTCCTATCACCGTCCCAATTTTAGTGAAGATCGGAGGGGTTCCTAAATCGCGTTTGAGTGAAATTTCTTGATTTCACTAAGTCCAAATTGAACTTTGATGGCCAATAACTAGGAATATTATGTACACCAAAATTTTTCATACTATGTTCGAAACTGTAAAAAGCTTGTCAACGCTTACCACCATGTTAAGTTTTTTCAAGATGGAATAGATTTTATCGATCATGATTTACTGGAATTTCTTCATTTCCCTACTTCCAGACCCAAATTTGGAAGTCAATAACTCTATAATCAATAGTATGCATACTATAATGTAATATATATATATACACTAAGATACACGAAGTCTACTATCATGCCAAACTTGGTCAAGATCGGATGAGCATCGTCGATAGCATACCATGTATAATATTCTTTCACTAAATTAACCCCAACTTTGATAGTTAATAACTCAGGACTAAAGGCATGTACACCATAATATTTTGTATACTAAATTCGTGAAGTTCTATTATTAAGATACCATACAAAATTTGATCAAAATTGGGCGAGTTTCACCGATTATGTACGAATAGTGCCCCTCTTTATATCAAATGAAGGACGAAAACAGTGAATATAGAGTAAAACATGATATATAGAGAAATTTTGTAAATCCTTTGGAATCATTCTGCTTTCATGAACCAGACAACTGTTTACAAAAATATACGTTAATTAAGTAATAAACTAGGTTATTTCGAGTTAAGTTTAGTTGTGTTTTGCGTAAAGAAAAATACAACATATGCCTGTTTACGAATGGTAATAGTAGTGTGTTGAAACGAGCTGGATTACAGGCGCGCAAATAAAATCACATTTATTTTTATAAAAGCTAGATTTGGGACTATTAACTTAAATTAGGCTTTAATTTTTTCGGCCATTCCATCGTAAAGGATGTAAATTTGGACGAATGGAAATTGTTATAGTAAAGTACTTATTGGGTCAAGATATATCAAACTGCCTCGAAACATCACCGTTTGTCTCTACATTTTAGTAAACACTAAATTCGTTACATATACATGATACCAAAACTCAGCGATAGTAAAAAGTGTGGAGTAACGGGCGTTACAGCAATTGGACATGCACTTTCAGATGCATGCACTAGTTAAGCCAAACTCTGCGAATGTCCAGATCAAAATTTGTTTTCAGTTATGTGTGCACTTTTCTGAAAGTATGATGCTGTGAATATTGCAAACATAAATTCCATAAGTATAATAGCTTTTATTTTAAAAATTGTTCAATATTGTAACGGGTGTTACACAAATTGTAATGGGTGTTACACAGTGCGAATGAATTTAAACCAACTTTACTTTTAATAAGCATATTATGTAAACAACAAAATATTACAATGTTAATAGATAAAGTTACACATGTAGTACAGTGTAGGAAATAAAAACACAAAATAATAAAACAAACACCGTGTGCGTGGGTTTCCTCGGTGTTCTCCCGTTTCGTCCCACTTTCTTCATTCCACCATTTCATTCATTTCTCATAATCACGTCTCCTTTAGCCTAACCGGCATAACCGTGGGACGCAAAACTCAAAGATTTCATTTCATTTCATTTACAAAATAATAAAAATATATATCAGAAAAATGTAGAAAGATTCAGTATTAAACTTGTAGATCTTTCATACACTGCTCATCAACAAAAGTCAATGCTTTTAATGCTTCAGTAACATTAACTCTGGAATTAAACTGATACACAACTTCACATTGCTTTTCAATTTTCATAATCGGAGTTAGCAGTTTAACAATCTCGTCATGAATATGAATTATACTTTCCAAACTTCCGCGTAGTTCGAATTCCTTTTGCCACAAGACTTTAAGAACATTACTATCAATATTTTCGTTCAGAAGTCCTTGACAGATTCCAACTTGACGACACTCTTTGTTACTTGCTTCATCTTTCATTGTCACCAAGACAAACATTCCAGCAAAAACATCATCTTTCCGCAAAGGGCTGATCACAACTTCATTCGTAGGGTGTATTTTATCTTCGGAGTCTGTGTACACGTCATGTAGTTTTTCTGGTTTCGTGATGGTAACTGTTTAAAGATGTACTGCTTGAAATATTTACTGTTGTGCCATTTTCTTCTGTTTCGGAAATGTCAGAGTATAATTTCCTTCACTTATATTCTCTGATTATTGTCGAGAAAGCATACTCTTCTTTAATCGATTGAAACAGACAACAAAATAAATGCTCTAATTGAAATGGGACTGATATATTGAGCATTCTGTCTTTGGGGTTTATAATTTTACTATGCTTTCCTGAAAAATGCAGCATATGTAATTTCGCCTGGAACTGAGCCACATGTAAACTACTCTGTTACATATGCCATCTAAATTAAATAATGTGCTGTTCGATGTATCAATACCGAAATGTGACCAGTTTTGCAATTGTACTAGATAGGATGCCTACCATCTGGATGATACCGAACGAATGAGGGCTGATCCTGTTTAGTCAATTAGCTGTACTAGTATTAAATTGCACACATATTTGCACCAGAAAAATACTATCAGTTTTGAAAGTCTGTCGCACTGCAGCCCCTAATGATTTGCTAAACGAAGACTTCCAATAGCAGCGTATTGGGCTTCTGATGAAGAAGTAGACTTCTGGTATGTAATGAGTACTCAATTGAAAAACGGCGCTTTTATGCTATTTAATCACACTACCCTGAGTGTGCGACTTAACGGGGGAATGAGAGGGAGTCCCCCATCGCACGATATCTCCTAGATATTATATTCTCTGGAGTGCACTTCATCACTTCTGGTACAATGTCCCTTAATTCGCACACTGCTCACCCTTACAATAATTCATGTGTTCAGAAGAGAACCCTCTATAACTATACTAACTTCAAATTTCCTATTTAGAGCCTTAGAGCTGGCCTAAGTGCACAAAATATCGCTGTCAAATCAAGCTAACAATTCACATGTAACATCCGTTACACTGGCAATGTAACACCAGTTACGCAGTTTTTACCTATTAAATTAGAAATATAATGATATTCACTTCCCTGTTCTATTGCCCATGTGCTCAATTTAACTTTTGCAAAAGATAGACTACTTCTGACTTTTAGTACAAGTTAGAAAAAAATATATATATCTGAATTGTAACGGGCGTTCCATAATTACATTGGTATCAAAAGTAATCAAATAGTAGACTCCTTAATATAGTTATAGCTTTAAAATTCCTGAACTACAGTTCCCAAAATGTACATGCTTGTCTACATCGCAGTGCAACTGAATCAAATGTTTATCACATGATAATCAGGGGTGTCTAAAATTGATGGTAAATTCTCCTACCGACTGGCTTCGTGCAACATGGAACTTCAATCGCTCAAAAAGATAAAAACTGAAACTTTTTAACAAGAAATCGATCTGCATAGTAAATTTTGAACCTTTCTGGTCATTTTTATATAAATAATGAGCAAAATATATTTAAAACAATTTTCTGCCCTTAGGCTCATATTTACGTGGAATGGCCGTTTTCTTTTCTTTTTTTTCAAGCAATCCGGGTTCGATTCCCGACGGGAGCTCATGTAGTTCGGATTCCACGTTAATCAGTAGGTCCCGTCTCATATAGCCTCGCTGCTAAAAAGGGCGTTGGGGCCGCGGTGGCTCAGTGGTAGAGCGTTCACCTCTGGTGCTTGGGGTCCCGGGTTCGATCCCAGCCCCCGCCAAGTGAACTTTGTGGTGGACAAACACCGTGTGCGTGGGTTTTCTCGGGGTTCTCCCGTTTCCTCCCACTTTCTTCATTCCACCATTTCATTCATCACTCATCATCACCGTCTCCTTTAGCCTAACCGGCATAACCGTGAAACGTAAAACTCAAAGATTTCATTTCATTTTTTCAAAAAGGGCGTTAAACTCAAAATCAACTAAATATCTCACTTTACTTAAACGCACGCTACAGAAGATAAAATTTCTAGGTTTAGAAATGATACAACAAAAACAAACAAAACGTCTTTACAACTTACATTTAGCTAATATGGGACATGTTAAAATAAAAGAATTTTTTGTTTTTATTTATTTATATATTTTATTTTTATTTCCAACAACTTAGTAGTAGAAACTGTCAGATGTGTTAAATAATACTTCTTTTCTACATCCTAGTTAGATTTACGATTACGAATCCATTGGTTTGATGTGTATTTAGCGTCGGACAACTTTATTTTCCAAGCAAGATTACTACAAATCTAACATCATTTCCCTGACCTCGAATCAAAATGCGTAAGCATTTGATATGCAAATTTCATATCAAACCGATAAGAATGATAAGTTTGCTCGATTTTTTCAAGATAAGTATTTCTGTATTCCAAACTCAGCATGTGGAACATAAATTTGTTTTATTGCTTATCCAAAATCAGAATTTAAGTGAAATGATAGCTACAACTAGTTGTTGTTTCGGGACGTTAAACTAAAAAACTAGTTGGCGAAAACAAATCTGTTTAGTATGCGTATTCTTGGTTGTTAGTGATGAATAAGGTTAGCATTCTCGTCTTTCGTAGAGGGACCCAAGAATTATATCGCCAGCAGAAAGGTGCTAAGCGCCAAAATGTAAATTTCTCAGGAGATGATTAAAAACGAATGAAACGCTAATTAATTCCGATTCTTTCTTTCTTCTAGAATTCAGTTTCCACTGTAGACCTTTCATATTTACCGGTTTAGTGTATCTAAAGGGACACTAAATGAAGGTAATTGAAAAATTTGTGGAGTACCCCATTTTGACCCCCCCCCCCCCTCATGGTGCTTGGCACCTTTCTGCATTCTGACGTTTCTGAACTTTCAGTGTCTTAAGTGAAAAAATAGTATTGGTGAATACTGGATTATGGAAAAAAAGAACACGTTTTGTTTCAAAAAAAAAAAAAAAAAAAGAAAAAAAAGAAAGAAAAGAAAGAAAAAAGTACGTTTATGAACTAGGACCCATTCAACTTATACATTTTGTAAAAAAGAATTTTAGGCATATTAGTAACCAAATTATTGATTTTCACTGGCAGTAGGCTGCAATGAATTTTATAATAGGCTTATAGTGACACTAGACAAAATTATGCAATAAGAAAAAACTGTGGCCTACTCCTAACAATCCAGGCCGTACAACATCACAGTTGAGTCATTCTATTTCAAATCAACCAATGATGAAAAATTCATGATCTCAGAAATGAAAATGAAGTTTTTGAGTTTTACGTCCCAAGATTATGCCGGCTAGGCTAAAAGAGACGGTGATGATGAGAAATAAATAAAATGGAATTAAGAAAGTGGGAAGAAACTGGAGAACCCCGAGAAAACCCACGCACACGGTGCTTGTCCACCACGAAGTTCACTTGGCGGGAGCAGGGTTTGAACCCGCGACACCATGCACCAGAAGTGAACGCTCTAACACTGTGCCACCGCGGCCCCTTTATGATCTCAGATTTTGATTATTTTTTTGTATATTGAAAGACATGTTTGAAAACAGTTATTTCCCAAAATAAAACTTTTCCAGTCCTTATAATTAATTAGTAATTAATTACGCAAATAGCTTCAAGGTCCCGACTCAAACACAGCCGTCTTGGCATTTTATTGTTTATCACAATAACCATAAGTGCTATGAAGCTAAAAATTTTCATCCACGTGTAATTTTGCCTGTAGATTTCAAATCTGCAATCAAAACTAATGAATATTGTACAGGTGTAGAGTTATAGCAGCATTTAGGTCCCAAGTTTAGGCCCTGGAATGAGCATGTGGTGAAAGTTGTACCAAATTTCACAAAATTAAATCCCCACGTTAAGCGGGTTTGCATATCCAGGCTCCTAACTATGAAAACATTTACGCTCACTCCAACCTCAATCATTTCACGAATTCAACCTGTTTTACGTATGTTATTAGGACATAATATCGATTGTGATTTATTCTAAAAACACTTTTATACATTGCAAGAGCTGTAACGTCCAAATATTTACTGAGAACTCATAGTCGTATCGGAATAAACAAAAGCGAGTATGGAACAGTAAACTGCTTTCACAAGAGGCAAAATAACATGTGCAAAGGCATACAAAACGGTCGAGTGGTTTGGGTCGATATACTATCAATCACATGTTTGTGTGTTCAAACCCGGTAATAAGTTGTTTCTTTTTTAAGTGTCTTCCTATTTTCATCCGGAGGCTGAAAATATTTCTTTGAGTAACTCATTGAAAACTTCTTTTGTTCAAATCCGATTAGAACTGAACATTATATGAATTGCGAATCTTAAATCCATAGCTAAAAAAAAAAAAAAAAAAAAAAGTATACTCACTACTCCATTATCCTCTGATTTGTAACGAAAAACTATTTATAAACAGTGGTGACTTCAGAAAATTATCCTCGGGGGGAATTTCAATATGCTGGTGGAGGGCAAACATTGGTAGTCCACAATATATGGTCCTGAAGGCGGAAATTTCTTAGCTCGAAAGGGGTCTCAAATTCTCCGTCAAATCACGTCCTGAAAGTATCATTGCTTAAAAGCTTTTCGTAGCAAATATAATATTACACTTGTTTCTCGTTTTACATTTAGAATTGGTAAAATCATAACTTACAGAGGATTATAATAAAAGCATAAAAATTACAATACCAATCCTGTATAAATTATCCTGTAAGTTACCAACTTTGGGTCAGATTAAAACTCAAATATTTGTTTTCGGATTGCACTTAGAAGTAAGTCCTCTCTATATAATCCTGATTGGAAAGCCATGTATAACTCTAATTAATTAATCAATATTTATACAAATATTTTTTTATTTTACTATTTTTACTATTCAATATTATATACACTTCATTTCCAAAATCAAAATCTCTAAAATGTATATTATACGAGTGCAGATTCGGAAATAAATGATTATTTATCATATATATTGGTCTCTATTCGAAATTCTATTTAATCGAATCCGACAAGAACACAGACAGAAACATTGAGAACAGGTGAAAAAAAAAAGAGAGAAAAAGGTGATGAAACCGGCGGAGACTCGAACTTAGTTCGAATGGTGCTTTATAAGTCGAACGCCTTAGACCACTCCGCTATGGTAACAACTAGTGATTGTAGCAAAGGCTTCGAGTAGTAGTTCTTATTACAGAATAACGTTTTCTATTGCCTTAAATTTAAACCTAATTTACTTTGATATAATATATCTATTAATTTGTTTCATGAACACGTTTTCGTTACTTTGATGAATGATGTATGTTGTTGATATAGATTCTATTACACGTTCTTTCGTAAATATTATAGAAAGTATCAGGGTTATTTATGATCTTTCATGGAAATTGACTGGCGCATGCGCAGTACACAGACAGTTCAATTGGAAGGCAAGGAAGGAAACGCTAACACACTGTTAGAATGTTTCCCTCACAAGCAGTAGTTCCCAACCGAGGGACGGCGGGACGCACTTCCTCTTCCTGGGGAGGCGTGAAGGGTTTACGAAGTCCCTTCGTTGTGTTATATTTCTTGAATGATTATGCACAATATACAGTCACATCTTCGACACATTTGGAAGTGATAAATCGTAGTATAAATAAATCGTCCTCCGCACACAGTGATTGTTGTTTTTCCTAGATTATAAACTGGAACACTTTTTATTTCAATAGAATATAAAAGTTTCCATGGGAGGGGTTACAACCCCCTGGGTCTTTGATATGTCACCGCCTAAACTGTAACTTTCAAGTTAGAATCGAAAAATGGAGACATGTGACCTACTAAATATATTTTTAGTTCATTATACATTTTCATAAATAAAATATCCACAATTACAATGACAGTAAATGCTAAGTAATTATTGTAAATGTTTGTACTTTCATTTTCCCTCTTTCTTCTCAACTGAGCTTGAAAAATGTAAAAATGGGAGGTTAAGAATTTCAAATATTACGTATATTTTAGCGTATTACGAAATTATAATTAATAGAATCCGGCAGGATCACAAACAGAAACGTCAAGAAGAGGTAAAACCAAATTGTACTGTGGTGGGATTCGAACTACTCTTGAATGGTGCCTCAGAATCTCTAGCCGAATGCCTTAGTCCACTCGGTTAATGTCACAAGTTGAAAACATAGTAAGCGTGTTTTGTGTTCAATCTTTTGTTGCAGTATGAAATTTATTTTGTATTCTCTGAAGTTTAAGCCTATTTTGGCCTGCTGTAATAGTCTGTTGAAATTGTTTTGTGTTTACGGCATTCTTTACTTTGACGAATGATGTTGTTAATATAGGTTCTATTACGTATTCGTTCATAAATATTCCAACAATTGTCAGGATTATTTATGATCTTTCATGAAAACTGACTGGTGCATGCGCAGTAGAAACAGAAAGATGCACTTTACCGACATTTGTCATACACGCCAGAACGCAAATTTCTAACAGGTTCTGAAAATGCCTCGCTCTAAAGGTTGTGGAGAACTGTCTGTTGCTCTGAGAGGAGAAATCATAGGCCGAGCAAAAATGGGACAAACTGTGCCTCAGATTGCTAGAGATCTGGGATGTGACAAGAAAACGGTCAAGAAATGGGTTCAGCGACATGAAGAAGGTGGTGAATGGTTCAGGTCTCGGTCAAGAAGTGGAAGGCCAAAAGTGACAACTGCAGCTCAAGATCAAGCTTTAGTTACAGAAGTAATGAACAGACCTCTACGCCACACGTCAATCCTCTTGGACAAAGCCAGAGAATATAATTGTTCTCACGAAACAATAAGAAGAAGATTATTGAGGGCTGGTCTACACTGTTCAAGACCCGCTAGGAAGACTCTCCTGACTGAAACTCACAAGGCCAGACGAATGGAATGAGCACAGAATAACATAACCCAACCTCAGTCATATTGGGACTTAGTCATCTGGACCGACGAGAAGGTTTTCAAGTCTAACCAACAAGGCAGAGTTATATTGTATAGACCGCGCGGAACCAGGTATGCTGAACAAAATATTATCAGAACTTCTTGTTCAGGACGAATATCAGCACACTTTTGGGGATACATGACGGCTGCTGGTCCTGGAGATTTGGTTGCGGTGCCTGAGAGAATGAACAGCAGTGTTTACATTAATATCCTCGAAAATACGTTGTTACCGTCCTTAGAAAGAAACTTCCCCGAACAGGAAGAATATATATTTATGCATGACAACAGTTCTGTTCACACTTCCCGGCAAACACGAGAGTGGCTAAGTGAACATCCAGAGTTAATTTGTATTGAGTGGCCCCCTCTATCCCCAGATTTGAACCCAATTGAACATCTCTGGGCCTACATGGTGCAAGAATGGGAAGAGAGACATGAAGACAGATACCAAACGTTTCTTCAAAATCATGTTATGGAATTGTGGCAACATTTTCGTGACACACCGTCGTATTGCTCGAGACTTGTATCTAGTATTCCCTCCAGACTTCAAGAAGTTATTGACTCTGGAGGTGATTACACGAAGTACTAGTGTGTTATTTTTTGTGTAAACATTTATTTAAGTTTCATTTATTTATTATATTTTTTCAAGAGCAATACTTTCGTTCTTCATTCTTTTCCTTTGCTTGTTTACTTATTAGTTCGTTAAAACGTTAAGGAAGAGTAGTATATCTTCAAAAAGTATTTGCGAATTTACTTTGAACGTTTCTAAGAATACATTTACTTTTTTTTTTCTTACTCTATATCATGCCCAATATTACTTTCATTTCAGTTAATTAATAACTTTATTTTACATCTCGGATAAAAATATTATTGCCTTTTTAACGATGTTTTTCCTTTTGATTGTGTAATTTATAGTTTCATTGAATTATCTCAATTCGAATGAATAAATCACATTTTGTTTATTGTCCCTTCCTTAGCTAGGTTCGAATTCGAGAACAATGTGGTGTAATTTGCGTTCTTTATTCTTCATATTGTGCAGTAATGACAATATTAATTATTTTTCATGAGTCCAGTTGATCAGTGAGAACTTGGACAAACATTAACCTGGTGCTTCTTTACGCAATGACAAGAGTAAAATTCATTTTAGCTTTTCTTTATACTTCACAGCGATGAAACATTCTAACAGTGTGTTAGCGTTTCCTTTCTCGCCTTCCAATTGAACTGTCTGTGTACTGCGCATGCGCCAGTCAATTTCCATGAAAGATCATAAATAACCCTGATACTTTCTATAATATTTACGAAAGAACGTGTAATAGAATCTATATCAACAACATACATCATTCATCAAAGTAACGAAAACGTGTTCATGAAACAAATTAATAGATATATTATATCAAAGTAAATTAGGTTTAAATTTTAGGCAATAGAAAACGTTATTCTGTAATAAGAACTACTACTCGAAGCCTTTGCTACGATCAGTAGTTGTTACCATAGCCGAGTGGTCTAAGGCGTTCGACTTATAAAGCACCATTCGAACTAAGTTCGAGTCTCCGCCGGTTTCATCACCTTTTTCTCTCTTTTTTTTTCACCTGTTCTCAATGTTTCTGTCTGTGTTCTTGTCGGATTCGATTAAATAGAATTTCGAATAGAGACCAATATATATGATAAATAATCATTTATTTCCGAATCTGCACTCGTATAATATACATTTTAGAGATTTTGATTTTGGAAATGAAGTGTATATAATATTGAATAGTAAAAATAGTAAAATAAAAAAATATTTGTATAAATATTGATTAATTAATTAGAGTTATACATGGCTTTCCAATCAGGATTATATAGAGAGGACTTACTTCTAAGTGCAATCCGAAAACAAATATTTGAGTTTTAATCTGACCCAAAGTTGGTAACTTACAGGATAATTTATACAGGATTGGTATTGTAATTTTTATGCTTTTATTATAATCCTCTGTAAGTTATGATTTTACCAATTCTAAATGTAAAACGAGAAACAAGTGTAATATTATATTTGCTACGAAAAGCTTTTAAGCAATGATACTTTCAGGACGTGATTTGACGGAGAATTTGAGACCCCTTTCGAGCTAAGAAATTTCCGCCTTCAGGACCATATATTGTGGACTACCAATGTTTGCCCTCCACCAGCATATTGAAATTCCCCCCGAGGATAATTTTCTGAAGTCACCACTGTTTATAAATAGTTTTTCGTTACAAATCAGAGGATAATGGAGTAGTGAGTATACTTTTTTTTTTTTTTTTTAGCTATGGATTTAA
Source organism: Thermobia domestica (assembly GCF_964235325.1). Lineage (NCBI taxonomy): Eukaryota > Metazoa > Arthropoda > Insecta > Zygentoma > Lepismatidae > Thermobia > Thermobia domestica. The sequence goes on along the minus strand of NC_137455.1, from coordinate 146,664,506 downwards.
GATTCGCAATTCATATAATGTTCAGTTCTAATCGGATTTGAACAAAAGAAGTTTTCAATGAGTTACTCAAAGAAATATTTTCAGCCTCCGGATGAAAATAGGAAGACACTTAAAAAAGAAACAACTTATTACCGGGTTTGAACACACAAACATGTGATTGATAGTATATCGACCCAAACCACTCGACCGTTTTGTATGCCTTTGCACATGTTATTTTGCCTCTTGTGAAAGCAGTTTACTGTTCCATACTCGCTTTTGTTTATTCCGATACGACTATGAGTTCTCAGTAAATATTTGGACGTTACAGCTCTTGCAATGTATAAAAGTGTTTTTAGAATAAATCACAATCGATATTATGTCCTAATAACATACGTAAAACAGGTTGAATTCGTGAAATGATTGAGGTTGGAGTGAGCGTAAATGTTTTCATAGTTAGGAGCCTGGATATGCAAACCCGCTTAACGTGGGGATTTAATTTTGTGAAATTTGGTACATGTGTAAAATTTTAGCACAAGGTGAAGAAATACCTATATTTTGTATGAACCAAATTTGGTTTTAGGTATTTGAACCTAAGGACCAAAATAAAACTTCTAATATGTAGTAAAATTTTCAGTAGGAATTAATCAGGCCCATATTTAAATATTGTGCGCCCCTGTGCTCTAAATAATTTGCTCCCCCTCCCTCGAACAAACTTGTCTGAAACAAGGAAACAAGCCGTGATTTTGCAAACATACCAGCTTTTGTTGAGTAGCAGTTTAGCACTAAAAGTTGCAAAAGTTACAACGTAATTTTAAATGGCCTAATTCTCTCAATGCGTTCTGCTTGAAGGTAGGTGTTTGACCCGAAGGTCCCTGGACAAGGTGAACCCATGATAGTTTGCCATCGCCTTTCATGGGATGATGTACTAAGGGCGGGACCTACAGGTTAACTTGGGATCCGAACCATTTTTCCCCCAACGGGAATCGCACTGGGCCCCTTGATTACAAGGCAACGAGCTTCTCATCCATTGGGAACACATTCTCTCAATACTAGCATACAGTGGTGTATTTAAGGGGGTGCTTCCGGGCTTAAGCCCCGTCGAAATTTTATTTACTATAATAAAGTAAATGAAATATCTTGCAGAATTTTCACATTTCCAGGACTAAATTTAGCAAAGCCCCTCCCCCCTCGAAACAAAATCGTAAATACGCTCTTGCTGGCATGTAATTTATTCATGTAGATTTTAATTTACTGTCTGGAGAAAATGCATTCTATTAATTCTTAATCAACCGTTATGTCATTTTTATATTTCATAATTTCCCTTAAAAAATGAATTATTATTGAATTTCTTAAAAAAATGTTTATCATTGCAATAGTAAAATATGGAATTTAAAAAAACTAAGCAGTGTTTCGGACATTGCTTATTTTGGACTTATCACATGATTAAAGCTTATATTGAGTTTAGTAAAAAAGCATTTTATAGAACTTCATATGTAAAAGATTATATTGGTTTACATAATGAGTGTGGATTCTTTCTTATGTTTTTAAGCTACTCAAACGAATAAGAAACTCTTTCCAAAGTATTTGCAGATACACTTTTTCTCCTGTATGCATTTTCCTTTCTTGTGTTTTAGGTTACTTGAATAATAAAAAACTTTCAAAAATTGTTCTTTCCCGTATGCATTTTATCATGTTGTTAGATTATCCTAATAAAAAAACTCTTCTCAAAGTATTTGCAAAGAAACTGTTTTCTCCTGTGTATGCGTTTTGTTTTCTCATGTGTTTTAGATTACTTGAATAATTTTTAAAAAAACTTCCCAAAGTATTTGCAAACACTTTATGTGTATGTGTTTTGTTTTCTCATGTGTTTTAGATTACTTGAATAATTTAAAAAAAAAAAAAAACTTCCGAAAGTATTTGCAAACAAACTGTTTTCTCCTGTGAATGCGTTTTCTTTTTTCATGTGTTTTAGGTTACTTGAATAATAATAATAAAAAAAAAATGTGAAAGTATTCGCAAAGAATTGTTTTTCTCCTGTATGTATTTTCTCATGTTGTTAGATTACCCAAGAAAAAAAAAAACTCTTCCCAAAATATTTGCAAAGAAACTTTTTTCTCCTGTATGTATTTTCTCATATGTTTTAGTAGGTTACTTGAATGAGAAGGAAACTCTTCTCAAAGTATTTGCAAATAAATTATTTTTCTCCTGTATGCGTTTTCTCTTGTTTTTAGGTTTCTCGAATAATAAAAACTCTTCGTATACAAAAATTTTCCGCCCCCTAAATTCTGCCGCAGTGTGCTCGAGCACAGAACAGTACTTACCTAAATACGGGCCTGGGATTAATACATTCTTCAAATGGCTATTTCAGGTTAATGAACCACGGAAATCACCCAGAAGAGCCTTGGAAGGTGATCGCGTAATCAGTGACCATTTAAAATATGACAATGTGCTGTACATGAATTCTTAGCAGTGTTCTTGGCAAACTTAAAAACGGAACTACCATTCTTTAAACATGTTATATATTTCAGTGATGGCTCTGGCGCTCAATATAAAAATTGTAAAAATTTCAAGAACACTTGTATGCACAAATCAGATTTTGGTCTTATATGTGTGGCATTTCTTTGCCACTTTACATGGTAAAAATGTTTGGGATGGCATAGGTGGAATGACAAAGCGATTAGTTACTCGTGCGAGTTTACAGAGTACAACTGCGAACTAAATATTAAATGCACAGCAATTTCATAAAGGAGCTGTGGACAATATCACATTATATTATATATATATATATTGTATCGAATGAAGATGTTCAGCAGCATCGCACGACTCAAGAAAATAGGTTTATCACTGTGAAAACAATACCTGGAACAAGAAATAATCATGCATTCATTCCTGATAGTGAAATAAGTTTAAAAATTGGACTCATTTCCTCTACATCAATGGAAAAGCTACATAGAGTTTGGGCAGATACAAATGCACAAACAGAAGACATCAGAAGTAAAAGTCTTGGATCCAGGAAAAAGTATAGCGTGTGTCTATCACTGCAAATGGTGGGTTGGGATGGTGCTGGAATATTCTGAGGGATATCAGGACTACAATACAAAGTTCTTACACCCTGCAGGGCCCGATTCTACTTTTCACTGGTCTCGAACCGACAATATCGTATGGATGCCAGCTGGTCATATTCTTACTGATGCAATAGATCACATTTCTATCACGGCTAGTGGAAGATCACATAGTGTGTCACATGAGACTGTTAATAAAATTAACGATTTATTCGAGAATTTCAGTAAATATCGATACATTGCACAACACTGATTTTAGTAGATAAGGCAACTGCTACTTTTTGCTATAATTGCAGGCAGGAGCACCGAAAGAAAATTTTCCAGGGGGGACCATTCCATGGTTGCTATATTGCGTCTGGCATATAATATATGTGGCTTGCTATATTACATATATATTTCGTGAGCCAGGGGGGCCCTGTCCCCTTTCGAGTGCCCATGATTGTAAGCTACTGTGTGGAATAGTTGTAATAAAAGTTATACAGTATCAAATATCCTATATCATTATTTCAGAAGCTCGTTAAGAGGCAAAAGACACATTCAGATTTTTGGAGGCCTTAGGGTCAAATACCCAAAACCAAATTTGGTTCACACAAAATATAGGTATTTCTTCACCTTGTGCTAAAATTTCACACATATACAACTTTCACCACATGCTCATTCCGGGCCCTGAACTTGGGACCTAAATGCTACTATAGCTCTACACCTACACAATTTTCATTAGTTTTGATTGCAATTTGAAATATACAGACAAAATTACATGCGGATCAAAATTTTTAGCTTCATAGCACTTATGGTTATTGAAATAAACAATAAAATGCAAAAACAGCTGTTTGAGTCTTGACCTTGAAGCTAATTGCGTAATTAATTACTAGTTACCTACGAGAGATGGAAAAGTTTTATTTTGGGAAATAACTATTCTCAAATATGTCTTTCAATGTACAAAAAATTATCAAAATCTGAGACCATGAAATTTTAAAATGCTTATACTTTGGTCGATTTGAGATAGAATGGCCCAGTTAAGAAAAAAAAAGTACTTAATACAAGATTGGTACTAGGCCAGGCCTAGTGTGGTGCTGAAAAAACTAAAAATAAGAAGAAAGGGGGCTTAAATATTATTTTTCTAGGTCCACGAACGCAAGAAAAATTACACAAAAGACTAGTGTGGCACTGAACAAAAATAAAAAAAGCTGAGGCCTCCTTGGAACATTTTGTCCAGGCCATACATTTTAAAGAATATAATAAAGAAAACTCACACATAGTTTTTTTTTTTCTTTCTAATAAGCCTACAGTGGCACTAAACATACAAAAGAATAATAAGAAAGAAAGAGCTTAGATCTACTCTGAACAATCATCTCAACAGCAGAAAATAAAACTCTCACAAACTAATTACATGGGAATAGTAAAGTGAACAACAGACATGCTGATTAATCGTCAATATCATCAACAGGATCTGATGATTCTGAATCTATGTCTACGTCGACGCAGTCTCTTGCAACTGTGGAATACGGCAGTACGTAATAGTAGGCCTTCATTGCTCTTGTTGGTATGATACCATCATCGCAAAGTTTTTTCAAGTCTTTGTATTTTCACTCGCTGATTCGAATTTTGCTTTGGTATGCCTGTGGAATAACAATATCCGAAATGTTGGTCATGGATAAAGTTATCATTGTTGACTCTTCTTCTTCAGCAAAAGAATATCTAAGCTTTGCTTGATTATCATATTTAGTGAATTGAAGCATCTTTAACAAGCTCTACCGAATGATGTTGATGGGATTGTCTTTCAACGGCAGACGAATCATCTTTGTTGAACTATGGTCCAGTCCTGAAACATTGTGTGGTCCATTTCTCTGAATACAAATGGTTCTGGATTTGAGCGGCTATCTTCTATCATGGGAATCCAGACCGAAAGGGCCATAACTAATCTTTGTGTGTGTGTGTAAAGGAAGTAATAATTCTATGTACAGTGTCCGCCCCCATACCCTTTTTCCAGAAAATTTAGCGTGATACTTGCAATATGGGGATGTTGCATGGTACAGCATGGCATACATTGTTTTATTTTTATTCTGCCCGGCACAATTATCACAGTACAGAATCACGTTCCATACTTTGCCTGAAAGTAGTACATGCAGTTAGTCTGCAGGAAGGTTCCAACTCCACTGTACTTACCAAAGTGGTTCATGCAATTAGTCTGCAGAAAGGTTCCAAGTACCAGCAAATGGTGGTTGGCACCTTTCTGCAGAGGGAACTGCTGAATATTAGCACTTAGCTCCTACCTCTAACTTTGTACCTGCACTTCTGTCACTTGTCTTCTTTCTGCACATTAAACACGAAATGGGTAGTCAGAATATGCACTTAGTTGGAAATCAAGGAAAATGGCGCTTAGCACCTTTGTGCTTTCTGGGGCGATATATGGTTCAAACCTCAAGCTAAATAGCAAGCTTAAGTCGAAAAGTAACGTTGAACTACAAACAGATAAAATAAAACACTTTTCAGTAGGCTGTTGTATTCTGAATTACTTCACAAGTTTGTACCAACAATGTAGAGCGAATTCGTTAGCTTTTTGGAAATAATAGGAGGCTTAACTTCAAATACCTTGCCTCATACGAGGGTTGCTATATATATTTCTGGCCTAGGCAACACTAAGTGTTGCCAGGTGCAATCTGACATTTCCATTGGAAAGTTTGACATTTTGTAGCATAAATGTACTCAGAACTTTTTGACTTACGACAATTTTTTTTTCTTTTACAGGTACTTGAAGAAATCAACTTGGCAAAAAAATGGAATTAACTCGTGAACATTTTCGTGCGATCATTTTTCACAACTTTCGACGTGGATTATCACGACAAGAGTGCATCGATGAACTTAAATCTTTGTATGGCGACGAAGCACCATCCTATAGCACTGTGAAAAACTGGTACAACGAATTCAATCGTGGCCGACGCTCGCTCAAAGACGAATTCCGTGAAGGTCGTCCAAAAACAGCCGTTGTGCCAGAAAACATCGATGCCGTACGTGAACTGATAATGCAAGACCGTCATGTGACTTACCGTGAGATAGAGGCATGCCTAGGCATTTCTTCCACCAGCATACATTCGATATTGCATGAACACCTGGCCGTAAAAAAGGTTTGTTCTCGTTGGATCCCGCACAATTTGACAATCGCTCAAAAGAAAGCTCGTGTGGATTGGTGTAAAGAAATGCTGAAAAAATACGATCGCGGTGCTTCAAAAGACGTTTATAAGATCGTCACAGGTGACGAATCATGGATCTATGCGTATGAGCCCGAAACAAAACAGCAATCGACCGTGTGGGTCTTCCAAGACGAGCCAAATCCAACGAAAGTTGTTCGTGGAAGAAGCACTTCGAAGCAAATGGTCGCCTGTTTCTTCGGCATAACTGGTCATGTGGCGACTGTTCCGCTTGAGCAACGTAGGACGGTCAATTCTGAGTGGTACACCACCATTTGTTTGCCTGAAGTCTTCGGAGAAATTCGAAAAATGAACAAGAGAAGACGAATCATTGTGCACCATGACAATGCGAGCTCTCACACATCGGCTCAAACCAGCGCATTTTTGACCGGCCAAAACGTCGAAGTGATGGGTCATCCGCCGTACAGCCCTGACTTGGCACCCAATGACTTCTTTTTATTCCCACACATCAAGAAAAAAATGCGTGGTCAACGATTTTCGTCGCCAGAAAATGCTGTTGAAGCATTCAAAAACCATGTTTTGGAGGTGTCTCAATCGGAGTGGAAAAAGTGCTTCGAAAATTGGTTTGAGCGCATGCAAAAGTGTATAAATCTTGATGGAGAATATTTTGAAAAACAATAAAACCATTTTCGTTGATAAATATTCGTATTTTCATTATTAGGCCAGAAATATATATAGCAGCCCTCGTACGAAGAACTGATTTTGAAACTTAATTTCCACAAGTTCATCCTTCAGGAAAATGGGATGGATTTTAATATCCACCTAATTCATGAAGAAGTCGGTACTTAGTTATATGCGAAAACGTTATTCATTAATTGACTCATGATAGAACTACCTGTTTTGGGGATTTTAGTTTTTCTGACTGATGCCACTTTCCTTCTGAACAACACATTTTTATTGTACTAAAACATTTTATTTTATATACAAAAACATACACACTCAGTATATATGGGCATGATTCTTTTGAAAGTTCTTTGCTCTTTTATATATGCACAGTCTGCGAGAGAGAGAAACAATATATCTTATATACAGTCTTCATATAAAATACCCGGTTTTCTTTGCTCTATGACTGTACAATAGTCTTCTTGATCTATTTTATACACTGTATAAAGGAAAAGCATTTCTCACATCGAGTGTAAGACACAGAATCACGTTCCGTTTGAATCTTCCATGCACAAAATGCATACCTGATATTCAGAATCAATCTTCAGGCGTTGATTCTGTTCTTGAGAATTTTATTCCACGCTTGACACTATATTATCCTTTAAAATAGTCATATAATGACAGAAATTAATAATATATATAAAGCTGTGTTGAAGACTACAGTTTCAAAATGTCCACTCATCACTACGTATTTTGCTGTGCAGCTTCAGCTGAAGCACTACGACGATTTCTCCATGCTAATATGTATGCTCGTGGATAAATGGGCAAAAATCCAGACAGTCCTGGAAGAGAAATAAATATATTTATATAATGAACTACGAGAAAATACAGAAAATAATCACACACACACCAAAACAAAGTACACTCTACGAGCTTTCCACAAACGTTTCATCAGTTCGGGAGGAAGAAGAAGTAGCAAAAGAAAGAAAAATGAAATAGTCCAGATGGAATGTTGCAACGCAATGGTGGAACACAGGGCCACGTGATTATATGTTTACATACCTGTGCTGCAGAACACATTTTAATAAACATATGACATGTTCTGTAAAAATTATATTAAATTGGAAATTAGCATTCCGTCCAGTAGTGAGAAAATTTGAGACGTGGACATACAGTTTAACACGGGACCCAAACCACATAAGCTCTGACGGGAATTGAACCCGGGTTACCCAAGCCAAAGTCGCATATGCTAACACACAGCCACGAGAGAGTTCCTCTGTAAAACTTGAGAACAAAAGCACGATATAAGTGTACAACGTATAAATGGGAGATCTCAGCATTCGATTATATACATAATATTACACAGCTGAGATAACCGTTCTTCGCACGGGAAGAACACGTTTATGGAAAATATTTGAGCCCTCTTTCCCCTTAGGATATGCATTTCAATGAAAGTGTAATAATAAAAACCCATAAAATACTCAATTTTTGGTATAAATTTTGAACTCCCCTACCCATTTGGGATCCCCTTTAAAATTCATGCCAATGCGTTCAGTGATTCTCCTGTGATGTAATCACAAACAACAGGCAACGTCGCTTTCAATACGGAAGGAAAAGAATGCAAACTGCCTGTTTCTTCTTAAAACGGGAATTTTTAGAAATGCTAGGACACGCGTTCACTTATTTTTGATGAAAATATGCCGTTCCGTCTCCCTAACTTCACGGATTTATTTAATACTCTATTCTGGACAAAACATTTGAATTCTTTATTTTTAAAAAATCCTTACTTATTTATTTATTTGTTTTTAACAAAAAAGTGTTTTGTGTCCAAATCTCACGGTTTCAGATATACTACATGGACTGAATTTTCAGTGAATCACTTTCACTTTTTCATATAGAAAATACAGAAAACAATGACACACACTAAAACGAAGTACAATATACGAGTTTTCGGCAAATGTTTCATTAATTAGGGAGAGGGATAAAGTATCAAACGAAAGAAAAATTAAATAGTCCAGATGAAATGGTGGATTAAATATCCTTCCCTCCTTTTTAGGAGAGGAATTTTTGAAAGCGCTGAAATACATGTTTTCTTCATTGTTAATTCAGCGTATTCAGCGATATACCGAAGTTTACACCTCCAAATTAAGCGAATTCTTGCACTAAACTTTTTCTGAGTGAATGATGGAAATGTTAATATTATACAAATTGTCTCCCTCACTCCTTTTATAAACAGAATTTTCGCAGACGTGGTAATACGATTTAATTATGTCTATTTAAGCTTTTATATACCGATTTAAGCGAATTCAATAAACAAAGGGAAATTTGACATTCTAAATTCTAAAATAGCCACCTTTTTCCCCTACAGAGCGGAATTTTCCATAATCCTGAAACGCATGTCCCATTATTGTATTTAAGAGTCTATACATCGAACTTCACGTCTCTAATTTAAGCGAATCCCCACAATCGATATTTTGTGATAAATAAAGGGAAATTTCAAACACGTATTCACTTATTTTTATTATGAGTTTATAAACCGAATATCATATCTCCAATTTAAGGGAATCCCCACATTCGGCACTTTGTGAATGAATAAAAGGAAACTTCAATATTATTCAAAGTGCCTTCTTTTTCCCCCTTTTATAGCGAAATTATCAGAAACGCTGAAATACATTTTTCCTTATTTTTAATTAAATGTCTACATACAGAATTTAAGATCTACATACGAAGAGATCCATCATATTCATTGTAATTCTGCAGCATCTATAATTTAAAAAAAATACCTAAAAAATAAAAAAATAATAAAAATAAATGTTGTGTATGTATTAGTGTATTTGTATTAGTGCAACGATGTTCATTTTCCTTAAGACTATGGACGCCTCAAATGTGTTATTGACTGGTGGCCGCGCCCTCTACTGGGCCCTCGCAGGTGTGCTACCATCAATCAATAACCCATTCGTTTGGCCATATGTCCCCGGTAAAATAGAACTCAAATTTAGCCCAGAGAAGATCTTTCAGAACATCTTCCATCGCAACTCGAAGCTCGACATCCAGGCCTGCAGTTTATGTGTAACCCGACGTGAGAAAGGTTGCAAACACCAAACCTCCGACACAGGATAACGATCTCCCAGTTCAGTTGGCATTCATGACTACTGAAACTGAATGAATGTGTAAAGGCCATTAAAAAAAAAGAAAAGAAAAGAAAGAAAGAAAAAAAAACTATTCGGTCGTATTTGGTCCCGATTGCATAAAAAAAAAAACTTTCGTACTTGAAACTGATGTAATCTTACTCTACACCCCGATGGGAAACGTTTTTTTGTCTTTCTGTGATGAGCTTTTGTAATGTTTTACACGACGTAAAAAACAGTTCAAACTATACTTATGCGAGTCGTCCGTGCATTTAAGACATCTGCACATAGCAGGCATGTTTTTACACTTTTCTGTTGGCTATATATATATATATATATATATATATTCATTCTTTTCCTCTGGCAATTTTTCTCACAGGCGCGGCAAATTTTCTGCGATCACATCGCAGATTGCAGCATGTTCTGCTAAGGGGCTCCACATTGCAAGTTAAAATAACTTTGATACTGCTTTCAACCTTCTGTTCTTTGACTACATATCTAGGTTGTATTGTATATACTTTCATAAGTTAATACACACTTTAGATTCCCAATTCCACTTAAAAGGAAAAATATATGAGATTACGATCTCTACAGTTTATTTAAAATACTTCACAAATTCATAATGAATGACACTAAATTAAAGCAAATAAGAGGAAGGAAAAAATCTTTTATGTTTTGAGTCTACAAATTATAATATTTGATTCCAATTTACCATAATATCTGGCAACATCTACTTTGTGTTTATATTCTCCTAACGCAACAAGATCTTCAACTGAATCATAACATTTCCGTAAAACAACAGTTTGACATCTGAAATTACAATCACTGATAACAAAACGGACATTAAACAACCATCAGTATTTTATAAACCACTCTTCTTTAAACATAACAGCTTAATAGGCGAGTGGTGAGCTAGGACCTTCCACGTTTAATGTTCCCTACTTATTTCTTATTTTATGCCTTAACACAGTGACTCCGGCGGCAGGATTTACGCACATTATAGCAACCTGCACCCGATGCACGGAGCGTCTTTCATTTTACTATGTCATTTATTTTATTGTACACTAAATAAGACAGCTCGACACACACAACAGGAAAAGTAATGAACATGAACAAAATTGCAAACCTTAACCTACAACAACATCATTAATCTTATCAACATTCACTGCCCCCTCATTTCTCCTGAGCTACAAAGACGTACATGACGTCGCCACTACTGTTTAAACAAACGGAACTAGCATAAAAAAAATATTAACTTCCAGACGAAATTAATAATTACGGTACCAAATATTCTCATCATATTCTCCCTCTTAACAGAATCTAACAGTGTCAACGAGCTATTAAAGAGAAAATCTGTTGCCAGAAAAGTTTATGGTACAGCCATAAAATCTACCTGTGTCAAGTTCTCAAAGTAAATAGTGATACCTAATTGGGAATCTTAAATTTTATTCAGATTTACTACAGATACGCCGAAACAGGTTTTAAACTTTATGTAAGTTAGAAGCAGTATCTCTGTTAAATCAGAGTAAACAATCGTTTCTGGTAAAATAATTTTCTTTTCTACTGAACTATCAAATAAACTATATACTGGTCCGACAAGCGTTTAGAAATCAAGTGAAGAACAGTACAAGTTACCCAGGAGCAGATGTTGAGTCAAACCATAATTTAGTTTTGATGAAGAGCGAACTCCGACTCAAGAAGAAAAGAGTTGTAGCACCAAACAAAAGATGGAACACAATCAAGCTAACAAGAGATGAAAACATGAAAAGGGAATTTGTAAATGCGACAGATAAAAAGACGTCTAAGGTAGCTTTAGCAGGTGATGACATCGACTCGAAATGGGAAGCCATGAAAGCAGAGATTACAAAAGCTGCCGACGAGCACATAGGAAAGGAAACGAGAACCCAATATAAACCCTGGATAACAGCAGAAATATTGGAAATGATGGAGAAAAGAAGACATTTCAAAATAACAAACAGAAAGGAGGAACATAAAAGGATAAAAGGTGCAGAAATCACATCAACAGAGAAAGTAAAGAAGGCTAGAGAAAACTGGATAAACAACTTGTGCAAAGAAATTGAGGAAAATAGTCAAAGGCAATACAGAAACGGCATATAGAAAGGTTAGAAAACAGTTCGGTGAGAAACAGAAACACACAGACATTATCATAGACAAGGGCGGGGCAACGCTAATAGGAGAGGAGCAGATAACAAGAAGATGGAAGAAGTATATTGAAGAACTCTGGAAAGGAGATAGAGTGAACGAAGAAGAGATAGAGAAGGAAGAAGACGTCAATGAAAATGAATTAGGACTATCAATTTTACAGTGCAAATTTGACAATGCTTTGGAGAGAATGCAACATGGTAAAGCCCCAGGAATAGATCAAATACCAACGGAAGTGATTAAGAATCTCGGAAGAACTATTTAATCTTACTAATGAAATGTACATCTCGGGAAAAATACCAAGAGACTTCGAGAAAAGCATATTGGTCCCTATCCCGAAGCGAGGAGGCGCACGGAAATGCGAAGAACACAGAACGTTAAGTTTGCTTTCCCATGCATCAAAAATACTGTGCAAAATTATTGCACAACACACAGAAGGAAAAATCGAAGAACGGCTATCCGAGGACCAGCTTGAATTCAGGAGGAAAAGGGGAAGCAATACTGAGTCTACAGTTGATTATGGAACAGTACATCAGAATAAACAAACCAATTATGATAGCATTTGTAGATATAGAGGAAGCTTTTGACAACGTAGATTGGAGTATCATGTTCAGAGCGTTAAAGAATCTGAAAGTGGATTACAGAGAAAAAAAGAGAATATACCAACTTCATAGGAACCAGACAGCTATTATCAAAAAGAAGCAAGAATGAGTAAAGGAGTAAGGCAAGAATGTGAACTTTCACCTCTCCTGTTCAACGTCTATATAGAAGAAGCTATGAAAGAATTATTTGATAAGAACGAGAAAGGCGTAAAAGTAAATGGTCAGGTTTTCAGCACAATAAGGTTTGCTGATGACATAGCACTGATAGCGGAGAACGAAAAGGACTTGCAGGAAGCACTTTCATACCTGAACGACCAACAGGAAAAAAACATGCAAAATAAAGATAAATCAGAAGAAAACCAAAATGATAAAGTGCACAAGACAGGGCAGGAAGAGGCAAACGTATGGCTAGATGGAGAGAAAATTGAAGACGTTAAGACGTTCCCCTATTTAGTAAGTCTAATATCCTCGGACGGAAGAAGTGAAATAGACGTAAGTTCTAGAATGGCGCAGGCTAAACAAGCATTCAATAGGAAAAGAGGACTACTAACATCGAGAAATGTGTCATTGGACGTTCGTAAACGATTTATTAAGACACTGGTATGGAGCGTGGCGCTTTACGGATCATAGACGTGGACACTGAGAAAATGAAATATCCAAGCTGGAAGCATTTGAAATGTGGTGTTGGCAAAGAATGCTGTGCATATCATGGACCGAAAGGAAAAGGAATGAAGACGTACTAAAGGAAACTAATGAAGAACAACAGATTATGAAGATAATAGGAAAAAGAAGAAATAGCATGCTTGGTCATCTTATTAGGCACTCCGATTGGATCACCGTGCTAATAGAGGGAAAGGCAGAAAGAAATACAGGAAGAGGAAGACCAAGGATAGAATATCTAGATGCAGTTACGAAGAAGAGGCCTTATCGAAGTATAAAACAGCTCTCCAAGCGAGAGAAAAGTTTTAAAATTTCCATGATGCCCACCAACCTATGGTTGAGGTGAACAAGATGACTGAATTACATGATCGAAAATGTTATTAAGAAGATGGGAAAAGGCTTACGCACAAAAGGTGCGCAGGCCATTTCTACTGACAACCGAAATCATTAAAAAAAAAAAAAAAAAAAAAAATCCCAACTCATTTGCGTAGGCCCCTTTCGTTCACATAATGGATTGATCGTCGCGGTTTCTAGGGAAACTAAGATTGTTTAAAATTTCATAATGAATTCACTAATCAATACGAACACCATAACATAAATCATTGTAGTTCGAAATACGAATTTCTAAGTTTAGACCACCAAACCACAGTTTAGTTTCTGCTTTCAGGGAATACAATACACCAAAATTTTCTTTCACTTACTTGATATTTTCATCGATTCAGTATTACTTACGTTGAATTTCCATGTGTAAACTATGAGATTCGGTACCTGATTTACCAAAATTTGTAAATCATAAGCTGGCACTTTCAAAAAAAGAACTGACCTCACTGCTTCGACCTCCATCACTAAACTGTCATGGCGGATAAGAAATCCCTCCTTACAAAGATGGGGAGTTAATCATACACATTCCTCCACTGTCCATTGAGCGTTTCGTCGCTAAACTAATTACTTACTTCGATTTAGACTATAGACGACCACTAAAACACAGTTCACAATAAATTCAGTAACTCTGACGCAATTTTTCTCACTTTCTGCACATTGATAAAGAGGAACTGAACTTGATGTCCGATCTCCAACACGGTTTTTGGTAAAAGATAAAGAATACCCAAGGGAAGAGAGGTAATTGGTTTCTTTAGTGACGTAACAATACGGATACAGCTAAATCTCAACAGATCGAAGGGTACCAGGCCAATGATAAGATCCTGGCTGAATCTTGACCTAAACTGAGATTTTATTTTCCAATAAAGAATAATTTCTGCCTAAACAAAGGGATATGCCAAGAAGATATCGTGGCCGAATTTCGACACTAAAATTTTGAAGAAGTTACGAAATTAAATTTTGGAGTTTCTTTATGAAGATTCCCTACATCAAAATTCCCTTGAAAATAGCACAAAACCTACAAGAAACAACAAAGTACATTCTTACTGACTAAAATAACTCAATATTATTGATTACATAAGTAAAATTCTAAAAATAATATTACTACACGCATTTTTATGGAATTCCTTCTTAAATACTATAATTTTGACAGAAATAATTAAAGTTATGCAATTGATACTAAAGTATAACAACAAATTTTACATGCCTTCCCCAATTTTCTACTAATCACAACGCAATA
This sequence comes from Thermobia domestica, assembly GCF_964235325.1. Classification (NCBI taxonomy): domain Eukaryota; kingdom Metazoa; phylum Arthropoda; class Insecta; order Zygentoma; family Lepismatidae; genus Thermobia; species Thermobia domestica. The sequence continues at coordinate 146,649,482 of NC_137455.1, read as the reverse complement.
TGAATACTTATACAGATTGTCCAAAAGGTCACGCACCATGATACATTATACTAATCTATAATGTCACACATATGAACCATATATATTCATATATATTACGCGAATCTTCACATCTGGCACTTTCCGATTAAACCAAGGGAAATTTGTATATTTCATAAATGTTCCCCCTTTCCCACTTTGGAGCGAAATTTTCAAAAATGCTGAGCATGTTTTCCCTTATTTTTAGGAAGAGTTCCCTTATTTTTAGTGAAGAGTTGATATGCTGGGTTTTATCCTTCTAACTCCAGGGATTCATGAGATACACAATTATTGGTGAAATTTTTGAAACCATCTTAGAACGGACATTTCCACAAATCCTTCCTTATCTGTTGCTTTCGTGACAAAAGGAGTACTGATTCCAAATTTCACATTAATAGCTATAGTAGTATAGTCTGTCACTTCTACTCTTTTATATAATAGTACCCAGGTATAGATAACGCTCAAACGTTTCCCGATGATTATACACTGCAATCTATATGTAAATCAAAGAAATGTCTGCCAAACACAAGCAGACAATAATATTGTTTTCCGTCTTCCAAAACTACTTTCGCTCACTCGCATATAAGACAATATAAAAGAAACAAAACCTTGCTCCTTCCCTCAAAGCTATATTAGGTATAAAATGTTGGACTAATTTAAATATAAGTAAAAGATGCTCATCATTCATTTTTTCCTTTCTTTAAAATGTTGCAGTAATTAGTACATTTTTTCCGAAACTTTCTAGAAATTACAACCTAACAAACTAACTGAAGTTTTTAAGATGGTCTTCATGCGTACGTTTAAGCATGCGTACGGCGTCAATCGATCTGAAGAGGTATAATTACATCACTTTATCATTTTCTTTTTTCTTTAAGGCCACGCATCTCACTTCGAAAACCTGTTAATTCACTTTTATAACATTTGCAAACGAAGAACTATTTTCTTAATGTTTTTCATGCCTTTGATGGAAACGTCATTAATAAAATACTGTGACTTCGATAGCGATTAGAAACCGTTTAAAGGTGAGATGGGTGGCTTTTGTGTGTGTGTGTGTGTTAAAAAAAAATGTACTTTGAGAAAGGATAGAAAGTTTTACTCAACTTATGCTTTAATTATTACTATAAAGTTTAGAGTAATATAATATTGTTTTCTACTCAACCATACAAATATACAGATACAAATTAAAATATGCACACTACTGAAGAAATTGAAAGTAAACAAGTACAAGTGAAATTTTCCAATAAAATTCTTTTCAAAACGATACCAAAAAAATAAATAAAATAAAATAAAATAAATACGAAAAAGGCAGATTTTAGAAGCCTTATATAATTACATTCATACTCAACTTCGAAAACAATTTATGATTTTATACACATTTTTACCAATTGAGCTATAACAGGAATTTATTTTTATTACACTATTTAGAAAAAAAATCCAAATTCCTTTTTAAATCATATTAGGAAATGGCGAAAATATCAAAAATATTACAGAGCGTAAACTCTAAGTGATATTGCTACACGCAGGACGAGAAAGAGCAGGGGAGTAGTTGTATAACATTCAGCTGTGCATCATATTGGAATGAAGAGTTACATGGGTTAGAAGATTACCAACCAACTGTTTCTCCACTCACTGGGAAAGCGAGTAATAAACTACGACTTACAGAAGATTCAATTGGAGATCACTTACAGATGGTTAAGACCAAGAGGCGGCTCGCGGATAGAATAGCCATATGTGATTTTATGTGAAGAGAAGTTCAATAAGCCCTCTCTTTACGTGAACTGGTGGGCTCTTGAAACTTCACGTACTTCTATCAAAGAAATACCAGACATTCAAATGGAAAGCTAGTCCTACATTCAACACCAGTTTGTTTTCTCTACATCTGTTAAAATTAAAATATCAAGTAATACTTTATACTTTCGACAAAGTGAACACTTCCAAATATCTAGGATTAATATTGATAAACCAAAACCATATACTCTAAAAAAACCACCCGGCTGAAAGCAAGGAATTCGTGTTGTTATTCAGTCGAAACTCTTTTATCTTAGCGAGTTCTGCCAAAGAACCTGAAGCTTAAAATATGCCTGTTCTGCCCATAACTGTGAAGCATTGGTCATTTATTTTGAGGGAAGACTGCAAAGTATTTGAAAGTAAAATCCTCAGGCGAATATTGGGACTCAAGACGGATGGAAATGGGGAAAGGCTGAAGGTGACAAGGATTTACATTATCGTATTATGTAATTTTTGTCTGTAGCCTATAGGTTCACCTCTCAGCCTCTGTGGTGAACAGGGATGTTAAACTCTAGAACAATCATAAAATTAAATTATTTTATCTTGAGGTTGCGTGTTTGTGCGTAAAATTAAGAATGAAACTTAACATTTCCTAAAACAACCAAATACTTTTCATTTCTCTAGTTGTTAATGTGTATTCCTTCTCATAAGAAAATTCATCTTTACTCACAAATATGGCACAATATGCTTTATAAAAAATAAAAATGCCTCAAGTTGTTGAGTTTGGCACGGAAATCAATGTTTTACCAATGTAGAATGTGGTGATGGAAATGGAGACCACTCTTAAGTTTCAAAGAGGCCAAATTGTGCGTCCGCAGTTAGCTGGAGCAAGTACAGAGAAACAGTGACCAAGGTTATGATTGCCTAGAGAACTCATGGTAACACAACATCGGCGAAGAGTAATAGTGGATGGAAGAGAAGACTCAGTGACATGTATCGCCATGCACTTAAAAGGTTTGTCAGCAAGAATCGTAGACAGAATACGGTTAAAGTGACAACCGAACTCAGCTTATTGCGACAATCACAGTCCGACGTGAGTTGCATAACTTTAACAAACGCAGTTGGGTCACGATTTCCAAACCACTTACACCGCCAGCAACGCTTTAAAACGAAGAAAATGATGCTGAGAACACGCAGAGTGGACAGCTAATGACTGGAAACGTGTAATGATGCGATGAGTTCTCTTTCACCTTATCTTTAACAAGGGTCCTCTTTCACCTTATCCTTAACAATAGACCATGTTTGTGTGTGACGGAGGCCTTGGAGCTTGGAGCTTGTGTTCCAAACTTTCTCTCCCCTATTGTGAAACATTGGAACTCAGAATCCGACCTAGGATTACACCTCCATTCTCCCTGAACGACTGAGAGCTAACTCCATGAAGAATGATATACAAACAAATATTCCTCTGAAAATCGCTCATTACTTGCATGCCTCTACATGGGGCTCGGATGTGTTAGAACATCGCACACATCTGTTAGGGGCGAGTTCTAGGTAACAATGCTCTAGCCTGTAGGGTGGTCCTCACTGTGAGGAGCCCAGTCTACAGGAAAGGTCTAGGACTTCCTGCAGCAACAATGGACAATGACCAAAACTAGTCGAGATTAAAAAACTTCCCTAACAGGTGAAAACAACGGGAAACGATAGCTCTAACTTTCCCAAGAACAAGCATAAATGAAAATTTTTAAAACTGAATAACTCCAAACGGGTACAGCAACAAACTCTAAATCCTATACTAAAAAAAGCAGTCAGTTCCACGAATTTGCAGGGAAAAAGAAATTGGCTTAGTTATTAACAGATAACACAAATTGGAGCGAGAGATTGAACGATTGGAAGTACACGTAATAGAGATCAGCGAAGTAAATTAGAAGGAACAAGATGATTTTTAGTCAGGTGAATATAAAATTGCCATGGGTGCAGAAAACAGGTCATTTGAGCTGGACTCATAATAAATAAGAAGATAGAACGACAAGTAAAAAGTTACAACATAGTGGATGACATAGTCAAAGAAGTAAAACTAGCTACCAGTCCAAGACATATGACTATCATCCAGGTATGTGTGCCAACCACAGCGCACGATGATTAAATAGCGCAAGCTTATGAAGATACGGAAAACATCGAGAAAGATGTAAAATAATAATAATAATAATAATAATAATAATAATAATAATAATAATAATAATAATAATAATAATAATAATAATAATAATAATAATAATAATAATAATAATAAACTTATTCTGGTAGGAGAATGGAGTGAGATTATAGAAGATGCAGAAGGGAAAACAGCAGAAAGTACGGAATAAGAAAGGGCAGCGAAAGACGAGAAAGACTAACTGAATTTTGTACAAAGAACAAACTAGTAGTTGCAAATACTTTGTTTACGGAAATGAGAAGGATTTATAAGTAGAAAACTCCAGGACATAAAAAGAGATACCAGACAGATTACATACTCATTAAGGAAAAGTTTCAGAAACCAAATTAAGACCAAACCACAATTTAGTCAAGATGAAGAGTGGGAAAATAGAAGAAAATGGAAGAATTGATATAAGAAAGCTGAACACCAAAGAAATTCAAGAAAGTTTTGCAGAGAGATAGTAGAGAAGATAACGCAAGACCCGACGAAGAAAGAAATTAACCAGGAATCGTAATTCATAAAAACTCGTCTAATTACTACCACAAAGGAAGTATTAAATCACGAAGAGAAAATGACAAAAAACCATCAAGAAATTTCTGGGATTAATGGATGAGAAAAAGAAATTGAAGAATATTTAGAGGCTAAAGAGCAGTATAAAAAATAAGAAATGAGATTATTCGAAAATGAACACTTGTGCATGAGTGGGGAAAACAACAATGTGAAGTAGAAGATCATTTGACACAGGAAGAGTAGAAGTCACTTCGAACCACGGAAATGAAAAGACCAATACTGAAAGATAAAGAAGGAAGACGTATGACTTAAGCCAGAGATAACATATGGAAGGAACATTTAAAAAGGTTCTATGGAAGAGACAGGTAATTAGAGAAAACATGGAGGAAGTAGAAGAAGCAAGAGGAGACTTCATACATCTGAGTACGACAAAGCATTACATGGTCTAAAACATGAAAACGCTCTACGTGTAGATGAAAAACCAAAAGAAATCACACGAAGTGCGAGACAGCAAGTTCAAAACAGATTGTATAAATTAGTTAATAACGTTTGCGAAACGCTGATGGTGCCTCAAACTTTCCGAAGAGCATGACAGCGACAAAAACAGTAGGTGCTGACAAGTGTGAAAATCACAGAATGATAAGCTTGCTTACACACGTTTCAAAGATCCTGACAAAAGTAATCTATGGAAGATTGGAATCTAAGATAGAAGAAGTACTAGAAGATGACCAGTTTGGTTTCAGAAAGAAAACCAGAACAAGGGAGGAGCATTGCTAGAGAAAAGAATTCCAGTGGGAAAAGCAACTGATGTAACATTTTTGAACTTGCAGAAAACGTTCGATAATGTAGAATGGAACAAAATATTCAAGATTCTGAAAGCAGCAGCAATAAACAGTAAGAAGAAAAGAATAATATTTAACCTCTACAAAGAACAGAAGACAACAATTAAGCCAGAATGAGTAAGAGAGAGAAAGAAAAAGCAGGAATTCAGAAAAGATGAGGCAAGTATGACTCATTGCCAGCAATTTTACTAAAGAAGCAATAAAAGAAATCAAGAATACCCACATTTTAGGAATAAATATTCATGGACATAAAATACTTACGCTTAGATTTGCAGACAATATCATGATGTTGGCAGATAGTGAAAAGAAATTAGATGAGGTAGGTCTAAATGAAATACAGAACCAAGTAATACAAGATATAGAGAAGAAAAAGTACATGGAAAATGACAAGTCAAACAAGATAGGAAAGAGGAAAAAGCTGTGTCAAACCAATCGAAAGACTGCTGATCTGAGAAGATGATGTTTCAATTCTAAGAAGGAAATGAGCTGTTGCGCAGCAGGCTAATGGTGGTCCCATACCGTATTTATCATGTAAGTTGCATTTTCTTGACATGTTTCCATTATTGTGATAACCATCTGCATGTCTTGGGTGCAATGCAGAGATCATAAGTTTTAAGCTTGGTAATCTTTCTCACAACTATAGGAATGCATATCTACTACTTACCTAATAAATGTGCAACGGATTCGTTTATTTCCACGCCTCGTGCTATCCAATGTTTTGTTCTTTCATAGTTGAATGCTACTAATAATTCATTCCTTTCATTTGGAAGTGGGTCGTATGTTCCAACCTGCTCGATCACTTGACGATGCAACCCTTTTCGCTTCTGCAAACAAAAAGAGACAACGCAACATGTAGTGTGTGTTAGAGGAAATACCCACATTCGTCTAAGGTAAAATATTAAAAGCCTGAGTGTGCTATTAGAAACTTTAAAAATCAAAATTTAGCTCTACAATTGAACATTAAATATTTATTCAGCTTTAATAATCATCACTACTCTGAAACAAAAAAAAGCTGTGAATGCAATATTTACTTACCTCCATTACAACTATGTGGTAAAACGGTCTATTCGTACAGCCATGTCTAATAAGCCTTATAACTTTCTCAGAGAATTTTGAATATCGAGCTCCACCGCTGGCAGGAAACATACTCGTTTCTTTGCGTGTGTTAGTCTGTGAACGAAAATGAGATATAAACGTATTAGAGATCTGATTAATTTCGTATAGAAACTACCAACATTCAGACACAGTATCAGATTATTCTCTGTCAGTTCAATCAAGCATCTATGTCATATCCTTGGACTTAACTAAAACTGACATCTAAAAGACTTTTATACAAATCATTACTCATCAAAAAACATTTCTTGAATTATGATCTGTGGAATATGGCAGTGCGGATGTGACCCATATCTAGCCAATGCACCTCAGAACTAATTCAATACTACAGTCCGAGATAACTTACTCGGCAATTTTGAATTTACAATCACACCCTAGTAAGCTTACACATCCAAGATGGTACAGTGGCTAGCGCGCTCTCCTTTGGTGCACGGGGTCTCGGCTTCGATTCCTGGTAGGAGAGCATTATAATTTGAACGAACTATAACTGTTTGAAAAAATGAAATCTTTGAGTTTTACGTCCCACGATTATACCGGTTAGGCTAAAGGAGACGGTGTTGATGAGTAATGAATGAAATGGTGGAATGAAGAAAGTGGGAGGAAACGGGAGAACCCCGAGAAAACCCAAGCACACGGTGTTTGTCCACCACAAAGTTCACTTGGCGGGGGCTGGGATCGAACCCGGGACCCCAAGCATCAGAGGTGAACGCTCTACCACTGAGCCACCGCGTTTGGAGCTCTTAACCCAGAGTTTGGAGCTCTTAAAGTAACTCTAAGTAGCAGTATCACACCTTCCCCTCCCAGAAGTCCGTCCTGGATCCGCCCCTGCGTAGCACCACCCTGTACCCTGTTGAAGGTCCATGTGGAAGCATAAACAGCACTTCAACTTTATGTAATTCATGATTTATTCCAGAGTTGGCTGGTTTAAACCAGCTGTTTTTTATTTTTAAAAAAACTGGTTTAAACTAATCGTAAAAGTTTGTGTTCGTAAAATCTTGATGAACACACATTTGTGGATTATCACGTGTCACTCCCGCCATATTATTCGTATTATATTCAGACCTAAATTCCCCATTCATTTCTCAAAGAGATTATACTACAAAAGCAACTTTTTTAAAAATAAATTTATGAATGTTTCTTTTGTGATTTTTTATGGTTTATTATTGTTATGCAATTGCAATCAAAGAAAAATTCTAAATATTGTTTCATTTTAATAATAATTACTATTGATAAAATATATTGAAATACCGTACTTTTTTTGGGAGGGGGTCAAACAAACCCCACGAAAGGCATTTATTGAAATTAGAAGTATCTTTGATATCTATTTATGTGTAAATGGGTCAGAGCCAAAGTGGATCAAAATAATTCTTATCTTTATTCACTTTTCTTACTGGTATGCAAATTAAGTCGTCGTATTTCTTTAACTTGGACTAATAAAAGTCGTAGTGAACTAACTTCGACTTCGCGGTGGCTCAGTGGTAGAGTGTTCATCTCCGGTGCTTGGCGTTCCTGGTTCGATTACAGCTCGCGCCCTGTGGACTTTTTGGTGAACAAACACCGTGCTCGTGGGTTTTCTCACGGTTCTCCCGTTTTCTCCCACTTTCTTCATTCCACAATTTCACTCATCTCTCATCATCACCGTCTCCTTTAGCCTAACCGGTATAATCGTGGGACGTAAAACTTAAAGATTTCATTTTATTTACTAACTTGGACTTAATTAGTTCTTCTGTACTCTGCAGTATTTTGAAATTATCCATATGTAATTCTATATAATGGTTTCACTTGTGCAACTGTTCATCTTTTTGTCCTTCTCAAATGACTCTTGACAATTAGACAATTATATTAAAAGTATGTAAAGATCAGTACAGCGTATCAGAAGTCCTTCGTGAGTGAGTTGGCAGACGTATTGCATTTGTGGCCAATTAGTCCCGGTTTCAAGTTCAAATGGAGGACAATTTGTTTCGGATGTAAGTCGAGAAACGGTTTGGATTCCGTGTTAAGCTTATGTGACCCCTTCCAGCATAACCCGGTTGTTGCATAATAACACCAAGATGAAACAAACTTATTTCTATCTATATGTTATACAGTGTTGGGCAAAATCAATTGAAATCAATTGCAATTGATTTCAATTGCAATTGATTTCAATTTGTAATTGACAATTAATTTCAATTGCAATTGAATTCAATCATAAAATTTGCAATTAAATTTTCGTCAATTGTTAATTGTTAATTGGTCACCAGGTAATTGAAACTTTCAATTGTTAATTGTCAATTGCAAAGGGTGCAATTGAAACATTCAATTGTTAATTGCAATTGACAATTGAAACTTGTAATTGTTAATTGTAATTGTTAATTGCAATTGAAATCAGCAATTAAAACTGAAGATAAGAAGATGTGTGTATATTGTATTGTCCACTTGTTACTGTTTTACATATTTCAAATAAGGTACTTATAAGAAATGCTGGATACCTACCATCCCTTTCCCCCCCTGGGGAGAAAACCGTGAAACTAAGTATTTTTTAAATATATTATGTTTATGGTTCTATCCCCCTCGAAAGAACTCTATATGCCCGTCATGCATACAATAGGAATGAGCACGAGCGAGTTCGAGCGAGCTTTCTTTAAAACTCGACTCGACTCGAAGCAGACATCTTTGAGTTCGACTCGAGACCTCGGCTCGAAAAATTTCCCCCAACTAGACTCGAATTCGGATCGAGTTTCCAGTCGAGTACTTTGTGTAGTTTCAAGTACTACTATCTTCAAGTATCCTATATAGACAATATAATTATCAATGATACTACTACTACTACTATAACTAATTATTATTATAACACCGTGTACCTGTATAAACATGGAATATAGGCGGTTTGTATCGGAATACTAAAAATTAGTTGACTGTCGATCTCGGTAGTCAAGAAATCTTCAGGAGGCAAGGACATCGGTCATGAGGTTCTTGGTTTGAGTTCAGGAGGAGCAAGTATTCGGGCTCGAGCCAAAAATTGTTAGAAGTTATGGGACTAGAGCCAAACATGTTTAAAACTGCTCGACCCGGGTTTAGGGTTGTCAACGACTCAATCGGCTCGCTCACAGCTCATTCACTTATCGAGCCGAACCGAGAAGTGAGCCGAGCCAACAGCTCATCCAACCGAGCCAGCTCGAGTCGATGGCTTACACGAGCCGAACCGAACCGAGCTGATTGCTTACCCCAACAGAGCCGGTTCGAGGCATTGGTTTAGTTAAGCTGACTCGAACCCAGCCTATGGACTCGTTTCAACGGAGCTGGTTCGAGCCATTGGCTCCAATCGAGCCGAGTCGATAACTCGTCTTTACCGAGCCGGTTCAAGCAATTGGCTCAATTGAGCCCAGTCGATGGGTAATCCCAACCAAGCCAGCTCAAGCTGTATGCTCAGTTGAACCGAGCCGGGCCGGTTGACATCACTATCCGGTTGGGCTTCTACTTTGGTTAAAAAATTGGACCGTGCAGTTCTCAGCCTTGATGGTAAGAACTACAAAAAATGATATGAAATCTTTAGTTTTACGTCCCACGCTTATGCCGGTTAGGCTAAAGGAGACGGTGATGATGAGAAATGAATGAAATGAAGAAAGTGGGAGAAAACGGAAGAACCCCGAGAAAATCCACGAGCACGGTGTTTGTTCCCCACAAAGTCCAAACTGCGCGAGCTGGGATCGAACCAGGGACCTCAAACACCGGAGGTGAACGCTCTACCACTGACCCACCGCGCCCCCTGGTAAGAAATACAGTATATACTTATATTGGTGCTCACGGCGTCATTAACTTGTTCCACCACCAACGAATTTCGAGGTACTTTGTTTTGCATCTTTTGTGCGTGTTTTGTGTCGGTTTGTGCGCCTATTCCCACATTTTGTGCATCACCGGAAGTGGGTCAAAATGGGCCTACAAATATGGCGGAACAAATTATTGCTGTTCCGCCACCATTGAATTTCGAGGTCGTTTCCTTCACATCGTTTTGTCCCGTTTTGTGCGTCTACTTCCGTTTTGTGCGTCATGGGAAGTGGGTTAAAATGAGTCCCGAAGGTGGGACGAAAATGACCAAGAGTTCCGCCACTATTGAATCTCGAGGTCGTTATGTTCACATCGCGTACCCTTTTGTGCGTCTATTTCGACGTTTTGTGCGTCACTGGAAGACGGTCAAAATGGGCCTCAAAAGTGGGACGAAATTGACCCACTGCTCCTCCACTACCGAATTTTGAGGTTCTTCCTTTCGCATCGACTAGTGAATGTTTCGTGCCGTTTCGTGCCCTTATTTCCACGTTTTGTGCGTCACCGGAAGTGGGTCAAAATGGGCTTCCAAGACGGGCCGAAAATGACCGAGTTCCGCTACTATCGAATTTCGAGGTCGTTAATTTCACAATTCGTTACCCTTTTGTGCGCCTATTTCGACGTTTTGTGCGTCACTGGAAGACGGTCAAAATGGGCCTCGAAGGTGGGACGAAAATGACCCACTGCTCCGCCACTACCGAATTTCGAGGTCCTTCCTTTTGCATCGACAATTTTCGTGCTGTTTCGTGACCCCATTTCCACGTTTTGTGCGTCACTGGAAGACGGTCAAAATGGGCTTCCAAGATGGGACGAAAATGACCCACTGTTCCGCCACTATCGAATTTCGAGGTCGTTAGTTTCACATCGCGTACCCTTTTGTGCGCGTATTTCAACGTTTTGTGCGTCACTGGAAGACGGTCAAAATGGGCCTCGAATGTGAGACGAAAATGACCCGCTGCTCCGCCACTACCAAATTTCGTGGTCCTTCCTTTCGCATCGACTAGTGAATGTTTCGTGCCATTTCGTGCCCTTATTTCCACGTTTTGCGCGTCACCAGAAGTGTGTCAAAATGGGCCTCCAAAGTGTGACCAAAATGACCCATTGTTCCGACACTATCGAATTTCTAGGTCGTTTCTTTCGCATCGTTTAGTGTCTATTTTTTAAAAAAAGTTTTCTGTACCTACTTCCTCGTCTTGTGCGTCACCGGAAGTGAGTTAAACAGGCCTTTAAAGTGGGAGTTAAATGGCTCACTGTTCCGCCACTATCGAATTTTGGGGTTGGTTCTTTCGCATCGTTTAGTGCCTGTTTTGTACGTTTTGTGCGTCACCAGAAGTGTGTCAAAATGGGCTTCCAAACTGTGACGAAAATGACCCACTTCTCCGTCACTACCGAATTTCGTGGTCCTTCCTTTCGCATCGACTAGTGAAAGTTTCGTGCCGTTTCGTGCCCTTATTTCCACGTTTTGCGCGTCACCAGAAGTGTGTCAAAATGGGCCTCCAAAGTGACGAATATGACTCACACCTCCGCCACTACCGAATTTCGAGGTCCTTCCTTTCGCATTGACTAGTGCCTGTTGTGTTACGTTTTGTGCCCCTATTTCCACGTTTTGTTCGTCACCAGAAGTGTGTCAAGATGAGCCTCCAAGGTGTGATGAAAATGACCCACTGTTCCGACACTATCGAATTTCTAGATCGTTACTTTCCTATCGTTTAGTGCCTTTTTTAAAAAGTTTTCTGCACCTATTTCTCGTCTTGTGCATCACCCGAGGTGAGTTAAACGGGGTTTTAAAGTGGAAGTTAAATGGCTTACTGTTCCGCCACTATCGAATTTCGGGGTTGGTTCTTTCGCATCGTTTAGTGTGTATTTTGTACCGTTCTGTTCGCCTACTTCCACGTTTTGAGCATCACCAGAAATGCGTCAAAATGGTCCATCAATGTGTGAGGAAATAGAGCCATTGTTCCGCCACTATCGAATTTGGAGGTCGTTTCTTTCGCATAGTATAGTGCCTGCTTTGTATTGTTTTGTGCTCCTATTTCCACTTTAGTGCGACAACGAAAATGGGTCAAAAGGGCCTACAAGTATAGCGGAATAACACTGTCCGTCACCATCGAATGTCGAGGTCGTTTTCTTTACATTTTTTATGCATTTGTGTCGCTTTGTGCATCAGTGGGAGAGGGTCAAAATGGACCTTGAAAGTGGAATGGATATGTCTTTTTCTGCCACATTGGTAGGTCGTCTTTGACCCACTTTCGTTGGCCTACAAAACGTGAAAATATGCGCAGAAACGGTAAAAACATGCACTAAACAATGCGAAAAAGCGACCTTGAAATTCGATACTGGTGGGAGAGTGGATCATTTTTCTTCCCACTTTGAATGCCCATTTTGACCCACTACCATTGATTCACAAAACGTGGAAATAGGCTTACAAAACGGTAGAAAACACGCACAAGATGATGTGAAGGAAACGACCTCGAAATCGTTCCTGTTCCAGCATTAACTTGTTCCGCCATATTTGTAGGATAACATTGACCCATTTCCGGTGACGCAGAAAACGAGGAAATAGGCGCACAAAAGACACAAAAAATTTCCATGTAATTAAGCTAAATTTCCATTTAAGTTTGTAAGCTTAATTATATGGAAAATTTTACACATTTTTCCTTTACGTTGGTCTACTTTACGTTGATTTGGGACTTTTAAATTTTATTCAGTTTTCCACTGAAAAGTATTTATAATTCAACAAGGAAATAATTATTAATTATAATTATAATTATTATCTATATAATTGAATTCATTGTAATTTGTTCCATAACAAACACTTTACCATTTCGTACTAGCTGTTATGCCCGTTCTTCGCACGGATCAGATAAAATATCAATGTAAACAAACTGAACAACGGGAGAACAATTAAGAAACATTTCTAAAATTGGATATATTTTGTGTGAATATATATCCAACAACGTACATGTGTTTTCATTGGGAAGGACGATGGGGGCTGAATTTCAATGTAAACACTATCGGGGGTGTCACTATACGTCTGAGCAACCCCAATAAATATGGATTCGACACAAATTCTACTACTTTTACATGTCCCGGTGAACCCCCCCTCAGACCCCCTTGGTTCGTATTGTGAAAAAATCTCCTCTGGCCCCCACCAACACCCAACCAATACCGCGAAAACTATGAATGTGACACTAACATCTGCCATTTTCTACTACTTTTTACATATCCCGGTAAAAGTCCCTATAATCCTCTGGTTCCAATTTTGAAAAAAACAATGCCTCTGGCCCACAGCCGATGGGGGCTGTATTTGGAAGTCAACGCCTGTGGAAGTATCACCATTCATCTCAGCGACAGCGAAAACTATGGATTTGACACTAATATCGGTCACTTTCCATTATTTTTACATGTCTCGCAATTCCCCACCCCCGGTGACTTCCGGCCCGCATACAATGGTGGCTAAATTTGAAAATCATCGCTAATGAAAGTAACACCATTGATATCAGCAACCGCGAAAACTATGAATTTGACACTAATATCGGTCATTTTGGATTACTTTTACGTTTCGGTATCCCCCCCCTTGTTGACCCACGGCCCGCAGCCGAATACGGTGAATTTGGAAGTTAATGCGATCGGAGTTTCACCATTGATCTCAGTGACAGCGAAAACTATAAAATCGACACTGATATCGTGCATTTTCTACTACTTTTACATGTCCCGGTAAACGCCCCCCTGAGACCCCCTGGTTCGAATTTTGTCGAAAACGCTTTGTCTTGGTGTGGGACCTGGACCAAGGTATCTTTGACCAAAATTTGGTAACTCTCGGTCGACTTTTCTGGTCCCCAGGCCGGTCCCGGTAAACGTCCCCTGGGGACCCCCTAGTAAGAAATTTAAAAAAAACTCTTCGTCTTGGTCTGGGGCCTACCGTGACCAAATTTTGAAGTTTCGGTCCACTCGTCTCGTCCACAGCCCCCACAAAGATAGACAGACAGACACACGAACAAACTCTTTTTTATTTATATTAGAAAGGTCAGATCCGCCGTTATTGTATTAGTGCGGTGCTTAAGCGATTGATCGTAGAAATTCAAACTCCGATGAGTGATAATTTTATAGGCTTGTTTTATTACAAGTTTAAACTCTTCAGTCAGTAGAGAAGAGGGCGTGAATCATGGGTCAGAGTTGATGACAATGGGTTTTGGTGGGTCTGTGGGTCACAGTGGGTAAGAGTGGTTTATGGTGGGTGGTGGGTCACAGTGGGTCACGGTGGGTTACGACGGGTGGTGAGTCAATTTGTCGTGGCTAAAGTTTTCATTGCCCCACGCCCTCTCTGAACTACAGTGTTGAAAATTAATCAGTGAAAATCAATTGCAATTGATCAATCAATTGAAAGTAATTGCTGTGGAAATCAATTGCAATTGAATCAATTGCCAATTAATTTCAATTGCAATTGAATTACAGAATTCAATTGCAATTACTTTCCACTGCAATTACTTTCAATCAATTGATCAATTGCAATTGATTCTCCTTTTTCAATGGCCAATTGCAATTAACAATTAACCATTACTTATTTCAATTGTTAATTACAATTAACAATTAAATTTACAGATTAATTGTTAATTGTTAATTCAATTGAAATTTGCCCAACACTGATGTTATATAAATACATAGAGCAAAGTATTTAAACCCCCCCAAAAAAACTGGTTTAAACCAAAAAACCGTTTTTTTTTTTCAATAAAAACCATTGTTTTTGCCAACCCTGATTTATTGATAATTCTGCTATGCACCACTCGTTATCATACGTATATGCAAGGGCACCGATCCTGGGGAGGAACCGGGCCTCCCAAAGCTGATGTGAGCCCCCTATTGTATTTATGAATATACAATATTTGGCATAATTTGAATGCAATTTGTCTAAAAACTCTTATATATATATATATATATATATATATATATATATATATATATATATATATATATATATATATATATATATATCTTCTGCATCTGAATGCCCCCCCTCCTTCCCTAAATTTACAGAGAAATTGGCGCCTTTGGGCATATGTATGTAACAAAAGTTTCTTTCTGCAGACTTCTTAAATCTACACTTTGGATTGCAGAAGCTCGATTTTGGGGGAAGCATGAAATTAGTTTATGGTGACCCGTTACTGCCATAAAAACTTCGCCATTTTCCGAAAGCCAAAGGTGACTTCGTTGAATATGAGTTACCGGTCGCATACTTTCCCATTCTTGCTTTTTTTTTTATTTCTTCCGGAAGTTGTCGAATTCAGCTCCAGGCAACAAAACGAGAGTAATACCCCGAGTTTGTACTTGCACTATATTCTCGAATTCTTCTGCGGTTTTAATACTGTGAATCTGTTTCTGTTTAAGGTTATGCCGCGTTACTACATTCTTTACACCCCTTCAGTAGCGTTGCAGAGACGCTAGCATGGCCGGTTTCACTACAAAAACACTGATTTATCGGACCTGTCTGCATCTCGAACATCTGAAAGCGATTTTTAAAGTGGAAATCACCATCACAAATCACTGACACGGTTTGGGAAATTGTAGAAACTTATTTTCACGTATTCGAACCTTTCTCTATAACCTATATTTTAGCTTTTCTTCGAGTATTTTTAGTATCTTGTCTATGGCTATGAGTACAGGAGCTGAATCGTGTTTTTTGTCGTCGCTTATTACAATACTGTCAGTTGTTCCATATTCCGGTGATAACTCTGAATTTCACTTTGCAGAATAACAGTTCAGTTTTCAACGAAGTCCACATGAAGTAAAATAGAATTTGTATCTTGAAATTGTACACGGTGCTTTTCGGTAGCAATTAATTCTCTTTGGATTTTCTTGATGTAGTCGTGAATTACAATTCTTACAGTTAAACCAGCAATGTACGATACGAAAACAGAAAGTGGTACTTTTTTTTTAACGAGATTATTGTTTTCCCATATAGCGTACGTAAAACTTTCATTTTCAACAGAATCAATAATTAAAGACTCCACACTTATTCCTTCCACTCCAGGACATTCACCACATTCTTGAAGACAGCTATCATTTTCTACGGATCATACTACTAAAGGAAATAAGAGCTTCAATACAGGTTGCACCTTTGATTTGTTGCAACGCAGTAGGAGCTAACTTAAAATTTGCACAATACAGAATTCGGATTTGAAGCCCCGCAGGACTCGTTGTTTTCTACCTTTATCACAATTGGGCCAAATCTACTCGGTTTTGGAACCATGAAACGAGTTGGGCCTGTAGCGGTAAAATTCTAAATGCCATTCTTCGCTTGTTTTTGTCATTCTTATTCTGACATTTCGTCGGATTCTGTTTATATTTTCGAAAATTTTGCATTTCTGGGCCGCCATCTACAGAAGTTAATCCCACACCTCTTCCGTACCTTTTACAAATGTCCCCCTAAAATAGAATAGCACCTACCATAGTTACTTGTACCTGTTACTAAATACGGCTAGAACAAGTTCCTTACACGTTCTTTGATACTTTTTTTTTGGGGGGGGAGGTTCTAGATTACTGGTCCCTCATGTAGATTAGCAGCTGGGTAAGTAACGTTCTATTATGTAATCAAACGAAAATCAATAGAAGAAGTGGTGTCAAAGATACTGGACCCCCTTAACGGAACATTGACCCTAAAATTTATACATTTAACTTATACAGTATTGCGGAGCGAGCGTTAGCGAGTGAAGGCGGTTAGAGCCCCGCAGGGCAAGTTTTTTTGTCTTTATTACTGCTCAATGGGAAGGGGGGCTAGTAATCTAGAACCTTGTCCTTTTTTTGTTAAACTCTGTTTCTTAGGATGTGCTACGTGCAGGTTGATTACATGGATCCATACAGAAATGCATTCAAGACATCTTTCTCTCTGTATTTACTTTCAGTACCTTCAGAAATCACTTTTGAGATGTACACTTGCATTCTCCGCTGCAGATTCACTTTAAAAGAACGCCAACCAACCTGTATCCGTATAGTAAAACTGTACTATGTGCTTTTATGAATTTAAATCTGAAACTACCCTATTCTTTCATCTTTATAACTTTTATTTGATCAAATATACATTACCTTATATTAGAGTTAATCTTTCTGTTTTCCCAGTTCATGTCCACAACTTTTTTGTTCTATACTCACCTTCACCTTCACCTATCGAGATGTGTTGCATTATCAGAGTGCAGACATAGCCCCTGTTTCACCCATATCCTTGGAATTGTAAGCGGAGTAACATTGTGTTTGTTGCTTAGTAGGTGTGCTTTGACCTTTTCCGGTGGAAATTGAAAAATGAGAACTGGAATAGTCATTCCCTCTTGTTGTAATATATTAGTGATGTTAATTCCGTTGCCTATGTGGGAAATACAGAGCTAAAATTTTCTAGTGAATTTTTTTTTTTTTTATAACCACCGGAAAATGAAATGTTTAAGAAGACATGATATTATTAATCAGGTAATGATTAAAGTAAATTAAAGGACAAGTCCATTGTCTTGAAAAAAAAAATGATTAAATGTTTCAGGATATCCAAATCATTGTGCGTCAAAATTTGTTTGATGGTGAAGGGTCCATAACCTTAGCGTTTATTTAGCTCTTCCATAACTTTAGTTCTATTTTTAGATAACAAAGGACATTGAAATATGAGATGATTAAGAGTTCCAACCTTTTCGTTGCACCAACAGAGAGGTGAATCTCTCCGATGAATTTTGTACAGAAGATATGGAGTAATTGCAGTGTTGAAACGAAGTCTATAATATAATATGATTTTTGACCGTGACCAAGTGCGAAGTGCATTCCAGCTGGATGATTGCAAATGGTTAGTTTGCCAATAGTATGTTCCTGGTCCACTTCTGATTTTATGTTTCCAAAGGACTGTTTGCTCCGAGATTATCTGGTCAATGTAAACTAAAAAATTGAGAGGTGATAATTTTATATTGGCTGAAATACCAGAATTGCGAGATTTTTTGGATAAATCGTCGACAAATTCATTCGGTTTTATGTCAACATGACTTAGGACGTGGATAAAATCTATGATATGACCCATTTCAATTAATTTTCGATAAATGGATTTTATGTTTAGTACTGTCCAAGTAGATTTAATTGTCCAATGAACAGAAGAAAGTGCTTGTAATACACTGTAGGAATCCGTGCAGATACATGCACGCCGAATATTGTTACGTTGAATGAGTAGTAAGGCTTGTCGTATTCAAACGCTTCACCCTCAAATACTGTAGTGGCAACTGGAAGTTTCAGTTGTTGGATAATATCAAGTTGGGGGACAAAGATAGCTACTCCAACTGGGCTATGTGCAACCTTAGAGGCATCAGTGTAAAGGAATATTGTGTCAGGATGGAATTGATCGAGAAAACTTTGCCAAATATTTTTATTTATGCGATGAGATTGATCTTTAATCTTGGTATCTACATATGAAGGCAGAATAGGTTTTATAATTGTTGTATTTGTTTCATATGCGAAATTATAGCATGGCAGGTTGGGAAGTTTTATTATTTGAGTTTGGAGGTTTTTCAAAAGTAAAAATGCCTTGTATATCCATGGTAACTTAGTAACATATGGTAATTTGGTATTACGGTTCTGTACTTCTAAGGCTCCAAGTTTTTGGATTAGTGGCGAATTCATGATAGCGAGTCGAGATATGATATATTTACAGGCAAGTTTGAGTATTTTAATAGAAAACGGTAGCGTGCCTGTTTCATCCAAAATGGCATTTTTAGGACAAAAGTGGGGTTGGGAAAGTATAATTTTTAAAGTAGTGTACTGAATCGCTGTTAGTGATTTATAGAATTTTGGCATGGTAACAGAATAGATTATACTTCCATAGAGTATCTTGGCTTCAATGCATTGTTGATAAATGGTATATAATGTGTGCGGATGAATGCCCCATTTTTTAGAACTTAAGCTGCGAAGAATGTTCTGTACTTGTTTACATTCTTTTATTACGTGCATTATGTGATTTCCAAGTTAGTTTGTGATTAAGGTATAATCCAAGATATTTGATATTTGTTGTGCTGTGAAGCTGTGTATGAGAGAGTTGAAGAGGAGGGAAGTTAGTGATTTTCTTTTTAGTAAATACTATGTAATTTGTTTTATTCCAGTTAATTTCTAGACCATTGTTCCGGCACCAGGCTGCAATTATTTCCAATGATGACTGCAATTTCTTTCGACCAATATCCAGATCACTTGTAATATAAATGAGTAAGTCATCTGCGAAGAGAGAGGCTGATACAGTACCATTGAGTATTTCCAGTAAGTCTACCATGAAGATATTAAACAGTGTGGGACTAAGCTTGCTACCTTGCATGAGACCAAGAGAAGTTTGCCGAGGAGTGCTATATTTATTATTTATTTTGAGATAAATTTGTCTATTAATGAGTACATTATGAACAAATCTTATGAAAGCGGTAGGGATGTTCATTTTTGCCATTTTAGTTATCAATAAATCCAATTGAACTAGATCATATGCCTGTTTAAGATCAATGCTTATAGCCATGAGATATTTACCATGTTGAAAAGTTGTCCAGATGTCTAAAAGGAATGGACTAAGTGCATCTAAAGTTGATTTGTGTTTTCTAAAGCCTGTCATACTCTATGTCCAATTCTAAGACGACGACTTCTTCTTCATAAATCCTATCGGTTATAACTGGTGCCTTGGACATAAATTGGACATATTACACACGGGTAAAATAGACACAGATGTAGTAACCCAATTTAAAGAGCAGTTGCCAGGCATATGTATTTTACAACCAGATGAATTATCGTTATTAGGGTCTCCGCTCCACGAAGAAGGATATGATCTCCATTTCGAGAAACATATGAATAGTTTCAAAGTAATAACTGAGAGTCTAAAAAATTTACCAAATCACATAGCTTATTTTCTTCTCAAAAATTGCTTCGGCATTCCAAAGCTAACGTACTTTTTAAGAACTGTTCCAACATGGAAAAGACCATCTAAAGTTTTACAGATAGATAATTATTTGAAAAAGGCATTACGGCTAATAATCAACTATTCCCTAAACGAAACTCAATGGACGCAAGCAAGCCTTCCAGCCCGCCTAGAAGGTCTAAACGTACGGAAAGCATCGGACTTGAGTCTACCAGCCTTCCTTTCCTCTTACCATGGGGTGAGTCCATTGGGTTTCGTTTAGGGAATAGTTGATTATTAGCTGTAATGCCTTTTTCAAATAATTATCTATCTGTAAAACTTTAGATGGTCTTTTCCACTAAATCTCCACTACCACTAGTCTCCAATATTTTAATTAGTTCAGTTGACAACATGGATACATCACATGGATGAGGCTTTGGAAATTTGGAAGGGGATCTACGACAGTAAAATTCCTGAGACAAAAGAATTACAAAAAAGTTGGGATGCAATATTATTACAGGAAGTAATAGATAATGAAGTAATTCCTGAAAGTATAATTGACTGTGTGTATGAAAGCTTTACAGAGAAAAGAGACCAGTGCTTGGTTACAAGCCACGCCATCTAAAACAATTGGAACCTTTTTAGATAACAAAGTTTTTTCAAATATGTGTAAGTTTGCGTCTGGGGGTAAATATCTGCCATACATTTACTTGTACATGCCAAAGCAGAATGGATGAAAAAGGGTTACACGCACTAAGTTGTACTAAAAGTGGAGGAAGATTAGTACGCCATGGTGAAATGAACAACATAACAAAACGAATACTGGCGAGCATTGATTTCAAAGCATTTTAGAACCACCAGGAATGTTTCGAGAAGATGGAAAGCGGCCAGATGGAATTACCCTAACTCCATGGAAAATGGGTCAGCGGTTGATATGGGATGTCACATGCGTAGATACCTTTGCACCATCTTACTTGCCATCAACACAAAACGAAGCAGGTAGTGCAGCTGAAGTGGCCTGCAAGAAAAAACACTCCAAATATTCTAAACTGAAAGAAGAGCATCTTTTCGTTACTTTTGCAACTGCAACTATGGGCGTTTTCAGCAAAGAAGCTCACAAATTTTTGAAAGAACTGGGTTCCAATTTGATTACTAAATCAGGCGACGCCAGAAGCCAACAATTTTTAGTACAACGCATTAGCCTAGCTATACAAAGAGGCAATGCAATTAGTAAATTAAGCTCCTTACCTTCACACAAGTTAGAAGAAATCTTTTATCTTAATTGAACATAAATTTCCCCTTATAAATTTTCAAAAATAATTCATTTTGGCGGCTCATTCTTGAAAAATATTTGATGTATACAATATCCATTATTTAACGAATTCATAAGATCATAATGCATAAATAGCTTATATTTTTCATATCTGTAATTTCTTGCTCTGTATCTTCATAATATCATTGTGGCATTGGGGTTTTATATTTCCCATCTAAATGTACTAAAACTCTTTCACCTGTACTCTAAAACTCTTTCTGTGATAGAATTAATTTTCATGTTGTTTCGTAAGCTTTGCCATTTTGTAAAACATATAATTTAACAGGTATTAAAACACAATACAAGCTTACAAGAAAAAAATCATATATTCTACTGTGGTATAAGCCATTTTTCTGGAAAATATATAAACGTTTTATAGGCTACAAGTGTAAAATTCACGTCCAATACTCACGTCAAATGCTAAAGATTCCTAAAGTTAAACCTTTGCACAAAAAGGTAAACTCAATGAAATAGAAAACTATAGACCGATATCATTGCTACCCATTATAGGTAAAATTCTGGAAAAAATAATGTTCAATCGGGTTATGGATTTCATTAGTAAATATTCTATCATATCCAACAAACAACATTGTCTCTTGAAAGGTAAATCTACTGAGACAGCAATTTTTCATTTTCTAGAAAACTGCAGAAAGTTACTGGATGAGAAAAAATTATCTATAGGAATATTTTTAGCTCTAACAAAAGCCATCGATTTAGTAAATCATTATATATTGCTAGAAAAACTTAGTTGCTATGGTATTAGAGGCTTAGCAAATAAATGGTTTGAATCATACCTTAAAGATCGGAAACAAGTAACTGAAATCACAGGAATAGTTAAAAATAAAATTCAAAAATATGTGTCAAGTAAAGAAATTATTAATCGTGGAGTACCACAAGGATCAATTCTAGGACCACTTCTCTTTCTTCTTTATATAAATGATCTTTCTGAAAGTATTAATAGTTCATGTGTGACTTTATATGCATATGATACAAACATAATAGTTAGTGGGAAAGATGAATGCGAATTAGCTTCAAACAGCCAAACGGCAATGAACCAACTTTCAAGTTGGATGAATAAAAATGGCCTAATCATTAATGTAAATAAAACATGTGCCTTAAATTTTAACAATGGTAAAAGTAATCAAGCCAATGCAAAAATAAACATAAATAATAAAACAGTTAAATATGTAGAAATTGCTACCTTTCTCGGAGTTAAAATATCTAATAATTTAAACTGGAGAGGAAGATACGATCCTATTTCCCTCCAATCTTTTAATACACATAGGGCCTTACTACAAAATAGTCTTATAATCAACAAGGAGCTACACATTTATTCTGATTATTTTAAGCAAGCACGGTACGAAAACCGTGAATTTTAATAGTTTACGCTGTACTTCTTAATCTTTTAATACACATTGAAGCGGGTGATTATATATAGAACATGTAAGAAGTAAACTAAGCAAACTATGCTATGCAATTAGATGTGTAAGAGATAAGATTAATGTAACAACAGCTAAGTGTACATATTACTCAAATTTTCATTCTACAATAAAATATGGCTTGATGTTCTGCGGAAATGGACCTAAAAGTATTGCTATCTTTACGCTACAGAAGAAAGTGGTAAAAATACTTGCAGGAGTAAAATGGAACTCTTCTTGCAGAAATATTTTAAGGAACTTGGAATAATGACTCTTCCCTCAATGTATTTGTTTGAAATATTAATGTATTTGAAAAACATAGTAGTGAGTTTATTGTTAACAAATACATTCACAGTTATAACACAAGAAGTATAAACGACAATCACTTGCATGCACATAGAACAAATATATACAATAAATCAGTTACGCACAAAGGTACTCTATTATACAATCTACTTCCATCATGTATAAAAAATCAGGTCCCTGTCAATAGCTTTAGATCTAAACTCAAAAGGTACTTGATAGAACATTGCTTTTATTCGGGTGAAGAATATGTAGAAAATAATTCGTATACGTAAATTTAAATGTATAGTAAGTAAATTAGTGAAACCATAAGAATCTATATGTAATAATAGTATGTATGTTTATGTATACTGGTATATATATAAATGACATGTTCAATTTTGTTGTATGACGATGAACGGATGCAACAAATTATGATTATGATTTGTTCTGGGATCTCTGTAAAATTCGAAGAGCACTTCTTTTCTTCTTTTTTTCGTAAACCTAGCGGTAACATCCTTGGGTTATAACTCCTGCCTTGGACATACATTTTTATAGGCTACAATTTTAAAAAAAGAAAAGAAATAGCCATCCTACTCAAGCATCTTATAAAATATTATAAAATATTTTATAAGATCCTTGATCCTACTCGAGAGTTTGGCCAACACCCTCTTATAATGAGAGCCTACGAACTGATTTGTGAAGTCACTAATCGAAGTCATAATGTCTTCAATGTTAAAAAACAGAAGGATACAAAGGAGCTGAAGGTAAGGCACATTTTTATTCGTAAGATAGTTCATTTAATGTCCAGAGAGGTAAGAGTAATGTATAATTGTAATTCATACGCTATTTCAGAGTTTGCAGTTGAAAACAATCGAAAAAAAATACATTCACTATAAATTTTAGCTCAAAATGAGACTTATCAATGTTAGTTAGGTGTGGATTAAAAAGTACAATATGTCCAAAAGTGAAATATGTCAAGAGATTTCGAATTGATTCCTCGGTACAAACGGATATTGCTGGAAATGAGCTTAATGTAAAGCCGCCAGGTCCCACGTTGGTTTCGGATTATAGTCGTCAAGGAAATGACAATTGGAGATATGGTAATAGAAGAGGACAATACCGAGGAAGCTATGGGTTAGGCCATGGAAAAGGACATACGGAAAGAGTAGCGCTACACAGACATGTAGTAAAAATGAACCAAAGACTTCCTTAGGAACTGGAAATTTGGAACAGCATCCTACCATTTCGTCTGGGTTAAGCAATGCTGCTACTTCGATAAACACCTAGCACAACTAATTGTAAGAAAAGGAAACCAATTCACAAGTAAACAAGCACTTAGGAAACAAACAACAAAATATATGCCTTGTTATGTGGGACCATATATAATCGATAAAATCTTGAGAAATTGTGCCACACTAAAAACTTTAGATCAACAAGCTGCAGGAACTCAGAATTTTCGTACCTTAAAGCAGTATAATTTATCTGATGATATGAAAACTGTTTTATTAGAAAAATATCGAACAAAAGAAAATACATCTTAAATAATGAAAAAAATTACATAAATATAAAATTTTTCAATTTCCAGCAGGGGGTAAACTGTACTGCTCCACTAAAGTGAATTTGTACACTTGTTATATCAATATCATTTAGTATTGTATGGTGATATTCTGTCAGTATCATTTAGTATTTTATGTTGGTGTTCTAGTTTATTTAATTTACATTCATGTTTTAATTGTTTAATTTTATTATAATTTATACCAAGGAGTTAGCTTTTTCTTAATAATCTTGTTTGAAAATTTGGGTGATTCGAGTATAACCGTTGCACCTGAATAAGAAGAGGAAGAAATGTATAATATAATATAATTTATATAATCGAAATATTTTCAATCAAATGGAAAAGTGTAATAATTTCATGAAGTTTAAATTTACGGAATAATCCGTATTTTAGTGTTTTTCGTTTTACAAAGGAAAAGGGACCAGAACTAAATACTAATCTTTAAATAATCTTCAAAGAGCTTCGTAAGTAAAAATAATATAAATATAAGCAGGTTAACAACGATATTTTTACTTTCAGTTCATGTACTCAATTTGGTATTTCGGAAAGAGAAGAAACCAAACAATCATGTGTAGCTAATTATTGTAATCGTTTTCAGGAGGTGAAACCTCCTGAATACAAATTTCCATTAAAATTAAATAGAAACATTCTAAATTTTATGTCCTATTATTATCGATATTTTCCAGGTTTAGGCCTATTTATTTTTAAATCACCAGTTTGGAAATTGTAGTATACGTACTTTTATATCCTACTTAAAAATTCTCCACGGCTATGATAAGTAAAGAAATGCCATATATATATTTATATATATGTATATTTAACATCTTTTAACATCTACAAACGATATAGAGATAATAAAATTATAAATAAATTTTCGAAATATATCAACATGGAGGTTACGTCATTAAGTATGTGACATGATTTGATATAAAGAAGATTTAATTATTACATAACTAATTATAATGAGTCGTCGAAGCTATTTACGCATTAATGAATGGTCCTAATGTTTGCGCTAATGAAAGAGTAAAGATGATTATATGAAATAAATAAAACAGTTATGGTTAAATAAGATGAAGATTAAGGAAGTAGTTAAACAGAACTATAAATGTTATACCTGCCTCCCATGCTGAAAATGTCATTTATATCTCCATATTTTTGTTTAGCACACCGAATGTATATTGGTTGTACCTTATCAAGCTGTTTGAAATTACATCTTATAATGCACCCGTCTATCGGAACATCTTTAGTTGATACGTATACGAATCATGTTTTCTTGTGAAAATAGGAATCTAAATAAAATTTGTTTTAACATTAGCATGACGCAGTATAACCTATTTATGTGTATTTCTGTATTTATTCGTTATTGTCTCCAAAGCAATATCTATGTTTCAAATTTATTTATGAACCATGTTTTCTGTTCACTAATACTTGTGTCAACTACCGTGTCATGTAGATATTGTACGTTGTTTCTATGTCCATAGCACATGTTGAAATAATAACTTACAAAATCATATACGGTATCTGAAGTGTTAAATACTTATAATTCATGACATGTACTAATAAAACTTGTATGTGAATTCTGTTCAATTTGATACGTTATATTCTATTCAATTCTGAGGAGTCGTACATGTTTTCTTTATAAACTTATACTTTAAACGTTCACTATCCGACGGACTAGAGATAAACTTCTTTCCGGAGAACAATCCGGTGGCGATCTATGGGCCGTGTTTGATGTTTCTAGTTCTAACAATTGCAAACAGAGGGCGTCGAACAGAAAATCACCGTTGCGCAACAACTGCCACCTCCAGTCTGATGTAATGTCACACGTCTGTCAACGGTAAGGATGTTTTGGGGCTGCAGACCTGGACATCGGAACCAGCGTTGCGTGACCGGCATTATGGGCAGTGGGGTAGGACAGAGAGTGGCTACCACAGCCAGGATGTTTGGCATCCTTAATTTGTAGCTAAGAACTTGGAAGAAGTCCGTCGAGAAGTTACGACAACATTAGTACGCTCTGAAGAAAAGTTTGGTAAGCAAATGCCGTTTAAACTAAAATAAATTTATTTGTAATGAAAATAAATTTACATAATTAAAGGGGAAGATTGTGTTCACAGGAATAGCCAACTGGAGAAGATATTTTTAAGAAAAAGTGTATAATGGCGTTATGTTCGAAAAGTAAGGACAATGTGGACATGTCAGCCGAAGAGATAAATATGTCGCAAGATGGAAAGGCCATTCAATGTGATGAATGCCAAGGCTGGTTTCATCTTTCGCGTGTTGGAATTCCTGATGATCAATATGATCATCCTAGTGAAGAAAGTGTTAGATTGTTTTGTCCGAAATGTAGAGTAACTGATGTTGCAGAAGGAGATAGTTTGAAATTAGGAACAGAGAAAGAAACACATGTAATGAGTACGGAAGTTGAAAATTCTATGGAGAACCAGAATGTTGTCGTTGCACACAAAACTGGAAATGAAAATGAAGAAGTGGATGACAATCTAATTATAGGAGATGAGACAGAAAGTGGTAATACAAATGATAATAATGGAAAATCAAAGGAAGCTTTGAACTCAAATCCAGACGACATCCTTAAGTTGATATTACAACAGTTTACTGAATTGAAGTGTGATGTTAACTCAAAGTTTAACAAAGTAGTGGATATAAACAATGACTTGAAAAGAGAGTTGAAAGAGGATATTAGGAAACTGAGGGAAGAGATTCGAGGACATATGGACCAGACAGTACAACGATTGGATGGTGAAATCCGAGATATTAAACAAAGAGAAGAAGAACGCACTCATCGTATTGAGAACACTGAAAGGAAGCTGGAAGATATCGTAGAGTATCAGGGCGTTTCCGAGTCAAGATTGGAGAATCTAATATAGGAAAACGAAGACATAAAGAAAGTAGTTTCCCGGAATTCAGATGATATGAGAAAATTAGAGAATGAAATGAAGACGAGGTTTCAAAAGATTGAGAAAGAAGTGAAATTACTCACAAATGATCATGCTTCAATTGTAGTTCAACCGAGTGTCACAACCACTAACAGAATAGTTCAACCGAGTGTCACAACCACTAACACATTAGTTACTAGTACAATTAGTAATACTTTGAGTACCTTTAAGCCTATTGTCAGCCCAACCTTGTGTCCAAATGTAAACCACGATCCTAGCTATCAAACGATAAATTATAGTAATGCTACTTCACCACCAATTAATAACAAAGATACGCCAGTCGCTAATACGTCGAATTCAGAGCACGTGTCGGAAAACATGAGGTTGATATCAAGTAATAATCAAAATAATCCCGGAATTAATACCTCATCTGCTTGCTTAAATAACATCAAATATAAAGATTTACGTGATTTTCCGCGATTTAATGGCCAGAATTCCGGAGCTGCAAAATCATTTCTAGAGGAGTTAACGGAAACAATTGAATTGTTTGAGCTACATGAGAAAGAGAAGCTAGTCATAACACAACGATGCTTAACAAAAAGTGCAGGCGCTTGGTTCAGAAGCTTACGCCAGGAATTTAATACTTACGAGGATTTTGTCAAAGCATTTAGGCGACAGTATTTATCACCTCGTCTAGAGCGCGCCCATAAAAGACAACTCCAACACATGCATTATGACAAGTCAAGATATGCCCCAGTTTCTGATTTCGCGTGGGATCTTGTTGAGCGATATCAGAGTATTTCGAGTACTCCTGATGATGCCGAGCTTATGGACCTAGTTTTAAACAGCATACCACCAGCTGATGCGAAAATTTTACGAGCGACACCAAGTAAGAATTTGGATGACTTAATGCTGAGATTAACAGATATAGAAGAAGTAGATGATAATACTTTCGACTCGTTTAGTAGGTACAGTCACAACCGAGAGAACAAAAGACCTTTCCTTCGATCTCCAAAAGTGAAATATGTCAAGAGATTTCGAATTGATTCCTCGGTACAAACGGATATTGCTGGAAATGGGCTTAATGTAAAGCCGCTAGGTCCCACGTTGGTTTCGGATTATAGTTGTCAAGGAAATGACAATTGGAGATATGGTAATAGAAGAGGACAATACCGAGGAAGCTATGGGTTAGGCCATGGAAAAGGACATACGGAAAGAATAGCGCTACACAGACATGTAGTACAAATGAACCAAAGACCCTTAGGAACTGGAAATTTGGAACAGCATCCTACCATTTCGTCTGGGTTAAGCAATGCTGCTACTTCGATAAACACCTAGCACAACTAATTGTAAAAAAAGGAAACCAATTCACAAGTAAACAAGCACTTAGGAAACAAACAACAAAATATATGCCTTGTTATGTGGGACCATATATAATCGATAAAATCTTGAGAAATTGTGCCACACTAAAAACTTTAGATCAACAAGCTGCAGGAACTCAGAATTTTCGTACCTTAAAGCAGTATAATTTATCTGATGATATGAAAACTGTTTTATTAGAAAAATATCGAACAAAAGAAAATACATCTTAAATAATGAAAAAAATTACATAAATATAAAATTTTTCAATTTCCAGCAGGGGGTAAACTGTACTGCTCCACTAAAGTGAATTTGTACACTTGTTATATCAATATCATTTAGTATTGTATGGTGATATTCTGTCAGTATCATTTAGTATTTTATGTTGGTGTTCTAGTTTATTTAATTTACTTTCATGTTTTAATTGTTTAATTTTATTATAATTTATACCAAGGAGTTAGCTTTTTCTTAATAATCTTGTTTGAAAATTTGGGTGATTCGAGTATAACCGTTGCACCTGAATAAGAAGAGGAAGAAATATATAATATAATATAATTTATATAATCGAAATATTTTCAATCAAATGGAAAAGTGTAATAATTTCATGAAGTTTAAATTTACGGAATAATCCGTATTTTAGTGTTTTTCGTTTTACAAAGGAAAAGGGACCAGAACTAAATACTAATCTTTAAATAATCTTCAAAGAGCTTCGTAAGTAAAAATAATATAAATATAAGCAGGTTAACAATGATATTTTTACTTTCAGTTCATGTACTCAATTTGGTATTTCGGAAAGAGAAGAAACCAAACAATCATGTGTAGCTAATTATTGTAATCGTTTTCAGGAGGTGAAACCTCCTGAATACAAATTTCCCCTAAAATTAAATAGAAACATTCTAAATTTTATGTCCTATTATTATCGATATTTTCCAGGTTTAGGCCTATTTATTTTTAAATCACCAGTTTGGAAATTGTAGTATACGTACTTTTATATCCTACTTAAAAATTCTCCACGGCTATGATAAGTAAAGAAATGCCATATATATATTTATATATATGTATATTTAACATCTTTTAACATCTACAAACGATATGGAGATAATAAAATTATAAATAAATTATCGAAATATATCAACATGGAGGTTACGTCATTAAGTATGTGACATGATTTGATATAAAGAAGATTTAATTATTACATAACTAATTATAATGAGTCGTCGAAGCTATTTACGCATTAATGAATGGTCCTAATGTTTGCGCTAATGAAAGAGTAAAGATGATTATATGAAATAATTTAAATAAAACAGTTATGGTTAAATAAGATGAAGATTAAGGAAGTAGTTAAACAGAACTATAAATGTTATACCTGCCTCCCATGCTGAAAATGTCATTTATATCTCCATATTTTTGTTTAGCACACCGAATGTATATTGGTTGTACCTTATCAAGCTGTTTGAAATTACATCTTATAATGCACCCGTCTATCGGAACATCTTTAGTTGATACGTATACGAATCATGTTTTCTTGTGAAAATAGGAATCTAAATAAAATTTGTTTTAACATTAGCATGACGCAGTATAACTTATTTATGTGTATTTCTGTATTTATTCGTTATTGTCTCCAAAGCAATATCTATGTTTCAAATTTATTTATGAACCATGTTTTCTGTTCACTAATACTTGTGTCAACTACCGTGTCATGTAGATATTGTACGTTGTTTCTATGTCCATAGCACATGTTGAAATAACTTACAAAATCATATACGGTATCTGAAGTGTTAAATACTTATAATTCATGACATGTACTAATAAAAACTTATATGTGAATTCTGTTCAATTTGATACGTTATATTCTATTCAATTCTGATGAGTCGTACATGTTTTCTTTATAAACTTATACTTTAAACGTTCACTATCCGACGGACTAGAGATAAACTTCTTTCCGGAGAACAATCCGGTGGCGATCTATGGGCCGTATTTGATGTTTCTAGTTCTAACAATTGCAAACAGAGGGCGTCGAACAGAAAATCACCGTTGCGCAACAACTGCCACCTCCAGTCTGATGTAATGTCACACGTCTGTCAACGGTAAGGATGTTTTGGGGCTGCAGACCTGGACATCGGAACCAGCGTTGCGTGACCGGCATTATGGGCAGTGGGGTAGGACAGAGAGTGGCTACCACAGCCAGGATGTTTGGCATCCTTAATTTGTAGCTAAGAACTTGGAAGAAGTCCGTCGAGAAGTTACGACAACATTAGTACGCTCTGAAGAAAAGTTTGGTAAGCAAATGCCGTTTAAACTAAAATAAATTTATTTGTAATGAAAATAAATTTACATAATTAAAGGGGAAAATTGTGTTCAGAGGAATAGCTAACTGTAAAAGATTTTTAAGAAAAAGTGTATAATGGCGTTATGTTCGAAAAGTAAGGACAATGTGGACATGTCAGCCGAACAGATAAATATGTCGCAAGATGGAAAGGCCATTCAATGTGATGAATGCCAAGGCTGGTTTCATTTTTCGCGTGTTGGAATTCCTGATGATCAATATGATCATCTTAGTGAAGAAAGTGTTAGATTGTTTTGTCCGAAATGTAGAGTAACTGATGTTGCAAAAGGAGATAGTTTGAAATTAGGAACAGAGAAAGAAACACATGTAATGAGTACGGAAGTTGAAAATTCTATGGAGAACCAGAATGTTGTCGTTGCACACAAAACTGGAAATGAAAATGAAGAATTGGATGACAATCTAATTATAGGAGATGAGACAGAAAGTGGTAATACAAATGATAATAATGGAAAATCAAAGGAAGCTTTGAACTCAAATCCAGACGACATCCTTAAGTTGATATTACAACAGTTTACTGAATTGAAGTGTGATGTTAACTCAAAGTTTAACAAAGTAGTGGATATAAACAATGACTTGAAAAGAGAGTTGAAAGAGGATATTAGGAAACTGAGGGAAGAGATTCGAGGACATATGGACCAGACAGTACAACGATTGGATGGTGAAATCCGATATATTAAACAAAGAGAAGAAGAACGCACTCATCGTATTGAGAACACTGAAAGGAAGCTGGAAGATATCGTAGAGTATCAGGGCGTTTCCGAGTCAAGATTGGAGAATCTAATATAGGAAAACGAAGACATAAAGAAAGTAGTTTCCCAGAATTCAGATGATATGAGAAAATTAGAGGATGAAATGAAGACGAGGTTTCAAAAGATTGAGAAAGAAGTGAAATTACTCACAAATGATCATGCTTCAATTGTAGTTCAACCGAGTGTCACAACCACTAACAGAATAGTTCAACCGAGTGTCACAACCACTAACACATTAGTTACTAGTACAATTAGTAATACTTTGAGTACCTTTAAGCCTATTGTCAGCCCAACCTTGTGTCCAAATGTAAACCACGATCCTAGCTATCAAACGATAAATTATAGTAATGCTACTTCACCACCAATTAATAACAAAGATACGCCAGTCGCTAATACGTCGAATTCAGAGCACGTGTCGGAAAACATGAGGTTGATATCAAGTAATAATCAAAATAATCCCGGAATTAATACCTCATCTGCTTGCTTAAATAACATCAAATATAAAGATTTACGTGATTTTCCGCGATTTAATGGCCAGAATTCCGGAGCTGCAAAATCATTTCTAGAGGAGTTAACGGAAACAATTGAATTGTTTGAGCTACATGAGAAAGAGAAGCTAGTCATAACACAACGATGCTTAACAAAAAGTGCAGGCGCTTGGTTCAGAAGCTTACGCCAGGAATTTAATACTTACGAGGATTTTGTCAAAGCATTTAGGCGACAGTATTTATCACCTCGTCTAGAGCGCGCCGATAAAAGACAACTCCAACACATGCATTATGACAAGTCAAGATATGCCCCAGTTTCTGATTTCGCGTGGGATCTTGTTGAGCGATATCAGAGTATTTCGAGTACTCCTGATGATGCCGAGCTTATGGACCTAGTTTTAAACAGCATACCACCAGCTGATGCGAAAATTTTACGAGCGACACCAAGTAAGAATTTGGATGACTTAATGCTGAGATTAACAGATATAGAAGAAGTAGATGATAATACTTTCGACTCGTTTAGTAGGTACAGTCACAACCGAGAGAACAAAAGACCTTTCCTTCGATCTCCAAAAGTGAAATATGTCAAGAGATTTCGAATTGATTCCTCGGTACAAACGGATATTGCTGGAAATGGGCTTAATGTAAAGGCGCCAGGTCCCACGTTGGTTTCGGATTATAGTTGTCAAGGAAATGACAATTGGAGATATGGTAATAGAAGAGGACAATACCGAGGAAGCTATGGGTTAGGCCATGGAAAAGGACATACGGAAAGAGTAGCGCTACACAGACATGTAGTACAAATGAACCAAAGACTTCCTTAGGAACTGGAAATTTGGAACAGCATCCTACCATTTCGTCTGGGTTAAGCAATGCTGCTACTTCGATAAACACCTAGCACAACTAATTGTAAAAAAAGGAAACCAATTCACAAGTAAACAAGCACTTAGGAAACAAACAACAAAATATATGCCTTGTTATGTGGGACCATATATAATCGATAAAATCTTGAGAAATTGTGCCACACTAAAAACTTTAGATCAACAAGCTGCAGGAACTCAGAATTTTCGTACCTTAAAGCAGTATAATTTATCTGATGATATGAAAACTGTTTTATTAGAAAAATATCGAACAAAAGAAAATACATCTTAAATAATGAAAAAATTTACATAAATATAAAATTTTTCAATTTCCAGCAGGGGGTAAACTGTACTGCTCCACTAAAGTGAATTTGTACACTTTTTATATCAATATCATTTAGTATTGTATGGTGATATTCTGTCAGTATCATTTAGTATTTTATGTTGGTGTTCTAGTTTATTTAATTTACTTTCATGTTTTAATTGTTTAATTTTATTATAATTTATACCAAGGAGTTAGCTTTTTTTTAATAATCTTGTTTGAAAATTTGGGTGATTCGAGTATAACCGTTGCACCTGAATAAGAAGAGGAAGAAATATATAATATAATATAATTTATATAATCGAAATATTTTCAATCAAATGGAAAAGTGTAATAATTTCATGAAGTTTAAATTTACGGAATAATCCGTATTTTAGTGTTTTTCGTTTTACAAAGGAAAAGGGACCAGAACTAAATACTAATCTTTAAATAATCTTCAAAGAGCTTCGTAAGTAAAAATAATGTAAGTATAAGTAGGTTAACAACGATATTTTTACTTTCAGTTCATGTACTCAATTTGGTATTTCGGAAAGAGAAGAAACCAAACAATCATGTGTAGCTAATTATTGTAATCGTTTTCAGGAGGTGAAACCTCCTGAATACAAATTTCCCCTAAAATTAAATAGAAACATTCTAAATTTTATGTCCTATTATTATCGATATTTTCCAGGTTTAGGCCTATTTATTTTTAAATCACCAGTTTGGAAATTGTAGTATACGTACTTTTATATCCTACTTAAAAATTCTCCACGGCTATGATAAGTAAAGAAATGCCATATATATATTTATATATATGTATATTTAACATCTTTTAACATCTACAAACGATATGGAGATAATAAAATTATAAATAAATTATCGAAATATATCAACATGGAGGTTACGTCATTAAGTATGTGACATGATTTGATATAAAGAAGATTTAATTATTACATAACTAATTATAATGAGTCGTCGAAGCTGTTTACGCATTAATGAATGGTCCTAATGTTTGCGCTAATGAAAGAGTAAAGATGATTATATGAAATAATTTAAATAAAACAGTTATGGTTAAATAAGATGAAGATTAAGGAAGTAGTTAAACAGAACTATAAATGTTATACCTGCCTCCCATGCTGAAAATGTCATTTATATCTCCATATTTTTGTTTAGCACACCGAATGTATATTGGTTGTACCTTATCAAGCTGTTTGAAATTACATCTTATAATGCACCCGTCTATGGGAACATCTTTAGTTGATACGTATACGAATCATGTTTTCTTGTGAAAATAGGAATCTAAATAAAATTTGTTTTAACATTAGCATGACGCAGTATAACCTATTTATGTGTATTTCTGTATTTATTCGTTATTGTCTCCAAAGCAATATCTATGTTTCAAATTTATTTATGAACCATGTTTTCTGTTCACTAATACTTGTGTCAACTACCGTGTCATGTAGATATTGTACGTTGTTTCTATGTCCATAGCACATGTTGAAATAATAACTTACAAAATCATATACAGTATCTGAAGTGTTAAATACTTATAATTCATGACATGTACTAATAAAAACTTATATGTGAATTCTGTTCAATTTGATACGTTATAATCTATTCAATTCTGATGAGTCGTACATGTTTTCTTTATAAACTTATACTTTAAACGTTCACTATCCGACGGACTAGAGATAAACTTCTTTCCGGAGAACAATCCGGTGGCGATCTATGGGCCGTGTTTGATGTTTCTAGTTCTAACAATTGCAAACAGAGGGCGTCGAACAGAAAATCACCGTTGCGCAACAACTGCCACCTCCAGTCTGATGTAATGTCACACGTCTTCCAACGGTAAGGATGTTTTGGGGCTGCAGACCTGGACATCGGAACCAGCGTTGCGTGACCGGCATTATGGGCAGTGGGGTAGGACAGAGAGTGGCTACCACAGCCAGGATGTTTGGCATCCTTAATTTGTAGCTAAGAACTTGGAAGAAGTCCGTCGAGAAGTTACGACAACATTAGTACGCTCTGAAGAAAAGTTTGGTAAGCAAATGCCGTTTAAACTAAAATAAATTTATTTGTAATGAAAATAAATTTACATAATTAAAGGGGAAGATTGTGTTCAGAGGAATAGCCAACTGGAGAAGATTTTTAAGAAAAAGTGTATAATGGCGTTATGTTCGAAAAGTAAGGACAATGTGGACATGTCAGACGAACAGATAAATATGTCGCAAGATGGAAAGGCCATTCAATGTGATGAATGCCAAGGCTGGTTTCATTTTTCGCGTGTTGGAATTCCTGATGATCAATATGATCATCTTAGTGAAGAAAGTGTTAGATTGTTTTGTCCGAAATGTAGAGTAACTGATGTTGCAGAAGGAGATAGTTTGAAATTAGGAACAGAGAAAGAAACACATGTAATGAGTACGGAAGTTGAAAATTCTATGGAGAACCAGAATGTTGTCGTTGCACACAAAACTGGAAATGAAAATGAAGAAGTGGATGACAATCTAATTATAGGAGATGAGACAGAAAGTGGTAATACAAATGATAATAATGGAAAATCAAAGGAAGCTTTGAACTCAAATCCAGACGACATCCTTAAGTTGATATTACAACAGTTTACTGAATTGAAGTGTGATGTTAACTCAAAGTTTAACAAAGTAGTGGATATAAACAATGACTTGAAAAGAGAGTTGAAAGAGGATATTAGGAAACTGAGGGAAGAGATTCGAGGACATATGGACCAGACAGTACAACGATTGGATGGTGAAATCCGAGATATTAAACAAAGAGAAGAAGAACGCACTCATCGTATTGAGAACATTGAAAGGAAGCTGGAAGATATCGTAGAGTATCAGGGCGTTTCCGAGTCAAGATTGGAGAATCTAATAAAGGAAAACGAAGACATAAAGAAAGTAGTTTCCCAGAATTCAGATGATATGAGAAAATTAGAGGATGAAATGAAGACGAGGTTTCAAAAGATTGAGAAAGAAGTGAAATTACTCACAAATGATCATGCTTCAATTGTAGTTCAACCGAGTGCCACAACCACTAACAGAATAGTTCAACCGAGTGTCACAACCACTAACACATTAGTTACTAGTACAATTACTAATACTTTGAGTACCTTTAAGCCTATTGTCAGCCCAACCTTGTGTCCAAATGTAAACCACGATCCTAGCTATCAAACGATAAATTATAGTAATGCTACTTCACCACCAATTAATAACAAAGATACGCCAGTCGCTAATACGTCGAATTCAGAGCACGTGTCGGAAAACATGAGGTTGATATCAAGTAATAATCAAAATAATCCCGGAATTAATACCTCATCTGCTTGCTTAAATAACATCAAATATAAAGATTTACGTGATTTTTCGCGATTTAATGGCCAGAATTCCGGAGCTGCAAAATCATTTCTAGAGGAGTTAACGGAAACAATTGAATTGTTTGAGCTACATGAGAAAGAGAAGCTAGTCATAACACAACGATGCTTAACAAAAAGTGCAGGCGCTTGGTTCAGAAGCTTACGCCAGGAATTTAATACTTACGAGGATTTTGTCAAAGCATTTAGGCGACAGTATTTATCACCTCGTCTAGAGCGCGCCGATAAAAGACAACTCCAACACATGCATTATGACAAGTCAAGATATGCCCCAGTTTCTGATTTCGCGTGGGATCTTGTTGAGCGATATCAGAGTATTTCGAGTACTCCTGATGATGCCGAGCTTATGGACCTAGTTTTAAACAGCATACCACCAGCTGATGCGAAAATTTTACGAGCGACACCAAGTAAGAATTTGGATGACTTAATGCTGAGATTAACAGATATAGAAGAAGTAGATGATAATACTTTCGACTCGTTTAGTAGGTACAGTCACAACCGAGAGAACAAAAGACCTTTCCTTCGATCTCCAAAAGTGAAATATGTCAAGAGATTTCGAATTGATTCCTCGGTACAAACGGATATTGCTGGAAATGGGCTTAATGTAAAGGCGCCAGGTCCCACGTTGGTTTCGGATTATAGTTGTCAAGGAAATGACAATTGGAGATATGGTAATAGAAGAGGACAATACCGAGGAAGCTATGGGTTAGGCCATGGAAAAGGACATACGGAAAGAGTAGCGCTACACAGACATGTAGTACAAATGAACCAAAGACTTCCTTAGGAACTGGAAATTTGGAACAGCATCCTACTATTTCGTCTGGGTTAAGCAATGCTGCTACTTCGATAAACACCTAGCACAACTAATTGTAAAAAAAAGGAAACCAATTCACAAGTAAACAAGCACTTAGGAAACAAACAACAAAATATATGCCTTGTTATGTGGGACCATATATAATCGATAAAATCTTGAGAAATTGTGCCACACTAAAAACTTTAGATCAACAAGCTGCAGGAACTCAGAATTTTCGTACCTTAAAGCAGTATAATTTATCTGATGATATGAAAACTGTTTTATTAGAAAAATATCGAACAAAAGAAAATACATCTTAAATAATGAAAAAATTTACATAAATATAAAATTTTTCAATTTCCAGCAGGGGGTAAACTGTATTGCTCCACTAAAGTGAATTTGTACACTTTTTATATCAATATCATTTAGTATTGTATGGTGATATTCTGTCAGTATCATTTAGTATTTTATGTTGGTGTTCTAGTTTATTTAATTTACTTTCATGTTTTAATTGTTTAATTTTATTATAATTTATACCAAGGAGTTAGCTTTTTTTTAATAATCTTGTTTGAAAATTTGGGTGATTCGAGTATAACCGTTGCACCTGAATAAGAAGAGGAAGAAATATATAATATAATATAATTTATATAATCGAAATATTTTCAACCAAATGGAAAAGTGTAATAATTTCATGAAGTTTAAATTTACGGAATAATCCGTATTTTAGTGTTTTTCGTTTTACAAAGGAAAAGGAACCAGAACTAAATACTAATCTTTAAATAATCTTCAAAGAGCTTCGTAAGTAAAAATAATATAAATATAAGCAGGTTAACAACGATATTTTTACTTTCAGTTCATGTACTCAATTTGGTATTTCGGAAAGAGAAGAAACCAAACAATCATGTGTAGCTAATTATTGTAATCTTTTTCAGGAGGTGAAACCTCCTGAATACAAATTTCCCCTAAAATTAAATAGAAACATTCTAAATTTTATGTCCTATTATTATCGATATTTTCCAGATTTAGGCCTATTTATTTTTAAATCACCAGTTTGGAAATTGTAGTATACGTACTTTTATATCCTACTTAAAAATTCTCCACGGCTATGATAAGTAAAGAAATGCCAGATATATATTTATATATATGTATATTTAACATCTTTTAACATCTACAAACGATATGGAGATAATAAAATTATAAATAAATTATCGAAATATATCAACATGGAGGTTACGTCATTAAGTATGTGACATGATTTGATATAAAGAAGATTTAATTATTACATAACTAATTATAATGAGTCGTCGAAGCTGTTTACGCATTAATGAATGGTCCTAATGTTTGCGCTAATGAAAGAGTAAAGATGATTATATGAA
Organism: Thermobia domestica; assembly: GCF_964235325.1. NCBI lineage: Eukaryota > Metazoa > Arthropoda > Insecta > Zygentoma > Lepismatidae > Thermobia > Thermobia domestica. Next base: position 146,610,274 of record NC_137455.1, on the reverse strand, counting down.
ATAATTTAAATAAAACAGTTATGGTTAAATAAGATGAAGATTAAGGAAGTAGTTAAACAGAACTATAAATGTTATACCTGCCTCCCATGCTGAAAATGTCATTTATATCTCCATATTTTTGTTTAGCACACCGAATGTATATTGGTTGTACCTTATCAAGCTGTTTGAAATTACATCTTATAATGCACCCGTCTATCGGAACATCTTTAGTTGATACGTATACGAATCATGTTTTCTTGTGAAAATAGGAATCTAAATAAAATTTGTTTTAACATTAGCATGACGCAGTATAACCTATTTATGTGTATTTCTGTATTTATTCGTTATTGTCTCCAAAGCAATATCTATGTTTCAAATTTATTTATGTACCATGTTTTCTGTTCACTAATACTTGTGTCAACTACCGTGTCATGTAGATATTGTACGATGTTTCTATGTCCATAGCACATATTGAAATAATAACTTACAAAATCATATACAGTATCTGAATTGTTAAATACTTATAATTCATGACATGTACTAATAAAAACTTATATGTGAATTCTGTTCAATTTGATACGTTATATTCTATTCAATTCTGATGAGTCGTACATGTTTTCTTTATAAACTTATACTTTAAACATTCACTATCCGACGGACTAGAGATAAACTTCTTTCCGGAGAACAATCCGGTGGCGATCTATGGGCCGTGTTTGATGTTTCTAGTTCTAACAATTGCAAACAGAGGGCGTCGAACAGAAAATCACCGTTGCGCAACAACTGCCACCTCCAGTCTGATGTAATGTCACACATCTGTCAACGGTAAGGATGTTTTGGGGCTGCAGACCTGGACATCGGAACCAGCGTTGCGTGACCGGCATTATGGGCAGTGGGGTAGGACAGAGAGTGGCTACCACAGCCAGGATGTTTGGCATCCTTAATTTGTAGCTAAGAACTTGCAAGAAGTCCGTCGAGAAGTTACGACAACATTAGTACGCTCTGAAGAAAAGTTTGGTAAGCAAATGCCGTTTAAACTAAAATAAATTTATTTGTAATGAAAATAAATTTACATAATTAAAGGGGAAGATTGTGTTCAGAGGAATAGCCAACTGGAGAAGATTTTTAAGAAAAAGTGTATAATGGCGTTATGTTCGAAAAATAAGGACAATGTGGACATGTCAGCCGAACAGATAAATATGTCGCAAGATGGAAAGGCCATTCAATGTGATGAATGCCAAGGCTGGTTTCATTTTTCGCGTGTTGGAATTCCTGATGATCAATATGATCATCTTAGTGAAGAAAGTGTTAGATTGTTTTGTCCGAAATGTAGAGTAACTGATGTTGCAGAAGGAGATAGTTTGAAATTAGGAACAGAGAAAGAAACACATGTAATGAGTACGGAAGTTGAAAATTCTATGGAGAACCAGAATGTTGTCGTTGCACACAAAACTGGAAATGAAAATGAAGAATTGGATGACAATCTAATTATAGGAGATGAGACAGAAAGTGGTAATACAAATGATAATAATGGAAAATCAAAGGAAGCTTTGAACTCAAATCCAGACGACATCCTTAAGTTGATATTACAACAGTTTACTGAATTGAAGTATGATGTTAACTCAAAGTTTAACAAAGTAGTGGATATAAACAATGACTTGAAAAGAGAGTTGAAAGAGGATATTAGGAAACTGAGGGAAGAGATTCGAGGACATATGGACCAGACAGTACAACGATTGGATGGTGAAATCCGAGATATTAAACAAAGAGAAGAAGAACGCACTCATCGTATTGAGAACATTGAAAGGAAGCTGGAAGATATCGTAGAGTATCAGGGCGTTTCCGAGTCAAGATTGGAGAATGTAATAAAGGAAAACGAAGACATAAAGAAAGTAGTTTCCCAGAATTCAGATGATATGAGAAAATTAGAGGATGAAATGAAGACGAGGTTTCAAAAGATTGAGAAAGAAGTGAAATTACTCACAAATGATCATGCTTGAATTGTAGTTCAACCGAGTGTCACAACCACTAACAGAATAGTTCAACCGAGTGTCACAACCACTAACACATTAGTTACTAGTACAATTACTAATACTTTGAGTACCTTTAAGCCTATTGTCAGCCCAACCTTGTGTTCAAATGTAAACCACGATCCTAGCTATCAAACGAAAAATTATAGTAGATTTCGAATTGATTCCTCGGTACAAACGGATATTGCTGGAAATGAGCTTAATGTAAAGCCGCCAGGTCCCACGTTGGTTTCGGATTATAGTCGTCAGGGAAATGACAATTGGAGATATTGTAATAGAAGAGGACAATACCGAGGAAGCTATGGGTTAGGCCATGGAAAAGGACATACGGAAAGAGTAGCGCTACACAGACATGTAGTACAAATGAACCAAAGACTTCCTTAGGAACTGGAAATTTGGAACAGCATCCTACCATTTCGTCTGGGTTAAGCAATGCTGCTACTTCGATAAACACCTAGCACAACTAATTGTAAAAAAAGGAAACCAATTCACAAGTAAACAAGCACTTAGGAAACAAACAACAAAATATATGCCTTGTTATGTGGGACCATATATAATCGATAAAATCTTGAGAAATTGTGCCACACTAAAAACTTTAGATCAACAAGCTGCAGGAACTCAGAATTTTCGTACCTTAAAGCAGTATAATTTATCTGATGATATGAAAACTGTTTTATTAGAAAAATATCGAACAAAAGAAAATACATCTTAAATAATGAAAAAATTTACATAAATATAAAATTTTTCAATTTCCAGCAGGGGGTAAACTGTACTGCTCCACTAAAGTGAATTTGTACACTTTTTATATCAATATCATTTAGTATTGTATGGTGATATTCTGTCAGTATCATTTAGTATTTTATGTTGGTGTTCTAGTTTATTTAATTTACTTTCATGTTTTAATTGTTTAATTTTATTATAATTTATACCAAGGAGTTAGCTTTTTTTAATAATCTTGTTTGAAAATTTGGGTGATTCGAGTATAACCGTTGCACCTGAATAAGAAGAGGAAGAAATATATAATATAATATAATTTATATAATCGAAATATTTTCAATCAAATGGAAAAGTGTAATAATTTCATGAAGTTTAAATTTACGGAATAATCCGTATTTTAGTGTTTTTCGTTTTACAAAGGAAAAGGGACCAGAACTAAATACTAATCTTTAAATAATCTTCAAAGAGCTTCGTAAGTAAAAATAATGTAAGTATAAGTAGGTTAACAACGATATTTTTACTTTCAGTTCATGTACTCAATTTGGTATTTCGGAAAGAGAAGAAACCAAACAATCATGTGTAGCTAATTATTGTAATCGTTTTCAGGAGGTGAAACCTCCTGAATACAAATTTCCCCTAAAATTAAATAGAAACATTCTAAATTTTATGTCCTATTATTATCGATATTTTCCAGGTTTAGGCCTATTTATTTTTAAATCACCAGTTTGGAAATTGTAGTATACGTACTTTTATATCCTACTTAAAAATTCTCCACGGCTATGATAAGTAAAGAAATGCCATATATATATTTATATATATGTATATTTAACATCTTTTAACATCTACAAACGATATGGAGATAATAAAATTATAAATAAATTATCGAAATATATCAACATGGAGGTTACGTCATTAAGTATGTGACATGATTTGATATAAAGAAGATTTAATTATTACATAACTAATTATAATGAGTCGTCGAAGCTGTTTACGCATTAATGAATGGTCCTAATGTTTGCGCTAATGAAAGAGTAAAGATGATTATATGAAATAATTTAAATAAAACAGTTATGGTTAAATAAGATGAAGATTAAGGAAGTAGTTAAACAGAACTATAAATGTTATACCTGCCTCCCATGCTGAAAATGTCATTTATATCTCCATATTTTTGTTTAGCACACCGAATGTATATTGGTTGTACCTTATCAAGCTGTTTGAAATTACATCTTATAATGCACCCGTCTATGGGAACATCTTTAGTTGATACGTATACGAATCATGTTTTCTTGTGAAAATAGGAATCTAAATAAAATTTGTTTTAACATTAGCATGACGCAGTATAACCTATTTATGTGTATTTCTGTATTTATTCGTTATTGTCTCCAAAGCAATATCTATGTTTCAAATTTATTTATGAACCATGTTTTCTGTTCACTAATACTTGTGTCAACTACCGTGTCATGTAGATATTGTACGTTGTTTCTATGTCCATAGCACATGTTGAAATAATAACTTACAAAATCATATACAGTATCTGAAGTGTTAAATACTTATAATTCATGACATGTACTAATAAAAACTTATATGTGAATTCTGTTCAATTTGATACGTTATAATCTATTCAATTCTGATGAGTCGTACATGTTTTCTTTATAAACTTATACTTTAAACGTTCACTATCCGACGGACTAGAGATAAACTTCTTTCCGGAGAACAATCCGGTGGCGATCTATGGGCCGTGTTTGATGTTTCTAGTTCTAACAATTGCAAACAGAGGGCGTCGAACAGAAAATCACCGTTGCGCAACAACTGCCACATCCAGTCTGATGTAATGTCACACGTCTTCCAACGGTAAGGATGTTTTGGGGCTGCAGACCTGGACATCGGAACCAGCGTTGCGTGACCGGCATTATGGGCAGTGGGGTAGGACAGAGAGTGGCTACCACAGCCAGGATGTTTGGCATCCTTAATTTGTAGCTAAGAACTTGGAAGAAGTCCGTCGAGAAGTTACGACAACATTAGTACGCTCTGAAGAAAAGTTTGGTAAGCAAATGCCGTTTAAACTAAAATAAATTTATTTGTAATGAAAATAAATTTACATAATTAAAGGGGAAGATTGTGTTCAGAGGAATAGCCAACTGGAGAAGATTTTTAAGAAAAAGTGTATAATGGCGTTATGTTCGAAAAGTAAGGACAATGTGGACATGTCAGACGAACAGATAAATATGTCGCAAGATGGAAAGGCCATTCAATGTGATGAATGCCAAGGCTGGTTTCATTTTTCGCGTGTTGGAATTCCTGATGATCAATATGATCATCTTAGTGAAGAAAGTGTTAGATTGTTTTGTCCGAAATGTAGAGTAACTGATGTTGCAGAAGGAGATAGTTTGAAATTAGGAACAGAGAAAGAAACACATGTAATGAGTACGGAAGTTGAAAATTCTATGGAGAACCAGAATGTTGTCGTTGCACACAAAACTGGAAATGAAAATGAAGAAGTGGATGACAATCTAATTATAGGAGATGAGACAGAAAGTGGTAATACAAATGATAATAATGGAAAATCAAAGGAAGCTTTGAACTCAAATCCAGACGACATCCTTAAGTTGATATTACAACAGTTTACTGAATTGAAGTGTGATGTTAACTCAAAGTTTAACAAAGTAGTGGATATAAACAATGACTTGAAAAGAGAGTTGAAAGAGGATATTAGGAAACTGAGGGAAGAGATTCGAGGACATATGGACCAGACAGTACAACGATTGGATGGTGAAATCCGAGATATTAAACAAAGAGAAGAAGAACGCACTCATCGTATTGAGAACATTGAAAGGAAGCTGGAAGATATCGTAGAGTATCAGGGCGTTTCCGAGTCAAGATTGGAGAATCTAATAAAGGAAAACGAAGACATAAAGAAAGTAGTTTCCCAGAATTCAGATGATATGAGAAAATTAGAGGATGAAATGAAGACGAGGTTTCAAAAGATTGAGAAAGAAGTGAAATTACTCACAAATGATCATGCTTCAATTGTAGTTCAACCGAGTGCCACAACCACTAACAGAATAGTTCAACCGAGTGTCACAACCACTAACACATTAGTTACTAGTACAATTACTAATACTTTGAGTACCTTTAAGCCTATTGTCAGCCCAACCTTGTGTCCAAATGTAAACCACGATCCTAGCTATCAAACGATAAATTATAGTAATGCTACTTCACCACCAATTAATAACAAAGATACGCCAGTCGCTAATACGTCGAATTCAGAGCACGTGTCGGAAAACATGAGGTTGATATCAAGTAATAATCAAAATAATCCCGGAATTAATACCTCATCTGCTTGCTTAAATAACATCAAATATAAAGATTTACGTGATTTTTCGCGATTTAATGGCCAGAATTCCGGAGCTGCAAAATCATTTCTAGAGGAGTTAACGGAAACAATTGAATTGTTTGAGCTACATGAGAAAGAGAAGCTAGTCATAACACAACGATGCTTAACAAAAAGTGCAGGCGCTTGGTTCAGAAGCTTACGCCAGGAATTTAATACTTACGAGGATTTTGTCAAAGCATTTAGGCGACAGTATTTATCACCTCGTCTAGAGCGCGCCCATAAAAGACAACTCCAACACATGCATTATGACAAGTCAAGATATGCCCCAGTTTCTGATTTCGCGTGGGATCTTGTTGAGCGATATCAGAGTATTTCGAGTACTCCTGATGATGCCGAGCTTATGGACCTAGTTTTAAACAGCATACCACCAGCTGATGCGAAAATTTTACGAGCGACACCAAGTAAGAATTTGGATGACTTAATGCTGAGATTAACAGATATAGAAGAAGTAGATGATAATACTTTCGACTCGTTTAGTAGGTACAGTCACAACCGAGAGAACAAAAGACCTTTCCTTCGATCTCCAAAAGTGAAATATGTCAAGAGATTTCGAATTGATTCCTCGGTACAAACGGATATTGCTGGAAATGGGCTTAATGTAAAGCCGCCAGGTCCCACGTTGGTTTCGGATTATAGTTGTCAAGGAAATGACAATTGGAGATATGGTAATAGAAGAGGACAATACCGAGGAAGCTATGGGTTAGGCCATGGAAAAGGACATACGGAAAGAGTAGCGCTACACAGACATGTAGTACAAATGAACCAAAGACTTCCTTAGGAACTGGAAATTTGGAACAGCATCCTACCATTTCGTCTGGGTTAAGCAATGCTGCTACTTCGATAAACACCTAGCACAACTAATTGTAAAAAAAGGAAACCAATTCACAAGTAAACAAGCACTTAGGAAACAAACAACAAAATATATGCCTTGTTATGTGGGACCATATATAATCGATAAAATCTTGAGAAATTGTGCCACACTAAAAACTTTAGATCAACAAGCTGCAGGAACTCAGAATTTTCGTACCTTAAAGCAGTATAATTTATCTGATGATATGAAAACTGTTTTATTAGAAAAATATCGAACAAAAGAAAATACATCTTAAATAATGAAAAAATTTACATAAATATAAAATTTTTCAATTTCCAGCAGGGGGTAAACTGTACTGCTCCACTAAAGTGAATTTGTACACTTTTTATATCAATATCATTTAGTATTGTATGGTGATATTCTGTCAGTATCATTTAGTATTTTATGTTGGTGTTCTAGTTTATTTAATTTACTTTCATGTTTTAATTGTTTAATTTTATTATAATTTATACCAAGGAGTTAGCTTTTTTTTAATAATCTTGTTTGAAAATTTGGGTGATTCGAGTATAACCGTTGCACCTGAATAAGAAGAGGAAGAAATATATAATATAATATAATTTATATAATCGAAATATTTTCAACCAAATGGAAAAGTGTAATAATTTCATGAAGTTTAAATTTACGGAATAATCCGTATTTTAGTGTTTTTCGTTTTACAAAGGAAAAGGAACCAGAACTAAATACTAATCTTTAAATAATCTTCAAAGAGCTTCGTAAGTAAAAATAATATAAATATAAGCAGGTTAACAACGATATTTTTACTTTCAGTTCATGTACTCAATTTGGTATTTCGGAAAGAGAAGAAACCAAACAATCATGTGTAGCTAATTATTGTAATCTTTTTCAGGAGGTGAAACCTCCTGAATACAAATTTCCCCTAAAATTAAATAGAAACATTCTAAATTTTATGTCCTATTATTATCGATATTTTCCAGATTTAGGCCTATTTATTTTTAAATCACCAGTTTGGAAATTGTAGTATACGTACTTTTATATCCTACTTAAAAATTCTCCACGGCTATGATAAGTAAAGAAATGCCAGATATATATTTATATATATGTATATTTAACATCTTTTAACATCTACAAACGATATGGAGATAATAAAATTATAAATAAATTATCGAAATATATCAACATGGAGGTTACGTCATTAAGTATGTGACATGATTTGATATAAAGAAGATTTAATTATTACATAACTAATTATAATGAGTCGTCGAAGCTGTTTACGCATTAATGAATGGTCCTAATGTTTGCGCTAATGAAAGAGTAAAGATGATTATATGAAATAATTTAAATAAAACAGTTATGGTTAAATAAGATGAAGATTAAGGAAGTAGTTAAACAGAACTATAAATGTTATACCTGCCTCCCATGCTGAAAATGTCATTTATATCTCCATATTTTTGTTTAGCACACCGAATGTATATTGGTTGTACCTTATCAAGCTGTTTGAAATTACATCTTATAATGCACCCGTCTATCGGAACATCTTTAGTTGATACGTATACGAATCATGTTTTCTTGTGAAAATAGGAATCTAAATAAAATTTGTTTTAACATTAGCATGACGCAGTATAACCTATTTATGTGTATTTCTGTATTTATTCGTTATTGTCTCCAAAGCAATATCTATGTTTCAAATTTATTTATGTACCATGTTTTCTGTTCACTAATACTTGTGTCAACTACCGTGTCATGTAGATATTGTACGATGTTTCTATGTCCATAGCACATGTTGAAATAATAACTTACAAAATCATATACAGTATCTGAATTGTTAAATACTTATAATTCATGACATGTACTAATAAAAACTTATATGTGAATTCTGTTCAATTTGATACGTTATATTCTATTCAATTCTGATGAGTCGTACATGTTTTCTTTATAAACTTATACTTTAAACGTTCACTATCCGACGGACTAGAGATAAACTTCTTTCCGGAGAACAATCCGGTGGCGATCTATGGGCCGTGTTTGATGTTTCTAGTTCTAACAATTGCAAACAGAGGGCGTCGAACAGAAAATCACCGTTGCGCAACAACTGCCACCTCCAGTCTGATGTAATGTCACACATCTGTCAACGGTAAGGATGTTTTGGGGCTGCAGACCTGGACATCGGAACCAGCGTTGCGTGACCGGCATTATGGGCAGTGGGGTAGGACAGAGAGTGGCTACCACAGCCAGGATGTTTGGCATCCTTAATTTGTAGCTAAGAACTTGCAAGAAGTCCGTCGAGAAGTTACGACAACATTAGTACGCTCTGAAGAAAAGTTTGGTAAGCAAATGCCGTTTAAACTAAAATAAATTTATTTGTAATGAAAATAAATTTACATAATTAAAGGGGAAGATTGTGTTCAGAGGAATAGCCAACTGGAGAAGATTTTTAAGAAAAAGTGTATAATGGCGTTATGTTCGAAAAATAAGGACAATGTGGACATGTCAGACGAACAGATAAATATGTCGCAAGATGGAAAGGCCATTCAATGTGATGAATGCCAAGGCTGGTTTCATTTTTCGCGTGTTGGAATTCCTGATGATCAATATGATCATCTTAGTGAAGAAAGTGTTAGATTGTTTTGTCCGAAATGTAGAGTAACTGATGTTGCAGAAGGAGATAGTTTGAAATTAGGAACAGAGAAAGAAACACATGTAATGAGTACGGAAGTTGAAAATTCTATGGAGAACCAGAATGTTGTCGTTGCACACAAAACTGGAAATGAAAATGAAGAATTGGATGACAATCTAATTATAGGAGATGAGACAGAAAGTGGTAATACAAATGATAATAATGGAAAATCAAAGGAAGCTTTGAACTCAAATCCAGACGACATCCTTAAGTTGATATTACAACAGTTTACTGAATTGAAGTATGATGTTAACTCAAAGTTTAACAAAGTAGTGGATATAAACAATGACTTGAAAAGAGAGTTGAAAGAGGATATTAGGAAACTGAGGGAAGAGATTCGAGGACATATGGACCAGACAGTACAACGATTGGATGGTGAAATCCGAGATATTAAACAAAGAGAAGAAGAACGCACTCATCGTATTGAGAACATTGAAAGGAAGCTGGAAGATATCGTAGAGTATCAGGGCGTTTCCGAGTCAAGATTGGAGAATGTAATAAAGGAAAACGAAGACATAAAGAAAGTAGTTTCCCAGAATTCAGATGATATGAGAAAATTAGAGGATGAAATGAAGACGAGGTTTCAAAAGATTGAGAAAGAAGTGAAATTACTCACAAATGATCATGCTTGAATTGTAGTTCAACCGAGTGTCACAACCACTAACAGAATAGTTCAACCGAGTGTCACAACCACTAACACATTAGTTACTAGTACAATTACTAATACTTTGAGTACCTTTAAGCCTATTGTCAGCCCAACCTTGTGTTCAAATGTAAACCACGATCCTAGCTATCAAACGATAAATTATAGTAGATTTCGAATTGATTCCTCGGTACAAACGGATATTGCTGGAAATGAGCTTAATGTAAAGCCGCCAGGTCCCACGTTGGTTTCGGATTATAGTCGTCAGGGAAATGACAATTGGAGATATTGTAATAGAAGAGGACAATACCGAGGAAGCTATGGGTTAGGCCATGGAAAAGGACATACGGAAAGAGTAGCGCTACACAGACATGTAGTACAAATGAACCAAAGACTTCCTTAGGAACTGGAAATTTGGAACAGCATCCTACCATTTCGTCTGGGTTAAGCAATGCTGCTACTTCGATAAATATCTAGCACAACTAATTGTAAAAAAAGGAAACCAATTCACAAGTAAACAAGCACTTAGGAAACAAACAACAAAATATATGCCTTGTTATGTGGGACCATATATAATCGATAAAATCTTGAGAAATTGTGCCACACTAAAAATTTTAGATCAACAAGCTGCAGGAACTCAGAATTTTCGTACCTTAAAGCAGTATAATTTATCTGATGATATGAAAACTGTTTTATTAGAAAAATATCGAACAAAAGAAAATACATCTTAAATAATGAAAAAATTTACATAAATATAAATTTTTTCAATTTCCAGCAGGGGGTAAACTGTACTGCTCCACTAAAGTGAATTTGTACACTTGTTATATCAATATCATTTAGTATTGTATGATGATATTCTGTCAGTATCATTTAGTATTTTATGTTGGTGTTCTAGTTTATTTAATTTACTTTCATGTTTTAATTGTTTAATTTTATTATAATTTATACCAAGGAGTTAGCTTTTTCTTAATAATCTTGTTTGAAAATTTGGGTGATTCGAGTATAACCGTTGCACCTGAATAAGAAGAGGAAGAAATATATAATATAATATAATTTATATAATCGAAATATTTTCAACCAAATGGAAAAGTGTAATAATTTCATGAAGTTTAAATTTACGGAATAATCCGTATTTTAGTGTTTTTCGTTTTACAAAGGAAAAGGAACCAGAACTAAATACTAATCTTTAAATAATCTTCAAAGAGCTTCGTAAGTAAAAATAATATAAATATAAGCAGGTTAACAACGATATTTTTACTTTCAGTTCATGTACTCAATTTGGTATTTCGGAAAGAGAAGAAACCAAAGAATCATGTGTAGCTAATTATTGTAATCTTTTTCAGGAGGTGAAACCTCCTGAATACAAATTTCCCCTAAAATTAAATAGAAACATTCTAAATTTTATGTCCTATTATTATCGATATTTTCCAGATTTAGGCCTATTTATTTTTAAATCACCAGTTTGGAAATTGTAGTATACGTACTTTTATATCCTACTTAAAAATTCTCCACGGCTATGATAAGTAAAGAAATGCCAGATATATATTTATATATATGTATATTTAACATCTTTTAACATCTACAAACGATATGGAGATAATAAAATTATAAATAAATTATCGAAATATATCAACATGGAGGTTACGTCATTAAGTATGTGACATGATTTGATATAAAGAAGATTTAATTATTACATAACTAATTATAATGAGTCGTCGAAGCTGTTTACGCATTAATGAATGGTCCTAATGTTTGCGCTAATGAAAGAGTAAAGATGATTATATGAAATAATTTAAATAAAACAGTTATGGTTAAATAAGATGAAGATTAAGGAAGTAGTTAAACAGAACTATAAATGTTATACCTGCCTCCCATGCTGAAAATGTCATTTATATCTCCATATTTTTGTTTAGCACACCGAATGTATATTAGTTGTACCTTATCAAGCTGTTTGAAATTACATCTTATAATGCACCCGTCTATCGGAACATCTTTAGTTGATACGTATACGAATCATGTTTTCTTGTGAAAATAGGAATCTAAATAAAATTTGTTTTAACATTAGCATGACGCAGTATAACCTATTTATGTGTATTTCTGTATTTATTCGTTATTGTCTCCAAAGCAATATCTATGTTTCAAATTTATTTATGTACCATGTTTTCTGTTCACTAATACTTGTGTCAACTACCGTGTCATGTAGATATTGTACGATGTTTCTATGTCCATAGCACATGTTGAAATAATAACTTACAAAATCATATACAGTATCTGAATTGTTAAATACTTATAATTCATGACATGTACTAATAAAAACTTATATGTGAATTCTGTTCAATTTGATACGTTATATTCTATTCAATTCTGATGAGTCGTACATGTTTTCTTTATAAACTTATACTTTAAACGTTCACTATCCGACGGACTAGAGATAAACTTCTTTCCGGAGAACAATCCGGTGTCGATCTATGGGCCGTGTTTGATGTTTCTAGTTCTAACAATTGCAAACAGAGGGCGTCGAACAGAAAATCACCGTTGCGCAACAACTGCCACCTCCAGTCTGATGTAATGTCACACATCTGTCAACGGTAAGGATGTTTTGGGGCTGCAGACCTGGACATCGGAACCAGCGTTGCGTGACCGGCATTATGGGCAGTGGGGTAGGACAGAGAGTGGCTACCACAGCCAGGATGTTTGGCATCCTTAATTTGTAGCTAAGAACTTGCAAGAAGTCCGTCGAGAAGTTACGACAACATTAGTACGCTCTGAAGAAAAGTTTGGTAAGCAAATGCCGTTTAAACTAAAATAAATTTATTTGTAATGAAAATAAATTTACATAATTAAAGGGGAAGATTGTGTTCAGAGGAATAGCCAACTGGAGAAGATTTTTAAGAAAAAGTGTATAATGGCGTTATGTTCGAAAAATAAGGACAATGTGGACATGTCAGCCGAACAGATAAATATGTCGCAAGATGGAAAGGCCATTCAATGTGATGAATGCCAAGGCTGGTTTCATTTTTCGCGTGTTGGAATTCCTGATGATCAATATGATCATCTTAGTGAAGAAAGTGTTAGATTGTTTTGTCCGAAATGTAGAGTAACTGATGTTGCAGAAGGAGATAGTTTGAAATTAGGAACAGAGAAAGAAACACATGTAATGAGTACGGAAGTTGAAAATTCTATGGAGAACCAGAATGTTGTCGTTGCACACAAAACTGGAAATGAAAATGAAGAATTGGATGACAATCTAATTATAGGAGATGAGACAGAAAGTGGTAATACAAATGATAATAATGGAAAATCAAAGGAAGCTTTGAACTCAAATCCAGACGACATCCTTAAGTTGATATTACAACAGTTTACTGAATTGAAGTATGATGTTAACTCAAAGTTTAACAAAGTAGTGGATATAAACAATGACTTGAAAAGAGAGTTGAAAGAGGATATTAGGAAACTGAGGGAAGAGATTCGAGGACATATGGACCAGACAGTACAACGATTGGATGGTGAAATCCGAGATATTAAACAAAGAGAAGAAGAACGCACTCATCGTATTGAGAACATTGAAAGGAAGCTGGAAGATATCGTAGAGTATCAGGGCGTTTCCGAGTCAAGATTGGAGAATGTAATAAAGGAAAACGAAGACATAAAGAAAGTAGTTTCCCAGAATTCAGATGATATGAGAAAATTAGAGGATGAAATGAAGACGAGGTTTCAAAAGATTGAGAAAGAAGTGAAATTACTCACAAATGATCATGCTTGAATTGTAGTTCAACCGAGTGTCACAACCACTAACAGAATAGTTCAACCGAGTGTCACAACCACTAACACATTAGTTACTAGTACAATTACTAATACTTTGAGTACCTTTAAGCCTATTGTCAGCCCAACCTTGTGTTCAAATGTAAACCACGATCCTAGCTATCAAACGATAAATTATAGTAGATTTCGAATTGATTCCTCGGTACAAACGGATATTCCTGGAAATGAGCTTAATGTAAAGCCGCCAGGTCCCACGTTGGTTTCGGATTATAGTCGTCAGGGAAATGACAATTGGAGATATTGTAATAGAAGAGGACAATACCGAGGAAACTATGGGTTAGGCCATGGAAAAGGACATACGGAAAGAGTAGCGCTACACAGACATGTAGTACAAATGAACCAAAGACTTCCTTAGGAACTGGAAATTTGGAACAGCATCCTACCATTTCGTCTGGGTTAAGCAATGCTGCTACTTCGATAAATATCTAGCACAACTAATTGTAAAAAAAGGAAACCAATTCACAAGTAAACAAGCACTTAGGAAACAAACAACAAAATATATGCCTTGTTATGTGGGACCATATATAATCGATAAAATCTTGAGAAATTGTGCCACACTAAAAACTTTAGATCAACAAGCTGCAGGAACTCAGAATTTTCGTACCTTAAAGCAGTATAATTTATCTGATGATATGAAAACTGTTTCATTAGAAAAATGTCGAACAAAAGAAAATACATCTTAAATAATGAAAAAATTTACATAAATATAAAATTTTTCAATTTCCAGCAGGGGGTAAACTGTACTGCTCTACTAAAGTGAATTTGTACACTTGTTATATCAATATCATTTAGTATTGTATGGTGATATTCTGTCAGTATCATTTAGTATTTTATGTTGGTGTTCTAGTTTATTTAATTTACTTTCATGTTTTAATTGTTTAATTTTATTATAATTTATACCAAGGAGTTAGCTTTTTCTTAATAATCTTGTTTGAAAATTTGGGTGATTCGAGTATAACCGTTGCACCTGAATAAGAAGAGGAAGAAATATATAATATAATATAATTTATATAACGGCTATGATAAGTAAAGAAATGCCATATATATATTTATATATATGTATATTTAACATCTTTTATTATCTACAAACGATATGGAGATAATAAAATTATAAATAAATTTTCGAAATATATCAACATGGAGGTTACGTCATTAAGTATGTGACATGATTTGATATAAAGAAGATTTAATTATTACATAACTAATTATAATGAGTCGTCGAAGCTTTTTACGCATTAATGAATGGTCCTAATGTTTGCGCTAATGAAAGAGTAAAGATGATTATATGAAATAATTTAAGTAAAACAGTTATGGTTAAATTAGATGAAGATTAAGGAAGTAGTTAAATAGAACTATAAATGTTATGCCTGCTTCCCATGCTGAAAATGTCATTTATATCTCCATCATTTTTGTTTAGCACACCGAATGTATATTGGTTGTACCTTATCAAGCTGTTTGAAAACACATCTTATAATGCATCCGTCTATGGGAACATATTTAGTTGATACGTATACGAATCATGTTTTCTTGTGAAAATAGGAATCTAAATAAAATCTGTTTTAACATTAGCATGACGCAGTATAACCTATTTATGTGTATTTCTGTATTTATTCGTTATTGTCTCCAAAGCAATATCTATGTTTCAAATTTATTTATGTACCATGTTTTCTGTTCACTAATACTTGTGTCAACTACCGTGTCATGTAGATATTGTACGTTGTTTCTATGTCCATAGCACATGTTGAAATAATAATTCACAAAATCATATACGGTATCTGAAGTGTTAAATACTTATAATTCATGACATGTACTAATAAAACTTGTATGTTAATTCTGTTCAATTTGATACGTTATATTCTATTCAATTCTGATGAGTCGTACATGTTTTCTTTATAAACTTATACTTTAGTCGTTCACTATCCGACGGACTAGAGATGAACTTCTTTCCGGAGAACAATCCGGTGGCGATCTATGGGCCGTGTTTGATGTTTCTAGTTCTAACAATTGCAAACAGAGGGCGTCGAACAGAAAATCACCGTTGCGCAACAACTGCCACCTCCAGTCTGATGTAATGTCACACGTCTGTCAACGGTAAGGATGTTTTGGGGCTGCAGACCTGGACATCGAAACCAGCGCTTGCGTGACCGTCATTATGGGCACTGAGATAGGACAAAGTTCCGTAGATGGCATATCTCCTGCAGTGCCTCTTGCGATGCATTAGTGACCACGATTATATAACAGAACAGAACTTACCCTAACCTAAGCTAACCCAATCTACTACTGCTGCCTGATATTGCCGAAATGTCTTTATACAAACAACTGAAAACAAAATATTAAGGACACTAACTATAGTTTCATTATTAATAGAAAACTGCAATTTCTTTATCTGACACCGTTTAATATTAGATTTATGGATGAACATATTACGACTGCAACGAAGAGTATTGTACAGAGTGAAAGTGAAGAGTTCTGCATTAACTATCTATTCTGAAATAGGTCAGAGAAACTGAAATAATTATTTAGAACAAAATGCTTTTTAATATCATTGATACGAAAAAGTTTTTCTACCATACTGCTAGGTGTGGCCTATAACTTGTTAGCACGTTAAGAAGTTATGAAGTGAAAGCGTGTAGTTAGTACTGCAGTCTTCTTATGATAGTGACTTAATGAAAGAAATTATTAGGTTTATGTCATTTTAAATATATAACGGAAATTCAGATTTGATGTTCTAGCATCGTCTCAGAATCCTTAATTTCATTCTTGAGCATTACATTAATAATAGCTGACGCTGTTGCTGTTTGAAGGTAAAATGGGCTCTCCTTTGTATATGTAATGCATGTGGTTGCTTCTGTATAGTGTTACTATAAATTAACCCTCACTCGTATAATTTGACGCTAGTATCGATGCCCCTTAGTCTTTAACTTTCGTTATACTTTTTGCCAATTTGGATACCAGGTGAATCTTTAGGGTTATAATATATTTATTGGTGGGATTTATTCCATATATTAAGTATGTCCTCCCGGCTGGTCCCGGTGCAATTACGCGCGCCTCAGTCGCGGGTTGGATTCCCGGTGGGAGAGCTATGATATTGGAACACATCACAGTGATTCGGAGTCTACCTGAAATTGTAGTCTCGCGTTTCAAATAGTTGTTAAAAAGGAATGCTAATAGTCAACATCAACACATAAATGATTTAGCTTTTTTCCCATGCTCAGTAAAAGTTTGGTTATTAAAGATTTCCAATCTTCCACACGATTAGATGTTCCCACCATTGTTTCTGTTAACCAGAATTTAATAGCAATTCTGAGCGTTTGTTTACGTGCGTGTCTTTGGAAAAGATGGAAGGACGAGTGGATATTTCCCTGGTAGTAAACCTATGAACAATTTTAAATTTAAAGAGTATCCACTTTTAAGTTATTATATTATCAGACCAAACTATGTGTAAAAAGCATGAGGCATCTTTAATGTTTATAAAGTGTTCGTTATTACTTTTTTTTCAGGTGTTAACTATGCCAAATTGATGTTGCGTACCCCTTTGCAAAGGGAACTTCCCATATGGTCCAAAAGTGAGCGTTTATTCATTTCCACCTGACGAAGAATCTAAAAGGAAATGATTATCCCTAATTCAACGAAAAGAATTCACGCCCTCACAGAACAATAAGGTATTTTATCTTGTATATACATATTAGGGGAAACTATACAGTCGTGGGCACTGTGATAGTGATGGGCACCTATGCCAATTATTTTCAAATAATAAGAGCCTGAGCGCCTGTAGCGAGCTATTGACGATTTTCAAATGTTGGTACGCATTTCTTCTTTACGCTCACAGTTTGTCAATTGTCTTTCTTCTTTCGTGTGTGTGGCGGGGTGTAGAAAGGCGCGCGATGTGAAACGTTGTTATGGTTTTTGTTCATTTCTAAAGAATTCTTTTAATCAGATAGGTGTACTGATTAAGGTTTAGTTTCATTATAAATCAATTGGAAATTAAAATTTGTGTTTTGGGTGATAATTAAATGATAAGAGAACTTCATGCTAATGAGATGTAAGTCTAAATGAGTTTTGCTCTCAAATCATGAGGTGCTCACCACTGTATTTTAATTTAGTGGAACATGATAGTGATGGGCACCTAGTGCCCATTACTATATTTTACTATATGAATTTTTTTGTCGTTATTTTAAGCCTAAAGTGCATTTCAGGCTGTTGTGTTTCTTGCTCGAAAATTTCATGCAATTTAAAGGTTATTTAACAGTGATGGGCCCAGTGCCCATTACTGTAAACTCACTATGCTCATCACTATTATGTTGGATTGAGCCATGGCCTCCTTTCTTATACAAGCCAGAACCTTGAATGTGGCAACTGCGCAAATCGGCGTGCCACAGACTATTCACCTTCAGCAGTTGGCAGTCCACAGACTATTTCTCTATCATTTTAGCGAAGATCCCCCCTTTCTCTAGACATTAATGCAGAGAATTTGGGCAGCCGGCTGTGCTGGGTGGAATGTCTGTGGAAGGCAAAAAGGCGCAGTTGCCAGTTCAAGACTGGCTTGTATAATAATAAAGGCGGCCGTGATTAAGCATAACAATAGAACTAGGCTTATTTTATAGAGACCCCTTTCTGGAAGAAATGTACAAGGGAGTGTATAACAACGATTTCGTTATAGGGCCCATTATAATCAGGTTATTTAAGTAGATTTAAGTTTCTCATGTATCTGATTACATTTAATTTTAGGGAAAAGGAGGAAATCTGCACTCTTACCACAGTGGTGCCCACCCCCTCATGTCCATGACGCACCCCCCCTCAATTGCCTATCCGTAGGTATTCTTCCATGAAAAAAATCTTTTCGATTAATTTTTACACCCTCTCAAACATATTTATATAGATTTTTACCCCCCCCCCAAATATTTCAATGACGCAGTTTGCGTCATAGCCCCTCCTTGTGGGCACCCCTGCTTACCAATATGAAAGGAAGGTTTCGACGCTTCGACTCAGCTAGACCTAGTTCATGAACCCAAAAAAGAACAAGAAGGGGAAGCACTGCACAAACGTCAGTGTGCGTTGGGAGTCCAAAGCCTCTTTTTTCACATTGCTAAGTGTACAGTTTTTTCCTTGAAAATTAATAACAAGGCCTATTCATATTTATCACACATGGTTACATTTAAAATATAGCTAGAGTCCTCACGCTAGGAGAAACGCCAGTGACTTACGTTGTGGCCATGTTCAGTACTTACACGTGAAGTTATGGAGTATGAAATAGGCCTAGTTGCTTTTCAAGCTGAATTCTGTGTTGTAATGGCCAGTACCGATCGGTGATTTTTGCATTGATGCCTCGGATGTGATTACTCAGCACATCACTTGCACTGCTGTACAGCGTTTTCACTCAGGAAGCTGCCCAAGTTAGTTTGCGGCGCTGAGTGAGGAGTGCATTATTTCCAAGATTTACAATTTAAATGCAATCAAGTTTTCGCGATTTGACTTATGAGAAGTTTTGTGATTTACTTGGACCCGAGAAGTGTAACCAAATAAATCAGTTTACAGATAAAGCTGCAAATGGTCATGAAGAAAAATGTGAAGATTTTCGCCTTCTCTGTAAAATATTTGAATAATTTTCTAAAGATGAAACGCTCATAAAAATCCACACAAATGATGAGTTGCCGTCAGATGAAGGCTCAAACTCGCCACAATTACAACAGACTGAAAGTGCTTTAGCAGAACAACTTGAGGAAGCAAGCACTTCTCTACAAGTTGAGGTGACGCCAGAAGAGCAAAACGGAACTACTGACCGGGGTAAAATATATCCAATCAAGAAATCAGATATGCCGCTTTTTAAGGACTGTTTGGTATGACCAGAAACGCCAAAACGGAAAGGTCGCAATATTCAAAGATTCCCATTTGTAATAACATTAGATAAATGGAAAGAGCTACACAAAGAGAAAAAAAATACAAAAGAAAAACAAGAGAGGGAGAAAGAGGAGAGAAAGAGGGAAAGAGAAGTTAAACAGTCAGGTCCAGCTGGGAAAGTAGAAAAAAGACACGAAGATACTCCTAGTGTTAATCCATTTTCTTCTGAACGTACAGGTATAACTGGAGCTGATGTTGGGAAATTACCTTCTGCCCCCCCTCCCTCCCCCCCCGCTAAACGAGTGCTTTTTGGCGAACTCCAAGAGAACAAAATTGAGGGAGTTCATTCTTCTTCAGTATCCAAAGAAGATTCAAACATATTGAAAGTGAGGGTGTTGAAAAACAGCACGGAACAATTAGAAAACCGTACTTTTTTTACTTCCTGGATTGTGTAACCAGTGTGGTGAGAGTGTAGGACCTCGTTTACCAGGAATGAACTGCAAACGCTGTGGTCAGGCTTTTCATAAAGCTTCCCTTCTTGCTGTGGAGAAGCCTACAATGATGATGTGTGATAGTGTATCCAGTGTTTGCAGATCTTAGACGAAACTGAAAGTGACAGCGATTAGGCAAACATAGTGCCTCATTTCATAAGTTCTTCATTTTTTATTAAAATTGTTACTATAAAACTACAAAACATCAAAACGAGATGCTGTATTATGCATTTATGTAACAAAGTAATGTATCTTGACATTATTAAATAATTTTAGAAACTTCTGCACAGGTGCCCATAACTGTAATCAAAAGTGCCCAACTCAGTCTCTGTAGGGCCCATCACTATAAAAGTTATAGTACCTTTTTAAAAAAAATATTACACGAACCTAACGTTACATTTCAGTCCGATATCATATTTATTTTAAAGTCCATACTGTAACAATATTATTTAACAAATATTAGATACATATGGCCAAACATATAAAAGTTATAAATTAATTACTAAAAAAAATGCCTTAAGGTGCCCACGACTGTATAGTTTCCCCTATATGAAATCCTTGTGTAATAAAAAATATGATCAAAGGACATCCTATATTAATAACCATGGATAGCAGTTTTGGCAGTGTAATATCAAGAATCTTTGCTCAAAACGGAATGACATTTACAAGTTAACACCAACCCATTCCAAACAATCAAAGAAACGAAAACTGAGCACGTTAGCGACAGTTAGTTAATACTTTAGAACAGTTCGATGTCAATTAAATCTAATCATTCTGTTAGTTCTGATATTGATATGCATGGAGCGTGTCACAATTATATTGTATTGTATTCTATTGTATGACTGTTTTTGATTGTTATCATATTTCTTTGTTAGTTGCTTAATGCTTGTAATCCAGAAGAAGAAAATTTTTTTCCGTAAATCGAATTTTCCATGAGCATTATGAAAATATGTAATTCATATTCACACTCTTTTTTTCTTTTTGGTGCATCGAAAAAATCGGATGTGCATCTTATTGGGTGGCGTTCACTTCTTTGATTATTTCGAGATTATTCTATTTTATCTGGTAGTATTTCGTTTGCCCTTGTATTATTACTATGTACACTCATGTCCAAACTTATTGTCGCATGTCTATAAATATGTTCTTGTAGGAATATATTTTGATAATGAATTCGCCCGGTATTTCTTATAATGTTAATATGTGTAGAATCGGCAAAGACATGTATGTGACAAATTTCATGTCAAAAGAGCAGTAAATAAGAATAATAAAATGAAAATAAAACTTTCTTGTCAATTTAGCAACATTTTGTTTGACTCAGTAATATCAGTAGTATCCTGCAAAGTAAAGTACCCTGCAAAATCATCAAATTATATTCTTACAAGAAGACAGTTATAGATATGCGACAATCATTTTGGACATGAGTGTTTATCTTCATTTTTGTGTGTTTCAAAAATGGTGGTTGAAAAGGTACAGACTTTGTTTCTGATTAATTTAGCACAAGCTTGTTTTCCTCAAACCGTTTTGGAAATCATTTAAGGTTTTATCTACCTTTTGTTGGAGTAATTTCATATATTTCTGTGTTACTAGTAGGGACGTATCATTTGCAAAAAGAGTGAAGAACTCGTAACGTCATTTACATACAGTAGGAGAATCAGTGACCCTACTACACTTCCTTGTGACACGTCGAAATGTATTTTCTTTATATCTGAGATATAATTATTTTGTGTTTCCTATTTTGTTATTGATTCCTGTTCTCATGCATACTTTGTTTTGTAAATGAGTGTGTCTTATTTTCAGATATGTTGCTAGTATGCTTATGTGCACGCAAGTTTCTCATTTATATTGAAATGTGAATAATATAAACAACTGAAAGAACTAAATTGATCATGATTGTAACTGTTAAACTCAGGAATGCGTGTAAATATATATTATGCGAAAATTTTCAATAGGAACCCTCACGTTCATCAGGGAGGTATTTCTTTTTTATGAACACACTACATATTCATCAGATGTGATGACTGCTCAATCAATGAGGAATGTGGAGTTCCTTTGAAATATTCTGCTTTAAAATATATTTAGACACATTCTAGCGTTTGAGAATAAAATTAACAGTAATGCAGTTAGGAATTTTTACGATTGAATCATTCTAACAGATGGGATATCTCAGTTAGAATTATGAAGATATTATCTGATGTTATGTCATTATTAATATATCGACGGTGTTAAGGTAAAAGGTAATAACCCTCCAAAAATGAAAAATGTGGATTTTATCTTATTCTCACTACAGACCAGGTCATATATGAGAAAATTATTGTAAGCTTGTGTGTATTATTAAGGCAAACAAACCACTTTCTATACTTGTGTCTTGGAAAGATGTAAATGGAATTTAGAGGTTATTTTTTGCTGTCCTGAAAAAAAGCTGGAAGTGAGGCTTACGACTTTTTACCTTAACATTGTCGAATTTAAGAATGTTATATTGTTTTTACTATTATTGTAAATATTTCGATGCATCTAGTTTTGTTTGCCTCAATAAATTGTAATTGTAAAAAGAAAATTTATTTTATTAATAGCAATAGTTATGTGCCATTTCAAGGTTTCATAATTTACAAATGTAAACTTTCTTTTCCATGTATGGCATCTAATTGTTAATAAGACGTGACTTCCCTACTTACAGTGGACTTTATTCCGAATAGTGTATCCACTGAAGCATTCAAATGTTAAGATTGCATAACGACTCTGTTTCACCGATCTCGTCGTCACCATCATGTTTTGGAAACTGTGCTGCTTGTAGAACTGATTATTTTTATCCGTACTCTCCAATCTCTCCAGTTGTACAAAAATGTTCCCTTGAGTCAGTATTATTGAAATTTCTTGTTAAAAATTATTTTCTGTACTCACCATTCAGTTAGGTAATACCGGCAAATGCCAGGTGCTTTAATACATTTGATAATATTGCGTCTTATTCCGAGTTATTTTTATATGAAAATTTGCCCGAGCAGAAGATACATTCAGCGTTCTCGCTATAGAGTGTTCCACCTTCACCAATATCAATATCAGAAGAGTCGTCTCTCACACTAAATGAACTATCACTATCACTCGCAGTGTCGGACGTTTCACATCTTGCTGGTCTTCGTTGTCTCTTGTTTCGTTTGGCACATTGCTTCCTTGCTCTCAGAGACATTTCAATGGACGCTTTGTATGGTGATGAAGTCATAATATTGGCAGTTCGTGATTTTCTTCCCCTGCTTCCCCTTTTCTTCCCTACGTTGGGCACAGGCGATATGTCCCATGGAGTAATCACTGTACTGCTGGTAGATGCTCCTGCTTCATCGGCACAAGAAACACTCCCACTGCTTGGCCCAATTCCTTTCTGCTCAGCTTCGCTGACACTGTCCGTTGTTCCACAAGATGCAATGAAATCTGCGTCTGTGAAAACATTCCGATTTACTGGGTAGAGCCATGTAATTCGAAAGCCATTCACGGCGATCTCACCAGTCTGGCATTTGAGATAGGCCTTACCAAAGAGTTTAGCAATGTCCATGTTAGTCAGAGGCCTATCATGAAGCCTTAACCACATCCGCACTTCCTCGCTATAGAAAGACTTCAGTGGACTCATGAACGTTCTGTCCAGTGGCTGCATTTTGTGAGTAGCATAAGGGGGAGGCATAAAATGCAGACATTATTCTCTCGACCCAAGTTAATGACATCTAAATTTCTGGAGTGGCTATAATGACCATCCAAAATCAAGAGAACAGGTGACGGTTTCACTTTGTCGATGAAGTGGAGGAACCATTGGGTAAAGAGATCATTCTGAATCCACCCTGAGGGATGACAAGCAGCGACAGACCCAGGCGGGGCACCTCTCATCAGCTGATTGTTCATGTTCTTGCGGGGGAAAATGAACAGGGGTGGAACGAATATTCCAATGGCACTCATGCAAGTTACGACTGTCACTAGAGAACCTCTCTCAGCAGAACTTAGAGCTACCACCTGCCGCTTACCCTTCACCGCAAGAACTCGTGGTACTTTGCTCTGCACGACACTCAATCCAGTTTCGTCAACATTAAATATCCTGTCTGTTGGGTATTTTTTTCTTCTCCATTTCTTCAATTAGGAGGTCGAAAAATTTGTTGACATTTTCCTTTGTGAAGCCGGTGGCCCGTTGGAAAGAGGTTGCTGTTGGCTTTCGAAACGAGCATCTATACTTATACCTTTTCAAGAAGAGGCGGAGCCATCCTCTACCAGCTCTGTCTCCCAGAAATGGATTTGGAATCCCGTTTCTTTTGGCTATCTGAAAGGTCATTGTTTGTAAATCTCGTGTGGCCAGTCCAAAAAATTTGCTTTTCATTGTTAGAGCATATTGAAGTAGTTGTTCTTCAATTTCTTGCGGCAAAACTGTCTTCCTTCTAAGCTTGGTTTTGGTGGCTTCATTCACTGTCACGTCTGATTTAGCCAGTCGGAAGAGAGTTGCGCGTGGAACATTAAATGTCTTGGCTGCCTTCAAATAGCCCATCTTTTTCTGTCGCACCGATTTTATTGCCTCCTGCATAGCAACCTCACCCCACACTTTTCTAGCAGGTGACAATTTTCTACCTTTCGATGTTGTCGCCATATCTACAGTTGAAACACAGTTCTAGAATAAGGGTCTAAATATGGAATACCAGGTATTCCATATTCGAGCCCCTACTGTCTTGCGAAACAAAACGTCAAAACACTCACAGTTCAAACAATAGAAAAAAACTAGATATGTGGTAATGTCGCTACAAATGTCCTCTTTCCAAACGAACAGAAGTGTATTTGAATAGGTACGTGTATTAGAAATATACGACGAAATGCTCCTTACCTACAAAAAATTCACTTCACCGGGAAAACAATCAAGAGAAACCGACGCGTTGCTTTCGGCTTTAAACTCAACAATGGCTACTTTTGTTAACAAAGGAAGGAAGGAGGGATTGTTTCACAGTTTGTTCGCTAGAGTACTCACGTTACTTTACGAGATATTATAGTATTCCATATTAGTGCCCCTATTCCATATTTGTACCTGTTCCTATATATATATATACTATAAAATTTACTGCATTATTACTGTTTGGCCGTGTCATGTTTCAAACGTCATTTTTTAGTACAACAAGACCCTTTCAACGGTACCACCCCCATGTCCGTATCATACACCTGAACCCGAAAAATCGGGGGAAATCTGACATTTTTCTAAAAAAAAATTACCCTTTTGGAAAACTTGCGTTTCTCGGGCCCAGCCTCGGTTTCGCGTAGGGATCTCAAAAAAATTAGAAATACCCAAAGGTACACACAATCCGTATGCAAAGCTTCAATGTGATATTTGGAAAACTAAAGGCTTGAATTTTTTTGAAATTTGCTTAAGAAAAAATAAAAAGTCACACCCCTCTGCCCCTACTTGGCGCCGCCAAGTTGACCATCCGGTTCCAAAACGCATTTGGGGTGTTCTTTGGTCGATCCTTGACTTGACCAATAACCTTAAATACCTGTTATAGAACCTAAATAAGCGGTCAAAGACGATATTACACCATGATTACAAAAGTTACCAAAAATCCTAAAGGGGTTAATGTCAAATCCATAGTTTTCGCGGTCGCTGAGATGAATGATGATACACCACACAGGCGTTGACTTCCAAATACAGCCCCCAAGCGAAGAATATTTCAGCTAGTATATATACTGTATATAGTTCCCCATCATGACAGCTAAGCACTACAGTCTATTTGGCTTTGTTTTCTTTGTTGCTTCGTTTTCTTCGTTACATTTAGTTTATATCTTATGTTGTAATTATTTATTTAATTTTAATTCTTTTTGGTTTTTGAGAAGTTTTGCAATATCCCCCTTATTCTCAATCTGTAGCTAAATTCACATATAAATAACTTATACTACAATTTCAAGTTGGAGAAAATGTTAAAATTATGCTACTTGATGCTAAAAATAAAAGAAAAAGGTTGAGTTGAGTTGATTTTGAGTTTAACGTCCTGTTCAGCAGAAGTATATATAACAAAGTTTATTTTTAAAAATAAGGCTAATTTTAGACGGAAGCATTTCTCGTAGCAGATGTGCTGCCAAAAATTTCATATAGTATTCTATGGCATCAAAAGTATATGGTGTTTTTAAATGGTAGCATTTTGATAAGCATCTGTCGTGACGTAGCAAACAAATCACTGCAGATGAACGCAATTATGGCTCCGAAATTAAGGTGAGGTAGCTAAAGCTATAGTAATTCTAACAACAGTTCTCGCTGGTCATATTAAAAAACGAAAATCACGAAGAAAAGAGCATCCCTACTCCAACTCATTTTTCTTTACTATAATTCAATTTCCCACTCAAAACAAAGAGCATGGATATTTGGCACAAAAAGTTCGCTTCTTTTCAACACATCACGGCGCTGCAGTCGGACCAGAAATGGTGGGGAAAATGCTACGAAATAGAGCAGGTTCTATCAACAAGAAATGCCATAGGATATGCCATGGCATGGGGAATGCTACAGCATTTGCTACTTTACACGATAGGATATCGTTAATACGATTTTTGCTACGAGAAATGCTACGATAAATGCTTCAGTCTAAAACTAGCCAAAGGAAGGATATTTAATAATATTTAATATTTTCTGTAAAAGTGGTAAATAGAGGAAATATTTATCTTGAATAAGTTGTTTGCAAGATAAAATCGTAAAACACTTATTTATTAAATATAGTTGGTTTACAAGTGCGAAATAATTAAAAATGTATTGCCACTAAAAGTTAGTGATTTGGGAAATTCTTAACCCCCGAAGCTCCGCTCAGCTACTACAAATTATAATGAATAGCATACAGTAAAATAAAGTATTCTCTCTTCAAAATTATCAGTACTCTGCAATCTATTTTTGTATATTACATTAAAATTGAAACCATCTTTTCCAATATCGTTTATGGGTTCATATATTCATCATATGTCAATCGCAGTTTCTATGAATAACGTAAATGTATGCAAGTAAGCACCAACATGTTTCCTTGGCAACGAGGTACAGTAATATTTGTTCTGACAATATTAACAATTTCACGTACTAATATATATATAAAGTTTTCTTGGAGTAATAAGGTGTGTGCATATCTACCAAGGATGTTATAAATAGAGGATCTTCCCATATGTATTTTCACCCTATTAAATCGATGAAGCCAAAAACCAACCGAGCATTGGCACGTCTCATTGGCTACTCTCGTTTCTACCATCATCTGATTGGCTACTTTCGTTTCCGCCATGATTGTTGGCTTAAAACATGGCGATCCTATTGGGCAGAGTGGGCAGATTAGGGGTGGCGAAACTGTGACGTATGGCTTCAAGATTTTGTTGTAAGGGCAGATCCTTTATTTTATAAGATCCTTGATATCTACATGGTTTAGCAATAAATTCAGGTCAATGCCGTGGTGTATCTTACAAGTGCATAGATAAACGTAAACAAATACGAGTACCTACATGTTTCGGACGAAGATTCATACTAAAGCCGGCATGAACTCGGTTAACCTATAAAAGGAAAGTATATTAAGTCAGATAAATAATCGATTTAACGAATGTTTAATATATATAGCAGACATAATGTAATGAAATATGATACGGTGCGTTAATTTATTTAAAAGATTATAATTAAGTGTAATAAATGATAAGTCTATAAGTAAAAGAAGTTAGAAGAATAAAAAATAAAAAATACCTGTGATGAAGAGGAATGATGGTGATGCATGGAATCGTAGAAACTCGACGAAACATCTGGAAAATAGAAAATATTAGTAGACAGAAAATAATAATTAATCTAAACCTAGAACTGTATGAAACTCGTTATACTAAAACTAAATATTGTTTAATATGTACCACGCCTATGACACTATATAAATGGATACTTAACAAATAATAACCAAATAAAACAATGAATACTTACCTCAGTTACCAAATACTGTAATTTATGAAAGGATTGTCAATTAGAAAGCAATACGATGCAGAACTTACTCCGTGTTTAACGTTAATATTTCGAATGTGCTGTATTTCATGTGATTCTAAGTTATTTTGTTTCTGAATCCTTCATGTATTATCCAGAGCTACCGTCTTATCGTATATAACGTCTTATACATTGCATTTTAATGATTACACAGTTATTTCTAAATTGGAATTATCAGAAGCCTATGTTTTCTTAACTGCTGCTAAGTTCGTTTCGGAATCCTACTAATCCATACGATGTGATTGTTTTTGGTATCTTTTTGTGTACTCCTATGCCCACAACGAATTTGGAAATCGCGTTTTATTTTCTTCCGTGGCGTATCGCTTCGGTGACCACTACAGTAATTTACTGAGCTAAAATTTGTTTAGTCCGGGCGTGTTTTTCAGGAGTGCGTTGGAGAACTTTTATTATTATTGAGTTGTGCAAATTAACATAGAGCTGGATTGCCTCCTATTATATATGATGAACTGTGGCCGAAACGTGGATTGAAGGGCCACAGGTGAGTGTATACGCCGACCAAACAATAGTTTATTGTTTTGCGCATTTAATTAAACAGATAATGAGTTACTGAAAACAATAACAATTTATTTTGAATCTGGAATTTTGGACTGTATAAATTTGTATAGTTGATGGAATCAATAAGTATTAGAATAAGCAAATACTACACACAAACACTGAAGATCCCGCACACGAGGCTTTTGCAGGAAAGCACAACACAACACTGACAAAAACATGCGGGAGGCGGCCTAACGGTATTTTTGAAAAGAAAGACAAGAGACCGCCAGAGTAAGATACTACAAATAGAAACCATATTGACCTGCAGAGACATCTCTACAGCAAAACTGACACTACATAAAACATATATTTTGTTCCAAATTTTCGAAATGCTCACAATAGGCTCAAACACTGAGAAAACATAAGCCTCCTTTTTCTTCTTAATTTTATGACATACACAGAGGGCAGAATGGCCCGAACATAGCCCCCTCCTTGAAACGCTCTAGTTTCAAATAACACACGCACACAACGAATGATCGAGTTTCACAAGGAAATACACTACAAACGAAATAATAATGCGTAATAATTCTTAAAAAACAAACAAACAAACACAAGACAAATATTCATATGCAATGATAAGACCTGCTTGATGAGCGAGGTTGTAGCGTTTTGCATGACTTCACTTTACTTTGAAAGGTTGAAAGGCAATGGAACCAGCTTCGCAATGGGGCGCTTCAACTCCCCGAAGGCAGTCTTTACAGTAACTGCTCGCACTAAGCCATCATTTCCTGGAAATATGCACTGAACACGCCCTAATCTCAATTGATGGGGAGGCAGATGGGATTCCTTCAAAATAACCATGTCACCAATCTTGATATTGTCTCGGTTTTTCCGCCACTTCGTTCTTGACTGGAGACTGCACAAATATTCTTGGGACCAACAACGCCAAAAATGCTGCGACAACTGTTGCACCAATTGCCACCTTTTCAGATGAGAGATCTGGGATGAAGTGAAATCCTTATCCGGGATAGAAAGTAATGATTCTCCCACAAGGAAATGAGCTGGTGTAAGAGCGGCCAGATCGTTGGGGTCATCCGAGAGAGGAGTGAGGGGACGGGAGTTCAAAATTGCTTCAATTTGAACTAGCGTGGTATACATTTCCTCAAAGCTCAACGCCACCTCTCCCACGATGCGCTTGAAATGATGTTTTACTCTACGTATATTTGCTTCCCAAATTCCACCAAAATGAGGTGCGGACGGGGGGTTAAAATGCCAAGATATTCCTTGTTTGCTGAGGTAGGCAGCAGTTTCTTCATTTTTGGCCGTGTGAACACTCACTCTTAACAATTCCTTTAGCTCTTTGCTAGCTCCTACAAAGTTGCGCCCACAATCGCTGTAGATGTCACTAGGTACGCCCCGACGAGCCACGAAACGCCGTAGGGCAGCGAGAAAGGAAGTAGTGCTTGCATCCGCTACTAATTCTAGGTGTATAGCCTTAGTGGAAAAACACACAAAAAGACAGATGTATGCCTTAAACCTCAAACGGCTGCGCCCCCGGCTGGCTTTGAGTAGCACCGGCCCTGCATAATCCACACCTGTGTGGGAAAAGCATCGGCTTGGGTTTACGCGAGACGGGGGCAGGGAACCCATTAGTTGCGTCTCTGTTCTTCCTTCAAACCGACAACATTTTACACACTTCCGGATTATCTTCCTCACTAGATTTCTCGCACCCACAATCCAGAAATGTTGCCGTAGCGTAGATAACACTAATTGAGGGCCACCGTGGAAAGTGTTTAAATGCTCGTGATTGATCAGAAGTTCCGTTAATTTATGCTTATTGGGCAACAGCACGGGATGCTTTCTATCCACAGAAATGTCGGCGTTTTGTAATCTCCCCCCCACACGCAAGATGCCATTTTCGTCAATGAAGGGAGACAAGCATAAAATATTATTCTTATTGGGAATGGACTCTTCATCCACTAAGCACTGGATTTCGGTGTGAAATTCTCTTTTCTGCACCTCCTTTACCAAACACAAAAGGCTCTCTTCCATTTCTTTCGATGTAAGTGCCCCCTGGCGTTTCTGCACCGGATTCCTGCAGTTGTAAACAAACCTGCGACACCAACCCACTACACGCTTCAATCTCACTAGGGAGGAGAAACGGTTCACAATGTCATTTTCAGACTGCACACACATAACGGTGATACATTTTTTCTTTTCTTCCACTTCTGTAGTAAAGTCAGCGAGAGGATATGGAGGCTCTGGCAACATTGCTTCGCGCAACCACTCTGGACCGCTCCACCACAGGGGATGTTCTAAGAGCTCGCTGGGCTTTAACACCCTTGACGCACAATCAGCTGCATTATCTTCACTCTTGGTATGTGACCATTGTGACGAAGGCAAAATTCCTTGTATTTTCGCTACCCGATTTGAAACGAAAGTTTTCCACTTATCAGGTGACTGGGCTAACCAGGCCAACACAACAGTGGAGTCAGTGAAGGCCCTTGTATCCTGGACGTTTACACTGATGGCACTTGCAACTGTTTTTAACAATTTGGCCAGCAACAATGCGGCGCACAGTTCCAATCGGGGTAGGGAAACTGTTTTGATTGGAGCAACTTTGGTTTTTGCAGCGATAAGTCTCACGTCGACACGACCGTTAAGACGCTCTGCTCGTAAATAGGCGACTGCAGAATAGGCCCGCTCACTAGCATCAGAGAAACCTATTAATTGACAGCTGATGGCATCAGAGGGCACAATGCATCGTTCGACCTTCACTTCACGGAGCACAAACAACTCATCGCAGTACTCTTGCCGGGCTGCACTTGTTTCAAAGGGGAGGGGGTCGTCCCAACCGAGGCTTTCCTTCCACAATGATTGTAACATCATCTTGGCCCTGACGGTTACTGGGGAGAGAAGGCCAAGGGGATCGAAAATCTTGGCAATCTCTGACAACACTTTTCGTTTTGTCCACACTGCTGGGGGAGAGGGAGGCACTACGTTGAACCCAAACTCGTCACTAACAGGTGACCACTGTACTCCGAGGGTCTTGATATTGTTATCGGTGTCGAAGTTGAATTGTAGGTCAATTTCACGCATATGGGGAGGAACAGCCTGGAGCACTTCCGGTTCGCTAGATAGCCACTTTCGAAGTTCGAAGCCTCCTTCTCGCAAAAGTTGAATCAGCTGTTGTTGTAACTCAATTGCTTCGCTCACACTAGCTGCACCTCCGAGGAAATCATCCATGAAAAAATCTCTTTTCACCGCCTTCGCTGCTAAAGGATACTTCTCCCCTTCTTCTCCAACTACCTGGAGCAAGCATCTGGTTGCCAAGAAGCTAGCAGATGCAGTACCGTACGTCACTGTTAACAAACGGTAGTCTTCGATTGGAGCACTTGGAGAATCTCTCCGCACAATTCTTTGGAAGTCGACGTCGTCCTTGTGCACTAACACTGCCCGGTACATTTTTGCAATATCCGCACATAAGGGAACACGATGCTCACGAAAACGAACAAGAATCGGGAAAATATCGTCCTGCAATTTTGGCCCCACCATGAGCTTCTGATTCAGAGATACACCCGAAGTTGTTCTTGCACTCCTATCGAAGACCACTCGCACCTTCGTAGTGGAGCTGGTGGGCTTCAAAACCGCATGATGTGGTAGGTAACAACTAGCTTCAGCTGGAATGTTTCTCTCGATTTGGGGAATGAGTTCCATATGCCCTAACTGAATATATTCCCTCATGAAGTCGCGATATTGTTGCTGAAGGGAGGGTTGTTTAGCTAACTTCCGTTCGGTATTTAATAGCCTCTTCACTGCGATTTCACGTGATCTGCCTAATGGGGCTGTGTTACCCCTGAAAGGTAGTCTCACCACATAACTTCCGTGCTCGTCACGGTGGTGTGTAGCTACAAAATGTTCTTCACAGCTTCTTTCTTCCTTTGACAGGTGTTTTGTAAGTGGGAGCTCTTCTAACTCCCAAAACTGGCGAAGAGCTTCATCGATCTCGCAGGAAACTCGATGTGACGTCACCGTTAGCTTCCCACTTGTCGGACCTATATTGCCAGATAGCACCCAGCCGAGACTAGTTTCTAATGCGACAGGCATCCCGGGTGGCCCCATACGCTTCCCGCTCAACATAAGTGATGGAAACAAGTCCGCCGCTCCCAACAGAATGTCAATGGGGCCCACTACGTTGAAAGTTGGATCTGCTAATCTTAGGCCCTCTAAATGAGACCAGTTTGTAGCACTAGGACACTTTTGTTTGGGTAGATCAGATGTAACTTTCTGAACTACCACAGCACGAGTTTCAAAAGTTTCACTTGTTCCCCCAAATGACTGAAACTCTAAGTCCACCATTGCACTCGCTGTCGCCACTCCTGCTCCTGTAATCCCGGAAATCACAATACTGGATTTCTTTCTCTTGAGACCCAGTTTTTGTGCACAGTTCTCGGTGACAAAACTAGATTCACTCGCGCAATCTAGCATCGCTCTGAAGGGGTAATACACACCATTATTTCCTCTTACTTTCACGATGGCAGTACATAATAACACCTGTGGTACACTTGCGTCCACTGCAACATGGGCCGTGATATTTGATTCACGCACTGGTGACTCAGCTCTCTCGTAGTGCAAGAGAGTATGATGTTTTTTAGCGCACTTGCGACACGTACTAGATGCGCACGTATCCTTTCTACACGATTTCCGAAGACAATTAAAACAGTTTTTTCTCTTTCACTAGGGTGACACGATCAGACACTTTGAGTTTTGTGAACTCAGCACATTTGTAGAGGGGGTGGATTGCACTGCATACGTCACATAATGTTTGACCACGTTCACTGGTGGTAACATGGGAGGAAGTTTGTTTTTTGTCGCGATTCTTCACTTGCTCACTACTTCCGGCAACGCGCGATTTCCCGCCGGCAGACACTGCGAGCGCGCGGGCTCTGTTATCGAGGAATTCTGCGAGCTGCTCAAATGATGGCTGTTCATTTGTTTTTAATGAAAGTTCCCACTGTCTACGACTTTCACTGTCCAGTTTATCCGTGATATGATAAACCAAGATAACATCCCAGTGTTCGACTGGTTGCTCGAGCACCTTGAGGGACCGCGTGCACTCCATTGTGGTATCAATTAACTTACGTAGGGCGGCTGGCGATTCTTGTTGTATTACGGGTCGCGTAACTAAGCGCTTAATTGTCGCGTTCACTATTTCCCTCTTATTGTGATACCGTGCATTTAAAATGTCCCACGCCTCTTTGTAGTTGCTGTCCGTGGTTTGCATCGCTTGAAGGAGTTGTGCTGGTTCCCCTTTCAAGAATGTTTTGAGGTATTGCAACTTTTGAGCACCTGACAGATTTTTGTTATTATGTACTGAAGCCACAAATAAATCGTGAAACGATAACCACTCATGGAGGTTTCCCGAAAACACTGGCAACTGTAACTGCGGTAGTCTTACGTCATTAGCAAGCTGCCTTTCAGACGAAGACGAAGGCTGAGCTCCTTTACTTCCCTCCAATTGAAAATCCATCAATTGAACACACATCTGGACTATTCTATTGTCCAATTCCGCTAACTCTTCCTCTTCTTTTTCGAACTCCTCGTCTCCTGCCACCGCCGAAATATCATCCAGCAGCTTTGAACACTCCTGCTGGAGTTCACTGACCTTCGCCTGATGCACCAAGATGGCTGCCGCTGCGGTAGCGTCCAACTCTGTGATGGCTTTTTCTTCGCGCGTAATTTTTGACTTTAATGTTCTTTTCTTAATTTTTAGCGGCTCCATTTCTAAAACACTACACTATGTTCGTGAGAAAAAACAAACACTCAATCACTAGTCTATTATTGTTCACAGCAACAGTTCACACAGGCACTAGTAATTTGGCGCGGATGGACCATGTATACGCCGACCAAACAATAGTTTATTGTTTTGCGCATTTAATTAAACAGATAATGAGTTACTGAAAACAATAACAATTTATTTTGAATCTGGAATTTTGGACTGTATAAATTTGTATAGTTGATGGAATCAATAAGTATTAGAATAAGCAAATACTACACACAAACACTGAAGATCCCGCACACAAGGCTTTTGCAGGAAAGCACAACACAACACTGACAAAAGATGCGGGAGGCGGCCTAACGGTATTTTTGAAAAGAAAGACAAGAGACCGCCAGAGTAAGATACTACAAATAGAAACCATATTGACCTGCAGAGACATCTCTACAGCAAAACTGACACTACATAAAACATATATTTTGTTCCAAGTTTTCGAAATGCTCACAATAGGTTCAAACACTGAGAAAACATAAGGCTCCTTTTTCTTCTTAATTTTATGACATACACAGAGGGCAGAATGGCCCGAGCATGAGTCATCCGGCCTGTCGCGTCGGCTGCTAATACAGATACAGTTCAGTACGGAGAGGGACAGTGCATATATATATATATATATATATATATATATATATATATATATATATATATATATATATATATATATATATATATATTAGGGTGGGTCGAAAAGAACGATTTCTTTCAAATCGAATTCTAATAATGCGGAAAAGTTGGACCATCTATCGAAACGTGTAAGTGTTTTTTTTTTTTTTTTTGAAATCGCGTAATATCTTCAGTTCGCGCATCCAGATTAAAGTTTTACCAAATTGTCAAAAATCGTACTTTTTTTTGGAACACCCTGTATAGAACACAGGTTGCTTTTTATAGTTGTGGTAGAGTGCTAATTCTCAAGTAGGCATGTAACAATACACAGAAGAAAAGAAAATCAACATCGGATAATATCTTCAGTTCTTGCTCTAAGGTCAAAATCTCGTGAAATTGTAAAAAATCGTACTTTTTGGAAGACCCTGTATAAAATAGTTTATGTTGTTATAGTTTTAATATGGCTGTTATATTTTTCCCAACCATGCGGGAATATTCAGAAAAAAGAAAATAGAAATTGGATAGTATCTTCAGTTCGTGTATTGGAACTTAAAAATCGACGAAAAGAATTATTTTCTGTTTTCGATCTGAGCGTGCAGCTCTTCGCTCATTTCTGATCTTAGAAATGACCCAGAACTCACCACGAGGAGGTGGCTGCACTTCGAGTTCCACCCAAACCCTTCCCAACCGTTGTAGAAGTTTCAAATGTATTTCTTTTGTATTTCGGGCATAACTTTAAAATCAGACTTCTTACTAAAATCTAGCATTATAGAGCGTGACAAAAGTGTGGTCCGAATAAAACCATCTCTGTTTAAGGAGCCACACACTTTTGTAGGAGCCTGTGTTACAAGTTTAACACATCTTTCTATGGACTGCGTGTGACATGGAAATTTTATGTAGTCAAACTCTGGTAGTTCTTTTGTCTTTAGAAATGACAAAATACTCGCTGTTGTTACATGGGCCATTATTGGTGGTGATGAAAGTTTACACGTTGACCAATTTATCAATTCGGTATAGTCAGTTGCTTCAAAATTCAGATCAGGTGGTAAAAAATTTCTCACACTTTTACCTGATGGTGGTTGATTCCTCGATTTCCACAATCTTCTGAAAGCTAATTCTCTTATGTGTTTCCGTTCATTACATTTTAATGAGTTACCTTTCAGACATCTTTTCGAGTATCTAGATGGTGACACGTCAGGCCCCAAATCATTTTCTGAAACTATCGCCAAACAATTGAAACACTGTGAGCAGCTTCCTGTTGTTGGTTATGAGAATAGTCAGACCGAAGATATCTCCGTAAAAGAAAATGACCTGAGCAAAGACCAAAAATATCTTCTTCATATTGTTAGAGCTATAAACAGCGGCGAGTGTCCAAGTGATCTTGCAGTAAAGGATCCAGGCCCAATAAGTCATTCAAAGTGGCTTACTATAGCGAATCGTATTTTAAGGTTATATATTATACAGCTGCTCACAGTGTTTCAATTGTTTGGCGATAGTTCCAGAAAATGATTTGGGGCCTGGCGTGTCACCATCTAGATACTCGAAAAGATGTCTGAAAGGTAACTCATTAAAATGTAATGAACGGAAACACATAAGAGAATTAGCTTTCAGAAGATTGTGGAAATCGAGGAATCAACCACCATCAGGTAAAAGTGTGAGAAATTTTTTACCACCTGATCTGAATTTTGAAGCAACTGACTATACCGAATTGATAAATTGGTCAATGTGTAAACTTTCATCACCACCAATAATGGCCCATGTAACAACAGCGAGTATTTTGTCATTTCTAAAGACAAAAGAACTACCAGAGTTTGACTACATAAAATTTCCATGTCACACGCAGTCCGTAGAAAGATGTGTTAAACTTGTAACACAGACTGCTACAAAAGTGTGTGGCTCCTTAAGAGCCGGCGGGACTCAAGTGACCTTGACAAACCAAAGATAGAGTTTCTCCTTGCAGTTCAAAGTGTTTCCTTATTTTGGCAACAGATGGGGTTGTCGCTGAAATGCCGTCAAAGCAAATGCACCCGTCCTTTTCCTTCGTTTTCCCCTGCATGTGGTCAAAGTTGGACAGCGTAGGAGGGGGATGGTTACGGCTGTAAATGGGACAGAAGAGTGAAATTCTTTTCTTTTGGCTAAAAGAGAAACAGAACTGAAGAAACAAATAAATAAGAGGGACCAACATGATATCAGCCGTCAGCTCCGTGTCAGAGAGCCACTCAAATATCTACAACGGTCACAAACATACCATAGAGAACTAAAGCACTTGTTGCCTCTCTCTTTCTCAAAGGATTCTACCTATGGTAAATAACAGAATAGTGCGGGAAGAATCTGATATAAAATGAAGAGCCATGCCAATATTAAAACACACACACACACACACACACACACACGGGAGAGTCGATATTCTAATTTATTTAGGGCCTTCGTGGTTTAAAAAAGAAAAAAAAACTTGGAATTGAAAGGCAGAAAACCCAGATAAAGATTTGAAATGTATTGACAATGTGAATCATTTTTTTAGTGGAATCCATTTCCTTATTTTCTTTTCACAATATGACTACCAGATTTACCCTTTCTCTCGCCTTCACATTCGAATGGTCCTGGGTTCGATACCACTTGCTGACCATCCTGAGTTTTTCCTATTATAACAGGAAAAAGCCGCAATGTTACATTCAGCCTTGGGGGCCGGCTTAGAAGGACAGGAGGGAGCACATGCCCTGCTTGATGTTGGTTTTTATTGGGGGAAATAGACCACTTCATTAACAATAGAATTAAAAGATGTGTCACTCATGTCCAAAATTATTGTCGCATGTCTATAAATATGTTATTGTAGGAATATAATTTGATAACGAATTCACCCGGTATTTCTTATAATGTTAGTAGGCGTACAATCGGCAAAGACATGTATGTGGCAAATTTCATGTCAAAAGAGCAGTAAATAAGAACAATAAAACGAAAACAAAACTTTCGTGTCCATTTAGCAACATTTTATTTTACTCATTCTAATCTTCGTATTTATAATTACTGTATTTTCCAATGAAATTTACCACATATATTTCCCGATTGTACACATAGTACCAGTATTAAAAGTCTCCTGCAAAATCATTATTACATGATATTTTTACAAGAAGACAGTTATAGATATGCGACAATCATTTTGGACATGAGTGTACAAGGATGTAACAGGTGTTTGTTTCAAACATTAAATAAGTGTTCGTATAAATTGAACTTATTTCCTGACGTCATAGAACTAAGAACTGTTGCAGAGCGATGTAAGTCCGGTGACAATACAACATTCCATTCTTACTTTCATACTTTGCAATATATCTATTTATTTTAAAAGCAAATTTTAATATGTTTTTATTTTCAACTTCCTTATCCTAAAATAAATACTAGCCTTTAACCAGCCCTGGTATCCCTGGTTGCATATCACTTTAGGATTTGGAAAAGGTGTCCAACGAATTAAAAAAAAATGATAAGACACCTTTTAAAGACATTCTTTTGTTAATAAATTCCCACTAAAAAGTTAAAAATAATTTTGTTTATGCAAGACTAAATAAAAAGAATGGAGCGCGTCATTTTAAGAATTTATAAAGTAACTGTAAGCCTATATGAGAGCGCATCCCTTTTTTTTAGTCACGCATAAACATTTTTTTTTAACTTTTAAGTGCGACTTGATTAATGAAAGAATGTCTTTAAAATGTTTATTATTATCTTTTTTTATTATTGTTAATGTTTGCGTCCTTGGCATAGGGTGTTTATTTTGGTAAGGTACCGTATGGTACGTTTCTATACTACTAGGGTATATTAAAATTTATTTTCCTATGCGTTACTACATACATTAAAAAGCATTTTTTTTTTAAAGAATTACTACCGAATATTACTACCGCTCCGCTAATAAGAGGGAGACAGATTGAGGATACCGAACACCCCTACCGTTGATTGAGAAATATTTAGGTGTCGACACTGATGAGCAACATCTACATATGAATTTGAATGTTTTATGGGCTTTAGACAATTGATTCAGACCGGGAAACATGGGGGATAGAATGTTGGAAGCAAGTAGTCCAGTCCCTAGTTTGAATGCCTGGAATGAGTAAGGACTCTTACCCCCTTGGTAAAACCTGCCGGAATTGGAAGCAATATCAAAGAAACACTGCTTCGGAAAAATAGGGAGCAAACATGCATAAATAGTCAGAGTCGAATTTAGGTTTAGTGGGGCCCCAAGCTGTTGAAGGTAATGGGGTCCTTTATGTGTCCAGATGAACATAGGCACCCTACATACAGCAATGAAGAAACTAGAGATAATTTAGAAAGCAGACTGGTAGAAGGAGCCCTATTAATTACACGAACGTAGTCTACACAGCAGGGAGCACTGTTGCTACGTATATATAAATTTTATTTTATTTTTTTAAATTTTCTTATATTTTAGAAATCCAGTTTTTCTTTAGATTTTGGGGCCCCCAAGAGAGCGGGGCCCTAAGCTATAGCTTGTTTAGCTTACACGTAACTCCGGCACTGTAAATAGTATACATATACAGGCGCGGATCCAAGGGTGGGTATAGAGGCTATAGCCCTCCCCCCCTTGACGCTCAGGTATACACTGGATAAAATGGGCTTCAATCCTGTTTACTCTGGATAAAGAGGCAAACTATGGTTTAGCTCCTCCCTTGATCATATCCTGGATCCGCCACTGTATATATATATATATATATATATATATATATATATATATATATATATATATGTACATGTATGTATGTATATAAATGTGTGTGTCTAGTATGTTGTACGATGGAAGCTGATGAAAGAGCTTTATACCATATTATTCTTGATTTTTTGACAGGTAAACAAAGAATATTTCGGGAATTAATCTATCCTAAAGATTATAATAATGTATCTTATTTTTTCTCTTGCATGTATATTCTTAGTCCTGCAGGAAGTTTTCATTTCTTTCTTGGAATAGATAAACGAAGAGTTTGGTTCGGCTTCTCCTTCACAAATTTTTGTCGAAAGGTTGACTTTATCGCTACAAACACAAATTACTTCTCACAGAAACCTTCTACAAACACACTGTACTACTGAAACAGAAACCATCAACCAAAGAGGTCATAAATTTTGCCATTCCTCGTGTTTGAAGTTCCCGTTCTTCACAATGATTTCCTTCCTCCCGCCCCTGTTAAGAAGTTCAAAGTAGATTTTCAAAAGGACTGGTTCCCGCTGAGAAGGAAAGTGGGATGAAGAATGACTATAGTGCCATCTAGCAGTTATACGGCCAAGTACGTGAACACGAAAAAATCTGATTTCTGAGTTCTGTAGATTCAATTATGAAGGATATAATTTCTCATCAATTGTGAAATAGATGTCTTTGGAAACAGCGAAAAAATAGTACAGTAGCGCACAAATACAAAGATTGTACTCCATTCTCAAAAAAGTCCGGAGTTTTTAGCTCTTTTCCTTACTGTAAAAAAACAGAAGACTTTTCCGTCTGATTTTGATCATTTTCTTATGGGAATTTGGATTATAATTATCTGTATTTATAAGAAGAAAATATCACGCACAGCGTTCAAATTGCACCTTTAAAATGAGATGCATCATATTTAGTGCGCTACTGAGACATTTTTGCGAAAGAACGAAATGAAACCGTGATTTGCCTTAAAAATGGTTGAGATCCCATGTTAAATTGAACACCAATATTCCGGCCGCTGTGGCGCACTCCTTCTCCCTCTTAAACAGAGATGGTTTTATTCGGACCATACTTTTGTCACGCTCTATAATGCTAGATTTTAGTAAGAAGTCTGATTTTAAAGTTATGCCCGAAATACAAAAGAAATACATTTGAAACTTCTACAATGGTTGGGAAGGGTTTGGGTGGAACCCGAAGTGCAGCCACCTCCTCGTGGTGAGTTCTGGGTCATTTCTAAGATCAGAAATGAGCGAAGAGCTGCACGCTCAGATCGAAAACAGAAAATAATTCTTTTCGTCGATTTTTAAGTTCCAATACACGAACTGAAGATACTATCCAATTTCTATTTTCTTTTTTCTGAATATTCCCGCATGGTTGGGAAAAATATAACAGCCATATTAAAACTATAACAACATAAACTATTTTATACAGGGTCTTCCAAAAAGTACGATTTTTTACAATTTCACGAGATTTTGACCTTAGAGCAAGAACTGAAGATATTATCCGATGTTGATATTCTTTCGATAGATGGTCCAACTTTTCCGCACTATTAGAATTCGATTTGAAA
This sequence comes from Thermobia domestica, assembly GCF_964235325.1. NCBI lineage: Eukaryota > Metazoa > Arthropoda > Insecta > Zygentoma > Lepismatidae > Thermobia > Thermobia domestica. Next base: position 146,568,688 of record NC_137455.1, on the reverse strand, counting down.
GAAATCTTTTTTTCGACCCACCCTGATATATATATATATATATATATATATATATATATATATATATATATATATGTGTGTGTGTGTGTGTGTGTGTGTGAAGTGTGTTTGTGTATGTGGTTATGTTCTAGCCCAGTACACTTGGAGTAATTTTAACCAAACTTGTTATATACCAGTGTTGGGTAAGTTACTTGTAAAAATGTAACGCGTTACAAGTTACTTTACTTTCTCTTAAAATGTAACGCGTTAGTAACGCGTTACTTGCCCCAAAAAAGTAACTGTTACTTTACTTCGAAAGTAACGCGTTACTAACGCGTTACTTTTAGGTCCGAAACTTTAAACGTGTGAAAAAAAATATTACTTCAATTTTCCGTACTACTATTACTACCGCTATTATTATTATTATTATTATTATTATTATTATTATTATTATTATTATTATTATTATTATTATTATTGCACTTCTGAATCGCTTTATGTAAATGCAAGGACAAATTTTTACTTGCTATATGAACATTTTCATATAATGTAACATTGTAATGTAAGAAAATGCCATACTGCGTTACTCGTAGGAATGGGTACGAGCGAGTTTTCTTTGAAACTCGATTCGACTAGAAACATACATCTTTGAGCTTGACCCGAGAACTCGGCTCGAAAAATTTCCTCCAACTCTACTCAAATTGGGGTCGAGTTTCGAGTTGAGTCGACCCAAATCCGGTGTATAGTTTCGAGTACTCTCTTCAAGTATATTACATAGACTATAATTATTATCAATGACACTACTACTACTACAACTTATATTATTATTATTATTATTATTATTATTATTATTATTATTATTATTATTATTATTATTATTATTATTATTATTATTATTATTATTATTATTATTATAAAACACCGTATATAAACATGAAGATAGGCGGTTTGTATTTGAATACTAAAAACTAGTTGATTGCCAACCTCGCTAGTCTTGAAGTCTAGGAGTCAAGGACATTGTTCACGACATTCTGAATTTGGGTCTAGGTTGAGTATTCGAGCTCTACCGCGGTAGAACTTGGTGGACCGTGAAACGAAGAAGGTATCAGGTGCATTTTGGACTTTTACTAGGGATTTGAACTGGCGTCCTCTAAGGTGATTGTTCAAAGAATGGAACAGGTGATAATCGGACGGTGCAATACCCGGGGAATATAGTGTTTGCAATATTGTTTCCCATCCAAGGCGGAGAATGGTGTCCTGAGTCATCCTTACCACGTGGGACTTAGCGTTGTTCCGTAAACGGGGACCCATTTGCAATTCAGAAGTGATGGCTCCAGAGTTTTGAGTTTTTCTTAAGCACAGCTTAACTGCTGACACTACACAGTTGCATTGATATTCTGACCAGTTGGTAGCAGTTCCCGATGCATGATGCACCAAACACACAGAAGGACCTTCTTCTAGTACAGTGCTGGTTTCGGCTGTTTTGAAATCGCTTCATGGGATGCTAACCAATGATGACGGCGCCATGGACCTTCGTATAGGACCCACTTTTTATCACATGTCAACACCCTGTCCAGAAATGGCTCCGAAATAGTAAAAAACACAGGCGACTGCCGCGTTGCCTTTTGGCCCCGAGTCAAAACATGTGAGACCCATCGACCCAACTTGTAGTGCTTCCCAAGTTGATGGATGTGCTGCCGAATGGTTTCTCCACACACTGAATTGTAGTCCCAGTTCCTCTTGTACATGTGTTGGTCTTCCGGCACGTGGTGTTTTCAGGTATTTCGTCATCGTCCTTAGACTTGTTAAACCATCGCTGCACTGTCCGCGTCGTCACGACACCCTCACCAAAGGCCTGGCATATCTTCTGTCCCGCTACAGCGGCGTTTGACCTCCATTTGAACTCGTTCAGCATACATGCTCTTATGACGCTCTGTGGATGTCCCATGTTCCCTCTGTCTTTACGCAAGTTCACGGTGTATCTGAATTGCCAAAACCAGGTAGTATGTTGGATATACCCACACCAATAACTGACCTTCGCCTTATCTCCACTCGCATTCAACTCACGGTGTGAGGTCCAATTGAACAAAGACCTCCACGGAAAGAGACAGAACTTTCTTAGTTACCTTTATAGTTATGCACAAAAGTATAACGTTTGGCCCCGGACAGTAGTTCTTGATTACCCATAATAAAAATTATCTTGAATATAATTTATGGAGAAAATAATAATAATAATAATAATAATAATAATAATAATAATAATAATAATAATAATAATAATAAGAAGAAGAAGAAGAAGAAGAAGAAGAAGAAGCTAAACTAGTGTTTTCAGTTTTACAGAAGGAAACCAAAATTTTCCTTTCTTTCAAGCCTCAAAAACACTAGCAGCAACATATTTTTTTGGCTTTGTACATTGTAGCTGGCCCCCCCTCAAAAACGACGGGCCCCCCATCACAAACCTGCTGGCTACACCCCTGCTGAATGTATTGATTTGGAGCTGTCAAAATCTACGACAAAATCTTCCAGGTGCTTGCAATCAGTACACGTGATTTCCCTAAGGCTGTCCTCATCTTCCAAAAACAGCAAGTGGCACTACGAACTTATCTGTTTCTCTGTGTGTCGATGACTGTCGGTCACTGACAACGTAGTTCATGCTCTATTGTTTCATTCTGAGAAATTCACTTATACCTACCATACACTGACGTATTTTTCCGCCGTAGCCATAAAATTTCATGCGTTATACGAGCCATACACTGACGTATTTTTCCGCCGTAGCCATAGAATTTCTTGCGCTAGTCTTGTTAGCAGCTGTCAATACGTTAGTGTATGGGGCCTGGCGTACGTTTACGTACCGAATTTTTATACGCTGGAAAAGTCTGGCTGCTTTTAACTTCGAGCGTAAATACGGCGCGTAAAAACGGCTCAGATGAAAGGGTTTTCGAGCAGCAGGTGGTCTCTTGCCCTTTCCATGGCCTTCTCCCTGGTCTGGTCTTATTGTTTTCAGAAGAGAAAATCTGTTCTTGTGTTGTCCTCGCGAATCGTTGCTGAGGTTTGCTGGTAGACTCACCAGAAATCATCATTCCAATCTAGTTTCAGTCTTTCCATACAAGATACGATTTCGGCTAAACTAATATTTCCTATTGCACAAAACGAGACATTATTTCCTAATTAAAATTCATAATTAATTTTGAGTGCACAGAGAAAAAGGTATTTAAATCCAATACTTCCTAATCTGAATTCGCAAATTATGAGAGCTCCTCCGTGGCTATATAGTCAGCGTACCCGTCCTCTGTGCGGGACGCCCTGTTCGATTCTAGGCGGGAGCTCATGCAGTTCGGGTTCTACTTCTCATATAGGCTCGCTAAACTTATCGAACCTCATGCCTTTCGACTAGGAATTTAAGACTTAATTTAATATTTGGACATTTGTTTTTTGTTTTTTTTCACACAGGTAAAGGCGCATATAAAGATGAAGTCACACCTTCAGAGTTACCCACGTTGTGATACTGAAATGAAATCTTTGAGTTTAACTTCCCACAATTATGCCATTTAGACTAAAGAATACAATAATTAAGGCAAGTGAATGATGATGAGAGAATTGGTGGAATGAAATTTGGGAGGAAACGAGAGTACCCTGAAAAAACCCACGGACATGATGTTGCCCACACAAATTTATTTGCACGGGGATTGAACCAGGGACCCCACGCACCAGAGATAAGTGCTTTAGCACTGAGCCGCTGTGGCCCTCTGTTGTGATATTTTTTTTAAAAAAAAAGCATGACTGTCAATAGCATTTGACCAATTCTTGCCGAATTGAAAATTATCTATAAATCATATGTTGCTCCCACTATTGGGTATTGTTCTCCTATCTGGTCTATGGCCTGCTCTACTCATTTAAAAAATTAAATTCCGTAATTAATTTCTTTTTAGCCATTGTATCCTACCGAGTACCTCACCTCCGAACACTTCCAAAAAATAACGTTTTAAAATCCCTCAATATCAAACCTCCCCTAGTGAGAAACAAAATTTCTGACCTAATATTTTTCCAAAAAATTATAAATGGCCACATATTATATGAACAGTTGTTAAGTCAGATCAATTTTCGCGTACCCGCGAGAACAACACGGTCTAGTGATCTCTTTTACACTCGAGCTGTGAGAGTTAATATTATCCAAATGTCTCTTCTAAACAAAATTAGATCAGTACCTATAATCAGTTACTAGAAACTGTAGACGTTTTTTTAAGTGAGTATAATTTCAGATCATCTATAAATAAGCTATTTTTGTAATGTCGCTGTTGTCTTGTACCATCTTGACCTCAACTTGTTATTAAATTGTTATCAAATTGTTAAAATGTTTCAGAGTAAAATGGCCAAGTGCTGTATCTGTAAGTTTAAATAGTAGTAATCCTGACCTTGAACAAGATACTATCCGATATTTCCCTGATAACACGGAGCAAATAATTGAGTTTGAATATCGAAATTCGATGACGATTCTTGCTATTTTGACAATGTGCTGCTTGTTATTTTAAATACTTTCTCAACTTTACAAGAATTTATAGCGAAATAGGTTCAGAAAGTAACTATTTTTTCACGCGATCTTGATATTACTCGTAAAAAAATTCAATAAACCACAATATATAATGTTTCTTTCTTCGTATGTTGTTCCAAACCTCAGTTTGTGCAAATATTTAAATCTAATAATAATCCTATTTCATCATTAATGCTTATATACTAAGTATAATAGCAAATCGTTGTACAGTTTTTTTTTTTTTTTTGTATGGTTGCTTCCCAGCCGTAAAAGTTCTGGTTCAATTCGAGGTGCCGGCCATGTTGAATATTTTTCAACATTGTATTATATCTCATCATGATGGGGATATGTTTACGAACACTTACCTGAAAAGTACAATAGATGTAAGCCCAAAAGAGATCATAACTAAGACCAGAATTGAAAATTACACCCATTTACAGGAAATACATTCATAAATTTATATTAACTTATTAAAGCATTTGTCAATCTCAGTGTTGGGAGTACTATCAAACCTACCTAGATAAATGTTAACTTAAGGTATATTGCCATAAAATATTATGTAACACTCAATACTTGTCATTTAAATAATTTATTTCACAAATAACTCAATCGTTTTACTATGTTTGTAAGTAGTATATGCATCATTATTAGGAGAATTGACATAATTGACGCAATCTGCTACTTAATAGTGTATATTTTTCATAGACATTACATATTGAACATAGTAGAAACTCATCTTCAAGACTGCTTCGTGTGGATGTTTCCATATTGCAGGCTATTAATTAAACATTTATTTATGAAATATGAACTATCACCTAAGGCGTTTTTCAGAAATTCGAAAAAAATTCTCCCTCAAGAGTAAACTACCCGTTGTGGATCTTTTCAGGGAAAATTAGTTACGTCATATTGTCCGGTTATTAATAAACCATTTATTTATCAATTACGATCAAAATTAACTGACTCGTGTTTGAGAAAATATCTCGAAAAAACTCATAGGCAAGAGTAAACTAACCTTTTTGTATTTTTACCACAGAAATAACTTATGCCAAATAGTAAAAGTAGTAATGAAATATTGATGTACGAGAAGAATCGTTAGTCATTTTCGATAAAATCGCGTTTGTCTTTTTATTTTCACCTATCAGTGAACTTCCTTTATTTTGGGGGATAGGAAGAAAATTCGAAAACCTTCTCTTGGAAATCTGATAAAGGTATTAAGTTTAGAAATTTATCACTCGAATTTAAAGAAAATTATCCGATTAGAAAATTATGAGTTCGCCCTTACTACTACTCAATTGATTTGTATGTATATGTGGAAACCCTCAAGTTCGGGTGGATTTTACCCTTATGTCACATACCCGACAGCAAGAACGAAGAAAAAAGTCATTAAGTTTAAAACATTTTTTTAATACAGTAAATTACTAAAGACTACATTTAAAGAAACCATGAGAATAAACAGTGATAAACTGGCAATAAACGAAAACCAGAGTAGAACTGAATTTAACCTGACCCCACATGCTAACACCGGGCGACGGTAATTTTGTCACCGGAAAATTCGTCACGGTAATTTTGTCACCAAAATATTACCATATAGGTAATTTCGTCACCGAAAATAATGTCACGATAATTTCATCACCAGTGTCTTTTAGAACATAATACAAGTACAATGAATGAACTCGAAAAAGTTTTTGAAATTGTTTTCTTTAATCTTCAACTGCCAAAACTATGCAGCATAATCAAAATATATTATTATTATTAAATAAAGAGTTACATATTTTAGATATTGTATTTGAGACAAGAGATAAAAGTTTCCAGTAATTCTATCACAGAAATATTGTCATATAGGAAATTTTGTCACGGTTATTTCTTCACCTTTGTTGAACTAAATAGAGACAAAGCAAACGATCAAACAGCTTACGTTATTTTAATAAAACTTAGAAAACAATTCAGTTGGTGTTGAACTCTGCAAAATTGAAGTTTCTGTTACTCGAAGCAAGAGCAAACACCAGTAGAAGAAAATAATGTCTGCTTGAGCAAATGTTAAAAGCACAGGCAACATGGGGCACTAATGGGTTCATTATTCACTATTTAGAAATATTAAATTTCGCGAATATCAAAATTTCAGAACAGAAAATAATAAACAAATATGGGAAGATACGCCAATCTGTTAATTTTCCCGCAGAATAGACGAAAATTTTCATCGTTCTAGTACCGTTCTCTGAGCCCAAACTCTTGGACCTTCCAAGTTAACAGTCATTTGAAAAGAGTGGCTTTTTTTTAGGAGCTATTAAAAGAATTATATTATATTTCAACTCTGAGTAAACATTGGCAAATTGTTATTGGATATATGTGGAGACCAAATTTCTATAAAGGAAGAAAAACGTATAAATATTTCCGGATGTTTCCTTTAAATATAGCCTTATGAAGCTATTAAAAAGTGAAACATGGATGGTGAACGCCAACTTTTCAATGGCGCCAAAAAAAAAAAGTGTATGTTATTTGAGGTGAGACTTCCTTTACTAGGTATACGCCCTAATGTAGACCAAGACACAAAATTCATATGAAGAACTGTTTCGTGCGGTGGTGCATCAGTGCAGTGAATTTAGTGAATATCCGGACCTGTAACTATAGTAATGGATTTTGATATAGCGTAAATGCTTGCTGTAAATGCAACTTTTGGAGATTCAACTCGTTTATAGCGTTACTTTTTTCACCTGACTCAGTCAATATGGAGGAAGGTCCAAGAGCTTGGACTCTTAGAACGGTACAAAAGCAATGAAAATTTTCGTCTATTTTGCGAGAATATAAACAGATTTGCATTTCTTCTAATAGCAGATGTGCATCGATTAATACAAGTGACTTCGTAGGAAGAGCTGGAACTTCTCGACTATTTTGATAGCACTTACGTGTCAAACACGTATCGCCCTGTTAAAGCTCGGTCTGGGAATATTTGTTTGCGTAATGTGCCCCGTCTATATCCCCCAGACAATTGGGACGTTCACCAGGCTACCTTTAGCAGCAATTCTAGGATAATTAATATTTGTGAATTGTGGAACTAGAAGTTTCATCATCTAGTAGGAATGTCCCACGCAACTATTTGGAAGCTTATTCATGAAATTCAACAAGTTGCAGCAACGGTTTCAGCTGTGCTTCATCAAGATAGTGTGGGGCAACCACCCAAACAGCAAACTAGAAGAGTGTTTCAGATCTTTTAGAAATGGCTCTAGTCTTTGTGCTTAACGTATAACACTGGAACTAAATGTTTCAAAAAAAAATTGCTTGTTGTTTCCTATAGTAGAATGAACATGTAAACCATTTATTGCATTAATACAAATTATATTTTGTTTGCTAATTTTCTGTTCTGAAATTTTAATATTGCCAAAACTTATATTTGTAAATAGTGATATATAAATCCATTACTGGCCCATTTTGCCTGTGCTTTTAACATTTGCTGAAACTGACATTATGTTATTTTACTGCTGTTTGTTCTTGCTTCGAGTATCCGAAACTTTGATTTTCCAGAGTCGAACACTAACTGAATTGTTTTCCAACTTTGATTAAGATAAGGTCAGCTGTTTCGGTCGTTTACTTTGTCTCTACTTAGTTCAACAAAGATGAAAAAATGACCAGGACAAAATTTCCTGCATGCTAATATTTTGGTGACAAAATTACAAGTGACGAAATTACTATGTCGAAATTTCCGGTGACGAAATAACCTACATGCTAATATTTTGGTGACAAAATTACCGGTGACGAAAATTTCGGTGATGAAATTACCCAAGTCCGCTAACACCCAACCTTTCAATAAATAAATATTTAAATGATTTTTAACAACTAGATAAAAACTAAATGGCAAGATAAACTTTGAAATAAAAAAAAAGGTAGGTGGAAGCAGCGGGGAGGATACCTTCAACTTACAAAAGCCGAGGTAACAAGGATCAAACTATTTCTAAAGAATGGGGCTGGACAGCGGCGTAGCGAGCGTTACAAGATTGGGGGAGGGGAAGAAATGAAACTTGAAATTGCCAAGTCAAACAGGCCCGAGTCAAAAAGGGGGCCGCTACAAAAGGGTAAGAGTCAGTCGGACCTGCGTCAAATGGGCCGGGTGAAAATGTCTCCGCAACAAAAGGGCCTGAGTCAAACGGACCCGAATCAAAACGCCCCTTATAAAAAGGGCTCTGGCCAAAAGGGTCCCACAACAAAAGGATCCGAGTCAATTGTCCTGTGTCAAACGGCCCGCGTCAAAAATGGGCGTCACTATAAAAGGACCCAGTCAAACGGCCCCGCATCAAAGGGGCCCGGTTCAAAAGGTCTCCGCAAAAGAGGACCCGAGTCATATAGCCTTTCATTAAAAGGACCTGGGTCAAAAGGGTCCCGCGATAAATGGGCCCTGCGTCAAACAGTCCCTGGTCAAAATTGCCCCGCTACAAAAGACCTGAGTCAAAACGGCCCTACGTCAAAAGGGTCTGGGTCAAAAGATCTCCGCAACAATAGGTCACAAGTCAAAAGTGGCCCCGCTAAAAAGGGCACGAGTCAAAACGAACCAGCGACCAAAGGGCTCGGGTCAAACCTCTCAGCAACAAAAGGGAGGGAGTCAAAAGGGCTCGGGTCAAATATCTCAGCAACAAAAGGGCAGGAGTCAAAAGTGCCTGAAGCAAAACGACCCTCATCAAAACAGCCGGCTCAAAAGGGTTTCACGACAAAAGAGCCCGAGTCAAAAGGGACCTTCCTCAAACGAGCCCGGGTAAAAAGGGTGCCGCTACAAAAGGTCCCGAGTCAAAACTGCCCCGCGTCAAAAGGTCCCAGGTTAAAATATCTCGGCAATGAAAGGGCCTGAGTCAAAAGGACCCGAATCAAAACGCCCTTCATAAAAAGAGGTCGGGTTAAAATGGTCCCACGACAAAAGGACCCGAGTCAAAAGGCCCTGCGTCATACAGGCCCGTGTCAAAAAGGGGCCCCGCTACAAAAGGGTAAGAGTCCATCGAACCTGCGTCAAATGGGCCGGGTTAAATGTTTTCGCAACAAAAGGGCCGGAGTCAAAAGGCCGGAATCAAAACGCCCCTCATCAAAAGAGCCCGGGTCAAAAGAGTCCCACGACAGAAAGTCTCGAATCGCAAGGGCTCATCGTAAAACGGGCCCGGGTGAAATGGGGCTACACTACAAAAAGCCCAAGTCAAACGGGCCCGTGTTTAAAGGGCCTGGACCAAAAGTCTACGCAACAAAAGGATCCGAGTCAAAAGGGGCCGAATCAAAACGACCCTCATCAAAAGGGCCTAGGTCAAAAGAGTCCTACGACAAAAGGGTCCGAGTGAAAAGGGCACTGCGTCAAACGGACCCGGGTCAAAAGTGGTCCCGCTACAAAATGTCCGAGTCAAAACAACTCCACGTCGAAAGGGCCCAGGTAAAAGTCTCGGCGAAAAAAGAGCCCGAGTCGTAAGGGCGCTGCATCAAAAGAGCCTGGGTCAAATGGGTTCTGCAACAAAATGGCCCGAGTCAACAGGGAACTACGTCAAACGGACCCTGGTCAAAGGGTCACCGCTACAAAAGGGCACGGCGTCAGCTGGGCCTGAGTCAAAAGGACCTCGCGTCAATGTGGCATAAGTCAGGAAGGTCCCGCGTCAAAAGGGCCCGGTAAATACGGTTTCACGGGTAAAAAACATGCTTGATCTTTTGTAGATTGGAGATCAAGCATGCATAAGGGTTTTGTCTCCTGTTAGTAAATTGAAGTGTTTGTGCGAAAGAAGGAAATATATATGTGGTTATTAGTAACAAATAGAAAATTTGAATGATGATATTAGTTTTGTTTGCTTGTTGATTGGTTTGCAACAATCGCTTTCGCTTAAGTCGTTCTCCATGAATGTTTGCTTGCACTCCCGTCATAGGCGGACTGGGTGTATTAGGGCCTAGGCCGCGGTTACCTTGGAGGGCCCTCAGACTATAACACCAATTTCTAAAATATCGTACAATCAGTGGTGCAACCAGCTATGAGCTCGGGGGCTCATGCCTCCCCGAATCAAACCTTTTCTATCTTATACAGCAGCGCTGCAGACAAATTTCGGTAAAATTTCAAAATAGATCAATGCATAAATGAATATTGAATTAAGTCAAAGCACTGTCGAAAGAGAAATACACAGAGAAAACCCCTACATTAATTTCTTAGAGTAATAAATGTTAGTAAAGAGTGCGTCATTTTATGCAAAAACAAAGATGTACAAAATAATAATTATAGTGCAAATTTTAAAACTTCTAACCGTTAATAATAGGGAATTTGTGAATTGGAATTTTCATTTTAAGGTTTTTTAGCAAGTTAATAATAAGGATAACTAAATTGCTTGTAATGAGGAGAATTCAAATTTTCAATTTTGTCCATATCAAATGGTGCAGCACGTCGTTTGCGGACTACTGTATTGGATATTCTTGTCCCCTCCTGAAATAAATTCTTGGTTGCGCCAGTGCGTACAATGAACATATGCGATGATCCATCGCGTTAAGTAGTGGTAAATTCGTTGTTACATGATAGTTTTTGCAAGCTATGATTTTTTATTGGTCATTGGAAATTTGATGTCAGCAAGCACAGGATTTCCAGAAACAAAGTTTCAAGGGAATATTTTATAATTATTATTGTATTGCCACACGGGATGTCTAAAAAGTCCCCTGACTTAGGATAACTCTGTTATTATCAGAGTTACAACAAAATGTAAGAAGAGATACCGTCTTCAAATAAAGTTTTTAATAGACAGTAACTTCATTCATTTATGTTCTGGGTCCAGGTAAATGGTAACGTTGCATTTTCATGTAACATTATGTGCATATAGAGCGTACAGCCCGAATGGCTTGTCCGATTTGAAAAATTCTTGCACTTTAGATTGAAAACCTTATATTTGGAGACGGTTTCCCCTCCTACATTTTGTTGTAACTCTGATAATAAGAGAGTTACCGTACGTCATGGGAATTTTGAGACATTCTGTATAGTAGCTGAAACACTAAACAAATAATAGCTAATAGCTTTTTACTATGGAAAGAACAGAACAGCTTACTGAAAATTGTAACAAACAACTAATAATAACTTTCGACTCTGGAATGAACACGACGTTTTACTGAAAATGAGAAACACTGCTGAACAACTAAACAACTAATAATTTTACAACGTTAAGATTCTTTTCAGTTCAGATTATGAGTGGCAGAGTTCCTGAATAACTTCGTTCACAGACACTAAATTTAACATATCTCTTTCCATTTTCATTAGTAAAAGTGTGTCCAAAATGTATTAACACAAATTAGCTCTGAAATTTGTTTACTCTCTAACTTTAACTTTGAGAAGCACCTTTCACATGTCACTTGTGTGCATGGTAGAGACAACGCATGTTTGTATGCAATGTATAAATTATTAAAACAACTAGACTGACAGAAATTGGTACAAAAGTTTCCCTGCATAAGACAAAAATTTTTTACACAATGTGTTTCTAGCATCATTATCACTCTTGCCGTGAATCCCGTCCAAAATGTTCCATCTCCCATAGCATGCTAAGATGCATAATCATCATCATCTTCTTCTACGGATTCAGGGGCACCATTCTGTTCATGACCATCAAAAACCAGAACGATTTGTGACAGAATACACGACAAAGAACTGCTGGAACTCTTTGTATATTTCCTATTATTTTATATTTAGTTTTTTTTTCGCAAGAACTCTGAAAGCTCCTGCAGACACATCATTCTTCCCGATTTCCGAAAAGTGCTTGGGATCCAGCATTTGGAGTTCATTTGGCTGCTGAAATCTATCACTGACTCATGTAACAGCTGTATTCAGAATTTTCGTTGAAGTTTTTTATTCTGAATAAATCATTTTCACTTATATTTAAGTTCTTTTCCAGTTCGACTGCCGCAAGCTCTCCTGGCATTTTCTTCTTTAAGATTCTTCTGGGCGGAAAGTCTTTTTCCATTGCTATCTCTACACCAGATTGCACAAGCTGTTGTTTTTTCACACAAAATATTCTTGTATTTTCGTAAAGCTTAAACAGACATCTTTTGTCTCTATTTTCTCCTGAAGCTGCTGCAGCAAATTGTCTAGAAGTCTCCAGGTTGTAAGATAGTCCAATCCGTGAGACTGCAGGTAGTTTGAAACATGCTTCGTTTCTGTAAACAAGTCCTGAAACACAGAGCACATCATTACAGTGTTAAATTCTGTCTATTTATTCAGTAAAGTTTAGCTTGAAATGTTGATTTCGCATTAAAACTCCTGTCCTGTACATCATCATTGAGGAACAATAAAAATGAAAGAAATCTTGATGATGATAGACAGTCGTCTCGTCTTGGCTTCATGTTTCGTAGCGAAACTCGTTACTGTCGACTACCGCATTCAGTGCCTTGTTTTTGCTCCACAATCGTGTTGCACCAACTTGTTGAACTTTTCGTAGTTTGTCATGTCCCTCGTGGCTTGCATCAATCATTTTCCTCCAAACATTCTTTCTTTAGTAGTATTCAGACAGAACACGGCACTGGTTTCAACCACACCAAATAAATTTGCAGCTTCAGGGATCTACTCAGTCAAATTTGTCATAACCAAATTAAGAGCATGAGCCATGCATTGGGTGTAAATGATTTCAGGATTATCCTTCTCCAGTAATGCTTTAACTCCTTTATAGCATCCAAATTAGCAGCTCCATCAATATCAGACATCAAAACATTGTTGGCACAAAGTACTCTTTTGTTTTCATTTTAAGTTACTTGTCTTATAGTGTCACTCTTTACGACAACTGCTAACAGCCGCTCAATTAGTTGACCGCTTATAACGCAGAGAATTACTATAGTAAGCTGATTCAGCACTGAAACATCTTAAATAGAATCAACCATTATGCTGAAAATGCCCGCTTTCTTGCCGTCTTCCACTGTTTTCTCCTGCAATTTTGCAAACGTTTTTGATAGTAAATAGTTTTTTTTAAAAAAAAAATACGCTGTTTTTCCATTTTTCAGTTATCAAATATAGACCTACAAGATGTATTAACATCCATAAAGGACCAATCGGCCTGTGGTTAAATATGGACCCAGCTACAAACCAGACCTCAGTCTTCAACGATGAAAGGGCTCCAACTGCCCAACATAATTTAAAAAGTTCCAGGTCCCAACGGCTCAACATGATGAAGAAAGTGCCTAGGAGCCCAACTGCTCAATGAAATGAAAGAAGGTCCCCAACTGCCCAATATAATGAATAAAGGACTCAGGGCCACAACTGCTCAATGTAATGAAACAAGGCCCCAACTGTCCAATATATTGAAAGAAGGGTCCAAGGCCCCAGGTACAAACTAAATCACAGTTTCTGATAATAAAAGACCATAGTGAAAGATGGACCTAGCCAAAAATCCAGTTATTGAAAAAGATAACTTACTGATTGATGGAAGAGGAGTGTGTGTTGGCAGCATAATAACAGTGATCTACCGAATTATTTAGCTTTCTTCTGTTTTAGCTTTTCTCTCTTTCTCTTTCTTTCTTTATTGTTTCATATTTTTTCTGAGAGGGAATAGGCTGCGATTGCGGCCTAACGGCTCTTGCCAGTCTGCCCCTGACTCCCGTCTTTCTGAGTTTGTATTCTCGTGACATAGCCCAATCAAACTTTATCTATTGCCGATTTTCCCCTTACTTGTAAAATTCCATTTCTACCCCTGGATCAAAGTATAGTATGAAAAATATTCTGTGGAAAAGATTAGTTTAATTTTACTGTGAGAATACATATGTGGATCTGTATACAGGGTTAGTGAAAAGTATTGGAACAGAACAATAATAACGACATGTGCGGACGGAGGAAAAATAAATGTTACAAATGGTATTATTCCAAACCTGCATTGATTTGGTGTGTGGTCAACATGGAAGACATCTTGAATTCCGCCATATTGCATATCACACAATATTGTTTTAAATGTAAAAGGTTATGATTTTACACTTCAACTTAGTCTTGAATATGCCCACAAATGAGAATGTGAACTCATTTATTACACATCATTTGTTTGAGACAGAGTGTGCTATGTTTGACATATGTATCTAATAGAAAAAATGTATCATGATAGGGCAGTAACAAAGAGATGCATAGACGGAGGAAAAGCAAGTGTTACAATTTGGCATTGGTGTAGAAACTGCATTAAGTGATTTAGTATACATCATAGTAGCCATCTTGATTTCCGCATATTGTACACCACACAATATTTTTAAATAAAAAGAGTATGTGTTGAGATTTGATTTTGAGTTTAACGCAGTGGCAAGGCCTGAGGGAAGATAGGGTAGACAGCGTCTATCCTTTAGAATGTTATATGTATTAAGACATTAAGCCTAAATTACTAACTTAAAATTTTGCAGTTTAGATTCTGAACTTAAAATTTCCAATAATTTATTCTGAGCTCTTTTTTTTAATGCTTCCTTATGAAAGACAGAAAGCAATGGGTCTCGCGAAACCTTGAACATTATTCCTATAGAAGCGTAGGAGAAACAAACAGCCACGTGAGAAATTAAAGCCCAAGGAATCGTGCTATGTAGTACAGTGAAACCTCTCTAAAGCGGACAGCCATGGGGAATCACAAATTGTCCGCTATAGAGAGGTGTCCGCCTTAGAGAGGTTTCAATATTTTTATGACGTAAATTAGTAAACAAGGTAATACGCAATTAGAAAACAAATATTTTTGTATGAATCATGTATTTACGAATATTACAAAAATGCCTGAATTATCCACCGCCACCTAATACTCTATGTTCGAGGCACAACATGGAAATAAGATGATATAGTTCTCTGCTCTTTACACTTGCTACTACTTACTACATTTTAGGTATGTTGTTTTAATTTGTGAGTTAATTGCAGTCCAGTAGTGTCTTTTTTCAGACAATATGTGTACCCGCCGGCCAAAAACTTGTCTTCTGCTTGCTTACAGATTCTAGCGGAACAGTGCCATAACGTGTCATCCCAAATTGTGGGTAACTGTCAAACACTTTTCTGTCTAAAACAGTTTGGGATGGGTGGGAGTGGATGCAAGCAAAGGACATGAGAGTGTTGTTAAATAGAGACTTTGTCTGGGCTGCTGAGCAGCCAGTTGAGGAGGCAAAATGTCACAATGCTTCCTTGATGACACATGTATGAATTACTAAAAATGTATTTTTACTGCACTTTTCAACTTGTTTCTAGAGAAAGTGTCCGTAATACGGAGGTAAATAATATCTATAAAAGACAGGAAAGACTGTCCGTGTCCGTACTAGAGAGTGTCCGCTTTAGAGAGGTTTATCAATATGTTTTTTCCTATTACAGTGTTCGGGGATTACAAAATATGCCCGTTACGGGAGGGGTCCGTTGGTAGAGGTTTCACTGTAGTACTTGCGAAAAGACAGTTGCTGTTCTGACTACGTTAACAGGGCTACCTATCTTCATTTTAAGCCGGATTTGTAAGTGACACAAACAGACCGCTATTTCTTCTTACTTGTTTTCATTTTAAACCATCTTTCGATCTCCCTCTATAAAATGTTAAATTGTTGTAACGTACCCTTGAAGAACATATATATATATATATATTGTCCCTATATGTCTCCAACATCAGAATAAAAAAAAAAGAAGACTCCCTAACGAAAAGTTTAGATGTATTGATAATTCTATCACTTTTATGTTTTCGAGAGTGACAAGTACTTTTACATGTCCAGGTAAATCCCCCCCCCGGTTCGAATTTTCAAAAAGAGAAACCTTTTTGTTTTGGTCTGGGGCCTGGATCAAGGTACCCGTGACTAAATTTTGGTAACTCGGTCCACTCGTCTGGTCCGCTGGCGCACACAGACATATAGATAGATAGACATACAAACAAACTCTACTTTATTTATATTAGATTCTTCGCTCAATAATTGTGCAGATGAAAGATTTGAGAAATACAAAAATCTGGTCATTGTAGAACTAATAAATTATTGAATATTTAGTGTGCATCAACAAATTATTCCATACGGCAAACTGAATGACTTGATATCCACCTTTCCTAATACTTTTTGCTCAGATCAGCTTAAGAATGAACTTATGAACATATGTTCCGATAGAACAAACACATTTCTCTTCCCGAATACTTGAAATATATTCTCAGTAATGAACCTCAAAGCATATATCAGGAAACAACGAAGCTGCTAAATATGGTATTGAGCATTTCGTCAACTCCAGTTTTTTGTAAACATTCAATGAATGCCCTGAAAAGAGTGTAACTTACTTAACGAACAGCATGACAAACTTTCTGAATTACGGACACTTACAATAAAGAACTTGGTATGGAAGCTTTGTAGGATATTTGAATTCAAAGAAAGAGCTATTAATATTTTCGCCGAAATGAAGAATAAGGTATGGAGCTCATTTGCAAGACTGTAAGGTATTAATTAGATAAGGTATTTGGTATTAGGTATTAAGTTAGGTGTTGTAAGGTGTTTGGTTTTTTACTTCTATCGTTTTTTTTTTGTTTACTTTACAGTTCATTTCTAATGTATTTAGAAATGACTATCCCTAAGAAGGGTATAAGGAAGTAATGCCCCCATTTCTTGCAAATGAGGTACCATTCAGAAATCTATGCTTCGAAAAATAATACTATTCACCAAATTTCACTAATTATAAAAGTTTACACTTAAAGGAAGATATTAAACATATCCCTTACAAATACTATATATATATATATATATATACCGTGAAACCTGTCTATGCTGGCCAACATTGGTTCCATTGAAAAGTGGCCAACTTACAGAAAATAAGCATGATTCGTGTATTTTTAGAATAGGATTTCTAGTATTACTTGGTTGTTAATAAGCAATGGCACGACAGCTACTTTAAAATAATGTATATAGATTAATAATTTAACTAGTTTTTGTTAATTAGCTACAAGTGTTTCCCTTGGAGCAAAAGATGTTTTGAGAAATGTTAAGGGAATTCATATTTCAAAACCTCCACTACCTTTTGACAAGAAGTGATGTGCAAATAGTTGAGAATTGAGATGTTTAGCTTTAGCCTTGAGAATTTTCCGGAATTACTAAAGCTCCCCACTGATGAACGGAGCTGATAGGCTAGCTAATGATTCTACCAAAACAGATAGGGTAAACAAATACGTGCAATTATTTTCGGAATTCCTGTACGTGCTTTATCTTATTCATGTCTTCCTTCCCCAACCCTTTATCAGGGTAGTGTTCTGGCCTTTGACCTCCAAGAACAAACCTTGGGAATCTATGCTTCTTTGTCTCCACTTACAAATACAGAACATCTGCCTCGCGTATGGGAATACGAAAGAGTTAAGAAAAACAACAAAATGGTACTTTGCGTGGCCAGGATATGCAGGTAAATTTATCATTATCATCATAGGGTAAACTGTTTCAATGTGACCAACTTCCAAGATAGACAGGTGGCCTAGTTGATATATATATATAAACATACATTGTGGCCCATTTTAATCTTTCCACGGAAATATATCAAGAATAGTTGAACATAAATGAACTGAACAAAAACTCAAATAAGAAATACCATGGGGCAAATCGAATGATGATATCGGGGTGCCCCCAGGGCCGCTCTTCAAGTGGACCCGAGGCCAACTTAAAAATTTTAAATGGAAACATGGGGCGAGTGACACTTCATTCGATAGATCTTTAAGAAACTAAAAAGCGATGTGGCAAACAGTTTTTCATATAGGTCACCGTATTAAAAATGGCCGCCAAAATATGTTACCTATATCAGATTAACGTCCAGTAGCACTAATATGAAAACGGTTCAACATAAATGAACCAAACCAAAACTCAAATGGGAAAGTCATGGGGTAAATCGAATAATGTTGTCGCGTTGCGCGCAGGGCCGCCTTCCATGGGGGCCCAGGCCCAACTTAGAATGTTTAAACGAAAATATGGGTCACGTGATACATCGTTCGATACATCTTCGTACACTAAACAGCGTTGTGGCAAAAGATTGTTCATATGGGTCACCGTTTTCAAAATGGCCGCCAAGACATCTTGCCTGTATCAGATAAAACGTCCAGTATCGCTAATATGAAAACGGTTGAAAATAATAGCGGATGAACTGAATAGAACTCCTATAGGAAATCACAGAGGGTATTATTCATTCCACGCCTCGAGAATGAGCCAATGGAGAAAAAGATTATTAAAGTATAAGTGATAATGCTAAAGAGGAAATCTAATTCTTAGAAAATTATCTTTCCGATCTCCTTCCGTGATGCGGAAATGAATGGTAAAATTTCAAATAAGAACCCCACATTTACTTGCAATAGGTATGGTTTGTCTGAAACACTTGGTTGAGTTGAATTGATTTTGGGTTTAACGTCGCGTTCAGCAGCGAGGCTATATGAGACGTGGACCTACTGATTAACGTGCAATCCGAACTACACGTGCTCCCGCCGGGAATCGAACCTGGGTCTCCCACGCCAAAGGCGCGTGCGCTAACCGCTTAGCCATGGAGGAGCTCCTGAAACACTTGGGGTGTACAAGTGACTGGTACTATAATGAACCAATATTCTGCAGACGACATTTGAGAAAACCAACGTTTCTACACATTGTTCTAAAATTGCATTGTTCGACAAATTGGTTTCGCATTTCAGTTGATTCATTTTGCACAAATTATTTCCTGCAATCAAAATGGAAGGTACCGTTTAACAAGAATTTTACCTACTTTTTTCCATTACAGACATACAGATGGTGATCAGAAAAATGGAAACACCTGAACGAAATTGCAACTTACCAGATTAATATGGTGTCGGGCCACCTTTCGCCTTCAGAACAGCCTTGATGCGACGTGGGATGGAAGCATAGAGGTGGTGAATGGTAGCAAGTAGAATTTTACACCATTCCTCGTGTAGGGCATCGGCCAGTTTGTGGGAGAGGATGGAGGTGGAAATCGTCGCCGGAGTCGTGTTTCCAAGACGGACCACAGATGTTCAATTATGTTGAGATCTGGGGATTGGGCGGACCAGGGGAGGTGTTGAACTTCATCCCGATGTTCCTCAAACCACGCTGCAACAACGCCAGCTGTGTGAATGGGTGCATTATCATCCTGGAAGATGGCGTCATTGTCCGGGAACAACATCCGGACCTTAGGATGCAAGTGGTCTCCTAAAATTGCGACATAATCGTTGGCAGTGATTCGTCCGCTAAGTGTGACCACAGCACCCAATGAAAACCATGATATTGCGGCCCACAGCATCACCGAGCCGCCGCCATGTTTCACAGTTGGGTGGAGACACTGCAGATCATAAGCTTCTTTGGGCGTTCTCCACACATAAATACGGCCCGTGGTTGGGAATAGGGTGAAGAACAACTCATCCGACCATATCACACGTTTCCAGTCCTCAACGGTCCAAGTTGCATGGTCGCGGCACCATTTGCGGCGTGTGAAAGCGTTATGGTCCCTGATGAGCGGTTTGGCCCGTGCAACACGACCCCGTAAGTTCATGTCATGTAATTCGCGGCGGACTGTGATTGTCGAAACATGGTGGGGGAGGTGCTGATTGAGTTCTTCCGTCACTTGCTCCGCAGTGGCACGACGGTTCTGCGTGACAATGCGCT
The DNA here is from genome assembly GCF_964235325.1 of Thermobia domestica. NCBI lineage: Eukaryota > Metazoa > Arthropoda > Insecta > Zygentoma > Lepismatidae > Thermobia > Thermobia domestica. The sequence continues at coordinate 146,548,635 of NC_137455.1, read as the reverse complement.
TTAATACCCGGTGTGATCTGTCACTCATGATTTTCTTCCACCCACTGTTCCGCTTCCCCGATGTGGTTTTCCCGTGTGTTGTGTAGGCCGTCATCACCTTCGACACTGTCCCACGCGACACACCTAACACAGTAGCCACTGCCGTCACACTCACTCCACATAACCGCGCACCAACAATTTGCCCTCTTTGAAAATCTGAGAAGTCTCCCATTTTACACTACCTCCGTCTGCTGTAGCCTCTGGACACTGCTGTTCCACTGCGCCTGACGTAGTATGGAGACCGACCTAACACACCACCATCAGCAGTCCGGCGTTGCGGGCGCCACGACACCACTGCCAACCCATACATCTGACGTGTTGCCAACTACAGGTGTTTCCATTTTTCTGATTACCATCTGTATATCTCATAAAAACCATGTATCAGATAATTTTGTTGTGTAGATACAATTTGCAAAAACTAAGGTTCTCGTTTGGAATTTCACCGTTCCTTCCCGTCCCCTTCACCCACTTATCGTTGGATCGTTTTCTAGGAATTAGATTTCCTCCTTTGCATTATGGCACCTTTACTCTAATCATCTTCTCCTCCGTTGCAACATTTTCGAGGCATGGAATGATAAATACCCTCTGTGATTTCCTGTAGGAGTTCTATTCTGTTCATCCGTTATTATCTTCAACAGTTTTCATATTAGTTGTACTGGCCGTTTTATCTGATACAGGCAAGATGTCTTGACTTCCATTTTGAAAACGGTGACCCATATGAACAATCTTTTCTTACAACGCTGTTTAGTGTATGAAGACCTATCGAACGAGGTATCACGTGACCCATATTTTCATATAAAATTTCTAAGTTGGGCCTGGACTAAGATGAAAGGCGGCCCTGGGGGCACCGCGACAACATTATTCGATTTGTCCCACGACTTTCCTATTTGAGTTTTTGTTCAACCGTTTCCATATTAGTGCTACTGGACGTTTATGTGATGCAGGTAACATATTTTGGCGGCCATTTCAAACACGGTGACCGATATGAAAAACCTTTTGCCACATCGCTTTTTAGTTTTTAAAGATCTATCGAAAGAAGTCTCACTCGCCTCATGTTTGCATTTAATATTTTTAAGTTGGCCTCGGGTCCACTTGAAGAGCGGCCCTGGGGGCATCGCGACAGTGCCGTTCGATTTGCCCCATGGTATTTCCTATTTGAGTTTTTGCTCAGTTTATTTATGCTCAAACGTTTTCAAGGTATTTCCGTGGAAAGATTAAAATGGGCCACCCTGTATATATAATGTGTGTGTCTACTCCGCCACTGGTTTAACGTTCCGTTCAGCAGCGAGGCTATATGAAAAAAGGCATGTGGGTCACAAATTGATGCTAGAATCTTCCTACAAACCACGTTCATCGTCCGTTTCAAAAGCATCGTAGTCTACATTATTTATTATTTCCGTAATTTCTCGGGGCGAAAATACGCCACTATCATAAGAACCACGACTTGTCGCGGTGGTATTCATAGCCAAAAGCTCAGCTAAAAAGAAGGAATAGTAAGCAAACTACACGAAGGATGTGAAACAACCATACACACTTCCATTGGCTAATAGAAAAGGGGAAAACAAAAATAGCTACATGTTTTTGCCTTTTGAGTATTTATGTCTTTTTGGGATGTGAAAAATATTCGTGAAAAGTAAACAGAAGGGACTAGTTGTTGCTGCTATTGTATTCTAACAGTCAACTCAATGTTCAACTAACGGAACTGACCTTGATAAGTACTGACTAAATGCCTTGTAACAAGAGGGCAACTAGTTACCCATGGGTCTCTTGCAGCTATACACGAGCTGTGTGCGTTCTGAGTCACAGCCTGGCTGTTTGCAAAAATATTGTTTGCTTTTCTTGCCTTGGGACAAGGATTAAGAAGGCATCCTTGCACACCTTGGGACAGTGAGACGAAGTAACATAAAATGTACGAAAGACGACCGGTGTTAATATAGAGTTAATAGTTTCGAGCAATGGCGTATACTGGTTTGAAAGCATGGGCTACCACTAACCTTGTATATTTTTATTATTATTAATGATAATAATAGAAAAAGTAATAATAATAATAACAATAATAATAATAAAATTTGCATAACAATGAACAAAAAGTGGTTGTTTTTTTAACGTTTGTTTTGAGACCATTATTGTTTTCCATCGTAAATGAAATTCCACCATATATTTGAGCAGTTCTCGTGGATTACATTCGTAAAATGTAAATTTTTAAAATTGTAACTTCCATCAAAAGTCGCCTCTGTTAGTGACATTGGTTGTCATTCCTTAACACTCTTCGCAAAAATTCTGAGTATAGTACCGTAATGCAAAAATGCAGTCATTATAATTGTTATGTTTATTATCGCTACCTACACCCCAAATTTTTGCGTTAACAAACTATTCTCGGGCCCTTTCGTTGCAGAGTTCTTTTGACCGGAGCCCTTTTGATGAGGGGCGTTTTGATTCGAGCGTTTTGACTCGGGCCCTTTTGTTGTGGATACATTTTGACCCGGGCCCTCTTGACGCGGGGCCGTTTGACTTAGGCGATTTTATAGCGGGCCAATTTTTGACATTGGCCCGTTTGACGCAGGTCCTTTTGACTTGGGTCATATTGTCGTGGGACCCGTTTGACCGGGCTCTATTTATGACGGGCGTTTGGATTCGGGTCTTTTCAATTCGGGCCCTATTACCCCGAGGCCGTTTGACTCGGGCCCTTTGGCAGCGGGCCCGTTTGATGCAGGGCCTTTTGAATTGGGTCATTTTGTCGTGAGACCCGTTTGACCGGGCTCTATTTATGAGGGGCATTTTGATTCGGCTCCTTTCGATTCGGGCCCTTTGAACCCGGGGCCGTTTGACTCGGGCCCTTTTGCAGCGGGCCCCTTTTTCCCCTGGGCCCGTTTGACGCAGAGCCTTTTGACTTAGGTCATTTTGTCGAGGGACCCTTTAACCCGGGCTCTTGTTATGAAGGGCGTTTTGATTCGGCCCCTTTTGACCAGGGCCCATTTGATGAGGGGCGTTTTGATTCGGGACTTTACTCGCGCCCTTTTGTTGCGGAGACCATTTGACCCGGGCTCTTTGACGCGGGGCCGTTCGACTGAGGGGCCGCGGTGGCTCCGTGGTAGAGCGTTCACCTCTGCTGCTTGGGATCCAGGGTTCGATTCAAGCCCACGCCAATTGAACTTTGTGGTGGACAAACACCGTTGCATGGGTTTTTACCCGGGCTCGTTTGACGCAGGGCCTTTTGACTTGGGTCATTTTGTCGTGGGACCCGTTTGACCCGGACTCTTTTAATGAGAGGCGTTTTGATTCGTCCCCTATCGACTCGGGCCCTTTCAACCCGGAAACTTTTGATACAGGGCCGTTTGACTCGGGCCCTTTGGAACGGACCCCTTACCCACACGGGTCCGTTTGACACAGGGCCTTTTGACTTGGAACATTTTGTCGTGGGACCCTTTTGACCCGGGCTCTTGTTATGAGTGGCGTTTTGATTCGGCTCCTTTCGATTCGGGCCCTTTTGATGAGTTGCGTTTTGATTCGGGACATTTGACTAGCATCCTTTTGTTGCGGAGACCTTTTGACCCGGGCCCTTTTCACGCTGGGCCGTTTGATTCAGGGGAAGCGGTTGCTCAGTAGTAGAGCGTTCACCTCTGCTGCTTGGGGTCCCGGGTTCGATCCCAGCCCACGCCAATTAAACTTTGTGTTAGACAAACATTACGGTTTTCTCGCAGTTCTCCCGTTTCCTCCCATATTCTTCATTCCACCATTTCATTCATTACTTATCATCACCGTCTCCCTTAGCCTAACCGGCATAATCGTGGGACGTAAAACTTAAAGATTTTCTATATCGGTCTTTCACCCCCCCCTTGGAAAAAATCCTGCGGGCGTTAGTGATTATGATGTTGCTTACTTACTGTATTATATTGTTCTATACACTGAATAAATACTTCTGTGTTTTATATAATAATGAGAACCTTATTTACATTTATTACTGTCCTTGCTTTACGACAGCGGAACATATTCACGTTAAGCGTAATCAGTTTCCATTCCCAAATAATTACAGTGAGGCGAATGATATAATTCATGCACAGATTCAGGACTTAGGAAACATGTCGTAGTAAATTCCTTAAGAGTGAAAAGCGCTAGTAGCAGTAATTAGCTCAGTCGGTCCCTGTAGTTCCTTAGTGAATTACATAAATCTTACAGATGTTGTATCTCTTTCTTTCTCTTCTCTCTACATCATGTTTGGAGATTAATGCTTGGACAAATAAGCTAAGTGGCAATTTTAAAAAGTAAGATGATCTACGCTATCAGTGACAGATGTTGTGGTGTTTAACTTAACATATAAGGCAATAAATTGAAAAACAGAGATAACAGTGCACTGATGCTTGAAATCTGTACCTTTGCTCTCTATACCTACGTTATTTCCCTAGTCAAAATAAAAACTCTTCAAAATTAATCACAAATTCTTATGCAACCATCCCTTCCTTAGAGTATTGCGCGTTCACATACCCGTCACGGCGATGTAAAGGCACTTTTGGCGACGAGGATACCAACATGTAGTGAAATTTAAACAAACCAGTCGTTCAGAATAGTTTGACTTTGTTTGAAAATAACCTAATCTGAGTTGAATTAGAGAATAGAGTGTTGTGAATAGCTAATTTTTGGACCGAATTTGACTAAGTTCGAAATTAAATAAATTAAGACCTATATTGTGGTAAAGCTTCGTGATAATATGCCAAAGGATAGGTGCTGACTGCCACGGGTGCTGACTGCCACAGCCAATTATTGGTGCTGACTGCCACGACTGTCGTTGATTGCAAATATAAAGGTGCTGACTGCCACGACGGCGTGCTGACTGCCACGAACCTGGGAGAAACTGTATTTGGAAAGAGAGGAATTAATCCCTCATACTAAATTTATGATTATTAATTAATTTAGTAGGGATTAATTTAGTAATCATTACAGCAAATCTATGTGGCATCCTATAAGTTACAAAGTTGCTCACTAAGTGGAACGACATACACTTGGATGTTTATAAAGGGATTGTCTTTTCCGTACTATGTACAATTTGCACATTTCATTGTTTATATTAATTGTCTTATTGTATTATTTAATGGATATGATGGTCTGAAGCCAGCTGACAAGGGAAGTTTGGGAGAAGCACTCGCCTGCAGAGAAATAGGCATGTCATTTGAAAGACCAATTCATGCTGATTACAACAGGTAATAAAACTCCTCGAACAGATATTCAGCTTGGAAATTTATATGAGAAAATCAGTGGATGCACGTTTCAATGCGTTAAGTATTCTCACCCATGACGAAGCCTGATGGTTTGAACTTGCTATTGCTTGATCACTGGGGTCCATTCACAGACAATTTGTCTATTACAAGTTGCATGACGGATGGCAAAGACCTAATGGTTGAGAAGATACCAAAGAACTGCACACGATTTGTGCAACCATTTGATGTGTTTTGATTCCGATCAATCAAAGATTATGTCAGGAGATGTGTACATAGTATGAATCTTCTTCATCTGGACGTTATAATGTACCAACGAAACAATCAAATAAAGTTCGTGTCCATACGAATTACTTCCGATCACCGCGATACATTGGATTGTTTCAGTTTGCCTTCTGCAAGACAGGTTACGAACAAATTATAGGCCTGTAACTTTTGAATCACTTGTCGAATTTGCTTTTTGCTTTCGTCCTGCGAACTGTTCTCTTGACGGATGCAACACAATTGCACATATAAAATGTTCATGGTGCAAGGAAGTATTTTGCCTGCGTCATTTCTTCATAAAACAGAAGAACAACAGTGATCAATTTTCATCTCTAACCTATGATTACTGTGAACAATGTAATGACTAATTGTATCTAACAAACCCGTTAGCTATTGCGAAACACTTTTTTTCTGTTACTTCCGATAGCTTTCAATTCATATGTCAATATTCGTTACTAATTACGTCGTACTTAACGCGTATAAATGCCTATATCCTCATTTTCTCATATAAACTTCCAAGTTGAATATTTCGAACCATTCTCAACCTACAGGAATTTTATTAGCTTGTTATAATCAGCATGAATTGGGACTTCAAATGGCATGCTTAGTTTCTTTGCAGGCGAGTGCTTTCTCCTGAACTTCCCTTGTGAGGGACAGCCAGCAGTGTTTTTTTGATGGAACTTTCAAGAGCTGCTCGAAACAATTTGCACAGCTGTACACAGTTCATGCTGACATAGGGAGTTCAAGTGAGAATACATAAATCGTACCAATTTTATACGCACCGCTCTCTGACAAAACTGAAAGTACACTCATGTCCAAAATTATTGTCGCATATCTATAACTATCTTCTTGTAAGAATATAATTTGATAATTTTGTAGAGTACTTTTAATACTTATATTATGTGTATAATCAAGAAATTTATATTTGTGATAAATTTCATAGGAAAAGAATTATAAATACGAAAATCATAATGAGTAAAATAAAATGTAACTAAATGGACAAGAAAATTTTATTTTCGTTTTATTGTTCTTATTTACTGCTCTTTTGACATGAAATTTACCACATGCTTGTCTTAGCCGATTATACACATACTAACATTATAAGAAGTACCGGGCGAATTCGTTATCAAATTATATTACTAGAACAACATATTTATAATCATGTGACAATAATTTTGGACATGAGTGTACATACAGAGACTTGTTTACCTTTGTTAGGTGTTGGTCTGAACAACACGATCCTAAGGATCATCTAGTATCTTTCATGCTTCTTGGCGTCCGGTAATGTTACGTCTAGCAACTTTCTCTCAGGCTCGTGGCAGTCAGCACGCCATCGTGGCAGTCAGCACCTTGATATTGGCAATCAGAGCCAGTCGTGGCAATCAGCACCATTAATTGGCTGTGGCAGTCAGCACCCCACCTTGTAAACTTTGGTGTCTATCTTGTTATCTCTTATGGGTATAAAAATGGCCAAATATTCAAATTTCGAAGGTTATTGATCTTTTTCTTTTCTTTGATCCTTCTTTATTACCTTATATGATTAAATGAATTAGTACAGGGTTTATTACCTTTCATAAACAGAGGTATATTTGTGCACCAATCTTAAATTTTGGAAGAGGTACATTCCTTCATCATTAAGTTTTGTGAATTGTCAAATGAATAATTGGTAATTGTTCTTAGAATTGAAATGTTTCCTTAAAAGTCAATGTTTATATGAGCTCCTCCGTGGCTAAGCGGTTAGCGTACGCGCCATTGGCGTGGGAGACCCGGGTTCGATTCCCGGCGGGAGCTCATGTGGTTCGGATTCCACGTTAATCAGTAGGTCCACGTCTCATATAGCCTCGCTGCTGACCGGGACGTTAAACTCAAAATCAACTCAACTCAATGTTTATATGTATTTTCATTTAGTATAATCTATTTCTGCATACGTAGTTTCAAGTAAAAATAAAGACAGTTTTTGGTAAAACAGTATTAGAGGTTACAATGAGAATATTTTTTTCTAAAATGCAGGCAATCCACGTCACCGCGTGTGCTTGCTTTTTTTTTTAAAAAAAAAAAAAGCTTGATTTTTAGCTACCTTGTTTTTTCAACATATTTGCAGAAGATTCTTTTGGCACTCGCACGAAAACAATTACGAAACTTTCTTGATGTTTCTAACAAATAGATACATAAGTTATAGTAGCAAAAAGTTCTAAATAAAATGCCTTTAAAGTAGAAATCCATGGGCAGTTATTTTCAGAGTAAGGGATTTCCCGTACCGCGTGTGGTTATGGCAAGAAATAGACGCGTGTGCCTGAGTGTTAAAACGTGCAGCAAGGTGAGAATTTTAATCCCTTTATTCAATTATTTTTGATAGATTTTTGAAACATCAAACAATAAGGATATTTTTAAAGATTAAGGAAGGCATATACCAAGTTTCATTAAAATCGAATAAGTTTACAAGATTAGGATTAGTATTTAGATTTCTGGGCTGTCGGCATCTATGGCCACGTTAGCCCGTCACGTTTGAGGGATGACATCCCTCGAGGAGCACACTATCCGGGGAAAGAGAAGGAAGAAAGAGGCCTGGGACCTATATGTTAGGTACCATCCCGGCATTTGCCTGGTGTGAATGAGGAAAACTCACGAAAACCTCATTCAGGATGGCTGGTCTGAAAAAGCATTTTACACTTTTCGACCACCGGGAATCGTACCTGGGACCGCTTGCACCGAAGGCGAGAGTGTTAGCGACTATGTTACACGTAGCCACTAAGTTTAGGAGAGTTATGATAAAACAGACAGACGGATGGACATAAGTGCTAGTTGATTCAATTGGTAGATACTTGCTACTTTCCATTCAATTATATGTAGATTTAGTTTCGGATGTAGGCTTATTTCTATGTTTTATTGACGGAAAGAAATTTAGAACACCATAACTTTTTTTTTAAATCTAGAATCACACTTCTATGTTCCTTTCCTTTTGTTTGCCCCCACAGGTAAAATTCCAGATCCATGAGGTCTGGAAATCATGTTGGCCAATGCACCGATTTCACTGCTGCCAGAAAATTACGTAATTAAGAAAGCTTGTTGTGATTACAAACATCAGAAAGCATTTGGTGTAATGTTGTTATATAAACATAGGAAAGCAATAATCACAGTAAAAAAAAAAAAATACCCTTATACGTCATTTTAAGCAATGCAGCTTTTAAAAAGAAGACTGAAAGAAAGTCAAATCTTCAATCATTTGTAACTTTGTTTCTATTTACCCCAAATGCGTCACATTATGATCATAGTATCGACATTATGATACTTTGGACGTGAATTGCTTCGTCTTTCTCTCTTGCGTTATTACTGTTATAGGAGGCTCCAAAATTTGAAAGAATGTGATATTGAAGTGTTATTAGTTTGTATCACTGAATAGTAAATATTGTATTGTAAGTATTGATGCAACGTATAGATTTGAAATATTGAATGTGTCTAGCCCCATTTGAAAAAAAAACAATTTTAGTAGGGTTGATATCATTGTGAATTTGGTGGTATCACAGAGTATGTCAAACGATTTTCCTCTTTTGATATTCGATTCGTACAATATTCTAGCTATTATATATACACTGATTACCAGTTTAATTAGAGACATCAGGACAGTTGCAGAAACCGCCCTGCGGATGCTCCGCTAGTGCAAATGAATGAAATGCATCGCACGTGTACTGCTGCCTTGTGCTTCCTCACTCGGTATGAGTTTCAGTGCAGAGTGTGATGAGCAAGACGAAGGACCTGTGTACATTTCACCGTGGTCAAATCGTGGGGACCAGACGACTGGGTTGCTCGATTTAGGAAATCGCTGCGGCACTCGGATTTTCACAGGCAACTCTGTCAAGGGTGTATTACGAGTACCTGGCTTTCGGTAAAACCGCACTCGCACGGGCAAATTATCGCAGAGAGAGGCGTGTCGACGACATTGGTAGGAACCGACTGGCTAGCATCGTAGCAGCCGACAGACGGGCTACAATGTGTCAAATCGCGAGAGGTTCAATGTAGAACAAGTACGCCGTGTTAGCAGCTAGACAATTCAGAATCACCTACTCGTCATGTGGTATAGTAGCCATCGGCCTCATATGGGTGCATCGCCAACCGCACGAGGTAATGAATCAATCATGCCAGCAGGGAACTGTGCAGGCCGGTGGTTGTGGTATTCTCAACTGGGACACGTTTATATGGACTGAAATGGGTCTCTTAACACGTATGTCACGGTCCCTCATAGGTGAACGCTACCACAAGCTTCTAGATGACCATGTGATGTCATTCGCTCGGTTGCAACATCCGGGTGGTGATCTCTTCTTTCAGCAGGTCAATGCGCCGGCCCACTGCTCTAGGATGGCAGCAGACTGGTTTAATGAGCACTCCTCTAATCAGGTAATGATTTTCTGGCCATTAGAGTTACCGGTCCTCAATCCCATCGAACACATCCGGAACCATGTGCGCTGACTACAGAGGTACTCCGGGGCTCTGGCACCAACACAAATAATCTTGTGGGTGCATCGCATCACAAGAATTTTAGTTTGGATCCGTTTCTCTTGCGTTTAAGTCAGTCCTGTTACCGACTGAGGTAGGGCAGCCCCAACTTATCCTAATAGTACCGGCATGTTTTACTTTATCATAGCACAGCTCTTCATGACAGTGTTCATAAAAGATTTTAACTAAAAATAAACCAATCAAATATTGAGACTTGCCTGAAAACATATAGGCTAACACGTCCCGCCATTGATACGCACCCATAAATTTAGGAAAGTCGGCGTCGTTGTCTGGAACGCCATGGAATGACGTCTCCGGGCTGTGGACAATCTTCCGACCAATCTGCGAACTCTGTGGGAGACTTTACAGTAGATATGTATTGATATGCCACAATGCCGCGGCAGGCAGCCGCCGTTATCAGAGCAAAAGGTGGTACTACCAGGTATTAGGTAAGTGTCTCTAATTCAACTGGTGATTAGTATATATATATATATATCGATAGATAGATAGTTAAAGTGATCCTTATTTTTTTTCTTCCGAGTCTCGTCCGCTAAAATGGTCCCATATCAGACCAAAGTATTCTCTGAGGAGAAAAAGGTTAACTGAATAATATACCCCAAGCAACATCAAGTTTTGAATGCATTTTCAGTATACAATATGAGGCAAAGGCACCTTGTAAGTTTGGAACGGCTAGAGGGGTGGCATCATATCTTGAATAAAGGTAATGGAGGTAAAACTATCTATTACTGTATAATACCACAATAGCAATCATCTTAAAGCCCACCAGCTTAGATTCAGGCCCAACAATTCAGTAGAAGGGTTCATGTGATGCCATTTTAAGCAGCTTTTCATTACGAACACTAATCTGATTCCAAATTATGTATCATATAAAAATCGGCGTACCGAACGTAGAGAAAAGTACGAGGCCATGCTAAAAAATAATGTCTCATTTGTTTTTCAGAATGTAAGCAAATATTTGATTGAAAGTACTGTTGCATTATATTAATTACACTTCTGTCTTGACATATTGATCATACTGGAGTCCAACAGCTGGGGGAGCCGAAGCAGCATGTGGTGATCGAATTTCTTAAAACAGGAAGTATGTCCCTCTTTGACAAGCATCGAAGAATAGTAGTTGATGTCGCGGAGAATTGTGAAGATATCAGTACGCCAATACATTGTGCTGTTCGTGCTTGTCCAGAAAACTGCATGGGATCGAGCCTCGCCTCGGTTGACAAATAACAAAGTGAAAAGTTACACAGTACAACGGGTGAACAATATCTCAATATTGTTGATGAACTAATTAGAGAGAATCAGTACATTATGTAAGCAGAACTTGCTATAAACAGTGGTATCTCAAGGAATTTAATGCGGTCATTAATCGTAGATCTGGATTACGAAATAGTTTATGAATGGCGGGTGCGGCGTAAATTGACTTCTGACATGAAACAGAATATTTGCAAACAGTTGCTTCAGCGTCAAGGTGATGAGTTCTTGAACGATATTATCACAGGTAATGAAACTTATGTATACCATATCCACTCTGGCGCCTCCATGAATATTGACACAAAGGATCGCTTGCACCGAAAAACTTTAAGACTGTGTTACCAGCAGGAAGGTTATGCTGACAGTCTTTTGGGACTTTTATGGTATAGTGAATATGGGTACGCAATTCTGATCAGTCCTGTAATACTTTTACAAAACTGAAAGCATGAAATCGACCAGTTTGTTGGTAACTGAAATTCACTAATTTAACACGGTAATGCTCTCCCTCACACTAGTACAAAGGCAACTGAGAAGATTCAGGTTGTTGGTTTCACTGTCATATCTCATTCTACATACAGTTCAGATCTGGCTCCATCAGATTTCTATTATTCTCCGAAAGTTAAGAAACACCTGAGAGGACTTCATTTTGAGTCTAACAATGCAGTGAAGCATGAAGTCAGGGTGTGGTTTCGTTATCAAGATGAATATTTTTTTATAATAATGCGATTATGAAATTGATTACACGTTGGCAAAAAAAAGTGTTGATTTCTATAGCGAAAATTCTATTAGTGTACATGCGTTTGTTTTACACTAAACTTCAGTCTTTACACATAAAAGAAAAACAATAGGATTAATCACTTTTCAGCATTCCCTGGATTTGATATAATTTTTTGAAAAAAATCATACCCAATCATAAGTAATCAACTTAAAGTTACCATGAATATGGCAGTTAGAGGTGATATAGAGTATGATATATGATTACAATGCTTTACTTGCCCCCTGTTTGTTAATTTTAGTTGGAGAAGAAAGATAATGTCTGTAGATTTCCATAAGTTAGGTAAGAGTGCAAATGAGATATTCAACCTCAGGACCTACAGACATTTGTAATTACCAATGTATTCGTCATCTTTACCATAGAGATAGACCTACAGGCGTCCACTGTCATAAATCATTCACATCAGAGTAGCGCACGTGCTGCAAGGATTGCGTTGACCAACATAAATACGCGCACTTGATTCCAACATAAACCGTTGCAGAAGCAAAGTGTAATTGCGAAAGAAGAAAATTGGATCGACGATGCACGTACTAGATACTGCGCGAGAATCTGACGGTCTGGACCTACAAATGCCCAGGTTATCTAAATCCTAACTCCAACCCCTCCATGGCCGGTCCCAAACCTGTGTTGAGAAAGGAAGAGGAGTTGTTTCTGGGCACATGCATTATAGTGTCTGTAGTGCTGACAGAGGGGGATAGAACTTGGGAAGTTCATGGAAACACATTATTCTCGTATTTCCAGCTGGTAATGCTTTCTATCTATGGACTGCACGTTAAGGCTGGAGAACAACCTATTGGGGAATAAAGGTTTCGACCGGATATCTAAATAGTGACTAATCAGTGGCATTGTATCTGACAAGAAACCCCTTGAGTGCGAGGTCGGAAGTGCAATCTCTAGTAAGGCTCTTTTGAAAGTGTAGTGTGAACAATGATGACAGGAAAAATATTAGCTGCTAATGACTCACCATGTGCAGCGGAGAGCGACAGAAAGTACCTGTTCGAGAGGTGCAGAGATCAACCTACCATGGGATGTATGTATTACACTTTACAAAATGGACATCGTCGACATTCACGAAATGTTCAAAACAAATCATTAACTTGCATCATGAACACCTAATAAAAAATAATACGCCGCAGTGATCACAAACGCTCACACCATCACGATCGAAGGCGAACTTCTTGGGAATTACAAACTATTCATGGCGTTCAGCTACGTATCAACTCTTAAAGAATGCATATAGAATCATATTGGTATAACGGGTGCATTATGTTCCATCAGTTCTCATCTCCTCGTTGAAAGCTCACATTCTGTCTCCGAAAAATGCAACTGTCATACCCTTGGATTCGGGAGGTAAAACTACGTAGTACTTGAACACGCATGCAAGAGGGATAGTTGGTGTGCCCGGGGGGCGAATTCAATCCCTACAGGGAGGATAATGTGGCAGGTCCTCAATTAGCGATTTGGGCGTGTTCTTGATTTCGGAATGGGATACCGGAATACTAACGCATTTTCGTACTTCAATAGTACTACGAGAAAGGATCAAATAAAAGCCCTAAAAATGCAATCAAATGCCGAAAAGTTGGATAATTGCTTCGATATGTAGCAGTAATATGCCTTAAGTTGCACTTAATGACCGACAGGTGGCAGAGTGTTGGTGAGAGAACGTTGAAAGCGACGGCGTAAGTACAAGATGACTGCCTCACTGTACACATGCACCATGTTAGAACAGCGTTCGATAAACCGGTTTTTGAGCAGTGAAGGTATGAAACCAATTGAGATTCATCGCAGGATGACAGCAAAGTATGCTGGTTCGTATTTGTCTCTGTAGCAAGTATACGAGTGGTATAGAAAGTTTAAAAGTGGCATAAGATCTATGGAGGATGCTCCTCAACCGGGACAGGCTCACCGCCTAGTGACCGATGAAAACAATGCGTTAGAGAACAGCTTGTAGAGGAAAGCATGCGTCTTACGCTCAAAGAAATGGCTATAATCATCAATATTAGCTTTGATTCAGGTCAACACATTGTGAATAATGCTCTGCATTTTAATATGGTGTCTGCAAGATGGGCCCCTCTTCCGTTGACTGCTGAATTGAAAGATCGGCGCGTCGACGCCTGTGAAGAACTTCGTTTCAACGCCAAAGGTGATGCATTTCTGGACAGGATTGTTACAGGCGTGAGACGTGGGTTCACTATCATCAACCAGAAACCAAAAAAGCGAGCAAAGGAATGGGGGCATAGCTCTTCACCGAAACCAAATAATAATAATAATAATAATAATAATTTCACACTCAACCATCAGCAGGAAAGGTCATACTCACTCTTCTGGGATGGAAAGGGAATAATTTTGGAACAGTATATGGAAAAAGGAGTGACAGTAACCAGTGCCTCGTATAAAAAAAACTGCTACAATTTCGACCAAAATGGTTCTTCCAACATGGTATCCATGCACTTCCGAAGCGCTGGAATACTTGCATCAACGTCAAAGGGACTACATTGAAAAATAAGAAGCAACATTTCCTTTTCATTGTTAAATTCTAAAATGTAATGCACTTTTAAGATTTTCATATGATCATCCCTCGTAATAAGTAAACGAGAAAGTGGAATCAATACTTAGTTCCATGTTTTTAAGCGTTTATTGGGTGCAGGATCCAGAACTTTACCAATGGACCCGCCGCTTCTAAATGATCACTGTTTTTAAAGAGAGACAGTCTACATCACCCATTGGGTCTGGTAATGTATAATGTAGCTCTACCGTAATTAGAAGTTACGAATTATTTGAACGGCCCTGGGAGAGTATGATGGTCCTTCCCAAATGGTGACCTACACTTACCATTGGGTTCGGAAGTACCTTAGTCACATCATTTTGCCATTGAACGATAGAGGTTGGAAGAGCCAGGAATGATCAAAAGCACCTCCCTAGGTATGTCTAGGGATCCCGGATTGGATTGGACTCTGCTGGGCTGTGCTCAAATCGTGGGATGCGGTAGCTGGTGCAGTCACTGACAGAAGGTGAAATTGCCTTATAACGCCCGGGTATTATGCTTACAGAGCAAGAAAGGACTTGACTCGCTAGCACGACAGCCTGGACAAGTAGGATAATTGATAAGCACTCAGGACTTCGGTTTGATCTACAGTGGACGTATTCCATTCCCTGGAGATTCTGGAATGACACGTTTAAAATGTACTAAGGTCAACGAACAGACCTTGAAGATACTCATCGTACATGAAGACAATTGAGTCCAAATACAGAGGAACTACGAACTGGATTTTTGATAGTTCCAGTCTATATAATACGCCGCCCGTCCACGCCATGATACGCCAGAAGAGAGTCATAAGAGTACATCTTGGTTCACAGGAAATCACCGACAAATAGATCTTCATCATTAAGGAGTTCTTGATTACCCAAAATGACTCCGTGTATATGAAACATTGTCCTAGGAAGCCACTGTGATCATTCTCATAGTGTATCCCGCTACGGAGAGACGTGTCAATAGGTCACATATCACGGAATCAGAAAGCTCCACTTCTGCGAAACTGGAGTGAAAATACGTGTTGTGAGCTACAAGTCTGATACTCTGACATCTGTTCTTCAACCTACCAGTCCTACCCTCTTTGTCAGTATCGAGTGAGTCTTCGACATTAATTACTGGCCTACGAATCTGTGTGACTGCAAGTTTCGGACTTTTTGAATAACCTGTCGCTTATACACCTGTCAATGGACAATAAATATGTGCAGAACACACTCATACTCGCGCATAACACTTACCGATATGTACAGACAGTCAGCGCGTTGCATCAATTCGACAAACGTAAATTCTCACTTAGTAACAAGTTTCTGATATTAATAAAATTTATATATGAAGTAAGCAGTAGCGAAGCGTACTATGAGGCTCTGAGGCCGGGCCTACCCTGTTTTCTACCGTATATTTTCTTTATCTTTGGTTTCTTATAAAATAAAGTAAATACTTCAACATCTCGTGTTTTTTTTTCGGTAACAAAATAGTAGGTTGGAAACACTTTGAATCCCTTCCGTCTGAGCCTCACCAGCTCTACGGACAGGTTTACGGGCTTTGCTGCTCATGAAGCGAAGCTATTATCGCTGGGGGTTGCACGCATTGTTGGGAAGGTGAGAATGCTCGCCTTTGGGAGTTTAGTTTTAGCTGTGAAGGCCTTCAATGCTAATATGTTATGCAGAATAAGAAGTTTCTGTTAGAATTATGTATTTCTATTATTGATAACTTGTTTAATTTAGGCATATACTCTTAGGAGTTATTCACCGTTGCTGTATTTTTCCTACATGGTGCCTGGTTAATAATAGCTTGTAGAAAATAAGTTTGATAGCCTACATTAAACATATGTATAAATTTACCAAACGCTACGATCAGGATAAAATAATATTATTTGTGTGTAATTTTAGTTGTTTTCCATCTCATAGAATCAGTGGGGTAGTTAAGATTTTGTTTGGGGAGTCTTGCTAACTTCATTTCTGGAAATGTGAAAATTCTATAATAGGCCTATGCAGTGGCGTATTTACGATTTTGTTTCGGGGGTGGCTTTGCTAACTTTCGGGGGGAATTTCCCTGAAAATGTGAAAATTATGCAAGATATTTCATATACTTTACTATAGTAAGTAAGATTTCGGGGGGGGGGGCTTAAGCCCGGAAGCCCCCCCTAAATACGCCACTGGGCCTATGTATATAAAACAATAAAAAGTTGCGATAAAATTTCGGTGAGTGCTTACGCCCGAAACTCAGCCCCTGGGGATGCGATGGCTCAGAGGTAGAGCGTTCACCTCTGGTGCTTGGGGTCCCAGGTTCGATCCCAGCCCCCGCCAAGTGAACTTTGTGGTGGACAAACACCGTGCTCGTAGGATTTCTCGGGGTTCTGCCGTTTCCTCCCACTTTCTTCATTTCACCATTTCACTCATCTCTCATCATCACCGTCTCCTTTAGCCTAACCGGCATATACGTGGGACGTAAAACTTAAAGATTTCATTTCATTTCATTTTCCGAATGCCAGCCCCATAAATATGCCACTTCATAGAATACAATATTAAATATCTTACGTTGATTCAAATGAAGTTCCTTCTGAGCATTAACATTTCTAGTGAAGTCTTACAAGTGATGCATTAATTAACCGCAGTATTGAACTTACTTTAAAGCGAGAGTTGCAAGTAGCAAACGCTTATCCAAGAAATTTGACAACTAATTAAAGAATATGCTTTCTTTTTCTCTCCCTCGATTTTCAAATATGCAGGAAATGAAAACAGTAAGTGAGAAGGGAATTCTCCTCAACCCCCTGAAAATCCCAGATAGAAGAAAAAATGAAATGATTTTTTTGAGTTTTACGTCCCACGGTTATGCCGGATAGGCTAAAGAAGACGGTGATTGAGAAATGAAAGAAAATGGTGGAATGAAGAAAGTGGGAGGAAACGGGAGAACCCCGAGGAAACCACACACGGTGTTCGTCCACCACAAATTTCACTTGGCGGGAGCAGGATTTGAATCCCCAGACAGAAGAAAGTATGAACTGCACTTTAAAATATTTGTAGTGGAGCTAAATGGGAATATTCCAATCACACATATTGCGTGTTTTCCCCATGTAAATATTTGTTGAATAATAATAATAATAATAATAATAATAATAATAATAATAATAATAATAATAATAATAATAATAATAATAATAATAATAATAATAATAATAATAATAGATTACTTTCCGTGCACTTATATTTCATTCTTTCTTGTTAAATTATGTGTATACATGCACATAAATTCAACTCTAAACAATGTTAGAAATACAGCTAAGAAAGCTCTTTAAAATAAATAAGATTTGGTAGTTTTTAAAAAAAAACTCAATAAGGAAATAGAATTCTTACTGTAATTTTAAACATTTTGATACATTAAATGTTACTTGTACTATTAATTTGTCGGGCCTACCTTACTTGTGGGATTACGCTTCGCCACTGGAAGTAAGCAGTAGTATTAAACTTCTAAATTCTATTTTGAGATGCATCTATTTTGAGAACTATTTTGAAAGTCAGTTGAGAGGCATGAAATGTGTGCTATTTTTTTTTCATAATTGGTTTCGACAACATCTCTTAGGTTATTATAAAATTTCGACTTAATGTAAATTTGTAATTGTGCAAAGAGTTATGAAACTTATTGATATAAGGACTGTTGGTTTATCAAACCTTTTGTCTATCATTTCCATTAAAACTTTTAAACAAGTAAATGAAATGAAATCTGTGTTTTACGTCCCACGGTTATGCCGGTTAGGCTAAAGGAGACGGTGATGATGAGTAATGAATGAAATGGTGGAATGAAGAAAGTGGGAGGAAACGGGAGAATCCGAGAAAACCCACGCACACGGTGTTTGTCCACCACAAAGTCCACTTGGCGGGGGCTGGGATCGAACCCGAGACCCCAAGCACCAGAGGTGAACGCTCTACCATTGAGCCACCCATCTTTTAAACAAGTGCTAATGCTTCTACATTGTTCATGCTATAAACAGATGTTGGTAACTGTTGTTATACTATGACCATGTAAGGTATATGTCCCTTGTCTACCCTTTCAAAAGCGTTAAAAATAATAAGTCGGATTTTAGCAACGGTTTTCTTTAATATATATATTTTTTACACCAAAAAGTTATGACAAATTTGTCGCAGATGTTTCACTTATTATAGTATGAGATTAGCTGTAACAATTGATTTTCTTCCTTCCTTTCTTTCTTCATTTTTGAACTGAATAATATTCTAAATATCTCTGAAAGAGTAATTCGCTTCATTACTTCTCAAAATAGTATTCAAAGATATAATGCAGGAAACTCTTTTCATTTATGAACACTCCATAGCAATACCAGTTTCTTTTTATCTTTTTTTATTCTCTTCTGTAGATCCTAGTAGTACTTCAAAATATATTATTTTCCAAAAATACAGTTCCCTTTCTTCACTACTACGTAGGCCTATATGGGCAGTCACATGTGTTTACAGTTAATGATGTATCACAAAACATACCGTCAATACATTAAATTAACACATTGAATCAACAGAAAACAGAGTTTCTTTACAAGTTGTGTACAATAAAAACAGAATGCAGTAGAAACATATACAATATGGAATATCTCCACATGTGGTAGACCATATATATTCACGAAGAAAGTACGAACTATTTCATTGTAAACATATTTTACTGTTTTTTTTCTTCTTCTAAATTTCAATGTGGGAAAACTGGTAACTCCAACTCCTTCGCAGTTAGACACTTCTGTCGTTCATCCTATAATACTTTCGTTTCCTTTTGCTTTCAAATAGTCTTCAGAATATTCCAAATTGTTGTCCAAAGGGCATTTTTTAAAATATGTGATGACAAGTCACGTTTAATATGCCAAAAGTAAAGTGTTTCCAATATTATTTTTTTTCTTTTCCCTTAAAGAAAATTTGTGCCAAGGCACGGCAGCTACAAGGACAATTTTATTTTCTCTTCTTTGCCAAAACAGTGTAGTGCGTTTCGAAGTATCCAAGGACGAACAGGGTATATTAGAAACATTAACAGTGACAGCACAAAGATATTAACAGCTGAATACTCAACCCTGTTGTAAGGGCTTCAACAGTTCTTTGAAGAGCCTCTTAAAGTTCATAGATTTCCTAGTCTGCCGTCGAGCAACAGAGTAGTCTCCGCCACCACGGTCTTTTCTTCTGCTTATTCGTTCCGGTTTCAGAGGATTCGAATATGATGCCATCGAACTCTGATTCTGAGATGTCACTTAACGAATCAGCCTCTGAGACATCGCTTTTGTAATCATCAGATGCTAGATTTCCTAGTCTTCCTGTGAAGCAACAGAGTAGTCTCCGCCACCACGGTCTTTTCTTCTGCTTATTCGTTCCGGTTTCAGAAGATTCGAATATGATACCATCGAACTCTGATTTTGGAATGTCACTTAAGGAATCAATCTCTGAGACATCACTTTTGTAATCATCAGATGCTATTGTGGTAAGCGAATTTGTTTCATGTATTATGTTCTCAGGCAAGTTATTAACGAAATTTAGTTCTTCATCGGCACATAGTAACGTGGCCCGGTCGCTATCATTATCTTCGCTGCATTCCCAGGAAGCATCTGCTGGAAGATAAGCGATAGAAGGCTCTTCATCCTTCACAAAGCTGCGCACATCAGTGCGAATGCTGACATATGGAAGAATACATTTTAAACACATCTCGTTAACAGAGAACCAGGTGACAGAGTAAGCTCGTAATGTATAAATAAAAACTCGTGTAACCACTTCCTCATCGTATTTGTAGGTGTAAATTCTATTGCCACTGGAGTCGAAGCTTTGGTACTCTGTGCAACGACGGTCACAACTAATGGTGTTTCTCGGATTATCAATAAACGGAAATCTTATTTCTTTTGAAAAGAGAGCAAGAAAAGAATTCTTAAAGTCATCAACCATTTTAAAAATCGGACCTTTACTATTTTACGTGTGACTTGTATACTTCTTTCGCCGCACTGAATTTTCCAGTTCTTAGTAACGACAACAGTGAACACAAGAATCGAAAATTTAGTTTTATCAACAATGACTTGCGATATTTCGTATTATGTATAATATTAACAAGAACAGGAAAAAATAAAAATCAAACATTGTTGATAATTTTTGGTATAGATATCTAGAACAGTTAAGCGCAAAATTGTTGAACTTGATGAAGGTATGATAAAGTTCTTCTCGGGCAATCAGCCAGGTGAAAACTGGTGGATAGGCCAACGTTTCGAGAGCTGTCATCGTTCTCATCATCAGGGCAATTATGTAGAGATCAGCGGATATAAGTAATATATACTCTGGGCTGGCGAGAATGCTGGTTCCTGATTGGCTGAAAATGCTGGTTCCTGATTGGCTGGTTCAATCTGAAAACTGGAGCTGTGATTGGCTGGCTATGTTCCGTAGTCCGTGGTACTGATTGGCTGAGGGTTATCTGGATGTTTGTGTGTCGTTTTCTTTGCTGTGGTACTGATGACCGGGTTCCATATAGGACTGAGTTGAAATCCAGTGTCTCTATTAACGTTGTTCGGTTCATGAACTATGGCAAGAGATTCGGCTACTATCCTGGTCCAGTAATTGGTGCTATTGGTAATGATGAATGTGTCCTTAAATAAAACTTTATGGCCTTCTGTTAAACTGTGTTCAGCTAAACCTGATTTTTCTGGATGGAATAATCTAATGTAATTTTCATGTTCTCTGCAACGTTGTTCAATGGTGCGTCCTGTTTGTCCTATACAAGCCTTTCCGTATTCACAGGGTATACGATACACGCCCGGTGTCTTTAAGCCCAAGTCATCTTTGATCGGGCGAAGTAGGTTTCTGATTTTTGGTGGCGGCTTGTGTATGGTCTTAATGTTGTGTTTTTTTTCAGAATCCGGGAGATCTTTCCAGAAAGTTGTCCAGTGTATGGTAAAACTGCTATACTCAATGGTTCTTCAGTTTCTTCTTTGGATTTCCTCTGTTCAGGACCTTTTCTGAACAACGTTAATAGAGACACTGGATTTCAACTCAGCCCTCTGTGGAACCCGGTCATCAGTACCACAGCAAAGAAAACGACACACAAACATCCAGATAACCCTCAGCCAATCAGTACCACGGACTACGGAACATAGCCAGCCAATCACAGCTCCAGTTTTCAGATTGAACCAGCCAATCAGGAACCAGCATTTTCAGCCAATCAGGAACCAGCATTCTCGCCAGCCCAGAGTATATATTACTTATATCCGCTGATCTCTACATAATTGCCCTGATGATGAGAACGATGACAGCTCTCGAAACGTTGGCCTATCCACCAGTTTTCACCTGGCTGATTGCCCGAGAAGAACTTTATCATATACGCCGCCAGGAAAGCTTTAAATCTTTGTATATCTTTGTATGTGAATTCTCTTTCCGAAAGCAAGTTTTATATATGCTTGGATTGATGATTAGCGTTCCTTTCACCAATGAGGCTCTATGAAGCGTGCATCACTGTTAGAAGTATATCAATGTTAGGATTATTTGTGTCACTATTAGCAATATGTGTATCACAGTTAAGAATACTTGTGTTACCATTAGGGTATGTGTATCACTGTTAGAGGTATGTGCGTTATATTAAAAGTGTGTATCATTGTTAGGAGTATGTGCGTCACTGTTGGAGTATGTGTATCATTATTAGAGTATGTGTATCACTGTTAGGAGTATATGCGTCACTGTTAGAATATATGTATTACTGTTAGACTGTGTATCACTTAAGAATAGGTGCGTCACTCTTAGTAGTATATGTATTACTGTTAGGAATATATGTGTCACTGTTAGAGTATGTGTATCACTGTTAGGAGTATGTGCGTCACTGTTAGAGGATGTGTATCACTGTTAAGAGTATATGCGTCACTGTTATAATAAATTTATGTGTATTACTGTTAAGAGTATATGCGTCACTGTTAGAATATGTGTATTACTGTTAGAAATATGTGCGTCGCTGTTAGCAGTATTTGCATCACTGTCAGGAGTATGTGTATCACTTTAAAAGTGTTTCATCATTAAGCGAAAACAAACAACAGATATAATCTGCTACTTGACAATGTACTGTTTCATATAGTATATAAGTAACTAATATCTGGTGTAGTAAAAAGTAATCCATTATTTGGCCAATAGATGGGTTCAGTGGTCTGTATCTCGCGTTGTATAAGTCCGATCAGGTTCAACGTACTACAAGCACTGTTCAGATAGTTGTGATGAGTTGACTCAGTATTGTAAGAGCGCGACTCAAAATGGACATTAGCAAAGAGAAAATACGCTATATTTTACAGTTTTTCTTCGATAAAGGCGAAATCACAAGTCAGGCGGCTGCAAATGTGAATAGTGTTTATGGTCCTGATACTGTAACAGCCAATCACGCGCAATTTTGGTTTCGTCGATTCCGTTCCAGTAATTTTGACGTCAAAGATGCACCACGCACTGGAAGGACAAGTGTCGAAAATGCCGATAATATCATGGACATTGTCGCGTCCGACCGTCACGTAAGCACTGTGTTGATTGCCCAAGAGCTAAACATTGCACACAAAACCGTGTGGAACAATTTGCATAAGTCTGGATACAAAAAGAAGCTTGATATGTGGGTGCCACACGAGTTAACGCAAAAAACCTCATGGGCCGAAATCGCAACAAAATCGACCCATTTCTAAAGTGGTTGGTGACTGGCGATGAAAAGTGGATCACTTACGACAACGTCACGCGAAAACGTTCGTGGTCGAAGCGCGGTGAGCCGGCGCAAACGGTGCCCAAACCAGGATTGACGGCCAGGCAGGTTTTGCTGTGTGTTTAGTGGGATTAGCAGGGAATTATCTACTATCAGCTGCTACCCTACGGCCAAACCCTTAACTCGGAACTGTACTGTCAACAATTAGACCGTCTGAAGACAGTAATCGACCAGAAGCGGCCAGCTTTGGCCAATAGGAGAGGCATTGTGTTCCACCAGGACAACGCCAGGCCACTCACATCAATAGTGACTCGCCAGAAGCTCCGAGAGCTTGGTTGGGAGGTTCTTATTCATCCACCTTATAGTCCGGACCTGGTACCGAGTGATTACCATCTGTTCCTCTCCATGGCGAGCATGTTTGCTGGTGAAAAAGTCGCTTCAAGAGAGGCTTGTGAAAATCGACTGTCTCAATTTTTTGCCGCTAGGGACAAGGGTTTCTATGAGAGAGACATCATGATATTACCTTCCAAATGGCAACACGTTATCGAACAAAACGGCGCGTATGTGACCTAAATCGGATCATTCTAACTATGGTAAGTCAAGCCTTCAATGTCATGCCAAAATAATGGATTACTTTTTACTACACCAGATATGTTCCAACAGAATAACTATTTCTGTGGCCTACCGGAGGTTAAACGCCGCATTCACAAAAGTTCTCCATTGTCATCTCTCCGTAGCCAACTGAATCCGCTAACTTTGTATTTCTATTTCTGCGAGACTCATCTTTATTTTGTCCTCCTATCTGCGCCTAGGTCTTTATGTTTGTATTTTGCCGATTGGATTCCTAGTTATAATTTTGAAAACATTTATTATTTATTCCATCCTGATTACATGACCTGCCCTCCTGAACTTTCTTGACTTAATGTCCATTCAATATTGGGGAAACCGTTTCTCGTGATGAAGTTTCTGGCCTGAACTGTGCCGTTCCTTGTTATGAAGTTTTAGTATTTCTGTCACTTTTAAGTTAGAATTTTCACCTTTATATTTTATTTTCGAATACTTTCAGTTTGTGTTGTGTCCTGAAAGTAAGCGACCATGTTTCGTAACCATACAGTACATCAAACATAATTATACGTAGTTTGATATATTTTAAACTTTAAATTATTCGACAGAATTCGTGAAAACAAAGAATTTGAACTGAATAATAATCCTAATTCCTTCTTCCTTTGAGATTAATTTTTTCGTGGATGAAGTTTTGGTCTCAATGTT
This sequence comes from Thermobia domestica, assembly GCF_964235325.1. NCBI lineage: Eukaryota > Metazoa > Arthropoda > Insecta > Zygentoma > Lepismatidae > Thermobia > Thermobia domestica. The sequence continues at coordinate 146,524,112 of NC_137455.1, read as the reverse complement.
GGTCCTAGATAAATATCCACTTTGTTGAAAGTATTGTTTGATATTTTAAAGTATTCATAACTTTACCGGTATTAAGTATTAAGTATTTACGGTCACACCGAATTTCCATGTAATATTTTCCTCTGGATGTTTAAGTAAAAAATGAAGTAGGCGAGGATGATAAAGGATTTAGTATTCTTCGGGATGAGTTTGAAAAAGTTATATTTGAGATTAAGAATGGAAAGGCAACCAGGACAGGTAATATACCAATTGAATTCACTAAGAATATGGGAGACAAGGGCACGAAAGAATTGTTTCGACTGTGCAATCCCAGGAGCGTGGCCAAAAGACTTCCTGAAGATGATCATGATACCGATGGCTAAGAAATCGAACCCAAATAGATGTGAAGATTATAGAACTATTAGTCTCATATCTCACAAGGGAACCTTCCGAAAATGATAGTTGCAGTGAAAGATGTGGCCTATGCCAATTGAAAGAGCTGTAACAGAGATGAGCATTCCCAAAAAATTAGCTGCCCATAGCAATAGGTTCAAGAAATATAAGGGGTGGAAGTTTGGAAAACAGCAAGTTTGGACAAGGGAGAAAAGTGCAAATTCCGCCAAAAAGGGGGGTACGGCAAAATACAATGCTGACAAGTGATGTATAGAAAGAGACTTGCCACAATAGGGAACAAATGAAGGCCACCAGTGGGGTTAACCGTGTTGCCAACTGCAATGAAAAGTATATGTTTTGCAAAGAACACTATATGAAGTGAGTGCAATATTCAGTGTCAACCTGTCATGTAGAACATAAGATATGGCCGGGCTGTGCATATTAGAATGAACAAAACAAGAAGCACCGACTATGCAGGAAACCGACGTCCCTAGAGTCGAAAAGGAAAACGAGTTCCAAAGTTGGTAACATTGGCCATGAACATCCAGACAAGTCTAATATAGTTAGGCCACTCGCTTCACAAAAAGAAAATTCCGGGAACAGGCATCACTCGGAATGCATCAATGCTAGAGTGATTGAGGCAATGTCAAGTCGGGGAACATGAAATGGTTGGGTTGAGCCAAAAACCGATAATAGAAGTAGTGAGCATAATGTCATGGTTGGGTCGTATGTGGGAATATACAGGGTATCCCACCAAACTTTGTGACCAGGAAGATTTGCGAAACGAACAAAAATGTGACGGATCCAGTTGTGCAGGAATGTATCAATGTCAGGGGGTGATAAAAGTCTGTGAGAGGCAAGTGCCCCCAGGATCCCCATAATAGGGCCCCAGTAGCCAACTTCAAACTTTCAAATGGCAACAGGGACCGAGTGGTAACTCTCTTGATATATCATGGAATGTGCAACAACACCTATAGGAAACATTTGTTATATGAAACATGTTTTTCAAAATAGCCGATACAAATATATGTTGTGTCTTAACATGGCATCGAACATTGTGATCTCAAATTGCTGGGAAGCGAAAAGAAATGTTGCAAATCCAGTTGCACAGGAATGTACTCATGTCGAGGGCCAAGAAAACTTTGTAAGAAGCAAGTCCCCCAGGGCCCCCATTATAAGGCTCGAGGGGTCAACCGCAACATTTCAAATGGGAACAGGGGGCGGATGATATTTCTCTGGATAGATACAACACCGCCTATAAGAAACATTTGTTTTATGAAGCACGGGTTTCAAAATGGCCGCCAAAAATGCGCGTTGTTCTTGTCACCGAGCAGATATTTTTGGCGGTCATTTTGAAATCCCATATAGTAAATATTTCTGATATGCGTTGTGGCATATTCCAAGATTTATCAAAAGAAATATAACTCGACCGATGGTGCTATTTGAAATTTTGAAGTTGGCCCCTGGGACCCTATGATGGGGACTTGGGGGGTCTCCCGCTGACATGGGTACATTCCTGCACAACTGGATGTGTCACATTTTTTTCGCTTTAAAAGTATTTCAGTCGCAGAGTTAGGTGGGACACTCTGGATATATCTTATAGGCGGTGATAGTACTGCAGACAGCAACACACAGTAGATCAAGCCTTTGATTATGTTTGCTTTCTACAGGTGTGGATATGTGATAGAAAGACCGAAGGTTCCGACACCTCTAGAGTACTGTTTCGAGACATTCACAGGCGATCATTGTACCATGTGTGACGGATTGGCAGTATTCCGCTGTGCTCACTGCAAATGTATCTTCGGTTTGGACCATTGTCTCATCGAACAATTGCACGTACAATGTGGACGAGCATGTACAAATGATGCGGAGGCTAATGCCTGTTGCCGAAATTTTCTTTGTGTGAAGCGAGTGGCCTAACTATATTAGAATTGTCTGGATTTTCATGGCCAGTGCTGCCAACTTTGGAACTCGTTTTTTTTTTTACTTTTTTCGACGTCGGTTTCCTGCATAGTTGGTGCTTCTTGTTTTGTTCATTCTAATATGCACAGCTCGTGATCAAATGTGGCGCATTATGGCCAACTCCGCCTTTCCCGTATTTTTCATACTTCTGTTTTTTCTATTCTCTTTTGTTAGATTGTACCACTGATTATACACTCATATCTTATGTTCTACATGACAGATTGACACTGAATATTGCACTCACTTCATATAGTGCTCTTTGCAAAACATGTACTTTTCATCGCAACTGGCAACACTGTTAACCCCACTGGTGGCCTTCATTTGTTCCCTATTGTGGCAAGTCTCTTTCTATACATCACTTGTCAGCATTGTATTTTGCCGTGTCCCCCTTTTTTGCGGAATTTGCACTTTCCCCCTCTTGTCCAACTTTGCTGTTTCCCGAACTTCCACCCCTTATATTTCTTGAACCTATTGCTATGGGCAGCTAATTTTTTGGGAATGACCATCTCTGTTACAGCTCTTTCAATTGGAATAGGCCACATCTTTCACTGCAACTATCATTTTCGGAAGGTTCCCTTGTCAGGCAGCTAAAATTCTGCTTCGAATTCTGAACAGAAGGTTGTATGGAAGAACAAATGAAAAAGTTGAGGAGGAACAATTCGGGTTCAGGAGAGGTAAGAGAGATCGCTGAGAAGTTTATAGAAAAAGGGAAAGAGATGTACATTGTATTTATTGATCTAGAAAAGGCTCTTGACCGCGTGAATTGGGAATTTTTGTTGGGATTTCTAAAGAAGATTAGGTTGGAATGGAAGCATCGAGATTCATAAGAAACTTATATATGAATCAACAAGAAAGTGTTAGGACAGGGGAGGAACTGATAGAGGAGATTGCAATTGTAAGAGAAGTTCGACAAGAATGCTGTCTCTCGCCCAGAGGTGTATAGGGCCACCGGGCTACCGGGAGGCGCCCGGTGCGCCTCCCAACAAATCGCCCTCAAGATGCAACAAATAAAAGAAAATTTCGGACTGAATGGACCAAGAAGCTTTAAATCGTGAAACTCGATGTGGCATTGTGGAAAGAAAACAAAGCTATTAGAAGCAGATGCTGATGCCTCCAGAAAGGTCACATATCTATTTAGTGCCTCCAAACTTACAAGAGTATCAACTACTGACTGCCAACAGACTGAACACAGTAGGCATATTGAAATTAGCGATCCCACCTCATCTGCCACGAATACTACTGTCAGAGTGGAAAATGAACAGGAAAGCTCTAGTTTCATGAATGCTGAAATTACTGCTCCCACCACATCAAATATCACTGTCAGAGTGGAAAATGAACAAGAAGGTTCCACTTCCATGAGTCTTGAAATTAGTGTACTTCCAACCTAAGGTACGATTGGTTGCTGTCAAATAAGAAAATGAACAGAAAAGTTCTAGTTCTTGTGATGCCGATTTCGAAATCAGTGAAAACATTGAATAGCGTAATGCCGCAGGGAACAGAACAACGAACTCTTTCATACATTCACAAGACAATGGTATCCTCAAGTTTTTGAATTCCATCCTCATCAACCAAAATCAAGCATACCTTTTAATCTTGAGGTTGCTTATTAACGAGCAGATAGCACCAACAGGGCTTAGCTGTTGCTCAAAATGCGTGTGTGTGCGTGCAGCGTGCACAGCATATTCTGCAGATTGAACAAATAAGTTTCTTAAAGGTTCTGTACGCCACGTTCGCAACACTAAACACGCTTATCAGCGAGTAAGAGAGCACGAGTCTTCCAAAATACATCAGACCAGAGCAGTTGTGCTATTCTAATTTTTTAACATCCGGTTTTCTCTTTCTCTCTCTCTCTCTCTCTCTCTATCTATCTATCTATCTATCTATCTATCTATATATATATATATATATATATATATATATATATATATATATATATATATATATATTCTATATATATTTAGAGAGAGAGAGAGAGAGAGTGAATTGATTGGTATATATATATATATAATTCTCTTAGGAAACAGACCATACAAGATAGACAAAGACATTTTTTACTGGATACCACAAGTGACAAGTAGAGACCTACACAGTAACCTAATACAAGGTGATGTGAAGAAATTAGGCAGCACTGCGAATATATTGGATACGAATTATCCGAGATATATGTTTGCAGTGGCGTATGGTGAAATTTTACTTTAGGTAAGCAATCCCATGAAGCTTGTTATCTGTTTTCTGTAAATACATTTAACATTTGAATTCAAGAACAATTTGTAGGCTTTAATGTTAGAGGTCGCCTGAGACAATAGCGGTTTAATTCATTCTTTTTATATATGAAATTCGACACATTAGATACATATTCTATTACATCGGTCTGAATTATATTAGTTAATCTATGAACACATTAGAATTTTCTAATCGGGGTTGCTAATAATGGATCATATTTGTTAACTAAAGTTAAGAGTTATACATAATTTCCTCTGTTTGAAAATTCCGTCCTCTCATTTTGACCCCTAAACCTGTTCATGTTTACTTAAGAAACAAACAATAATGAAACGTTTAATAAAATCTGTCCTCGTGTTCCTGATCATATTATTATTATTATTATTATTATTATTATTATTATTATTATTATTATTATTATTATTATTATTATTATTATTATTATTTCATTCATCAGGCATATGGTCAGGTCTGGATTTTCCATTATTTTCACAACAACTGTTCAGTTCCGATGTCAAGGAAGGAAGTAAAGGAGCGATTTTAGGAAATGGGTTGGAATAATTTTTAAAAAAAGAAGAAATAATAATAATGTTGTGTGAGTTTTATCTTGGGTATGCACTGCTTACCTTACATACATGAGATAACCGCAACCGGATAGTTGTCAAAAAAAGTATTGGGAAGACCTTAATCCAGTAATGGATCAATAATTTTTTTGATAATGGTATGTATGACTTTCAAATATAAATAACCCTCACAACTATACTCATGTGATCCCAGTTCTCATTCTTGATATCTCAGCATTTGAGATTAAGAAATAAACGCTTATACTTTGTTCTGCTAACTGACAAAGGAAGGAGAAATGAAGCTACCTATAGACTGGAAGACACAGCTACAGATCATGAAAACTTTTTGGATAGCATATTATTCTTTTATTAAACAAATTTGACCTTCCGCTTAATAAAAGTAATTTTAAAAAGGTCATCGAGAACAGTAAACTGAGTCCTGTATGAGGAAGTAAGCAGGATGGTGGTCATATAACTTTCTAAAAACATGGCGAATTATGTTTTGGATGTTGGAAATATACTTATCAGTGAAAATATTTCGAAAGAAGTCTCAGAATCTGGAAAGTTTTCTGTTCTATTAGATACTATTCAACACGCCAGTGCTATGTTGTTTTATGGTATGTTGTTAAAACTGTTGTTATAGAAAGAATTGTGCCATTGTAAAATGCACATCTACCACAGGTCAGTATCTTTTCGGTTTACTGTTGAAGATTCTGCAGAAGTTGAACCTTGATATTAAGAAGTGTATTGGAAATTCAACTGTTTGCGCAAGTAATAACACGCAAGGACAATATTCAGATTTTTCAAAACACATATGATGAGTTACACGTGTCGTGTTATGCTCATATACTCAATCTTGTCATACGTGATCTGAGAAAAGGATGCATTGATTCTGTGTCATTGTTATGCTGAATGATAGTACGATATTTATGCCTGAGTATTTTCTGCGAATGGATATTTGGAAGATTAAATGTCAACAAAGGCGTCTTGCAGTTATTGCGGAAACAAGATGATGGAAAATATTCTGCAGAAAAGGTCTGGTCATTTTTCGAACCCAGAAAAGTGCTTTGTGCATAGCGTGGACCATAACAATGAAGAAAATTGCTTATACAGAAAATATCAAACTAGAAGCTAGGTGAAAAGCGAAAGAATACATATAAGATCTTTTCAAGTTTAAAACAATTCCGACAGCACAGTGCTCCTGAAAATATTTCAAACTCTGTCAAACTATCTCCACACACAGGGTGCTGGTGAATTGTAGTAGTATCGAATGGTAAGACTACTGTGTTCCAACTGAAAGAGCAGGGAGCTGTTTCTGAATCTGTTAAGAATGCAGGGTTAAGATTTGCAGAATGGGCAATAATAAATATGAAGAATTATAACGTGATTTCTTTGTTTCTACTGACCTGTAGACAACATGCCTTCGGAGGTGGAAAAGAATGATTCCCTATGAATGTGAAGATGAAGCTGCTCCTGAACCAATGACCCAAATAGTACATCGAAGCACTCAACACAATATTGGTTACGGTAATATCGAGTATTTCTTCAAAATTCAAGAAGCAAGATAGGCCTACTTTATGGTTTGTTTGGACTCTAGAAATTTCAACCAAGTAAGACAACTTCCAGACACAGCTTTTGATAAACTTAATCATCTTCTGAAAAAAAAAATCAAGAAAGAAATTTCTAAGGATTCTGTAAAAGTCTTCTTGGATTCTTGAATATCAGGCTTGATTACGACTACAACCGAGAGAACGACTTATTGTGCTGATGACACAAGTGATTCAGAATTAGAAGAAAGTTCATTTCTTTAGAAGGAAGACGAGTGCAAAACGTTTGAAAAATTGGCCACAAAATTACTCCCCCAAAATATATTAAATTGCCTATATGTATAATGTGTTTACATTAAGGTGAATCTAAAAAACAACAAGTAAAAATAAAGTGCCGCAGGGTGGACTAGAACTACCAACCTTTGGATTATTAGCCGCGTGCTCCTCCGACTTGGCCACGGAGGCGACGAGGAGAACGTCGCTTCTAGAGGGATATATTGGTGAAGTCTTTTGAATTTGGCTAATCAGTGTGCTCTTTTAACCGCGTATATTCGACGATACCGTTTGGGATCAGATAAAATCCGCTCGCCATGTAGTTTTATAACAAAATGACGAGTTATTTCATGGTTCTTCCATATTCACTTTCAAATGATCGGCGACAGTTTCCATCTAATAAAGTTGATGCGTTTGTTACTTCTAGTACCAGGGGCGGATCCAGAACGGACTTCTGGGTGGGGCGGTGGGTTGTAATACTAATACTTAGAGCTACTTTTAAGAGCTCCAAACTCTGGGATGGGTTTTATTTATACATAAAATTAAAAAAGTTTCCTCCTCTGGGTGGGGGAGATCACCCCCTTGGATCCGCCATTGTCTAGTATACAATCGCTTAGAAGAAGCAACAAATGCATCAAATGTGGGAGAGGAATTTAGAACACCTAAATGGCGCATGCCTAGCACATATTGTGCTGTTAGGGCATCTGAAACAGCCTGTACCTAAAGAACGTACCTAGAAAATGACAGATATATATTCGACAGTGACGACATAAAAACAAATGACAGAGTGCGAAACAGTCAGGTATATAAATGCTATATTTGTAGTATATACAATATACCGCTGTCCGGAGAACGGATGTTTCTCAGTGTAATATGTAATTTTAAGTGAGATTTCAAATTTTCGAATTTTCAATTTATTTGTACAAAATTCCTATGTTTGTGGCAAATTTCAAGTTTGCATGGCCACTAGAAGTACCTTATAGGTTTCGAATATATTGACATAACTACGAAATGTTTTCCTTGTCCCCTAATTTTCCATACATGATAAAATTTCAGATTTTCGGATTTTTTTCTTTTGATTTGTCACCAATTCTACGTTTATGCAAATTTAAAGTTTCCATTATTATTAACAATAGCCTACAGATCTTGAATCAAATGACGTAACTATACAATTTTGCCCTTATACCCTAATTTACCCTTGGAGAGGGAAATTTACGTGTTTTTTTTTAAATGCCATTTACTTTTATCACAAACTTTACATTTGTACCATGTTTCAAATATTTATGTCTACAGGAAGTACACTATAGGTGTTGAATCAAGTAACGTAATTTTGCAGTTTCCTCTTGATTTTCCTCCTGAGGGGGGGGGGAGTTCAAGTTTTCGGATATTTCCCTTTACTTATAGGATAGCACGATCCCTACATTTCTGCTATATTTCTAGTTTTTTGTCAAATTTAGGATAGGAAATACCCGATAAGTTTTTAATCCAGTGACGAAATTTTGCTTTTGCCCCCTAATTCCCCAACTTGAAAGGGAAAATTTCCCATTTTTCGGACATTTTCCTTTACTTGCATCACAAAATGTACATTTGTGCCACAGTTAAAATTTCAATGTCTACAGAAAGTACCCTGTAGGTTTTGAATCTAGTAACATAAATTTGCCTTTCCCCTAATTTTCCTCTAGAAGAGTAAAATTTGCAATTTTCGCATTTTATCCCTTTACTCGCATCACAAAATCTACATTTGTACCAAGAATAGGAAGTACTCTTTAGATTTTGAGTCCACTGACGTAATTTTGTCCTTGCTCTTAATTTTCCCTTTGGACGGGGAAAGTTCCAGTTTTCGGATTTTCCCCTTTCCTTATATCACAAATCCTACATTTATAACAAATTTCAAGTTTCTATGTCTATACGTTTTTAGTCCAGTGATGCAATTTTGTCTTTGGCTCTCATTTTTTTTCCATTGGGCGGGGAGAAATTTCCAGTTTTCGAATTTTTCTCTTTACTTGTATTACAGACCTTACATTTGTTCCAAATTATGTTTCTATATCTATTGGAAGTGTTCTTTAGTTTGTGAGTCCAGTGACCCAATTTACCCATGTCCCTCAAATTTCCCCCTCGAAGGGGGAACATTTCCAGTTCTCGGACATTTTTCTTTACTTATATCCCGAATCCTAAATTTCAAGTTACTTCGTCTCCCGGAAGTACCATATAGCTGTTGATGAGTAAGTGCCAACATTTTAGTGTTTTTTTTTTAATAAATAAATAAATAAATAAATAAAAAATCGTGACTTTCTGTCCCAAACGATTGGAGACAAAACATTGAACGCTTATTAAGGATGGTCTGGTGCAAGTTAGTGATGGAGCCATTTTTTTTTCTTCATTATCTTCATGTGAAGCGAAATTACGGATGTTTGAAGTGTCTGAGTTGAATCGTGTAATATACACACTGCGTGCTCCGGCCAGAGAACATGGCTTGGTGCACTGCTATGTGCCTTGACACTGTAGCACTATAATATACAGATTGTTATCACTAGAATAATATCAACACCCTAAATATGTACAGTAAGAGACACTTCTGGATGGTACAGCCATATGGAGATTTACGGCAAGAGTGCTCCACCAGTTGAGTCCAAAGTATTTGCTGAAAGTATTGCAACCGAATTAACTTTAAAAGAAGGCGGGTGGCATAATCGCCAGGCAATAAAAATTCCCGACAACTCGGGTGAAATTCCCACTACCGTCTACAGCATCATTTCTCCAAAATAAAATGAATCTTATATGTGTGTTATGCCAAATATACTATTTGATATTCGTCCTATTCGCGAAGATAAAGTGCAACAACAAATAAAAGCCCAATCCTGTTGCTGTTGGAATGAACTCTCTTTAAGTCGTTTGATCTGAAATGACTTTACAGAACCTAAATAAATATTCTGTCACTTCAGGGGGGGAGGTAGGAAGAGCAAAATCTCCCCTTCTACTGTATGAAAACATAAACTTTCAATCAAATGCTTAGCGAGAGTGAACCCATTGGTATAGCGCTTTTATGATTTGAAATCTTGCTCCCAAGCCATCTTTTGTCATAACTGACAACATAGGAGAACGGGAGATGCAAATATGATGAAGGAGAAATACACTCACATGTGCAAATTCAGAATTGGAGACAAAATGATCGGATAGCATCCATATTTTGTCGAAAATTTTGATTTTGTAAGTAGACATGTAAAAGCTCACCCGAACTTGAGAGCATCCCATTACCAATTGATGAATTAAAGTGGAGAACTCAGTTGAGAGCATCAGATGATTACGGAGGGAGAGAAACATCTTAAGATATGGGGAACGAACAAAGGAAAAAATACCAACTTGCCTCGACCGGACTCGAACCCTAAACCCCATTATTACGAAGCCACGCCTTTGCTCACTCATCCACGGAGCCACACAGAATCGTACGGTCATACGTCAGGAAAAGCGTTCGTTACGACCAGTGATTTATTTGTAGGGGGAAGCTAGGGAAATTCCCCGTCTCTAATTTTTCTTTCCTTGGCACTAACTTAATTACTGTTGTCCCAGCCTGAGAAGAATATTTTCCACCACTCTAGAAAATTTCCTAACAATTTGCATACATTTTAAGCAACACAAAACATTTATTCATCGCTGTTCTGCATAATTATACTTACACAAAGGAATTATTTTCAATTCTATGAATTTTCGTACCAAGTAAACAGAAGTACTGAGTATGAAATTCTATATCTCGCGAATAGTTTTGCAGAAACATCGCCGGCTACGATCTCTAAGGGATCGTAGCCGGCGATGGCAGAAAATACCTAAGCTAAATTTTCTATTGGGAACAGGGAGAAGCACACACGCGGAGCTTAGGAAGCAGATTGTGCCCATAAGATTTGTTTTGGTCAGTAAGGGACATAAATTTACATTCAAATGGCAAAATCACACGTTTAATTTTGCTATAATTTTACTTTTAAGAACTCCAAATGCGTAGAACGAAGGCATTCTTTTTTGCTTGGAGGAATAAAATTATGGCTGAAGGTACTACACATTCTTTGCTACCGTATCGCGATTTAATTAAATGTTTTAAAAGTTTTTAAAGCTTAATCCCTAACCAAATTGATAACTGCATGATCTATCTCTTTGCAGTTCACTTAAAACACTATAGAAATATCGTAAAACTTAATAAAAGGAAAAAAAGTTCTTTCACAGCGTGAAGCTTACGATTATTACCATATACTTATAGCGTAGGTGATTCGTGTATCTTCTTTCGTAGCTCATTGGATCCGTATAGAATTCCCATTCCCGCGACCCGTGTTCGATTCTTTGCCTCGCTGTTTTTTATTTTTATTTTATTATTGATCAGGTAGGACTGCAGTAGAAAGAAACATATGGTTACAGTTCAAGGAGTGATTCGATATTCTGCAAGTATTTATTTTTTTTTCTTGTCAAGCGAAAAATTGAAGTAGAATTTTACATGCGTAAAACTTCTAAATTTGACTGTTAATAAGAACTATGAATAAGATTACAGCTCAAAATAAATTGAATTCCCTTCAATTGTAGTCCATAATTAGCTATGGTCAAGGAAATGGATTTAAGCTGTTTTGTGTGTGATCAGCACATTGACTTCGATCATCCCTATTTCTGGAACTAAATATCACTAATTTTGTTTTTTTCGTTTATATATAAAATTCTCATCCTTTAGTCCTTAACAAAACAGAGATTATTGTTCAAACTGTCACTATGGGATTACATTTCATTATATAAAAAAATTAAACTAACTAACTAACTCTCTCTCTCTCTCTATATATATATATATATACTTAAAAATATCGAAAATAATATGACAAATATTATGAACAATTTTATAATAGAACTAAGCAATGTTTTATAATACACTAAACTGAATGAAATACAGGATATTTGAAGTTAGCGATAATATTGCCAGTATATTCTGAAATACAAGTTTCTTGAACAGATAGGGACACTTCACCTTGAAATATACACCTTGAATTTGATTCTCGATAGAATCTGAAATATGTTAAGAACTTTAAACCTTGAATAACGCAACACAAGTTTGAATCCCATGGTTGTAATTGTGTCGTTACAAACTCACTCTTTTTATATAAATCAACCAATCTAAAGCCGGATCTTTATTCAAAAAGTATTTTCTCCTTTACGTATATTTCAGGGAGAACATTTAACGTCAACTTTTTATTAGCAAATGTAGCAACTGATCAAATTGAATAATGCTAAAAATAGCCTACTTCGCTTGCTAGAACTTATCTTTGGTAGAAGTTCATACATCAAATCTTTTATTTTGGTGTTTCTTGTTTTTTTTTTTTTTTTTTTTTTTTGTTGTTGTTGTTGTTTCTTAGGTTTCTTAATACTTCGGAAGATTTTAACAGAATCCTTGTAATTATACATTTATGTTTGCTCTGTTTGATATGAAAAAAATATTTCTTATGAAGAAAATGGTCTGCAAAGCTCTTTGTAGAATGTCTGTTATTAGTTGTAGTAGTTAGTTTTACTTTAGCGTCCCATTCAGCAGCGAGGCTGTATGAGACGGACTTACAGCTTAACGTGGGATCCGAAACCATAGGCTTCTACTGAGAATCGAGCTCCGTTTTTAGGGAAAAAATCTAACCACAGTCAGTTCCTTCCCGTTGGGGTTAGAACATACCCTATTATTATACTGGTATTTGGAAGCAGTGATAATTGGTTACGGATTTCTTGACCTGGAAGCAATCACACTCGTGTCCCGGCATGACCGGAACAGACCTGGGGACGACGACACGTCGTGATACGCACGATGAAATTGTATGATACTGTTAAATATTAAAGTTAATGCATCATTTTTATAAATATACTTAAATAAACTTAAATAAACTTAATTTAAAATAAACTTAAATAAAAAAGACAGTAACAATACTATTAACGTATATCTACATAGTATATAAATTAAAAATACGTTGTCTATTATAGCGAAAAATGGCTGAACCGTTTGAAATGAATTTTATTGACATAGTTAACCTCTAGCTTGGACTAGGTTATTGAGATCTTGCTCGGGAGAGTACTCCCGGTAGTAGTAACTAAATACACGATTCTGATTGGTTGGCGTTATCCATATCTTGCTACGTAGCCTATACCTATGTATATAACAGAAATCATACGCTTGTTGCTATCGGTCCTGGTGGTCGTGTGCGCTAGCGTTGTAAGCTGGTAACAAGAATTGCTTTTGGCGTGAGTTCAAACCCGGCCGAAGGAAATTTATCTATTTTTTTAAAAATCGTTCATAACACTTTTTTCAATAAAATATGATGAAAAAGTACTCAAAAAGGAGATTTGCTTACTTTTGGGGAGATAAGTAGTAGTGGTAGTAGTAGTACAGCAGAAGCGGAGATATATATATATAACTTTCCATGAAATCATGAAAATAAAAAAAATGACTTCCAACTCTATTCAGAAAGTAGGTATATTGGCACGTGTCGAACCGAGTTGTTTGCTACGCGACGTTATGCCTTCAGGCAAACTTCTGGCTATCGACTAGGTAAGTCTTATGGGCCACTATGAAGAAAGAAGGAAAGAAAGAAAGAAAAAGGTATGCTTATTTCATGGGGAGAACAAAATATAATAGTCTATCTACTCCTTGACATTAAGTGTTTGAAACCAATGCTGTTATGAATATCTATTTTTCTAATTTCCTTAGGAGACTAAAGAGAAACGTTAATTCTCCTATATATGAAAGAAAAATATATATCTCATATATCACACAGATAACGAAATAAAATAGCATATTTATCTACGCCTTGGCGTTAAGTGCTTTAAAATTGTTCAGAATATTTTCTTTATTCCCATAATAAAAAGAAAAAATGAGAATTGTTAATTCCCATAGAAGAAGAAAGAAAAATATAATTATATTTATTAAACAAAAAGAATAAAATAAAATATATTTAAAATATATTAAAATAAAATATAACTAAACTAAGTAAAACATTTACTCCGAATAGTCTCTGCAAGTAATTTGTAGAAAATTGTCAGAAATAATGAGCATAAACTATCAGGTCTAGTTCTAAAAGTGTAGCCAGTGATAGTTCTAAACTCAAGTAGAATATTCACTCTGCTTCATTTAAATAATATACATTTTACAAAAATAATGATCTTTTAACTGTATCGTAAATATTTTAGTAAATAAATAGGATATAGTATACGTAAGACCGTCTGAGTTCCAGAAGAAGCTGGACGCTCATACTTTTAGGGAATATTCATTGAGTATCTACGAACTTAGAAAGGGGGTAACAAACCCACTTTCATTTACTTATCCACTGATACGAAAATAAAAAAGAACGTACCTATTTGCCCTTGTACTTTATATGCTATCGCGCATTACATTATATGCAACAAGGATTTTGGTCTGCATCATGATATAAATTTAAAAATATTTAACATTTTTCGAATCGAAATCAACAAAATTTATTCTAGAAAGTAAAAATAGAATGTTAAGCATATATAATGAAGACAACGCAGTGATTTAATTTGGTAACGTATAAATATATAATATGAAGTATCCTCGCGCACGGAAGACAGGGGGTTCTCATGTATACTATTACCAATAAATAAATAAAATACATATGTATAATTTAATCATCGCAACTGGATAGCTGATTCTGTGGGTGAAGATAATGAATATTACTACAAACTGTTACAAAGGTGGGGGCCGCAGTGGCCCAGTGGAAGCCGGTGGGTGTAGGTAAGCAGCCTGTAGTGTTGTGAACGGCTCGGCTCACGACTCAGTCACCTCAACATACCGAGCCGGTTCGAGATCCATAAAAGTGATTAGATGCTAATACAATACGAAGTATATGTTCTATAAGCCTTTCCCACAATTCTACTGCTTGGGGCTGAAATCAGTCAATACTGAGGAAGTTAATTATTCGTCCCTGATTGAAAACTGTTCCGCGAAGACATCTTTAAACAAATCCCATTTTTATGGAACATAGTGAAATTGATCAAAGACAAGCGCTACAATTCGAGTCAACTGACATTTGTGTATGTGCGGCCGTTTGCCTGTTTCACAACTATCTTTTATTGTTTTGGTTTCATTTTAATGAAAATTGGCTTATGGTTTCAACTAATAATCCTATTGTTTGGGATTTAACTCTATCAAGAATAAGGGGTGAAAGCTAAAACACACCCTTTGCACATACACATATATAACAATTTTGTGTTATAGGCAAAACAACTGAAGACCATTTGATTAGACAAAACATAGGCTATTTTTACTTTAGGCCATCCGCATCATTCGAATTTGTTGCGGGTGAAATTGGCAATGGATAAGCGCGTAAAAGGGACCAAGTTCCTCTGAACTTCGAAACTTGGTTATTTAAATATTATAATAAAATATGTTTAAAAATAACTTCCACCATATTGAGTCAATTTGATTCAATATGGCGTATATTTTCTTTGGGGCTTCTCGATCATCCCTATTAAACGAAGTCAATTGGGGTCAAGAGAAAAACGAAATTAACTTTTTCAGTTTTACGTCCAAAGATTATGCCCTGTAGACTAAGGGAGACGATGATTGAGGGATGTGAATTATTATGGTAGACTTGATGGAATGATAATGTGGGAGGAAACGGAAGTACGCCGGCTATCAAGAATTAGAGGTTGAATTACTTTACCCTGCCGTTTAAAAAAGATCCAGTATAACTTCTGTAAAAAATGTTTAATTTTTAAAGAATATGGTGCGAGTGTAATTTGGAGTTTATGAACAAGCCACACTTTTAGGGGTAAAATCAGTCAAGAATGACCAATCGCCCCCTCCCAATCATGTTCCTTTACAAAATTCCAAATATTGTTTTGTAGGTTCCCAATTAACTCCGCTGTTTGGAATTATAATTGGCCAATAATAAAGAAGTAAATTTCATTCCTGTTGTCATGTAACACGAAATATTTCGTGTAAATTAGTTTTGTGAACCATAATGTGTTTTGTTTGAAATTAGAGGCATAAAGTTATTGTTTTGAGTTGAAGTTGGAGGGGAAAAAAGGTGAATTAATTTCATTTCGTGAAACTGTTAACAAGATTTTTTCTCCAAAGTTCCAATTTTTCATGAAATAGTAGGTATGTTTTCTTTCAGGCTGTAGTTAGGTCTATTGTTTATGCTGTTATGCATGAGAGTTGGGGAAATTAAGCCAATTTCAAGATTACATTTTACGATAACTTCTGTGCTTTTGTTAAACCTGATTTCATGAAGCAACTTTTATTTTTATTTATTTATTTATTTATTTATTTATTTATTGAAAGTGTAAGAACTACTATTGTTGGTAGGGACTGAAACTGATGAAGAGAAAGATAATGCAAATGTAAAAGTTGAAACGAAATCCACTCGCTTCTTTAACACACAGCACAAGTAGTGGTGAAAAAAAAACGTTATTTTGTAAAGAAGAAATAAAATATATAATTCTAGCCCCAAATGTCTTTTGGGCATTAATTAGGAAAAAAATAAAATTAAAACTAATTTTTCTAAAAACGAAATAAAATATTTAACTTTAGCTCCAAAGGTCTCTTGAACATTAATTGGGATGAAAATAAAATCAAAGTTGAATTTGATGAAGAAAACCTAAGACATTTAATCCAGCTTCAAATGTCTTTTAGGTTAATTGAGAACAAAAATGAAATGTATAAATTCTTTACCATTGAACAAAAGAAGAAAAGATAAATAAAAGGCAAATATTTGGAAATTAAAGAATTCTAGTATTTTGTCTAGTCACCTTCTGCTTCTATAACGTCACCCAAACGATTAGGTATACTAGCTACAAGATTCGAGAATATAGTTGGATGTTGTTGGAAATTATTCCAGAGTTCTATTACATGTGCCTCAAGAATTCCTTTGTTACGGTCTTGTCGACGTTCTTTCCATTCTTGAACCATTAACGCCCAAAGATGTTTTATGGGGTTAAGGTCTGGCGATCGAGGAAGCCATTCTATACATATTAGCTCTGGATGATCTTCCAACCATGCTTGAGTTTGCGTCGAGATATGAACACCGCTGTTGTCTTCCATAAACACGAATTCCTCTTGTTCTGGAAATTTTTCGTGTAGAGACGGAAGCAGTGCATCCTCCAGTACTTGGATATAAGTCGCACTAGTCATTCGTCCAGGAACAGGAATAATCTCGCGCGGACCTTCAGCTGTCATAGAGCCCCAAAAATGAGCTGAAACTCGTCTTGAATGTTCGGTGCGAATGACATGTTGTGAAAGTATCGTGTCCCGCGTGGCCTGTATAATATCATTCTCGGTTGCAGATCAGAGAGGAACACCTTCTCATCAGACCAGATGACGAGATCCCAATAGGCTTATGGAAGACTCACGTTCTTCTTAGCCCATTCTGAACGCCTTTCCTTGTGGTAATCTGTCAAAATAGTTCTCATAGCTGGTTGTGCGTGATGGAGTCCAGCCGCAGTAAACCGTGGCCTTACTGTCTTATGTGAACATCCTAGTTCAACAGCTTTGTCTCTCAACACAGACACTACTTTAGTTCTAGGCACTTTTGCTGACACTAGAATCACAAACGAAATACTCCACAGAATGTATGAATGTGAAGGCGTGTAATAAGGATCAGAGTAATATTATGGGTTGATTTATTTATTGATGCATGTTCATTGTGGGTATTATTAATTTTATTTTTGTAAAGAAGCAAGTTACTACCCGCAAATATAAATATAACTCTAACTAAACTCTTTTTCTATTTTTGAGAAAATAATATGACGAGTGTGGATCTTTTTATTTGTTTTTGGGTGTGAGACTGTTGACCAGGGTAAAAGAAATCATGATTTTTAAAAAAAAATATCATTTTTGTTGATTTTTTAAAATTTAAATCGATTTTTTTATTTATATCAAAACTTTCTCCTCGTATAATACAAGTCGCGAACTACAGAAAGGACATTAGAAATTAGTATTAAATGTTAATTATGTCATTTAGGTGGAAGTATTGGGATTTAATTTTGAATTAATCCCCAATCGTTTACCTATTTCAATCCCAAACAATGTGTCTCAAACATTAAGGAAAAAAACTTACAGCAACGTTTATCAATATGACACTTTTCTTTTCGCAAAAGTTACTGATGTTTGGCAGGGCCATATTTAAAAAAAAACGAAACTAGCTAGCCGCACAAAATAATATAAAGTCCATAAATTTCGCCTAAAATTAACTAACTCTATGGCGTATGGAACCCATAGGATCAATTCCACGTTCACAAAAGCTTTCCCTGACTTCTATCCTTAGCCAACTGGATCCATTTTCTACTTTGTATTCCTATATGTGCGAAATCCATCTAAAAGTTGTCCTCCCATCTGCGCCTAGGTCTTCCTAATGGTCGTTTTCCGATTGGTCTTCCAGTTAAGACTTTGAAAGCGTTCCTACTTTTTTCCATCCTGGCTACATGACCTGCCCACCTGAGTCTCCTAGACTTGATGACCCTAACAATGTTTGGTAAACTGTAAAATTATGTAGTTCCTCGTTATGAAGTTTCCACCATTCCCCATTCCCGTTCCTTTTAGGTCCGAATATTCGTCTGAGGATCTTGTTCTCCAATACTTTCAGTCTCTGCTCTTCCCTCATAGCAAGCGACCATGTTTCGCAACCATACAGAGCAACAGGCATGATTATCGTTTTATATATTTTAAGCTTCAAATTTCTCGTCAGAATTTGCGACGACAAGAGATTTTGAACTAAATAATAACACGAATTCCCTGCTTTTAGTCGACATTTAATTTCTTCGTGAATATCGTTTTCGTCTGTTAATATTGATCTTAGATATTTGAAAGTATTCACTTTATCAAAAGAATTATTATTTTTTTAACGCATCCAAAATTTGCCGTATTACGATCCCGAATAACTTCTATGTATTTAGTACATAAATTTCGCCTGAAGTTTTAAACTCTATTATTATTTTTTTTTCGCAGAGGGGATCGAGCTTTCCTAAATAAAACCCTATTACCTGAAAACAAACAAATAGGCGTGGGCACAAAAGAACTTTCGTCTTAAATTTTCATGATGATTTCTCCGTTGGAATAGTTTTAACGATTTAAAAACCCTATGTTACAAAGAGAAGAAAGCAGGATTTACCCGTTACCCGTTCTAAACGGGATTTTCTCTAATCATCCTCTGCATGATACTCGTTTTCATATTGTGCTTACATAATTTGAGTCTCATTTTTTTTTTCTTATTATCTTCCATAATCGAAATAACAGAACAGAAACGGGATTTTACTTATTTTCACTTTAATTTATTTCGGATTTTGATTTAAACCAACGACTTTTATTTAAAAAATCAAGTGAATTAAATCTTGATTAAATTCGTGATTTAAATCAGACTGATTTAAATCAATCCACCCTGCTGTTCACCCATTGAAATTTCCTTCAGTAGTAAGCAACTACTTATTCAATGAATCATCACTAAACGCTAGAGGCAAAGAAAGGCAAAGCAATATCGCCTGAAGGTCGTTTGAAATGCGTGTCTTGTCTTTGGTTTACCTGTGAAGTGAAGCATTTTGCTTCTTCTACTAAGTTCTGACATTATGTCAATGAAATATTGGTCTGTTTGTGAAAACAAAGAGAGGAAAGAAAAAAATATGAGCTATCCGCGTCAGTCTATTAGATCTTTAAGCATGTTGGAAAAATAAACCATGTCCTGTATTTAACCAAAATATGGGTAATAAACTAGCGTTATTATCATTAAAGGCCGTATGCGTCCTGGAACCTTGTATTATACCTGGAAAAGTTCGTGTCAGATCCAGAGGAAATGTAACATTTTATAATTATGCAACGATAAATGAAAAAATGGAAATACGCTCTGTCTTAGTGTTCGATGCGGAAGACCTGGGTTCGATTTATCTGGTTTGGGACAACACGTTAGGCTGTAGGCCCATGTCTCATATAGTCTCGGTGCTGCAAATTAAGTTAAAATTCTAACCATTCAACCCATCAGTCTTAGAGCTTATAGTATTATGAGAAAGTGATTGGTGTGATCCGTGATGCGTTGCAATTAAAAAAGCCACAATGAGAATCACAATGCTGGATATAAAAGTTGATTTCTCGCTGAAGCATCGTGACTTATAATTAAATTTCAGATTTTTAGCTTCTAAAAATTGGGCCTATGGGTCCCTAATATAAGCTTGGCTAAGTAGTTAATAGGGATGCGCACGAGTCGAGTCGAGACAGAATTTTCCTGAGAAAATTAGAGTCGAGACACAGCTCTTCCAATAGAAAAATATACGTTTTTCGAGTCGAGATATCACTTTTACAGCACATTTTCGAGACGAGACAGCTTCAAATCTTGTCTCGTGCGCATCTCTAATAGTTAAATATATTCTAAAACTCATGAAATAGAATCAACAATTAATTTAAAATTATTGACTGAGTATAAATGTAAACCCAGAGTTTAAAAATAAATATGTAAAAATGATTAGACACATAGTTGCATTCGTCTGGATATTCAAAGCACGTTTTCACTGTTCACATCAGTTTAAAAATTATCAACCAACTAATTACAATTTCCATTCTCCACACGAGAAGAATAAGTGTACGAAAATGTTATTTGGAAAATATTTAAACCCCTTTCATCTCCCAGAAAAACAGCGAATGATAAAAGCTATCCCAGTCAATCCACGTGTTAACTACGTATGTTCAAAATTCATTGTGAACAGTTAAATTACTTCCTTGCTTTGACCATTTAATTAGGATCGTGTAGCAATAACCCTCGTTCCCCACTCCGTACATTCTACAAGACAAATTTTACTGGCTCGCTTGATTGAATTTTAACAATCCCTTAAAATCAAATAACTTATCTTTTCTGTTACTCTCAAGCGCGTATACTCTTACATACCTTGCAGTTATCTTTCAGTGCAATGTTTTGACACACACAGACGCACTCATCAAACAAGAAAGGCAAATATAAATTTAGTGAGAAGAGAAAGCAGAATCGTGTTGTTATAATTCCATTTAAAAATTAAATGAACATTAATGAAAAATTAGTTTCACGTTCCACGATAAAGTCCTTTAGGCTAAAGGAGACGGATCATCAACGAAACTAATGTTTCTTGAAGTAAAGTTTTAATGATCTCCTAACGAAAATCGAATCCCAGACTACACGAACCACAGGCGCACACGCTACCCACTAGATCAACAGGAACGGTTAGGGCTTCTTTAACTGTGTTGTAGACACTTTCATTTCCATCGTCTCCAGGTTTCTTAGGTCATACCGGATCCAGGTAATGAAATTCTTATCTAGTTTCATTACTGTTTCCCAATAACAAATTAATTTCATTTTTCTCTTGACCCCAATTGACTTCGTTTAATAGGGATGATCCAGAAGCCCCAAAGAAAATATACGCCATATTGAATCAAATTGACTCAATATGGTGGAAGTTATTTTTATACATATTTTATTATAATATTTAAATAACCAAGTTTCGAAGTTCAGAGGAACTTGGTCCCTTTTAAGCATACCTTTTTCTTTCTTTCTTTCTTTCTTCATAGTGGCCCTTAAGACTTACCTAGTCGATAGCCAGAAGTTTGCCTGAAGGCATAACGTCGCGTAGCAAACAACTTGGTTCGACACGTGCCAATATACCTACTTTCTGAATAGAGTTGGAAGTCATTTTTTTTATTTTCATGATTTCATGGAAAGTTATATATATATATATATATATCCGCTTCTGCTGTACTACTACCACTACTACTTATCTCCCCAAAAGTAAGCAAATCTCCTTTTTGGGTACTTTTTCATCATATTTTATTGAAAAAAGTGTTATGAACGATTTAAAAAAATAGATAAATTTCCTTCGGCCGGGTTTGAACTCACGCCAAAAGCAATTCTTGTTACCAGCTTACAACGCTAGCGCACACGACCACGAGGACCGATAGCAACAAGCGTATGATTTCTGTTATATACATAGGTATAGGCTACGTAGCAAGATATGGATAACGCCAACCAATCAGAATCGTGTATTTAGTTACTACTACCGGGAGTACTCTCCTGAGCAAGATCTCAACAACCTAGTCCAAGCTAGAGGTTAACTATTAGGGTGGGCCGAAAAGGCCGATTATTTTTTTTTTTTTTTTTTTTTTTTTAGAAAATTAAGATTGAGTACCGTGCAAAAGTTGTATAATGTTATATTATGTTTCCTCACGAAAACAGAGCCGGATTAAAAGATATTTAACCGGGCCCCGGGGGCCCCAAAGAACGTTAATTTTGAAAAAAAGTACCCAGCAATGAAAACATTACTAAAATATATTTTTTTAGAAAGTTAAGTTTGAGTACCATGCAAAAGTTGTATAATATTACGTTATGTTTCTTCACCAAAATAGGGCCGGATAAAAAAATATGTAACCGGGTGCTAGGGGCCCGAAAGAACGCTAATTTAAAAAAAAAATGTAGCCAGCAATGAAAATATTATTAAAATATATTTGTAGAAAGTTAAGTTTCAGTACCGTGCAAAAGTTGTATAATGTTATATTATGTTTCCTCACCAAAACAGAGCCGGATTAAAAGATATTTAACCGGGCCCTGGGGGCCCCAAAGAACGTTAATTTTGAAAAAAAAATAGTTGCGAGTAGTGAAAATATTGAAATATTTTTTTTAGAAAATTAAGATTGAGTACCGTGCAAAAGTTGTATAATGTTATATTATGTTTCCTCACGAAAACAGAGCCGGATTAAAAGATATTTAACCGGGCCCCGGGGGCCCCAAAGAACGTTAATTTTGAAAAAAAGTACCCAGCAATGAAAACATTACTAAAATATATTTTTTTAGAAAGTTAAGTTTGAGTACCATGCAAAAGTTGTATAATATTACGTTATGTTTCTTCACCAAAATAGGGCCGGATAAAAAAATATGTAACCGGGTGCTAGGGGCCCGAAAGAACGCTAATTTAAAAAAAAAAATGTAGCCAGCAATGAAAATATTATTAAAATATATTTGTAGAAAGTTAAGTTTCAGTACCGTGCAAAAGTTGTATAATGTTATATTATGTTTCCTCACCAAAACAGAGCCGGATTAAAAGATATTTAACCGGGCCCTGGGGGCCCCAAAGAACGTTAATTTTGAAAAAAAAATAGTTGCGAGTAGTGAAAATATTGAAATATTTTTTTTAGAAAGTTAAGTTTGAGTACCATGCAAAAGTTGTATAATATTATTTCTTCACTAAAATAGAGCCGAATAAAAAATATTTAACGGGGCCCCGGGAGCCCGAAAGAACGGTAATTTTGAAAAAAAAGTAGCCAAAAATGAAAATATTATTAAAATATATTTTTAGAAAGTTAAGTTTCAGTACCGTGCAAAAGTTGTATAATGTTATATTATGTTTCCTCACTAAAACAGAGCCGAATTAAAAGATATTTAACCGGGCCCCGGGGGCCCCAAAGAACGTTAATTTTGAAAAAAAAATAGTTGCGAATAGTGAAAATATTTTTGAAATATATTTTTTTAGAAAGTTAAGTTTGAGTACCGTGCAAAATTTATAATGTCATATTTCCTCACCAAAACAGAGCCAGAGAAAAAGATATCTAACCGCGCCCCGGTAGCCCAAAAGAACGTTAATGCTGAAAAAATATGATTGTGAGTAGTGAAAATATTATTGAAATATTTGTTTCCAGAAAATTAAGTTTGAGTACCGTGCAAAAGTTGTATAATGCTATGTTTCTTTCCCAAAACAGAGGCAGATAAAAATATTTCACTAGGCCCTGCGGGTCCGAAAAGTGTTATTTTGTTGTTCTTTTTAAATATATATATTTTATTTTAAGTATTTATAGAAAATTGGTTAAGATTCCGAATACTTTAACTTGACCCCAGGATTTTAAATGTTCTGATCTGATGTGCAGCTCTTCGCCTGATTGGTGTTTAGTAGATATAATAGTACGAACACAAATACATAAGGTAAGGTTGAAAAATTGACCAACAAACACCAAACCAGCGCAGAACTCACCACGTGGAGATGGCTACAGCGAGTTCCTCCCACCCACCCTCCTCTTACTTAAAGCTCCTTAGCGGAATCTTGGAACAAAATATTGAGATTTATGTCCGAAGCTTGGTAGATACTTACGTGCTTCCAGTTTTGCGCGAATATAATCGTCTCGTGCAACACTACCGCATACTTCTGAAGAATATTCTAGAATATCTGATCTGTTACTACCTTTAGACACTTCTCCAAAGCCTGCGTGTGGAAGGGGAACGTGACAAACTGAAACCTCCTCTTTTCCACAATCATTTCGGTTAGTCCTATTGATACGTTAGCCGAAATTGGAGGTTTCGTTACTAATACTTCTGACCAATCGGTCAAATCGATATAATCCGCATATTCTTCAGTGCTTTGCCTATTGCAATTGTCAATTAGAACTATAGTTTGGTATTTTTGGCCATCAAAATAGAGACCCTTAAAATTAGTAGCTTTACACTGTAGACGGTTTCTTTTTTCTTTTTTGCTAGTTTCGTACGGATTTTGTTGTTATCTACTACC
This sequence comes from Thermobia domestica, assembly GCF_964235325.1. Taxonomy (NCBI): domain Eukaryota; kingdom Metazoa; phylum Arthropoda; class Insecta; order Zygentoma; family Lepismatidae; genus Thermobia; species Thermobia domestica. The sequence continues at coordinate 146,499,658 of NC_137455.1, read as the reverse complement.
TTGTCTTAGTTAGTTTTGTTCAGTAAATTCATATCTTCTAAAACAGCGGATACAATTTTAGCAGCCGATCTATTCGATATACCTGTTAAATCTTTTGCGGTACTCATTTGCTTAGGGCTCACTATTGTTTATTTAGGTTTACTTTAGATTTTATTCTCTAAACGATAGCTCCATGCGAACTCTTCATCGTCTGAATTCGGGGTGGAAGCGCTTACGGGATTGAGGCTAACGATTGTAACCCTCTTGTAATTGGTACCGCAGCATCATAATCGATCTGTGTGTCATGCTTTCTTTTGAGCCTATGGGTTTCTGCTTCAAACTACATTGCAACTCGTCATTTGTCTCTCATTTCTCTGATCTAATATGAGCTCCCACTCCAAAAGCGGTATATAATTTGATTTACCACACTTACAGGTTAATCTATCGCAGCATTTGCAAGAGAAAATATCACATAACTTCTGAGCACCGTTCTTAAATTTCTTTAATTTGGCTCTTAATGGGGTATATCTCTTTTCTTAATGGGGTTAATGATCGTTTCGCATTTTAAGTTGTAATTCAAAATCATATGCTTAATTCGAAGTCAAGACAATACAGGAAGAGAGGCTCGCAGCCATATTGTTTCTACTTTATTTGAATTCAGCAATGTAAGCGCCGCCTTCGGAAAGCCAGTGTTATGTATTTTGCATCCAGATGCGATAAAGTGATATTCTCTTAAAGTTTGAGAGTTCTGAGGTGGGCTCAACACAAAGGTTTTTCTTGTGTTAATATGGTAGTTATGAAAGTTAGTTAAGCTCTTAATAGTTATTTGCGTATATTAAAACCATGTATTTCATGTTTTATGTATTAATAGTAGTGTCCGGTAAAATGTTATAATTACCTAAAACCATTTTATTTGAACAAAAAATTAGGAACTTTAGGGCCACGGGGGCCCGGTTAAATATTGTTTTAAAATCAACATATTTGACATGGCTTCATTTTGTACCATTGCACAACTTTTGATAACTACTCAATCCTGAATATCTGAAAAAATGTTTTTTGGCCAACCCTATTAACTATGTCAATAAAATTCATTTCAAACGGTTCAGCCATTTTTCGCTATAATAGACAACGTATTTTTAATTTATATACTATGTAGATATACGTTAATAGCATTGTTACTGTCTTTTTTATTTAAGTTATCTATTGATATAAAAATGATGCATTAACTTTAATATTTAACAGTATCATACAATTTCATCGTGCGTATCACGACGTGTCGTCGTCCCCAGGTCTGTTCCTGTCTTGCCGGGACACGAGTGTGATTGCTTCCAGGTCAAGAAATCCGTAACCAGTTATCACTGCTTCCAAATACCAGTATAATAATAGGGTATGTTCTAACCCCAACGGGTAGGAACTGACTGTGGTTAGATTTTTTCCCTAAAAACGGAGCTCGATTCTCAGTAGAAGCCTATGGTTTCGGATCCCACGTTAAGCTGTAAGTCCATGTCTCATATAGCCTCGCTGCTGAATGGGACGCTAAAGTAAAACCAACTACTACAACTAATAACAGACATTCTACAAAGAGCTCTGCAGACCATTTTCTTCATAAGAAATATTTTATTTCATATCAAACAGAGCAAAGATAAATGTATAATTACAAGGATTCTGTTAAAATCTTCCGAAGTATTCAGAAACCTAAGAAACAAACAAACAAACAAAAAAAAAAAAAAAAACAAGAAGCAAAAAAAAAAGATTTGATGTATGAACTTCTACCAAAGATAAGTTCTAGCAAGCGAAGTAGGCTATTTTTAGCATTATTCAATTTGATCAGTTGCTACATTTGCTAATAAAAAGTTGACGTTAAATGTTCTCCCTGAAATATACGTAAAGGAGAAAATACTTTTTGAATAAAGATCCGGCTTTAGATTGGTTGATTTATATAAAAAGAGTGAGTTTGTAAAGACACAATTACAGCCATGGGATTCAAACTTGTGTTGTTATTCAAGGTTTAAAGTTCTTAACATATTTCAGATTCTATCGAGAATCAAATTCAAGGTGTATATTTCAAGGTGAAGTGTCCCTATCTGTTCAAGAAACTTGTATTTCAGAATCTACTGGCAATATTATCGCTAACTTCAAATACCCTGTATTTCATTCAGTTTAGTGTAATATAAAACATTGCTTAGTTCTATTATAAAATTGTTCATAATATTTGTCATATTATTTTCGATATTTTTAAGTATATATATATAGTTAGTTTAATTTTTTTATATAATGAAATGTAATCCCATAGTGACAGTTTGAACAATAATCTCTGTTTTGTTAAGGACTAAAGGATGAGAATTTTATATATAAACGAAAAAAACAAAATTAGTGATAATTAGTTCCAGAAATAGGGATGATCGAAGTCAATGTGCTGATCACACACAAAACAGCTTAAATCCATTTCCTTGGCCATAGCTAATTATGGACTACAATTGAAGAGAATTCAATTTATTTTGAGCTGTAATCTTATTCATAGTTCTTATTAACAGTCAAATTTAGAAGTTTTACGCATGTAAAATTCTACTTCAATTTTTCGCTCGACAAGAAAAAAATAAATAAATACTTGCAGAATATCGAATCACACCTTGAACTGTAACCATATGTTTCTTTCTACTGGAGTCCTATCTGATCAATAATAAAATAAAAATAAAAAACAGCGACGCGAAGATACGAACACAGGTCGCGGGAAAGGGAATTCTATACGGATCCAATGAGCTACGAAAGAAGATACACGAATCACCTACGCTATAAGTATATGGTAATAATTGTAAGCTTCACGCTGTGAAAGAACTTTTTTTCCTTTTATTAAGTTTTACGATATTTCTATAGTGTTTTAAGTGAACTGCAAAGAGATAGATCATGCAGTTATCAATTTGGTTAGAGATTGAGCTTTAAAAACTTTTAAAACATTTAATTAAATCGCGATACGGTAGCAAGGAATGTGTAGTATCTTCAGCCATAATTTTATTCTTCCAAGCAAAAAAGAATGCCTTCGTTCTATGAATTTGGAGTTCTTAAAAGTAAAATTATAGCATAATTAAACGTGTGATTTTGCCATTTGAATGTAAATTTATGTCCCTTACTGACCAAAATAAATCTTATGGGCGCAATCTGCTTCCTAAGCTCCGCGTGTATGCTTCTGCCTGTTCCCAATAGAAAATTTTGCTTAGGTATTTTCTGCAAAACTATTCGCGAGATATAGAATTTCATACTCAGTACTTCTGTTTACTTGGTACGGAAATTCATAGAATTGAAAATAATTCCTTTGTGTAAGTATAATTATGCAGAACAGCGATGAATAAATGTTTTGTGTTGCTTAAAATGTATGCAAATTGTTAGGAAATTTTCTAGAGTGGTGGAAAATATTCTTCTCAGGCTGGGACAACAGTAATTAAGTTAGTGCCAAGGAAAGAAAAACTAGAGACGGGGAATTTCCCTAGCTTCCCCCTACAAATAAATCACTGGTCGTAACGAACGCTTTTCCTGACGTATGACCGTACGACTCTGTGTGGCTCCGTGGATGAGTGAGCAAAGGCGTGGCCTCGTAATAATGGGGTTTAGGGTTCGAGTCCGGTCGAGGCAAGTTGGTATTTTTTTTCCATTGTTCGTTCCCCATATCTTAAGATGTTTCTCTCCCTCCGTAATCATCTGATGCTCTCAACTGAGTTCTCCACTTTAATTCATCAATTGGTAATGGGATGCTCTCAAGTTCGGGTGAGCTTTTACATGTCTACTTACAAAATCAAAATTTTCGACAAAATATGGATGCTATCCGATCATTTTGTCTCCAATTCTGAATTTGCACATGTGAGTGTATTTCTCCTTCATCATATTTGCATCTCCCGTTCTCCTATGTTGTCAGTTATGACAAAAGATGGCTTGGGAGCAAGATTTCAAATCATAAAAGCGCTATACCAATGGGTTCACTCTCGCTAAGCATTTGATTGAAAGTTTATGTTTTCATACAGTAGAAGGGGAGATTTTGCTCTTCCTACCTCCCCCCCTGAAGTGACAGAATATTTATTTAGGTTCTGTAAAGTCATTTCAGATCAAACGACTTAAAGAGAGTTCATTCCAACAGCAACAGGATTGGACTTCAATTGTTTGTTTCAACTTATCTCCACAAATAGAACAAATATTAAGTAATATGTTTGCCATAAGAAGTAGATTCGTCCCATTTTGGAGAAATGATGCTGTAGACGGTAGTGGGAATTTCACCCAAGTGTACGGGAATTTTCAGTGCCTGGCGATTATGCCACCCGCCTTCATTTAAGTTAATTCGGTTGCAATACTTCCCGGCAAATACTGTGGACTCAACTGGTGGAGCACTCTTGCCGTAAATCTCCATATGGCTGTACCATCCAGAAGTGTCTCTTACTGTACATAAATATGTAACAAAAATAGCTTAAAATGTAAGAAATGTGTAATATTATATAAGAATATGTAATATTACATATGTTACACATTTATGAAAACGTAATATTAACACGCGTATGAGTATCCAATATTTAAACGAATTATGAAAATAAAAAGGAAAATCTACTACACTTTATCCTGCTTAATGCAAGTCCCCCAATGAAGTGAAATGCTTGAACAGCTGAGACAGCCATACGTCACTGACGTGGCTGATTGCAGGATAATAAAAATCAGACGCGAATGAAGAAAGATGTGAATCGGCTAGAGAGAAACAGGAAAGCCCTGAGAAAAGCAATGCATACGGCATTTGTACGTCAGAAATCTCATGTGGTGTGGTGTGGTCCCGTTTCAAATCTAGAAACTTTTACACTAAATGCGCATCCGTCACCATGGCCCAATCTTGAAATGAATTGTGCGCAATATACAAATTTAAACACTAAAAGCAACTTAACACGAAATGTATTGCTTTATATATATTTATTTCATGCAGGGAAAAGCAGTCTTATATCTTTTAAAAAATATCAGCTGAACTAAGATTGAAAAATATTTCCACTAATGAACATTTTTAATTTGAAATTAAGTACTTACAAAAGATGTGCCTGCAGTTCAACTGTGTTGTTGCACAATGGGTTACAAGGTATTTGGTCTAGGAATTAATTCGTGCGGTTGGTACGCACACATTGAAGCTGTAGTACAAACACAAAATACATAAATACCTTAAGAAAAATATTGTCCATCGCTAGCCACCACTTTCGCCCATCTGTCAGGCAATGTACGGATTCCGTGGCGAAAGAAGTCCTCATCCTTGGAAGCGATCCAGTCAGAGACCCATGTTTCGATATCTTCTGAAGAAGTAAACCGCTGTCCAATCAAATCGTTGTTCATGCAATCGAACAAGTAGTAGTCCGAAGGAGCAACGTCTGGTGGGGTAAAACTACCCATCCGACATTTTCTAAATAGGTTTTGACCGGTTTTGCGACATGTGGGCGAGTGTTATCATGTTGAACAATAAGTTTATCATGTCTGTTCTCCCATTCTGGTCGTGTTCTGGCCAGAGCTTGCTTCAAACGCATTAATTGTCGTCGATAACGTTCTCCATTCATAGTTTCACCCGGTTGCAGCAGCTCATAGTACACCACACCTTTCATATCCCACCATATGCACAGCATAACCTTTGCACAGTGAATATCTCGTTTTGGTTGTGATGGACCTGGTTCACCTGGTTTCACCCAGGCCTTTTTTCGTTTAGGGTTCTCGTAATGGATCCACTTCTCATCACCCGTAATAATTCGATGCAGAAACCCCTTTCTGCTCTGTCGTTGAAGCAGCAATTCGCAAATGGTTTTTCGTCTTTCAACGTCTCTGTCTTTCAATTCATGTGGAACCCAATGTGACATCTTTTGAATCATTCCCATGGCTTTCAAGCGTTTGGAGACTGTTGTTTGATCAACGCCTAATGCTGCTGCAAGTTGTTCCTGCGTTTGACACGAATCCTGCTCGAGCAATGCTGTCAATTCTTCGTCTTGAAATTTTTTTGGCTGTCCAGCTCGCTCTTGGTCTGCCAAGCCGAAATCACCACTTCTAAACCGTGCAAACCACTTCTGACACGTTCGCTCAGCTAGAGCATGGTCACCATACACTGCCACCAAAATACGATGACTTTCAGTCGCACTTTTCTGCATGTTAAAGTAATGCAGCAGGACACCCCGCAAAAACACTTTATCAGGCACAAATTGCGCCATGTTCACTTAACTACAAACTGGTGTTGTTGACGCTTTAATCCACTGCCCTATACTACGAACGATACGCGATGACAGGGGTTTGCAACACATGTGTGGATACACGGAACTGTGGGACGCTCCGTTCGTTGCGCCATCTCTTGTCCACCCGCACGAATTAATTCCTAGACCAAATACATTTCCAAATGATCAGAAGTAAAATTTTGTCGGCGATCGGATAAAATATTCTTGTATGCAGAGAATGATCTCTCCACATCACATGAGGTAACAGGAGCGTATTTCAACAGGGGAATGTAGTTGGGGGAAATATCTTCACGGGGGGGTTCTTGTTTCACCACTGAGAATTTCACACACTGCCAATAGGCTGTCGTAACCCGGGTTTCTTTCCAGCACTGCATTTAGTTAATTTCGAACTTTTTCTCCTACATCTCCACACACACCTTGCAGCAGTGCCTTTGCATCCTCTATGATTTCCATGGATTCCGGAAGAGGCCGCCCGACAGTCTTTAGCTTTTTAATGCTTGTAGGTAGCCAAAATTGCTGTCTATGTATGCGATATCACACGTTACTTTTGAATCATTAAACAGTTTCTGTGCAATGGCAACTGACACAGCAGACTCCGATGGAAATGAATGAACAACAGGCTTACTTATTTGAAAATGTTCATTGTAGAAATGTACTTCCTGTATCCAAGTGCCCCATCGCGTTAGCACAGACTCCGGAGGAAGTGGCACGTCTGGCAATTGATCTCTGTAAACTTGAACACATTGTGGCGCCTTAACAAACATTTGTTTTCGTGGAAGAAACTAGTTGATTTACTTTGCAAAAGTTGTCTCTCACCTCTTCAGCAACACGTTGAAGATCATGGGCCATATAGGTGAAATAAATTAAGTGAGGGTAACAAAGTGTAAGTGCTCTAGCCGCTTTTAACATGTATGCTGCACTGTCTGTATAGAGAACAAGGACTTTTTCTTCCTGAACTCCTCCCGGCCACAACACTTTAAGACCATCGTTTACAAAGTCAGCAATTGTGGAATGATTTGTGCGTTCCAGCAATTTACTCGCAATAAGATAGAATTTAGATGGAGCATCTTTACTTAATTTTCCAATCACTAAATTTGCTACATAACGTCCCAAAACGTCTGTTGTTTCTTCTACAGAAATCGATATGAACTACCTATTTCTGCCCTAATGGTATCTATAGCTTCCCTATAACAAACTTCGAGATAACACTTTCGAAGAGTGGATTCGTCAGAAATTCGACGCCCGCAGTACTTCTCTAGAAAAGCACGGTATTTTAGCACTTGAACTTTGTTCCAAGGAATGTTTGTTGCTATCATTGCTTGGCACAAGTCTTTGAAAAACTCACTCACTGAAGTATCTTGATACATTTGTGTCAAGAGTACTTATTTTTTTGCAGTTCGCAAATTTTTATTTCTTGCATGTAGCGCACTTCGTACATGTTGTTCTAACTGAGATTTCATTGAACATCCATTTTTTTTATCACACACTTGGCACAACACCACTTTACCGTCCGTAGTAAACGCATCATCGATAGTTACCTACGACCGCAATTTCGCGGATAAAGTTGAGGCAACCGGAGCCATTTCTAACTTCGACGGTCAATGCAGAACACGTGCGTTTTGCAACTGCAATACTAGAGTACTGTCCTCCTGTCATTCAGTTGAACAAGCGAAATTCTTTGAAAGCTTATGTTACCTGTTATGATATTGCCATTGTCGCCAGCTTCTTGGAACGAACTCTTGCAGTAAATTCCTGGAAGCACACTAGTATACAGTTTTAACTTGAATTGCAGGATTGGTTTTCATGTTTCTTCCCGTCCGACCTCCGATAACAATCAAATAGACTTCATTTTAGGAATTTCCTGGCCAGTCGCCTGTTAGGCACGTGATCTGTCTTCCTCCAGAGTTGAGAATAAAGGGCGCTGGTAATGAACCCCGGAGGGAGGATTTTTACTTGTTTCTCCTTATATTTCTTTTGTTATCGGCGAAAATTCTGCGAAACATGGTTTGGCAAATAAAAAAAGAGAGGTTACACAGTTGGAAAGTTTATGTTTTTTAATTTTAAATTAAAATTTCAGTAAACGCAAAATTTTAACAGTTTTGTGTAAAAAAAATGTAGAAAACATAGAAATATGTACAGGGTATTTCACCTAAAAGGCCGTGATTTCTAGCGGCTACAAAATTTATTTGAATAATAGTATGGTAATATTTATATGTAAACACACAGCGAAAAAGGATAAATTTTGTTTTACAATGATTTTTAAGGTTCCTTAGTCCAGTATAATAATGGCGGACCGTAGACTTACGTTGCAGCAGAAGATCTCATCGGTACCTTGATTCATTGAATCATGCTCCCTTGTTGGTCTCCAACGACGGTTCCGACTGGAGAATAATTGTGCATGGGCACCATCCACCAAATCCATATGGCGTTATGTTGATCAGTTGAATACGACTGGTAATGTTAAAGGACTTCGAAGAGGGGGTGATCCAGATCAACTGTGTGTACAGAACAGCGTATTGCAGTAGTGTCAGCATCTGTTGTGAATAGCCTGACTAAAAAAAAAAAATCTCTGGAACGTTTGTCAGCACAAAATACAATATCCGTAATATCATGTTGGCGTATTCTGCGAAAAGATCTGCAAATGTTCACCTACAAAATAAAGATGCTTCAAAAATTAACAGAGAGAAGGCGTCTGCATTTTGCAAATTAGTTCAGTGCATTAATTGCTGATGACCCAGACATTATTGACAACTTGTGGTGTACAGACGAAGCTTATGTTTGTCAGTCAGATGAAGTAAACAAACAAAATGTAAGATTTTGAGCAAAAAAAAAAAAAAAAATCCACATGAAGTGGAAGACTCACCTCTGCATCCGGAAAAGGTTTCAGTTTGGTGTGCTGAAAAAAACCTGGCATAATTGGACCTTTCTTCTTTGATGTCTATGTCACATCAGAAAATTATTTGGAAATGCTTGAGTATTACTTCTATCCTAGTCTTCGTTGTAAAAGGTGTCCACTTCTTCGGCAATGACCCCAGCAGGATGGAGCTATGCCGCATACAACAGAACCTGTCCTTAATCTCCATCACACAAAATTCCGCAATCGTGTGATCTCTAATCGCTATCCATTGTTTTTGGGAACAGGCTTAGAGTGGCCTCCATGCAGCCCAGACATTAACTCATGTGATTTTATATAGGATTACTTCAAGCAGGAGGTATTCAGGCTTAAACACCGATATTTAAACGAATTAAGAGCACACATTGAGCAGTGTACGGCAGCAGTTAGTCACGTCACCCTTGGTAAGAATTTTGATAATATGGTGAGGAAAGGGTGAGGAAAGTGCCCAATCGTCAGGGTGGACACTCCGAACATGTGTTACATTAAACTTTAGTTTTTCACTTATCATACCATGTAAATTTATTTTACTATGATCATCAATAAAATACGTTGTTGCACTTCAAAATCACCGGCTTTTTCGCTGAAACACCCGTTAATATTGGTCAAAATATGTAAAAATATGTAATATGAAACATGAGTTGAAGCACTCTACAGGTGTGAATCACAAACATCTAAGGATTTGACGAACCTACATATGAAGGAAAAATATGTAATTACATACAAATCCGGACATTAGTTATCATCACCTCAACAAATCCCTCTGAAAAAAAATGAAGCCTACCGTTTAATATTGCGTTATATCACCTTTCACCCTGAAAATAGCTTCAATGCACCGTAGAGTGGAGTCATAGAATGTGTGAGAAAATGGAAGTACTCCGAGTAAAGCCACGGGCACGATGTTGTCCACCACAAACTTACTTGGCAGGGGATCGAAATAGGGACCGCACGCATCAGAGGTAAGCGCTCTATTACTAAGCTACCGTTCCTTCTTATAGAGAGGTTGTGGATAGTAGTAAATAGAATATTACACCATTCCGCGTGCACTGAACCACTTAGTTCCGTGAGAAAGGATTGTGGCGGAGATTTGCGCTGGATTGAGTCTCAAAAACGGACTCAAATATTCCAGTGATGGGATGGGTCAAGAATCAGGACATTTGTCCGTGTTCTCCGAGTCTGGGTTCATGATTCTCAGACCCTGTCTGACCCGGTGAACCACAGACCTGGACAAACTCGGGTACCCACATTGACTCGGCGATCCTAACTTTAGAGTTTCCATGAAATTGATAAGCATCTGTATTTACTGTGGTTAATTTTGCAACATTATTTGAGTTTAAAGCAAAATATTTTTCAAAGATGAGACGTATATTAATCGAAAAATTACATTGAACTGAACAAAATTACATGGATACGTGTAAATCCTCATGCACAGTTTTCGAGAAAACCGACAAAAACGAATTTTGAAAGCGGTATAAAGTTTTTCGTTAGTTGTCAATAATAGTTTTTATTCAGTTGTAACATATTTTTTGTCTATGTAATATATGGATTAAAGTATGCAGTTTATCCTAGAAGTTTGTTAAGTAGCTAATTGTATATACATTATTTCTATTCTTGGCGGTAGCTCATGTGGTTCAGATTCCACGTTAATCAGTAGTATTTCGTCTCATATAGCGTCGCTGCTGAAAGGGACGATAAACTCAAAATTAACTCAACTCAACTTTATTTCTATTCTCCTAAAAGTGACACACAAACACCTGAGAGTGACATACATATTTGTGACACTGACGCAAATACTGGTGTTAAGTTATGCAATGTGTGCAACACAATTTACATGAAGTTATGTGTGAAAGTGCTTCAACGTGTGTTTGTATTCGCAACTGCAATTGTGGTCCAAGTCTTTTGCTCATCCATTGAAACCTGTATTAACTTTATTAACAGAAACATATCTTCAATGTAATTGAAATACTGTTATTTAATCTTCATTATGCAGAAGCCTGAGTAGGCCTAAATAGAAACATTGACCGTGGTAGTTTTCATTCCTTTCAAAAACGTGGTTTACCGTGTGTTGAAGTATGCAAATAACAAACAAGTTTACTGTGTTCAACACGTTATTTCCTACATACTTTTAGGCAAACAATTTTTCGGTGAAAGAAATAAGAGTTAAAGAAATGTGAGGCGAGAGAGAGAGGTAACTGGTACCGCAAAATGAGGAATTTTCGCTTAGTTGATGCTTTTCCCACCAGAGGAACTGCTGCATTATAGCTCTCATTCTCTTAGACCATTTCTGAAGCTTGCCATATTTTAATTTCCGTTCTACGTGGTTTCGTTATGTGATCTTTTCACTCTAATGTCCCGATAAGGGTCTATTAGAGACCGAAAATTACCTAATTACGTAATCTCGAAAATGTAGCCTGAAGAAAGGCGAGCACAAGAATTTCCCTCCTCTCTAGTATCAAAATACTGCAAAGGCATGAAATTAATTTTGTATGGCATTATCCAGCTCGGGAAATGAGCAGGAAAGAGTAATTTCTTTGTTTTTGAAAAAAAAAAAAAAGACAATATCGTATACGTGTGTTTGTGTAGTTCAGTTTGTTGAATTTTCATGTTGTGTCCAGCTATGCTTTATCTCGCCAACGATCACAAAAATTATATTCTATTCGTTATCAGTAAATAACACGTTATTGGTAGATCTTAAGGCTCTTCCCTAAGCTCACTTTCAACTTTTAGTTATTAGTGAATAACTTGAAGACAGTGAAGAAAGTAAGTCATATCGTGTCTACAAAACGATATTATATGAACTAATAATTGTTTCTAACACCCTCCACACAGTGTACTAATTTAGGATAGGTGCTGACTGCCACAGCCAATTATTGGTGCTGACTGCCACGACTGTGACTGATTGCAAATATGAAGGTGCTGACTGCCACGACGGCGTGCTGACTGCCACGAGCCTGGGAGAAACTGTATTTGGAAAGAGAGGAATTAATCCCTCATACTAAATTTATGATTATTAATTAATTTAGTAGAGAATAATTAGGGATTAATTTAGTAATCATCACAGCAAATCTATGTGGATTCCTATAAATTACAAAGTTGCTCACTAAGTGTAACGACATACGCTTGGATGTTTATAAAGGGATTGTCTTTTCTGTTATATGTACAATTTGCACATTTCATTGTTTATATTAATTGTTTTATTGTATTATTTAATGGATATGAGTGTCTGAAGCCAGCTGACAAGGGAAGTTTGGGAGAAGCACTCGCCTGCAGAGAAATAAGCATGTCATTTGAATGACCAATTCATGCTGATTACAACAGGTAATAAAACTCCTGTACGTTGAGAATTGTTCGAGATATTCAGCTTAGAAGTTTATATGAGAAAATGAGTGATGATTGTTTCAGTTTGCGTTCTACAAGGCAGGTTACGAACAGTGGCGGCGTAAGGGCGGGGCGAGCGGTGCCCCCGCCCCAGGCCCCACATTCTGGGGGCCCCCGACGGTAAGTAAAAAATAATTACTAAGGAATCTTTTTAGCATGAACCGTAGAAGGGCCGCCAAGGCTTATAATCCATACCTTCCCTAAATGTAAACGCAATTAATTGTCAATCAATATTACACCAAATAAAGCATGAAACAACACAAATATCACTCTAATAAAGCTAATCAATGCTTGATTTCCGTATAAGCTAAAAGCTTCGGGCCTCACTCTCTTGGGGACCCGAAAGGAATTTAAAGACAAAACTGAATGTAGATTAAAAATAAATAAAATAAAAGTTTCATTATCCTGGAGCCTCCCAAAGAAATTTAAAGGAGAAAGCTTTGAATGTAGGTGAAAAATAAAGTAAAGGTTTCATACTCTTGGGGGCCCTAAAAGAATTTTAAAGGAAAAGGCTGAATGCAGGTAGAAAAATAAAACAAACGTTTCAATTTCTTGAGGCCTCCAAGAAAATTAAAGAAAAATTTGAATGTAGGTGAAAAAAATAATAAAATAAGAGTTTCACTCTCTTGGGGCCCCAAAGAAACTTAAAAGAAACAATGTAAGTGTATTGAAATACGAATAAAATAAAAGTTTCACTTTGATCAATAACCTCAGAGAAAAATTTAAAGGAAAAAGCTGAGTTTGGATTAAAATATAATAAATGAAAGTCAAAAAAATCTTTACGTTTTACGTCCCACGGTTATGCCGGTTAGAATAAGGAGACGGTGATAATGAGATGAGTGAAATGGTGGAATGAAGAAAGTGGGAGGAAACGGGAGAGCCCCGAGAAAACCCACGAGCACGGTGTTTGTCCACCACAAAGTCGACACGGCGCGAGCTGGGATCGAACCAGAGACCCTAAGCACCGGAGGTGAACGCTCTACCACTGAGCCACCGCGCCCCCTAAATGAAAGTCAAAGTATATTGTGTTGTTTACATTGTAAGGTCTTACGATACAAGTAATGGGGCTCCGTCTGCTAGCCTGCTTCCTAAAATATCACTGTTTATTTATTTATTTATTCGTATATCAGTTCAATAGAAGGGTAGAAAGAAGGGGTACATAATACTTTATTAGGGTACTAGCATTATGTTGCTAACTAAAAGCTCTTCGGTGCAGACGCTATAGTCGCTGATTCACTTCTGTCTTTTTTTCTTTTGTCCTTTACAAGTCGAATTTCTAGCGACCGAAACTCTTTTGCATAGCTGTTTTCCCCATTTCTGCTTTTTTTTTTTTTTTTTTTTAATTTATTTTGGCGTATGATTTACATTTCAGCCCACAAATTTAGAGTGAAGAAAATGATCAATAAGGAAACAAGAGTTCCAACTTTGATACGGAATATAAGTCCTTTGACCATTTTCGTTTTTGCTAACAATAATTCATTGAACCTTGTGGCTTACATGCTGAGCACGTTAACGTTCTGGCGGTCACTTTCTTTGGAGCAATGGAACGTTTGTTGGTATTCTTCCCTAGATCTACTCTCCAATGGAATGTGCTGGAAAATCATATAAAGATTGGTCTGAAACATGAAACTGACACTAGATGGGGTTCAAAAGCAGAAAGTTTTAAAGGCACTTTCTAGTCAATAGGATCAAGTAATTAATCTGTTGGAAGATCTAGTGACACTTCGATTGAAACGCTTCATATTAGAGGAGATAGTGGTGGTCTTCTTGCAGGCATCCAGTCATTTAACTTTATCGCTTTACTATATTTCTGGTCTGCAGATCTCTCATATATTGATCGGATCGAAAAATGCCTTCAATCTCAGGATATGAGTTTCAATCAAACTCTTATTCAGTTACAGAGCCTAGTTGACACCATTGATACCTGGAGACTTGAGCTGGGGAAGCAAATCTTATCCGCAGCTGAAGGAAGTTGCAGGGCATGGAACATAACTGTGGGTACACACAGTAAAAGAAGGAGATGCATGCCTGGAGAAGCAAAGAATGAACCCCTGACTGCACATTCTGAAGTGAAGCACTCTATCAATGAAATTCTAGATGAGATGAGACAACAAATGTAGGATCATTTTACTCAGATGCATGAACTGAAAGACAGGCTTGTATTCCTATGTTGTATGGCCAACTTTGTGCAACTGCTAGATGATGAGAGGAAGAAAGGGCTAAAACCATGTTGCTATGATTTGGCTTTGTTCTACCCGAATGACCTGGATGGCTTAAAACTATTTCAGGATTATATAATCCGTTCACTACGATGTACTAATCCGTTCACTTTTCCCCACAAGGCATACTGAAATATGTATCTTGAATGGGGGATTGAAATTTACTAAAGATTGGCAACCGTTCTTCAGATTTTGACAACGCTGACTGTATCTGTCGTATTATGTGAAAGGTCTTTCAGCAAAATGAAATTGATAAAACCACACTTGCGTTCCACAATGAGTCAAGAAAGATTCACGAACCTAGCCATTCTTTCTATCAAAAATGAAATAGCGTCCACTTTGGATTGAACTTTTGCTATAATATATTGTAACACTGTAAAAGTACGTTAATAAGTGGTAATGGAAATAGTGATAAGTGACAGAACATAAACCTGACTGAACTATTAAATACAAAATAATATAATCATAAAACAAGTGTATAATCTGGAAACAATAGTAAAAAGGACAAGCAAGAGAGAAATATTCTAGTGCTTAACTATTAATTGATACTTCGGCAAAAGCAGTAGGACTAAATAGACCGTACATTATCACTGGAGAGAAACCTAGTAAAAGGTGAATGAAGAAGACACGCACGGGAGAAATCTATTCTATCCATTATTTAAGGATAGTTCGGAAAAAAAAAAAGTATTTGAGTATTATGTATGATCACTGGAGATAAACCGAATGTTAAAGTGAATGGGGCTAATTGTAGAAGAAAAATCTAATCAAATTAAATCCATCTAGCGTAAATTCAGACAGGAAGAAACTATGAATAAACAACCATATGAGAAATTGTGCAGGAGAAACACCAAAGGCGAGAACCGAACAAAAATATTATGTAAAACATAGAGCTTATATTTAGAAATCGCATCGGTTATATTATTATTTGCAATGTTTGCAATATCAGCTCATTGTTACGATCCGTACGTAAGTTTGACTCTAAATGTATTGTTAGGAGCATTACTTCCATTATTCAATCTAATTATAGTACGCGTTGATACTAAGCTAATATATGTGTACGATTATTGATTGTTACGTTTTGTTTGTTCTTAAGATTATGTTATTTTTGTCGTGGGTTATAGTTTCCGTTACACTTGTATCCTTAATCCTTTTTCTATCGTGTTCTTTGTTTGAAAATGAATAAAAAAGAAAAAATATGCAATGATAGCCTGGTCCAGTTTTATTCTTAGATACCAGCCTGAAGGCGGTTCTAAGCATTTGAAAAATAGAGACGGGTTCTGAATGTTACCCCCATTTGTTTAATATATCCCAGATTAAAATGATCTAAACACACACACCAAAAGTAAAGGGGGAGGAGTATAGAGAAAGAATGGTTATGTAAATGAATGTCAAACGTAGAAGTGTATATATCACGGTTGTTCGAAAAGGGGCCCCGATCTACTTGACTGGCCCCGGGCTTCAGTTTGTCTTACGCCGCCACTGGTTACGAACAAATTATAGGCCTATAACTTTTGAATCACTTGTCGAATTTGCTTTTTGCTTTGGTTCTGCGAACTGTTCCCTTGACGGATGCAACGCAATTGCACATATAAAATGTTCATGGTGCAAGGGAGTCTTTTGCCTGCGTCATTTCTTCATAAAACAGAAGAACAACAGTGATCAATTTTCATCTCTAACCTATGATTATTGTGAACAATGCAATGACTAGTTGTATCTAACAAACCCGTTACTTATTGCGAAACACTTTTTTTTTTCTGTTACTTCCGATAGCTTTCAATTCGTATGTCAATATTCCTTACTAATTATGTTGAACTTAACACGTATAAATGCGTATATCCTCATTTTCTCATATAAACTTGTATGAAGTTAAATATCTCGAACCGTTCTCAACCGTACAGGAATTTTATTAGGTTGTTGTAATCAGCATGAATTGGGACTTTGAATGATATGCTTAGTATCTCTGCAGGCGAGTGCTTTATCCTGAACTTCCCTTGTGAGGGACAGCCAGCAGTGCTTTTTTGATGGAACTTTCAAGAGCTGCTCGAAACAACTTGCGCAGCTGTACACAGTTCATGCTGACATGGGGAGTTCAAGTGAGAATACATAAATCGTACCAATTTTGTACGCACCGCTCTCTGACAAAACTGAAGTACACTCATGTTCAAAATTATTGTCCCATATCTATAACTGTCTTCTTGTAAGAATATAATTTGATAATTTTGCAGAGTACTTTTAATACTGATATGTGTATAATCAGGAAGTAATATATTTGTGGTAAATTTCATAGGGAAAGAATTATAAATGCGAAAATCATAATGAGTAAAATAAAATGTAACTAATGGACAAGAAAAATTTATTTTCGTTTTATTGTTCTTATTTACTGCTCTTTTGACATGAAATTTACCACATACTTGTCTTTGCCGATTATACACATACTAACATTATAAAAAATACCGGGAGAATTCGTTATCAAATTCTCAGTGGTAGAGCGTTCACCTCTGGTGCTAGGGGCCCCGGGTTCGATACCAGCCTCAGCCAAGTGAACTTTGTGGTGGACAAACACCGTGTGCGTGGGTTTTCTCGGGATTCTCCCGTTTCCTCCCACTTTCTTCATCCCACCATTTTCATTCATTACTCATCCTCACCGTCTCCTTTAGTCTAACCGGCATAATCGTGGGACGTAAAACTCAAAGATTTCATTTCATTTTTTTCATTTTTCGTTATCAAATTATATTACTAGAACAACATATTTATAGTCATGCGACAATAATTTTGGACATGAGTGTATATACAGAGACCTTTGCTAGGTGTTGGTCTGAACAACACGATCCTAAGGTTCATCTAGTTTCTTTCATGCTTCTTGGCGTCCGGTAATGTTACTTCTAGCAACTTTCTCTCAGGCTCGTGGCAGTCAGCACGCCATCGTGGCAGTCAGCACCTTGATATTGGCAATCAGCGCCAGTCGTGGCAATCAGCACCAATAATTGGCTGTGGCAGTCAGCACCCCACCATGCCAAATATCATAGCTACGCCAAATTCATGAAACAGCTATAATCATTTGTAACAACTCCACATTTTATTATTTGCAGTTTCTTATGTTCCCATATAACATACACGTGCAAACCTTTTTTTAAAGACAAATTTAATATTTAGTATACTAAATAACTAATAATTTTAATCAAGCATTAAATTTATCTTACTTTCCGTAATCAATTGTAGTTGCGCAAAAATACAGATCTATTCGCTTGCAATGGAAAGTACCAGTGACGGCAATTGGGTATGAACACTGAAAAGGGGGACAAAACACTACTAATAGTAAGGGGGCATGTAATTAGGTTATAGTGTAAAGTCAAAAAAGTGGGGGCAGCAATTACCTTCACGCCCCTAATCGCCGATGGACAGCACATTTGTTAATAATGTTCCTAATTTAAGTGAATTTTAAGACTTTGTTGAGGAATAATTTTAGTAGTATTTAATTAGATCTATACGCTTTTATTTGAATCACTTCACATCAGATTTACAATTAGTTTCATTATATTTTCATTAACTGTTAATCATCCAACGATGCGTTCAAACGTAGAATATTCACTAATAGTCATTACATTCGCCAACAACTTAAATTAATTTGTTTACAATTAACTCAATTATTTTTAAAAAACCACCAAATTTGTTATATTTAATTTGAACATGTGGTTTGGTCCAGTCATTTGAATCAATCATTTTTTAATTTAAAAGTTGATTTACATCGATCAAAAGTGTCTGCTTACTGTGTCAAAAGCTTTTCAGTAGACCTTACATTGAATGCTGTAAATTTCTTATATCTTATACACTAACATGAGAGGCGGACATAGGGCGTATTGTGAAATTATATACTCAGAAAAAATGTATGTGGCGTACTTAAAAACGTAGGTTACATGTGTAAATAATGTAGTTTTAGGACTTAACGTACAGCAAAATGTATAACTGAAAAAAGTACATTTTATACATACTTTCCGCATACATGTTTCGAATAAACGTACTTTCTGTACGAACGAAAGAACTGTATATAGGTGGTCAGGATCTCACAAACAGGTATACGCATGTAGCATACAACTGGCGTATGTAACATACGTATACGTATGTGATATATGGAAGACTGTTAGATGTCATACATCCTGCAACGGCATGATGTAACATCTAAGCGGGGAATGTCTGTAGCATATGGATAACATATGCTCCGTGCAGGTTTCTGTAGTAAACATAATGATTCCGTATAATTGTACAATATACCTCTGTCCGGATAACGGACTTTTCTCAGTGTATTAATTAATAAGAATTTGCATCCGGTGAAGGAGAATATTAAAAGTTCGAAAATTATATATATATATATATGTATGTATTACAATAATGAGGAATATCACAGTCGAATCGATAAGTATTAGTAGACAATACAAATGTTTAGAAGGTGGATGAAAAACAGAGCCGTAGCTAGAGATTTCGGCGCCAAGGGCGAAGTAGAATTCGGCGCCCCTACACTCACCTTATCAAGCTTCCTTCTTTCCTTCCTTCCTTTATTTATTTATTTATTTATTTATTTACAAATAAGAGAAACAGCTGTTCTTGTTATACTACGTTGAATTTTTATCATGCTGCTTGCTCAGACTATTGCAACAACCGAAAGTGATCATTCTCTATTCTTTTACAAATAAAAGCTGTTTTCAAGAGGCTTATTTTGGACTTTTTGTTAAACTTATGCCTTTGCTGTACACAAATCTACTTTGAGAAAAGTTATAAAAATTTACAACTTTTTACGTTTCATACTATATATAAGAAATGAAATTTTAATACGTTAGAAACTACGTGATTTAAAAATGTTCGAAATGGGTAACAGCATAAATTTCCAGTAATAATTGCAAACTTTTGTAATTTTATTCTGTATGTGACCACATAAAGATGATTTTAATTTTGATCGTTTTACGGTCAAAAATATTTTGTGAAATGTAATGGAAACTCTGAAGAGACCTTATTTGCAAATCTATATATATAAAAGAGAACGCACAAATCCTTTGTGAACTCATCACGCTAATACGGCTGAACCAATTTCTTTCATTTTTGGGGGGTTATTAGGATTTGGACCCTAGATGGTTTTTATCATATCACTTTAATTTTTAATTACCAGTGTCTTGAGATAATTGACCATTCAAGTGTCCATACGTACAAATCCTTTGTTATTAGTTCATCATAGGTAAAAATAAACGTATTTATATGCAACCCGCATGACCATGTGACTCGGCGGGTTAACATAAATGACAGGCGCTTTGAAAGCGAAAAAGTAAAAATTATCTAACCAGGGAACTGTACGAATCGGGCACTCGAGTTGCCGGACGAGGTGCATCACATGTGAAAGAGGATGTAAAAAGATGTCCATATGCAAAATTGTAGCGGCTGAGGGCAACCTGGACGAGCGTGAGAGGCGGAAGAAGTGGGGCCTACAGTGGGACTTAATAACACAGAAATATGCAGAATCACACGTTTCGCTCCCGAATGGTGAAAGAAATGCATTTCAAATATATAGGAAGTGGAGCATGAGAAGAGGTGCTATATTGTGGGGGATATGAACATCATGGGCGCCATCTTGAAAGTAGCCATCTTGAATTTGAATTCAAAATGTTAAATGAAAAGTGGGGCATGTGGTATATCAAGACTGACATTTTACCAGAAATTCGTTGGTGTGAATAATTTTATAGTTTCTTCATTGTGAGTTGAGAAATACGAACATGCAACAACGTCTGGAGGGGATATATGGACATAGGCAACATAACCAATGTTTCATTTGAGTCCTGTTAAGGTACAAGTCAATTGCCCAGCAAAGAATACATGACAAAAAGATATACTATACGTATATGACAATGATCGTGTGGAAAACCATATTATCTAAACCATTCGCAGAATGTAGTCACTGGATGCACCTCTATAAGAAGAGTACAAAAAGTGTGTTCACATGCAATTCACTGGGAATGTTGCAGGGGATAAAGATTGCTGTCTGTGTGTGAACAATATACGTGCTTGCCTAAAACACTCATTTTCAATTTCGTGCTTCCCGGTTCATTAATTTCATTAAGCATGCCTTCTACGTAGCTGGATATCTTGAAGAACATCCGTGAAAATTCCAAACTCAAATGACCTATTGTTTTGATTCTGACATAGCAGCAGATTGTCAGGAAGATCAGTGTACTAATACCAGCTTCGTCAGGTGTGCACACTGCGAAAATGTCTTTTGCTTCCAGCACATTCTTATCGACACCCTCCACATCAACTGTGTTTCATAGACTGGTACAGCGGGGGACACTTCTAAATGGTACAGCCATATGGAGATTTACGGCTAAGGTGTACCATTTAGAAGTGTCCCCCGCTGTACAGTATCTTTTTGCCCCTATATTTACTTGTAATTGCCTATGTTATGATTCATGTTATTGTATTTCAAACGACTCATGGTGTAATGAAACATGTTTTAGGCAAGTACGTATATTGTTCACACACAGACAGCAATCTTTATCCCCTGCAACATTCCCAGTGAATTGCATGTGAACACACTTTTTGTACTCTTCTTATAGAGGTGCATCCAGTGACTACATTCTGCGAATGGTTTAGATAATATGGTTTTCCACACGATCATTGTCATATACGTATAGTATATCTTTTTGTCATGTATTCTTTGCTGGGCAATTGACTTGTACCTTAACAGGACTCAAATGAAACATTGGTTATGTTGCCTATGTCCATATATCCCCTCCAGACGTTGTTGCATGTTCGTATTTCTCAACTCACAATGAAGAAACTATAAAATTATTCACACCAACGAATTTCTGGTAAAATGTCAGTCTTAATTGATATACCACATGCCCCACTTTTCATTTAACATTTTGAATTCAAATTCAAGATGGCTACTTTCAAGATGGCGCCCATGATGTTCATATCCCCCACAATATAGCACCTCTTCTCATGCTCCACTTCCTATATATTTGAAATGCATTTCTTTCACCATTCGGGAGCGAAACGTGTGATTCTGCATATTTCTGTGTTATTAAGTCCCACTGTAGGCCCCACTTCTTCCGCCTCTCACGCTCGTCCAGGTTGCCCTCAGCCGCTACAATTTTGCATATGGACATCTTTTTACATCCTCTTTCACATGTGATGCACCTCGTCTGGCAACTCGAGTGCCCGATTCGTGCAGTTCCCTGGTAAGTAACAAAGTTTATTGCGTTCCGGGGTGACCGCAGCGAAGCGGGTCACTCGGCGGGTTAACATAAATGACAGGCGCTATAATGTTAACATTTACTGCAATTTGAAAGCGAAAAAGTAAAAATTATCTAAGTAACAAAGTTTATTGCGTTCCGGGGTGACCGCAGCGAAGCGGGGTGAACGCTGCTAGTTTCTTAATATTGATCGATGGAGGTAAAGAATATGTTTAATGTTCGTACTTGAAATCCAAAATGTAGTTTGGCTACTACACACACTATGTGATCAAAAGTATCCGGACACCCAAAAAAACACACGTTTTTCATATTAGGTACATTGTGCTGCCACCTACTGCCAGGTACTCATTATCAGCGACCCCAGTAGTCATTATTTTGTCCCGGGTTCGATCCCAGCCCCCGCCAAGTGAACTTTGTGGTGGACAAACACCATGTACGTGGGTTTTCTCGGGGTTCTCCTGATTCCTCCCACTTTCTTCATTCCACCATTTCATTCATCACTCATTATCACCGTCTCCTTTAGCCTAACCGGCATAACTGTGGGACGTAAAACTCAAAGATTTCATTTCATTTTTTTCCCAGTAGTCATTAGACATCGTGAGAAAGGAGAATGGAGCGCTCCGTGGAACTCACGGACTTCGAACGTGGTCAGGTGATTGGGTGTCACTTGTGTCAGAAGTCTGTACGCGAGATTTCCACACTCCTAAACATCCCTAGGTCCACTGTGTCTGATGTGATAGTGAAGTAGAAACGTGAAGGGACACGTACAGCACAAAAGCGTACAGGTCGACCTCGTCTGTTGACTGACAGAGACCGTCGACTGTTGAAAAGAGTCGTAAAGTGTAATAGACTGACATCTATCCAGACCATCACACAGGAATTCCAAACTGCATCAGGATCCACTCCAAGTACTATGACAGGAGTGAGGTGAGAAAACTTGGATTTCATGGTCGAGTGGCTGCTCATAAGCCACACATCACGCAGGTAAATACCTCGCTTGGTGTAAGGAGCGTAAACATTGGACGATTGAATAGTGGAAAAACGTTGTGTGGAGTGACGAATCACGGTACACAATGTGGCTATCCGATGGCAGGGTGTGGGTATGGCGAATGCCCGGTAAACGTCATCTGTCAGCACGTGAAGTGCCAACAGTAAAATTCGGAGGTGATGATGTTATTGTGTGGTCGTATTTTTCTTGGAGGGGGCTTACACCCCTTGTTGTTTTGCGTGGCACTCTCACAGCGCAGACCTACATTGATGTTTTAAGCACCTTCTTGCTTCCCACTGTTGAAGAGCAATTCGGGGATCGCGATTGCATCTTTCAACACGATCGAGCACCTGTTCATACTGCATGGCCTGTGGCGGAGTGGTTACACAACCACAACATCCCTGTGATGGACTGGCCTGCACAGAGTCCTGACTTGAAGCCTATAGAACACCTTTGGGATGTTTTGGAACGCCGATTGTGGCAGGCCTCACCAACCTACAGCGATACCTCTCCTCAGTTCAGTACTCCGTGAAGAATGGGCTGCCATTCCCCAAGAAACCTTCCAGCACCTGATTGAAAGTATGCCTGCAAGGGTGGAAGCTGTTATCAAGGCTAAGGGTGAGCCAACACCATATTGAATTCCAGCAGTACCGATGGAGGACGCCACTAACTTCTAAGTCATTTTCAGCCGGGTGTGCGGATACTTTTGATCACATAGTGTATGTATAAAATTATAGTACTTACTTAATTTCTTAATGACTGAAAATTCTGAATTTAAGGTTACTTTTATTAATAAAAATATTAAAATACACACACACACACACACACACACATATATATATATATATATATATATATATATATATATATATATATATATATATATATATATATATATATATATATATATATATATATATATATATATATATAATGTGTGTGTGCATTTTGTATGTATGTAGATAAATAAAAAAAATATCACACAACTAGATACGTAAGCACAAAAAAGAATCCTGGCGATACAAGTATTTAATGGAGAAATGATCCCAATAAATTTCTTTAAATTGGAAGCATTTCATATGTCAATGAAATAAAAAAAAAAAAACACTGGTAGCGATCAGTCTTTGAAAAAGACGAAATTCGTGGAGTAAACTTCTGACCCATTAAGCCCCTATTCTACAACTGTTTCAAATTCAAGAACGTTATTATTCTCCTTATTTACCTTCATTTTTAATATCCCCGCGCAAACAACAACTTGCGTGTCTCTTCACTCCTTTCATTTTTCATACCTTTATTCTCACCGTCATGATTAAAAGGATTGGTTAGAAAAACGTGATTAACTAACCAAACTCATCATCATCAAAATGCGTAATTCGTACGTATTCAAGACTGTGACCGTTTCTGATTTTGAAAACGCTCTTGTTTACACTGTAAGTCATTACTTGGCAGCATGTATGTCACATCGTCATTAAGAAATCATATATAATAGCTTTTTTTAAAGTAATAAGTAAAAACTTGTTCTGACTCTTATTGAAACATTTGGATTGCGGGCGTAGCGAGCAAGAAAATTTTTAACAAATCTATGATCATTTCCAATACTTTCCTTTCTTCTTGCTTCTTCGGCACCCTCTTGCTATCAGCGCCCGGGACAACCGCCCCGCTGGCCCCCTCAACTTAGCTACGACTCTGATGAGAACTATTCTAAATATAAAGCAATCTATTCTACAGTTGCTAAATGGATAAGAGATAACACAAGCACTTATATATTTAAAAATTAGTTGTATTTAAGGTAAAGTATTTTTTATCTTAAAAAGATATTTTAACTTCCAAAAACTTCTTATTATGAGCAAATATACTATCCAATGTAATGTAGCATGGTGCATTAATATCGTCACTGTTAGAACAAACGCTATGTTTCAAAGATTGTGAAAGAAAACAGGAGAGTGAATTAGTTGCCGCATTTCATATTAGTAAAGTACAACAATACAATTGATATTGTTTTCATTTGGTTATGTTATATCCCAGATTAAGTGTTAATTCGTTTTCTAAATATAAAATTTTAATTATTCTAGATATTCTTTGTAACTTTTAAATAGCTTGTCAAGTCACACTTCGAAATTAAAACTTGGTTTGTTTGTACTTGGAGACGGTTGACTTTCCTTCTTTTTGTTGACCCTTTCATTAAGGACTAGATCCTACAAGAGCAGCAGATATGCTGAGCATATATTGCCCAATAGCAGTGTGCGAATTAGGTTGTGTGTATTTGAAGGGGGATAAAATAGTTCCTAACAGGAGATAGTTGATTGCTTTGTGAGGGACCAGTGTTTCAATTTGTTGCTTTTGGAAGGGATTAAAACAAAATAGAAGGAAATTCCGCCCCGGGATTCGCACCCTGCCCTAAAGGCATGAGTGGCACAAGCTGGATGGTAGGCCCTGGTTCCATGAGATATGTTACGCCACAGTGGGTAGATTTATTTATTTATTTATTCGAGAAATCTAACAAATTTAGTAAGAAAATTTATTAAATTGAATTACTGCTTTCGCAAAATCATGGATTTAGCTTTTGTTTTTCTTTCTTTCTTTCTTTCTTTTTTTTTAAAAAAAAAATCTGTCTGATTTAACTTTGTTAAAACATTCTATGGGAATTTTCACATTCTGATACTATGAAAAGAAATAAAAAGTACTCCTACATTGAATATCACTTGCTAGTCCAAATGTTTCTATTGTTTTGTTCTTTCTTTTTATTCGTTTCCTTAATAGCATAATGTTTATAGGACCTGCATTTAAAACATAGATCTGTTCTGTTC
This sequence comes from Thermobia domestica, assembly GCF_964235325.1. Lineage (NCBI taxonomy): Eukaryota > Metazoa > Arthropoda > Insecta > Zygentoma > Lepismatidae > Thermobia > Thermobia domestica. Next base: position 146,473,935 of record NC_137455.1, on the reverse strand, counting down.
AAACAACTTGAGCAAACTGGAAAACGACCACGTGCTGAAACAACAGGCAAAAGAAGAGCGAAAACTGACCGCTTCTTTTTCTTCTTTTACGCGCCTATTTTTACGCTAGGTGTATGGGCCAACTTACGGACCGAAATTTACGACATCATTTTACGGACCGAAAATGCGCGCTGAAAATACGCTAGTGTATGTTGGCCTTTACAGGAAAGAAACATTTGTTTCCGAAAAAAAATACATATATTGTAGTTACTTATCCGAAATGTAACGCGAAAAAATTAACGCAAAGTAGGTACGTTACTAAAAAATTTGTAACGCGTTACCGTTACAGTTACTTTGGAAAAAATGTAACGCGTTACTAGGAAACGTTACATAAAAATTAACGCGTTACAAGTAACGCGTTACTTGCGTTACGTTACTTCCCAAGACTGTTACATACAATATATGGGAAAAGATGACATGTGAAAATAATTGAAAACGACCGATACTACCGGAGCGTCGAACCCATAGGTCTTTGATTACAGTCCAAATCAATATAAATTATTTTTTCTATATAATAGAAGATTGGGAGAAATAAATGTCCGGGTAGCACTGGACAAATGAGCTTGTAATTCTATAAATTTGTGGTACCCCTACCAAATATTTCAGCAATATTATATATTTACTTATAATACCTTTATGTACTTTCGCAAAGCGAGAGAGAATTCATGATGTGATATTTGATAAATATACCGTACCTTATATATTTTATAATTATCTTTAACACTTCTATGGTTGTAATTTCTTGAATAGTCCTTTGAATACAGGAACTAGAGCAGTGCTTTAAAGAGACTTGAGTCAATAATTGGAACGCTTAAAATAAAAGAATAAACCTGAAATACTGCAATAATAATAATAATAATAATAATAATAATAATAATAATAATAATAATAATAATAATAATAATAATAATAATAATAATAATAATAATAATAATGCCTACAGATTAGCCTTGGGCTCAGTGGTTGTGTTGACTTGGGATTCTGGCAGTGGCGGATCTAGCCCGGGGCCGGGGGGTCTAGGCCCCATCAGTTTTCAGGGTGACGAAAAAAATTTAAGCTATTATTTATATATTTTTGAAACTTTATAGTAAACTCATGATATACTTCTTATAGTCTGGGGTCTGGCAACCTCCCAGTTTTTATCTTCTAGATCCGCCACTGGATTCTGGGATAGATCTCTACCACCGACAATCCTGAAAGGATTTTATCCTGGTTTTCCCAGTCACAACAGGTGAATACCGGGATCGTATTTTAAATATCCAAAACCTGGCCGCTATTTTTCTCAAGTCTATCGATTGTGGAAACAGAATAGAAAAATCTCCTTCAACATACTTCTTCAAAAAAGGGTGAACCCATATGTGCCTCTGACTTTTTTTCTATCTATCTTAACAAGGCGAGTAGAAGACACTTTTTGCATCTGTCAATTGGAACCACCACAATACGACAAGAGTCACAAGGTTTTGTTTCTTCAGTTGCACAGCAACCCTGCTCGAATATTTATCAACCACGGCAAAACGCCGGATAATATGAAAGGGTACACTTCTCATCCGGCAAACTGCCGGAAACGGATCCGGCAAATCGCTGGATAATGTGAAAGAAGCCTTATATCGGTCATTTTGGATTACTTTTATATGTCTCGATATCTCACCCCCCTCCCGGTAACCCCCGGAGAAATCGCGAAAACTATGAATTCAACACTAATAACGGTCACTTTCTACTACTTCTACATGTCCCGGTAAACGCCCCCATGGTTTGAATTTTGACAAAAACGTTTTAACTCCGGTCTGGACCTGGACCAAAGTATTCGTGACTAAAATTTGGTAATTCTCGGTCAACTTTTCTGGTTCCCAAGCCGGCTCCGGTAAACGCCCCCCTGGTTCGAAATTTAAAAAAAGGGCTTCGTCTTGATCTGGGCCAAGGTACACCTGATTAAAATTTGGTAACTCTCGGTCCATTCTTCTGGTCCCCAGGCCGCACACAGACAGACAGACAGACAAACACACAAACAAACTCTTTATTTTTTTATATTAGATTAGATTCTGCCTTTTGGCAAGTCCTGGGACCAATGAAGTTTATTTTTCTTCTTAATTTTCAGCTTGGTTCTGGAAATGTCTATTCCATGTTTCTCGATTTTCAGCTTCCTCTTTTAACTCCCAATATTTTCTTCAATGCTTCAAGTCATCGATCAGTCGTGTTCTTCTCCCTACTGGCTTTCCTTTTATGGCGGTATGTAGAAGACAATTTCTTCGTAAGATCTGTCCAATCAAATTGGCCTTTCCACTAGGGATGCGTACGAGTCGAGACATGTCTCGCATCTCAACTCGACTCGACTCGACTCGAATTAGAGTCGAGACACACTTTGTCAAATTCGAGACGAGTCGAGACAAACGTATTTCTTCACTCGAATTTTCGAGTCGAGACAGCTCATAAAAATTTCGACTCGACTCGAATGTCTCGAAAATCTTTCTATAATTTTTAATATTATTTTGAAGAAAGTACTCGTTTAGAAGCACTCGGCACGAGAATTTCGGAAACTGCAGGACTTGTCAGGTCCTCGAGGAGTGCTGTGGTGAGTGTCTTCAACAAGTGGAGAAACCAAGGGGAAACGACGTCCAAACGTCGAGGTGTAGGACGCCCCCTATCTCATTACATATGTCGGACGTCGTAGGCTGAGCAAACTGGTAAAACAGGACAGGCAGCGAACAGCGTCGGAACTAACATAAGAGTTTAATGCTGGGCCAAGTACAAGTGTGTCTGAACTAGTATTGTAAAATTTTCGGAAATTTTGAACCTGTTGGTAAAAAAGCATTTTTCTATTTCTTTCCGGAAAAATTGGAAACATTGTAAATGTATTATGTTAATTTTACTAGTAATGATATCCGTATTTTCAAACGCGTGAAAAATATAAGTTCAAAAATTTCAATATTGCGAATATTAAAATAAAACTGTATTATATTAAATTAGCAATATTAAAATAGCACTCAAACTGCGAATATTAAAATAGCACTCAAAAATAAAACTGTTCCAATTATTATCTGTATTAAAATACTAGATTTACGCGTATATGTTTGTCCCCACAGAAAAGTTTATATGTTTGACTCCAGTCCTTTCGACAATGAGATATTGAACCCAAAAGTGCTAGAAACGTGCCGTTTTCATTGGTCGATTCCAAATTTTGTGTAACTTGTCCAGTTCTAATGAATATTTAAAAAGCATGGCCATTAGTTCTTTATTAAAATGTTTGGGGTACACTGGAAGTATTGATTTTTTTTAAAAAAGTAAAGCTTCATACTCTACGAGTTATATATTCTAACATCACATAGTTATATATAGGGATTGTATATCTCTAAGGTGTTTGTTTCGTGGCCAAATGATAAGAAAACGAAGGATAACCATTTCTCCAGTCTAAGATGAATCTTCATTGTTTGGAGGGTTTTTTAAATGATCTCCGTACATAACTGACATAATTAATTGTGTGTTTAATTTATTTACTTATTACATAATGCATGCAAAAAGAAAGAAAACACTGGTCATATATGAATTAGAAATTCCAACCACAAGTCGACTCAAATCTTGCAAACGGTGCGAGATATTGAAAAAAATAGTCGAAAAAATTTTCCCTTTATGATACCGCTTGCCGATTTTTATGAAAGCGTTCTTCACTTGTATCTGTAAAGGGACATGTACAGATATGAGGAATGACAAGGAGATTCATGCTCATATGTGAATGATGCGCTGTGTAGATAGTGCAGGTTCAGCTAGTTGAAAATTAATAGTCTGCACTTATTTCTCTTATGTCGTTTATTCGTGGATGTGCATTAATTACAGAAGTTACACTTACGGTTACATACAGTTACATGTATTAATTACAGTTACATACAAGCCTGCCAACATGAAGTGTTCTGTTGCAACAAATAGGTCTCTTGAATAAAACTCTGGTGAAGTTTTGTTAATTTCAACCAAATTACTTCTTAAGAGAAAGAGCAATAGGCAAATTTCACTAATACTCATGCACTACAACATATAATTACTATTTTTTTTAATATTTTAATATAGACACTTATATAAACCTTATGTACAAAATCCTGAATGTAAACAAATACATGTTTTCTAGTGCGACGGATTATCTATTACAATCAAAATGAAAATGACTATCTTTCTAACTTAATAACTCTTGAATCATCAGAACGACCTCGATATAATTTTCAACATAGATGAGATCGATTTTTCTGTCGGTACGCAACGGTACGACATAGTGGCATCTTTTAATGGTACCGGAATATTTCATTTTCTGTCTTGAAAATGGGTTGACAAGAAACTTTAAAAAATACCAAATAGTAAAAGTATAGGTTTATTGAAAATCAGAGGTTTTTTGTTTGTTTGTTTTCGTTTTCCTTTTTTCTTTCAGGAGAAAGAACTGCGAATCTTTGTTCCTTCTTGAAGCCAGTTAATAATATTCAGAGATCTTTCCCTCACTGGTACGTCCTCTTGCTTCCCTTTGTTCATTCATTTTTCGCACAGTAAATATAAACCATAAAGGCTCTGAACCGACCAGTTTTTTTCTGAAAAGACTGATGTCTCCCAACAAATTTGTCTGTCGCTAATTCAATGGCCATTAGAGATGGAAAGTTGAGAGTTGAGTTCCTGAGATAAGTAAAGCAATAAGGCAAAAGTGGGCGGTGAGAAAAAGTCAGACTCTCTCTCTCTCTCTTTCACAAATGAGCATTCAGTAAATGGAAATGTGCATTCCAGATGCAGCATTCAATTATCTATACAAGCCGGCTACGAGTCTTTTGTTTTGGCCACGGGTGCATTCCAAACTACCCTTTCCTCCAACCAATTTTACAATTTAGGATTTAGCTTCTTACGGGATATGTAGCATACCAAACGACCACACAGATGTTATCGAAACTATTGATCTATTGTTTCTTTGTATGTTTTGGCAGAAACTTCTTTGGATATCGAAGCCCGCTCACTTTTGTTACTTGCGGACACCTTGAGAAAACCAATTTAGTAAACCAAGCTTTCTGTCTAAAATCTTAGTTTTATTTCGCATTGAGAAGCAACTTCAACTCGTCGCGCTCTCGAGTTTGTGCTAAATTACAGGTGGAAAAGATTGAAGTTCCGACTACAGCAGCTCAAGAGGTCCTGTGAGTCTGAACATTTTGCAAGCGGCTTCGGTTTCGGAGACACTAAAACGTCGTGGGATGAATTTTCAGCAATGAAGTATCTTTCATTTAGTTGGTCGTGTGATATGTTGCGTGGTATGGCAGACAAGAAAGCTGTAAATATTTTCGAATTATGAAAATTTTAATTGAATCTTAAACGTACGTATAAGTGTGTAGTGTGAAAAGGAACGTCGAGTAGTTATCTCCAGATATGACAAAAAAATATAGTCGCTTTTTTAAAATTGCAAAGGACCATGTAAGTGCATTTCTTATCCTATGAACCATGTTTTAAAATATTATGCTGTCTTTTCGTATTTACGTTGCTGTCTGGAATAGGCTATAAAACGTAGATATTTCAACAGGAACGGACGCACGGGGTGGAATTTGGGGGTCCGAACCCCCCGAAATCCTGAGTTTTGTGCAAATTTTGGTCTATTATAGGAGCAGGTTTACAAATTTTAATACAATTTATTCTCAAATTGAACTTGAACCTCCCCGAATACCTTTGACCCTTCCGAAATAAATAGGGGGCGCGGTGTCTCAGTGATAGAGTGTTTACCTCCGGTGCCTGGGGTCCCTGGTTCGATCCCGTTTCCTTGCACTTTCTTCATTCCACCATTTCATTAATTTCTCATTATCACCGTCTCCTTTAGCCTAACCAACATAAACGTGGTACGTAAATATTTCATTTCATTTTCCTTCCGAAAGAATTGCTGCGTACGTGCTTATATTTCAATTATCTTTTATGAAAATGCTGTTCTACTCAAAAGTGTAGGGTTTGAAGTCTGAACATTGGGAACTGATTGTGCTATATTATTATTATTATTAGTAGTAGTAGTAGTAGTAGTAGTAGTAGTACCCTGAAAGGTATGCAACCAATTTTCCAACTTTTAAACCATTCTGAACGTGAGGTCCAGCGTACCGGCACCTTTATTATATATATATATATATATATATATATATATATATATAGAGAGAGAGAGAGAGAGAGAGAGAGAGAGAGAGAGAGAGTGAAAGATAGATATAGATATATACATGATCGAAAATGCAGTCGAATCCATGCTTTTTGGGGTCCCTGAGATGAACAGAAGACGCCGTTTAAACCCGCAAATTCAGTACCATTAGTACTCCTAAGAGGGGACGGGAACAGGTAAATGTAATTGAAAATTACCGACATTAGTGTCGAATTAATAGTTTTGGGGCTCGATAAGTTCATTGGTGACAGTTTTGGTGCCCTTTACGTCCAAAATGAAACGTATTCTCCCCGAGCAAGGTATTTGGCTAGTCTGTAATAATAATGAACGGAAGTTTCACATATTCAACCTTTTAATATATTTCTCGCTGCTCAAATTTACTCCTTGCAGTATATGTGTGTATGTGTAAATAAGACCATATCTCTTTTTGAGTTATTCGAAAACCATACAAATAATAAAGAGGGAGGATTTTACCAGAAATCCGAAAACTAAAAAAGTAAAATTAAAACCTGTTGCTTTAAGTATTTTTCCTGTTAGCAAAATACATTGTATAATGCTGCAAACATGTTACAGCAAGTAAGATTACTAGCATTAGACGAAGAAATAGTTTTTAAATTATATTTTCCGGTTTCTGTTAATATTTCCGGACAAATCATTTTTTATTAATGGCTTCAACATTTTTGGAAATTTTACCGACCTCGATAAAATTTTCAACGTAGATGAGGTACGGGATGTTTTTTTTATTTCACTTTGAAGGTGCAACTTGAGGGAAAGGGAGAGAGAAAAATGACAAATATTAGTGTCGAATCGATAGTTTTCGGGGTCGCTGAGATGAACAGTGACACTTCCGGCCGTTTAAATCCAAATTCAGTCCCATTTGTACTCTAAGGGGGAATGGTGACATGTAAAGATAATTGAAAATTACGGACAGTAATGTCGAAGTCATAGTTTTGGGGCTCCATAAGTTCATTGGTGACAGTTTTAGGTCCCTTTGTGTCCAAAATGAAACGTATTCTCCTCGTGCGGAAAACGGGTATTCTGCTAGTCTGTAATAATAACGAACGGAAGTTTCACATACTCAACCCTTTAATATATTTCTCGCTGCTCAAATATAGTACTTGTGCGGTATTTGTGTGTATATGTAAATAAGATCATCTCTCTTTTTGAGTTATTCGAAAAATATACAAAGCATAAAGAGGGGTTTTACCAGAAATCAGAAAACTAAAATGTAGAATTAAATCTTGTTGCTTTAAGTATTTTTTCGTTAGCGAAATACATTGTTTATACAGCAGGACGTCGATAATCCGAACGTCAAAAATCCGAACTCGGTCCCTAGAAACTTTTTACATTCTGCCTTAATATAATGCTAGCGATAAACAAACAATAGTGTGTCCGTCGACGTTGTGTGAAGTCAGTGCTTTTACAAAAGTTCATTCATACGTAATTGTTTGTCATACATATTTTTACTTTTTTTATTTTCTCTTAGGCCTATAACTTTTAAGTGTGACTTACAAGAACAGTGTTATTTAGAGTACAAGCAGGTTCTTCAGAAACATTAAATGTAAGTAGCCTTACGTACGGTATTGTAATTATTGTATGTACTGAATAACCACTGTATCGATAGAAGAACATACCGTACAGTATATGTAAGCCTAAATGGCATTTCCTTGATCATTTTCGAAAATCCGAACTACCTGTGGTCCCAATTAGTTCGGATTTTCGACTTCCTACTGCATATGCTACAGACATATTACACAGCAAGTAAGATGACTAGCATTAGGCCAAGAAATAGTTTTTAAATTATATTTTCCTGTTTTTGACAATATTCCCGGACAAATGATTTTTTTCTAATGGATTCAAAATTTCCGGAAATTTTACATAGAACAAGGAAGACATCTCTATAAAATACATGTTTGATATAACATATTAACTAAAATTATTCTGGCCCTATTATTTTAATACTTCCCTGCCATCAAGGGGGAACTTCATAAAATTGCTCAGAATAATTTTAATTCGTATATACTAAATAAGCTAACTAGGATTATATTTTAGTTTCTTTTGTAGCCGTAACTCTGTTCTATCACGCTGCTAACTTTGAAGTGTTTGGATGAGTTGTGCACAAAATTTCCCTATTCTAATTCAAGAAACATAAGTACTCAATTATCTTAACTCTAAACTAGTAAATACAAAATAGATTTAATTTTGAAAGCATAATATAATAAATATTCGAAAATTTCAATTTTACCTAAATTTTCCGTTTTGGGGAAAACGTAAAAAACTTTTGTAACCCAAAATTCCCGTTTTTTTCCTAGGCCTTCACAACACTAGTCTGAACACACAGTACACCGAACACTCCTAACAATGAGCCTCCGCAGCAGACGACCCATTCATGTGCGAATGTTAACACCACGATATCGGCACCTACGACTGAAATGAATACGTGACCATCGCCACTGGATCTTGGTATAGTGGCAGAGCGTTGTATTGTCTGATAAATCCCGATACCGTCTTCATCATGACGATGGGAAGGTGCAAAACCGTCGTATTCCAAGGGAACAGCTCCTTAACACCTGTACTGCGGAACGGAGATAAGCTGGCTGCGACTTAATTATTATCTGGGGAACATTCACGTGAGCATCCATGTGTCTAGTGGACCTCGAGCAAGGCACCATGACGGCCGAAGCGTATCGCACACTGCTTGCAGACTACGCACACCCCTTCATGACGACCATGTTTCCCAACGGTAATAGCATTTTTCGACAAGATAATGCACCATGTCACAAGGCCAGGGATGTGATGGAGTGGTTCGAGGAGCGCAGAAGCGAGTTCCAAGTGATGTTCTGGTCATCAACTCGCTGGATCTGAACCCAATCGAACACATCTGGGATGTGATTGAACGTGACGTCAGGGTGCATCGCCCCCCACCCCAGAATTTACGGGAATTAGGTGACCTATGTGTGCATGTGTGGCGTCAACTTTCTCCAGCGACCTACCAAGGATCATTGCGTGCATGCCAAGACGTGTCACCGTTGTTATCCGTGCCAAAGGTCGACATACTTACAATTAAGTAGGTAGTCATAATGGTCTGGATGATGTGTGCGTATATTTTAACTCGTATATTTTGTCTCGACTCGAATTTCGAGACGTCTCGACTCGTTTTCGAGTCGAGTCGAGACAACATTTTCTCGAGACGAGTCGAGACAGGCTTAAATTTCGACTCGACTCGATTCGTGCGCATCCCTACTTTCCACGAAGGGTGGTTGCTAAAACCGTTCTCTTCTCTCCTATCCGTTTGTTACTTTCTGTGTATTTTATCTTCTTCATCTTCCTCTAGCACCACATTTCGAAGCTCTCTACATATTTCTTCTATAACTTCCGTAAAGTCCAAGTTTCCGAAACAAAGTCCAATGTTCCATATATATATAGGAGGAGAACAACTATAATGATGGTTCTTCCTGAGGCAAAACATTCAGGACGTTATGTGAGAAATGGAACGAGACTCCGTCCTGTTGCAACTAAACCAGCTGACAAAGTTACCGGTATAGCGAAATTTCTTTAAATAGTACTGGTAAAACGTTTGCCATAAAATAACAATAAAATTGTCTATTTAATCGAGCTGGTGAAAGACATGGACAAATGAAGTAATCTGTCAAAATACTATGGTTACAAATGTTACAGGTAATTACAATCTTTGAAGATGAATGTGATGTCTGCATTCGAAACGTCGGATGTCAATACCTTCGTCTGGCTGATAGCCCAAGAACTTATTTTTTTAAAAACGAGTTTTCAATTCACCTGCAATTTGTTTTCGCTGTCCCTATGATAATTTAGTATCAAAGAAGGAAGGTAGAGGTAAAGGGAGGTGGATTACTTTCAGTATACATTCTGCTGTTATTCCCAGTCATGTCTGTGTGCTCCAAATGCTACAAATGACATTCTCACAATTGTTACTGCCTCGCAATACCATGTGTCATACTTCCTATTACTAACTACAACGTGACACACACACATGGCCAAAAAACTTTCCATGTTTCTCATCACAACGAGCAGGCGTCTTTTCAGATGTGTCTATGGTTTCCTCGCAGTTTCCCATTGTATAGTACATTTTCATTCCCCCCAACTCAACATATTTCTTTAATTATCCGCCTCCTTTAGCCTAAGAGGCAACACTGTGGAATGTTAGTTTGTTTCAATCAAATATGAAATAAGTTACTAACTCTTCTCGAGATATCTACCTTCTTAACACTACTTTTCCCCTTTTTGCTACATAACTAGTATTATAGCTTTTGTGTGTCATCAGCTCCCATAAGTTGTAAACAATCTGTTGCTACGTGGGAGAGGGAAAGGGTAACTCAGTGTTAGAGTACGTTTGTTTTATCTTAGCACGCTTCCCGCCTAAAGGATGGATCTGTCTGCAACGCGTTCTTGCCACGCTGCAGTTAAGTTGCGAGTTCAATACGCTAGAAAACAAAGCAAACCTCACACCACTCTCAAGTCACTGTAACACACTTGTTCGCGTGTGGCAACTAAGCACTTCAAATACCTGCCAAACAGTAATTACCTCAATTTAATGGGCTGGCTGACGACTATCGTCACCTACACGACAAAACCAATAAGACATCTATTGGACTAAACCGTTCACGTGAGTGTTAGCAGATAGTACTTTAAAAAGCGAACCAAGATAAAACAAATGTACTCTAGTGCACCTATATGGCAAGGGGTTCTACTTTAGATCTACGACCAAGTGAGTTCGTGATGAACATTGTATATATTGTTCTTATTTTCGTTTTTTTTTTTTTTCCCGGGAGATACTCACATTTCCTCGCAAATCCTCATTCGATCAATTCTTCCAAAATTATTACGTATTATTGTCTCTCTCCTTTAGCACACAGATCATGACTGTGGGTCATAAACCTGCAAATGTAATGATTTTATTTAATTTTCTGTTATCCACTACATTCAACTCCAATGGTAGTTATGCAACCAGGCACAACACACCAAAAATCCTTCGCCATCTTGACGTTGTTCAAAATATTGATGACCTCTCAACGACTTTTTGTTATTTGGTAGCACGTTGTTCTGTCATGAATCGGAACCATGTGTCCTAACGGATTATCCAGGATACCCCATTTCCTTTGGGGGACTCCATTGCACCGCCACAGAAGCATTCAGAATCATGCATTTCTGGATAGAGCAGATTACAAGTCTAAGACAAGAACATACAACCTCAGCTCAATAGCTAATAGTTTTGGAGATATTCGCGCCCAAAGTTCATTTTCCCACGGTTTTGGACAGTCCTAGCTCTGAAATTATGAACTTTTGATCCTTATTTTGATGTGAGGAATCACCTGTTTCAGTTTGTCAGTTAGTTCATTAACTCCATGTATATAAAGGTACAAGGGTAAATGATAATTTGTAGGTAGAAAGTATTTTATGATGTACTATTTTTGCTTAAAGAAACAAAAATCCCTCGATGGTAATGTTTTTTCTTGCACTCTGTAAGTGACAGAAATCATATCATACGTTTTACAGTTTTCGAAGTTATGTGAAATACTTGTTTTTCATAGCGACATACTTCTTTTTCGTAAATTTTGCAATCTTGGTTCCTATATTGTCAACTGATTCTTCTTTTTCTACTACTTTTTTTTGTATGTGTGTGTGTATTTACGGATATGGGGACACAATTTCGAAAATATTGATAAAGTATATTGATTTACAAAGAAAACTAACATCTAAAGCACTTTTTAACACGCATAGCGCCATACCACTAATTAAAGTAATACGGCAAATATAACCTAAGTAATAGAAGCGTCATTAGTATGTAATCTATCGTATAGGGTGCATTTACACACAGTATAAACTATTTAACTACTTGAACGGTTTGCACTCCGCTTTGAAAGCCACATTCGCTATAAATAAAGAGGGTGATTCATTTATATTGAGCCAAAGTCAATGTGCAACTGTACTGCGTATGCTCAATCCATCGCCGTGAGATTGCCACGAGGCAATTGACAGTATCTCGTTATCTACTGAGTAGAAAAATGTGGTCGAGGGTAGTCTTACGCCGCCGAAACTCAATAGATTCTGGAATGGGTTCATCGTGGACCTTTCCGACGCATCGTACAAATGTCAAGTGCGTAATTTTCGTGTAGTTCGTGCAACTGTGAAACGCATTATACAGAAATATGCAGCACAGAATCTTGCGCTAATCACACCGATGCAAGCAACTAGAACCGTTTCCCAGAACAGTTTATTTGTTTAACGCGTAGTGTTGAGTGACGAGGCAACATGCCATTTGAATGGAAATGTGAACCGCCATAATGTGCGGGGGATTTTTAAATCGAACGATTCCACAACGATGGATCGGTCGCACTGGACCAAATGATACAGCGTTACATTACTGGCCTCCAAGGTCACCTGACCTTATGGAATGCGATTATTTCTTGTGGGGGTTTATAAAAGACTCCGTTTATGTGCCTCCGTTACCAAGCACATTGAATGAACTGCGACATCGCATAACGGCAGCTGTGGAAGCTGTAACTGAAGACATGCTAGCTGCAGTTTCGGACGAATTTGAATGCCGCATGGACATATGCCGTGCATCTCACGGGGGGCACATTGAACACCTATGAACAGGTGCAATAAAAACTTTGTGAGTTTCACTGTCATGCAAAACAAAAACTATTTGCATATGTTTATTAGTTTCAGAAATACAGACTTGCCAAAGTGGATGAATCTTTTTGATACACCCTGTACAACTGCACAACAAACATGACTGAGTGGTTAGCTTTTGCGCTTCTATCGGGAAGTCCGAGATTCAACCCAGCATTTGACCATTCTGACAAAGCTTTTCTTCATTCCACCTGTGAATATAGAAATAGTGCGTGTACTGTGAGTTGGCCAACTTCCTTTCCTATTGTTTTTAAATCGTTATTATTACTAATTACCAGCAGTGACGGTTTTGCGAAGGTTAGGGGGGCGGTCTTTTGGACTGAAGCCTGTTCTCCAAAATTACGGAATGTCTGCAACAAACCAAATATCCATTATTATGCCTTTACTCATAAACTTTAAGCTCCCGTCAAATAAAAATTACGAATGTTTAGAAAAACTAAATATTAGTAAGAAAAACCCTTCCCAAAATACTTTTCTAAATCCGCCACTGATTCTCAGTATAAAATGATCCGGAAGATTATTGCTAAACATATAAATGAAACGAAATATTAGTTATGCCTGTATTCATAAACTTCAAACACCTCCCAAATAAAATTAGGACTTTTTAGAAAACGAAACAATCAGAGAAACCCCTCCTAAAGTACTTTTCTAAATCCGCTACTGATTATTTGTATAAATTGGTATTCAAGGTTGTGTCTGGAAAATTATTGTTAAATCACTGCACAGCTACAGCATAACAGAAATGTGGAAATACGGTTTGACGGATATATTGAAAACGTACGTTTTGACGAATATATAGGAAAACGTAAGTTTAACTTCTGCGCTAGAAGCTAGAGTACTAAGCTCTTAGAAATGAAACACGGATGACAAATTGAAATGATCTAGAAAAGAAAAAAAAATGTCGATAACTCAAAAGTTAAAATAAAGTTAAATAGCCTCTAAAATTGCCCTCAAATACTACATTCTTCATGTTAGCTTTAATCCGTAAAACATGTTCTCCATCCATCTTGATGGTGAATTTCAGAGCGAAATATCGCATTTAGGTCATGGAATTCTTATCTAACTATAGAATATACTATAAGAAAGCTATTTGGATAGAAAAATCATGAAAATGAAAAAAGCCAAAATTTCCAAATTCTCGTTTTTTCCCCAAAAAAGCAGGCTTTTTATGTGAAAAAACCATCGATTCAAAAAAGCCGGCTTTTCTGCATCTCTACTATGTAGTATAAAATCCAATTGTATACTTTGAGCTTGCGTACTCGAAGTGAATACTTCGTACTTTCGGATAGTCTGTTTCCATTATCGACTATTAAACAATATCAATTTTGTTTCGTAAGTAACACTATATTTTGTTATCTACGAGAACTTATGTAGAATAATAGCTGTCAAAATGGCCTAATTTGCCACTGATAAAATAATGAACAGTGCTTTATGGAGTCTTTAAAAGCTTTACTTTCACTATATCATCTTCATAATTTTATTTCTTAAATATATTTTTACAATGCATGATAATTTATCAAATATTCAAGCAAGAAAAACTTAATAACTCATAATTTCAAACAATACTTTATTAATATCATTACTTCGTTTAATATCTTACAAAAATGGAATTTAAAATGAGAAAATTATCTTATTTGCTCTCCGTACATGATAGAAATATCTTCAATGTATGTCTGGAAATCATATGCAATGGTTACGGAGAAAGAAAGTGGTATATACGAGCTCTAGAGAGAGAGAGATGAAGCTGAAGGTTTTAAAAAATATAATTATAATGAAATGATAAAATCCAAAAAGGCAATGAAGTCACAGAGATTTATATTATTCTTTATAATATCTACACGAGGGAATGCTAATAATTCTTTAGCCCATCTACTCTCACTTCCCGAACAGCACGGTTAATTTTGATGACAGAATCTTGAAGAGCACTTTTTTTTAGGTACTCTATAATTTTTTTTATGGAGATCTAGAAATTCTGTGCCCCTCCCTCTTTCCTTTCAGGTCTAAGAAAAAGTCGTCACTGACTGATGCAGCATTTTCCAATGCTGAATTGAGAGAACTCATCAAGTATCACTTCATCCAAAAGAAATTCATGGGACTATGATGCAAACATTAAGGGACAATACCCCTTCCTACCTGACTATAAAGAATTGGAGCTTAAATTTCAGATGTGGAGATTTTGGTGCCGATGATGCGACCAGGAGTGGAAGCCCGTGTAAAGTGATAACGTCAGACAAAATCGAACTGGTTTACGACCAATTCTAGCCGATTGGTGTATTTCAGCTAAAAAGATTGCTGAGGCAATATGAATATAGGGAGTCACGATATTTTGCCATGCATATGCTTTCAGTCAAATGGGTGCCCAAGTATTTGATTGCAGATCGGAAAGGGCATCATGTAGAGAGTTCAACTATAGTTTCAGTGTGCATTGACTATGCACCCTATTCATCAAATTAAGCCCCAGTGTCCATGGACTATTCCAAATGCTTTAAAAAATTCGAAAGAAGAGTTCTTTTCAGGTTACGAAGGGGTTATAATGGCCTCAGGACAGTTTATTTTTCAGACCAATGTTCAGTTTTATTTGCAACCGGTTCTGAATGAAATTACAGAAATGTCAGAAACGTATTGTCCTTCGTGGAAAATATGTGGAACAACCTATAAATTTAATTGCTGTTTACCATTACCTTCCTGGTCGCGCTAACATTTATCAGCACTCCCTCGTATAGTCCTCTCTCTCCACGATTTGTATATAACTCTGGTCAACATTGAAGATATTTAACTGAAATATTGAATCGTACATACAGAAATTATATGATTACCTCGAACATTTCACCGAAAAAATTTCTTACGATAATTAAAATAATATTATTAATGTAAAGAAATTATAAACATAACCAAGAAGATAATAATGATAACAAGCAAGGCAACTTACACAACGTACATTTAGAACGATGTTAAATTCAAACAGGTAACATGAGACTTCAGAAGCCTGTTACTGCATCTTACCAAAGTAGTTTAAAAATAGGTTGTTTATTTTTTTTAAATCTAATTTTAAGAATGACAAGTACTTTTCTTCCTTCAAATTCCAGAGTAAACTGGAATGCTGTAAAATGGTATATTAATCGTTAAAAGAATATAAAAATAATTCTTCATTATGCTATCAACTAATTATAATATCTACATGAAATAAAAACAAAATTTCTATATAAAGCAATAATGATTTCAAAAATATTACAAAAAAAAATATTCAAATGTTTTCATTGTGATTTTGTTCAACATTACCCTAATTTATTTACCTAAAAGAAAAAACTTTTACTTACAAATAATTAAGCAGACAAACGCAAAGCTAAGAGTGACACAGAGTCCAAGAATTCCTACAGCAAATTCTAGCACTGAGTATGGAAACAATAAATGATGATAATTTTAAAAGTTTTCACTTGTACCATTTTCTTTGACGAGCCGAATTCAAGAGAATTTGAAAAAAGTGGTATTAATAAGTAAAACGGCAGCCAAACCAACCTAGAGTTCACAAAATGAGACTTTTTTTTTTAGAGGAATGTTGCTGCTTCTTAATGCTGAAGAACATATTAATTATAAAACATAACTAAATATAATTATTTATAGTTCTAAAAGTTCCTAATTTCCCCACTCAATTCTTCACACACTATTTTCCATGTAAATATAACATTTCACCTTTACTATTATCATTATTATATATACAAATCACTATGCATATACAGTATATCCCCCAACAAATGCACAAAGTGATGAACAAAAGACATCAATTTAACTACCCCATTATGTCCGTAGCATTTAATATAAATCCTCGAATCTGAGATAAATTTTGAGGTTTCTTGAAAATACGATATATGGCATCACAGCTGGAATTTACCGTAACTGTAAGAACACTGATTTGAAGGCAGTTAAAAACAATGGAATTAGGTTTCTGCTAAGTTGAGAATCCCGCTAAATTCTCTGTTGCAGTCAAATATTCATCGTTTTCGATACAAAATTATCCGCTTCCAGATTAAATACTTCACTTAAATATTGATGACCGACATACTGGTTAGTTTGCAGGTAGCTGTACGGCAAAACGATGGTTACATTGAAGACATATGCAATTAATGATAATTTGTCAACCTACATTAACTGTGTACCATTAGACATTCTCGCCAATTTATACATATAAAAAGTTGCATGTATATAAATTAAATAGTATGATCGTTTGTACATCACTTTATATACATGAAGCTTTCACGACAATAGTGAAATTTGACCAGTAAACGTTAGACCCCCATCCTCATCTTCTCTGCCCACAAAACATAAACATTCATTACGCATGGCTAACTCGTCTAGTTCTCTAGGTTTGAATGTTACAAATCCTTGGAAGTTTATATCAGCTTGGTCATCAATACTAATAAAATACCCGTACTGATTTTTTCGGTTTGCACCACCTAACTTCTCCACATGTGCATAAAAAGTACTCAATATTTCATTATCTATAACCACTGATTGGTCCAATATTGATCTTTCAAGAACAACACGAAACAAGGTAGAATCGAAGTTGATCCACATCACTGTTACCACGTTTATGTTCTCAGAGCAATCCATCCTGACATTAAATTTCCCATCTTCAGAAGTATTTATTACCTGATCGTGTAACTCATGAAGATGTACCGCTGCATCTGTTATTGAACCAGTCCACTGACAATCATCCAAGGGACAAATGAAGTTTTCATTAAAGAGACACCATTGTTCATGCTCACTTTTACTAGTTACGGTCAGTGTTTCTGTGCATCCACTGGTCTGAAACCTGCAAGGATATTTCACCAATTCTGCTACTTTCTCCATCAGTCTGTTCCTGTTGTTTTTCAATTTGCCCCGACAAGTTGGACATTTATTCAGAGCATTTGAGCAAACTTGACATACCAAATGACCATTATTACATTCACGTATAGGTGGAACCACATAATTAAAACAAACAGGGCATTCAAGCAAAGCTAATATACGCGCCTCAAGCGTATCATCTTCGTCCATTTTTATGTATCTGAAAGGATAAATAATTGAAAAACATTAAACATATATCACATATGCTTTCGGAAATTTAATTTTTCAATAACTCTTCCATCCCTAAGTCTACATTGCAAATTTTGGGTTAAATATAAACAACTACATACATAGACTGGTATAAAAATAATATGTTTACAACAATCCCTTCCATACTACTAATGTTTCTGCAGTACAGGGAAATTTATCTGGTAGCTACATAAATGAGAAGGTGTGTTTGACTATTCACTGGGTTTTACATATGTTGGTGTGTTGTCACTTCAGTAAGTACGCGTAAAATGTACATTATGAGTGTACGGAACATTGTAATGCGACATTTTTGAGTCAGTAAACTAAACGTAAGTTAAATCAGAAATATTACAGAATTACATGTATAAGGCCAGCAGCGGTCAGTGGGAGTTCTAGACAACATAAAATATTCTTTCATATGTAATGTTGATAATTTATTACGATCATATAGCTTATTTCGCCTAAAACTACTTACTTTAAGATTTTATACTTTTTTCAAGTTCCAATTTTGAAAATCGAAAGAAAGAAGTACATATAGTATAATCCACGAACAACAATATCCTATATCCTGTGTAATAAGCTCTCATAACTAATATACGTATGTACAAAGTTGTGTGTGTGTGTGTTCATATATGCTGTTATATGTCTAAATTGTATGTTTTTTTTTTTCTTTTATTAATAGAAGCTAGTCTTTTTGAATAAGTAGGAGGCCATGTTGATGTAAAATATTTGATTAAGTACCATTGCACTGTATTAACGACACTTATTTTTTATATATTGCAGGTTTCAAACTGGTTACCACTAGGTGCAAGAGCTATTACAAGAAAGAAAATAGCATGTAAGGGGTTGTCCACATATTACATAACGCGGCAAAGGGGGGAGGGAGTTAGGCCTTGCGTTACGTGTGACAAGAGGGAGGAGGGAGTTTACGCCTTCGTTACGTAACAACACATTTTTTTGCTGTAATTTTTATTTTTATTCTCAGGTTTATATGCAGTCTTTTAAACAAATTTTATTCAGTTTTTTTATATATACAAATAAATAAATATTTCTATTGTTTTGGGAAATTGCAAACTTATAGCTTATATAAATTGAATCATGTAGAAGAGATTCAAAGATGCTTCGCGACACCAGTATGACTGATGACGAATCCTCTATGCATTATAGTATAATAAGACTCCGTTTTTGGCAAGCGTAGGATTGCATTTACCGCACATGTTTTTCTAGAGTTAGTTGTTAGTGACCGTAACCACCGCTTGAAAATGTCCTCGCGTTCCCACTCGTATCGCTATTTCTGAGAATATTATTTAAAACTTTTGATCTGAATCATTACCCAACCTATTCTTCTACGGGGTTTCGTATGTGAAGCAGAAGAAGCTTTTTCATAAAATAACACTTTCCGCTACGGTACGATCCACAATTTGCAGAGCAAAATAAGATATTTAAAACCTAATTCGTCGGATATTCATCTCATACTGATTTTTATGATTTGAATATTTCTGGAGAAATCGAGTTTATTCGCATTCTGGCGCGGATTTAGTACAAGAATAATTGAAAAGGGGTAAACTGAAGTCCAAAGAAGATACTCAAAAGCTTGTTCACAAACGAGACGTCTCTGCTCCTTTACGTGTGTGCAGTTACTTCGAATCTGCTGTCAATGAGAAAGAGAACTTTGCATCGTCGACACTGGCGAACTTCAAATACATGAAGCGCCCTGGATCCCGGAAAAAGAGATCGATGTCAGTTTTTAGATGCTGTTTCGTCTGCATCTTCCGGCAGCATTCCCTTCTTGTCAATCATTGGTGACTTAAAAGGATGGAATTCAATAATTAACTGGTTCATATTAGCTTTGTTATCTTCAATAACTAGAAATACAAATCACTGAACAAAGCAACGTTTATTTTAAAATAATAAATGTGTAAGTTTCGCCAACTAACTGAACATATTGACTTTATCAGACAGTATGAAGCCAAAGTGTTCAGTTAGTTGGCGAAACTGTTACACATTTATTATTTTAAAATAAACGTTGCTTTGTTCAGTGATTTGTATTTCTAGTTTAAGTTAAATGATGGGTCGATCTCCTCAGGAAAACGACAGTATGCAATTTCGAAGAATAAAGACTGGTTAATTAAACAACCTTGTGGGATTAAAATAATATTATGGTACTACCATTTTTTAATACTTTGATTTATTGGCGAAAAACACTAGAAATGTATTCAGAATACACACATTTTCTATTAAAAAATTCTACCATTAAAAATAGATTTTTTTATTGTAATAACCCCAAAATAAGCAAAATTGGTAAAAAAAATTTACGTAACAAAGGGGGGAGAGGTTGGACCTTGAGTTACGAAGCGTGACAAGGGGGAGGGAGGGGGTAAAAATTGGTCAAAAATAGCGTTAGGTAATATGAGGACAGCCCCTAATAACACTATGGCCGTAGCGGTGATCGAATTTCTCGGGGCCGCGGTGGCTCAGTGGTAGAGCGTTCACCTCTGATGCGTGGGGTCGTTGGTTCGATCCCAGCTCACGCCAGGTGAGCTTTCTGGTGGACAAACTTTGTGTGCGTGGGTTTTCTCGAGGTTCTCCCGTTTCCTCCCGCTTTTCTAATTCCACCATTTCCTTCATTTTCTCATCACCGTCTCCTTTAGCCTAGCCGGCGTAACCATCGGACGTAAAACTTAGATATCGAATTTCTTACAGCAAAAGGTCACCTTTATTGAAATAGTTTAGAGAATGATGACATCTGAGATTTGGGTTTACAGGGAGAACTATGTAGATAGCAGTACAGTAAGGCATTGAGTTGCTCGTACTTGTACAGAAAGACCACGGGAGTGTGGCTTACCTTAGCTGACAAACAATGAAATGGAAGGCCACACACACTGCAATGGATGAATTACAGCGTAATCGTGCAAATGAACTAATTCGAGAGAATCGGCATTACGCAGACAGAGCCTACTATTATGTGTGGTATATAACGGAACGAGTGCATGGGATACTAGAAAGTTCGTGTACAGTAGGTGCCACAAAAGCTGACTTCTGATATGAAACAGAATAGACATTTGCAAACAGATGCTTCAGCGCCATGAACGTGAAGGCGATGAGTTCTTGAATACCACGACCATGAAAACATGACATTTTGACCACGAAAACAAGAGCACCTCTGTGGAGTATCACTACAAAACATCACCTGAGCCAAAAAAGTTTAAGCCTGTGGCATCGTCAGGCAAAATTGTGTTGACAGGGTTCTCACTCAAACAAAATAATCGAATTCATGACTTTTACGTCCAACATTTTTCACGGTCATAAATTTGTAAAAATAATCTTTACTGACTGCACACCGACAATACAAACTGCCCGACTGTGCGAGACCTAAGGTGCAGCGTGACAGTCGGTATGTTACAGTGGAATAATTAAAATTGCCCTCTTCAACTTCATGATGTCAACTGTACATACAAGAAATGGAAAAACACTAAAAATTACAATTCCTTTCGACTTTTATTTCTTCTATTAATTTGAAAATGTTCTATATTAGTGAACAATTGTCTGGAGTGAATTTTAGAAGGAATATGTAATTTTTAAAATATCAACTAAATCATTATCAATTTTAAAAGAATAACAGTAATATTTCTGTTGATACGTTCGCAGAAATTTCTTCCTTTAAAAAGCAAAAAGTGCAACCTAGCCGGAAAGAAAAGCAAAGATTTTTATGTTCACACAAACGTAAAATCAATATTCTACAAGAAAATATTTAATCGTGTGTGAATTAAGAAAATACTACGTGTGTATTATGTTTCTTTTTGTAACACTACGTAGAAGCTTTTGATGCGAGTGTAAAAACTCGTGTCTTTGTGTACATGAGTGTATGAAAGCACATATTTGTGTACATACAGAAAAACGTAATTCTTGAAAGAAAGAAAAAAAAAAGCAATAAGTAAGTGTTTACGGATCTTGATGTAGTGTACTGTTTTATGCAATAACCAATAGTGAATATTACCCATTTATACACTTAACACTTTTATTTCATCGGGTATCAGAAAGGGATAATTTTATGCAATTAACGGAGAGAAATATGAAACCATTAGATTAAGGTAATTTTAAGTTCTCCTGGGGAGGTTTCACTTTTTTTTTTTTTTTTTTTTTTTTTTTTTTTAATTAACTATATAGAACAGCAACCATGAATCGTGCGTTACAATGTAGAAGAAATTATTCGGGAATTCCTGTGCAGAAATGTTTGATATATAGTCAAACAAGAACAACATTAGTAAGTGATGCCGCGCTAAGACTCAGAAAAGAAGGAAGGAACACTACTAATGAAGAAAATGAAACAAACAAGAAAACAAATGGAGAGATATTAAAAACTTGCGAAAAGGCATTTATTGAAACAGCGGTTAGGAAAAATAAGGATAGCACCGCTATAGCCTAAAGTATAAACATCCACCTCACCTAACAGGATAGCTTATTAAATAGTCCAAAACACAGGGAATCAACTGGCATTTGATATTAGAAAATAGGAAACTAAAGACAGAAAATGACAGACTTAAACAAGAAATAGCTAAACTACAGCAACAAAATGGGCAAAAAAGTGGAAGAAAAACCACTGAATTCAGCAGTTGTTAAGTTTAATTCAAATGGAGCAATAAACGAACAAGAGGATCCAAAGTAAGATTAGGATACAAAATAGGATAAAGATACAATCAAGACAACTTCAGTTACAGAAATGAAGAATATTCTTACTGTCAAAACGGCAACAAATTAAGATACGGGTTACAAGTATCAAGACAGAACAACCAAAAAAAAACAAGAAACCTTTAATGATAATATACAATGTAAGGTCAAATTTTGAAGACGACGAAGTTGTAACGACTTTATGTGAGCAAACCTTCTTTGAACATGAAACAGGAAAGGCTACAAATGAAACTAAACCAAGATTCCGTACAGGCCCAAGAAACAGAATCAAGTGTCATCTGGTCATAGAAACTACTGTTAAAATACACCGTACAATGACGACTGACCAAAGAAGATAAAGTGTACCTACTGTATGGGATACACGGAATTAAGGATTTCATTACAGTCCCTAGATGCCTGACGTGTTTAGATTATGGTCACGTCAGCAAGTACTGTAAGAAAGAAGGAAATGTCTGTAGCCAGTGTGCCAATAAAGGACGTGGGAAAGTAAGTTGCAAAGATAAGGACAAGCAGAAGAAATACATTTCTTGCATAAGAAGGAAGAAACATTGAATGAAACATTGTTCTTTACAAACAGGAATCAAAATTTTAAACAAAGCGCAATTCGGTAATAAATGGAACGGCTGTGTTGAAATAAGAACTCAAATGGACAGTAGTAATAAGTTGCTACTGTCAGTATAGTATGGATATGGAGTCATTTCTAGAAATTGAAAACATATGTCAGGCATACAAAGACAATATAATTACCTACATAGACTCAAATGCAAAACCACGCTATGACATAGTACCATTAATGACACCAGAGAAGGAAAACGAGATTAACTAATAATTCATAACAATTTATTAACATTTAATGAAGAAGGAAATTCTCCAACTTTCAGAAAAAAAATCAAAGTGGTGAATCAAATATTGATCAAAGTCTAATAGCGAACAAAATGAGTAATATGATTAAACACTTCAAAATATCAGCGAACACAATGCAATAATTTTCGACATTATGACATTTAATAACAGAGAAAATGAAGAAAGTGAAAATGAACTTTTAATTTATAATCCAGTAAAAATAAATTGGGAAAAACTCTGGCAAGTAATCAAGCTTCCACACATTGAAGAAAACAACGACTTAAACGAATTAGCTAAGGACACACAAAAAGCAATACTAGGGACAATTGAAAAGTCAACAAGAACATAAAGTACGAGAGAACTGGGAATAAAAATAAATACCTTATGGGCTAGTAAACTTCAGGATCTTAAGCGGCGTATTAAAAAACAAAGAAAATAATACCATCATAAGCTGGAAGGATTTAAGACAAAGAAGACTGCATACAAAAATTTAAAACAAACTTACTAGAGGAAATTAAAAGAAACAAAAAGCAATATATCGAAAGCATACGTGAAAAACAACCTAAACTTCGATCCATGGGGAATCAGCCAGAAAATAAAATCACCAACTGCGTTAACAACACTAACGAAGCAAAATAGTGCATATACTAAAAGTTGGAAAATGAAATGATATTCTTCAGTTTAATGTTCCACTATTATGCCCTTTAGGTTAAGAGAGACGGATGATTACGGCAAGTGAATGCTGACCGAAGAATAGATGGAACGAGAATGTGAGAGGAAACGTGAGTACCGCGAGAAAACCCACGGACACAATGTTATCCACCACAAACTTACTTGCCAGGAAATCTACTAATTAATTACTTAATGGATACTTTACTAGGCAACAAAAATCAGATGATGACAATGAAATACAGGTGCAACTAAGAAGAAAGCTGAAAATAGTACGGGTCATTCCATGTTTAACGGTTGCGACATATTTTTCCGGTTTGGAAGAACACTAAAACAATCATATTTCTGTTCCTATTAATGCCAGAAACATGATTCTTTTTTTTATTCAGATTTTTCTTGAAGTTGTTTACCATTAAAAACATGAAAAATTTCCTTGGAGCTGATAGAAAATTTATCAAGGCATTTGAAATTTAACATTTTGAGATATATATATATATATATATATATATATATATATATAAACCTAGAACGCCATTTTGTAAACTTCAAACCTTAATTTCTCAAAATCCCCATCATGGATTTTAATGAGTTTGTTTTTGTTTGAAAGCTTATTACATCTAGTTTCACATATACAAAAATTGTGATGGGCCATTCAAGCACTGAGGAGATATCCCGTCAGTGTTGCCAACTGATTGTGAAATAAACATTTTTCAATTACTTCCATACGATTTAACATATAGACCCCAAAATTGGTATAAGTACTCTTCGGTATCCTAGAAACACATCTGTGAGCATTACCACTCCTCTCAAGCAATCCAGTTGTCAGGGTTGCCAACCAATTTCAGGCTTGCCTGTCACAGCGTTAGACGTATCTGTGCCCACACTTTGCACTACGTGCGACATTACAAATGTACGAAATCGTGTGGACCAAATACCCCTAATTACTGAACTACCAATTTCGTAAAAATTCAAATAATACAGAACACTGTGTTCGGCGTATTCACTCTACTCTCATTTCCAAACAATAGCGAAATTCGTCTTTTTCTTTCTTTCTTTGAAAATGTCCATGACACTAAAAAAGTACTACATAGTTCAACGCTCTAAATCTTTCCGAAAGTCAGAGTTAGTGAATGTATTTGAAGATCTTCCAAATATTGCTTACCACGCACAACGGAGGGCGTATCAGCTAGTATATCTATAACAAGTAAAATCTTATACTGCTGTTCTAATGTAGTATTGTTAGAATTAAGGGAACTATTTTTTCTCAATGTTTTTCCCCAACTAATTATGATTATTCAACACAAAGTTACTGCATTCTTTCAGATTATATGGAACATGACATACAAACAGTCTTTCGAACACAGAAACTGGTAATGTCGGGTTTAAAACAAAATTTTCCTCGCTTAAAAAAAGTGGAATATTTCACTGAGGGTGTGGAGCCCAACATAAAAATTGCAAAGCCTTCTTTCTTAAATCTTTACTTCCACGCAAGTGATTTCCATGGTATGGTGGAAAAATGGTCTTTTTTGCTACCAACCTTGGAAAGTGCCCATGCGATGAAATTGGTGGGGCTTTTAACCGGGTTGTGACAAAAGCAAGCCCTCAGAGACCATTGTCTGATCAAATAAATACATGTGCAGTTATGTTTCATTTCTGTGAAGAAAACATCATTAGCATTATGTTTTTCTTTGTGTACAAAGAAGAAATGGCTGTTGTTCGTGCCACACTTCAACAAAGATTTCTAAGAACAAAAACTATTCCGGGAACACGTGCAACGCATTGTTTTGAAAAAACTGGTCCATTAAGATTGGAGCGAAGCGTACAGGCCTGGATGAAGATTTTAGTTAGTAAATAGTGATGAAGATGATGCATCAGTAAATTTCCTACATCCCCAAGTTCCATCTCACTAATTTTATTGGGCTAAAAATGATTCCTGTTGTGCTCCGTTTACTCACATCTTATGTACAGTTGATATAACAACTGCTACTGGCAGAACATACCAGTTATCTCCAAAGTATCTGCAAGTAGTTACTTCAGTGTGGGAAACGTTTACAAAAAGTACTTGAAGTTAATATCTAATTACAGCAAAACCGAAGATTTATTTTATGTGCCATAACATGTAGGCCTACAATACTATCAAGCTTTATTACATTTACTTCTTTGGTAGTTATTCTGATTAACATTTAGAAATGCTAATGCCCATTTAATGTTTAGATTATTGTATTTTTTCCCTTACCTATAAATTTTCGAAATACTCCCTATTTCTCCTCCGTGCTTGGATGGCCCATTACAATTTTTGTATAGTGAATGGCAACCCTGACACCTGAATTGCTTGGGAGAAGTGGTAATTCTCACAGACGTGTTTCTAGGATACCACAGAGTACTTATACCAATGTTGGGGTCGATATGTTAAATCGTATGGAAATAATTGAAAAATGTTTATTTCGCAATCAGTTGGCAGCACTGACTGGGATATCTCCTCAGTACTTGGATGGCCCATCACAATTTTTGTATATGTGAAATTAGATGTAATAAGCTTTCAAACAAAAACAAATCCATTGAAATCCATGATGGGGGATTTTGAGAAATTAAGGTTTGAAGTTTACAAAATGACGTTCTAGTTCTTTTTTTTTTTTTTTTTTTTCTTTTTTTTCAAAATGTTAAATTTCAAATGACTTGATAAATTTTCTATCAGCTCCAAGGAAATTTTTCATGTTTTTAATGGTAAACAACTTCAAGAGAATCTGAATTAAAAAAAGAATCATGTTTCTGGTATTAATAGGAACCGAAATATGATTATTTTAGTGTTCTTCCAAACCAGGAAAATATGTCGCAACCGTTAAACATGGATTTTCTTCTCATTTTTAAAATGCAATAACTTCTAAACCGCTGATGCTATTTCAATAAAATTTACATACTTGCAATTAGCATATAAAGTTTTATAACACTACCAAATTTCATTCAAATCTGAGATAGTGGGTTAAATTTCCCCAAAATTTTGGTTGAATTGACGTGGAATGACCTGTACCAATAGAGGATAATAGAATAGAAAAACTAAATAATGAAGAAATAATTAGTTATATTACGCGGGCGGGGTGAAAAGTTCTCGGCCTGACCCAGAGATCGCACTCCAATCAGCAAAATTTTATTCCATGTCAACCGTTAAAAAGTGGACAGCTGAATTTAACGTGGTCGCATATCCCTCGAAGATGACCCACGTGAAGGAAGGCCGAAAACCCCAACCACACCGGAAACAATTGAAGAAGTGTATGATATCGTGTTGGACGACAGGCGAGTGAAGGTGAGATAGCTGAGAGTGTGGGGATATCGGAAGGACGAGTGCGAAACATCTTGCACAAAGAACTAGGGATGCGAAAGCTCTGCGCAAGATGAGTGGCGCATTTGCTGACTGCCGACCAAAAGCTAATGCGAAAACGATTTTTGCAGCAATCTTTGGGCCCATTCAAAAAACATCCGACCGATTTTGTGCGGCGATTTCTGAAAATGCATGAGACATGGGTTCACCACTACACGCCAAAAATGAAACAGCAATCCAAGCAGTGGGTAGAAGCCGGTGGTGCAGCGCCGAAGAAAGCGAAGACGATCGTATCTGCCGGAAAGGTTATGACCAGTGTTTTGGGATGCGAAAGGGATCCTGTTAATTGATTACTTTGCAAAAGAGAGGACAGCTACAGGCGAATATTACTCCAACCTTCTTGACCAGCTGCATGCCAAAATTCGCGAGAAAAGGCCTGGCTTGAAGAAGAAAATAATCTTTAACCAGGACGACGCACCTGTGCACAAGGGTGCGTTGGCGATGGGAAAACTGCAGGATTTGGGGTACGATTACTCGGTCATCCCCCACATTCTCCTGATTTTTCACCATCAGACTTCTATGTGCTTCTAAACTTGAAGAAATTTCTTTCTGGGAAGCGCTTCACATCGAATGAAGAAGTTGAGGGGGTCGTGGATGACTATTTTCACAACCTTCCAGATTTTCACTTCCGGGAAGGAATACTAATGTGGGAGAAACGCTGGGCCAAGTGTATTGAAGTTAAGAGAGATTATGTCGAAATATAAAATCATTTTTGAACTGAAATTCGCATTCTTCAGGCCGAGAACTTTTCACCCCGCCCTCGTAGCTACTAAAAAATAAAAAGGCAGGGGGAACGACGGGATCAAACATGAAATCTTAAAAAAAAAAAAGAAAGAAAGAAAAAAAACAGAAAAATGGGACACATCAGAAATTTATGTGTGTATTTTAAGAATCGACAAATTCCAAATAAATGGAAAAAATTAAAAAAAAAAAAAAAAAAGCAAACGAAAACAAAAAAGACGATCCAAAATCTTACCACTCAATATGTTTTCGTAATATAAGTGGAAAACTTTTCGAAACAGCAATAGTAAATAAAATAAATAAAAAAAATGGAAGAATGAAAGGAACTTCTAAATGACAACTTGCAATATGTTTTCCGAAACGGAAAGAGTACAGAAGTGGCTGTCAGAAGGCTACTAAATCTAACTGATCAAGGAAAACTGGAGAAGTATCAAGCACTTCTATACGTAAACGTAAGTGAAACATTCCATAATTTATGGCAACCCATTTTTTTTTTTTTCGGGCATTGAAAAAGTTGAAGATAAGTAGAACAATTTATAACACAATGTTGGAGTATTGTAATAGTAGAAAAACTTTTCAATCATGGGGAAGAAATATAGCAAAAGGAAGTACTAAGGGATGTCCACAGGACTCAAATTATGGACCCATGATGTGAGATATAACGATCCAACCATGTCAGAAGTAACTAAATAATTTGGAAGAAATAATAGGGATCGTAGGGCATGTAGATAACACCCATTGTAAATATCAGCCACATCCAGGAGAGAATTAGAACGAAAGAGTAATGCAGAGCTTCAGGGTTGGCTGGTTTAAACCAAGGTGGTTTAAACCAGCTGGTTTTTTCAAAAAAACCAACTGGTTTTAAACCAAAAAACAAAAAATGTTCGCAAAAGTGTAAGTGTTTGTAAAATCTTGATGAACACACATTTGTGGGTTATCACGTTTCACTCCCGTATATTATTCGTATTATATTCAGACCTAAATTCCCCATTCATAACTCAAAAAGATTATACTACAAAAGCAACTTTTTCTAAAAAAAAGTTTATAAATGTTTATTTTGTGATTTTTTGTAGTTGTTGTTATTGTTATGTAATTGCAATCGAAGAAAAATTCTAAATATTGTTTCGTTTCAATGTTTACTATTGATAAAATACATCGAAAATGCCGTACTTTGTGTGTGGGGGGGGGGGTCATACAGACCCCACGAGAGGCATTTAGTGAAATAAGTATCTTTGGTATCTATTTATGTGTAAATGAGTCTGAGCCAAAGTGGACTCAAATAATTCGTATCTTTATTCATTTTTCTTATTGATATGCAGATTAAGTCGTTGTATTTCTTTAATTTGGACCAATAAAAGTCGTTGTTAACTAACTTGAACTAAATTAGTTCTTCTGTACTCCGTAGTACTTTGAAATTGTTCATATGTAATTCTGTGTAATTGTTTCACTTGTGCAACTGTTTATCTTTTTGTCCTTCTGAAATGACTCTTGACAGTTATATTAAGAAGCATGTAAAGATCAGTACAACGTATTTTTATCAGGATTCCTTCGTGAGCAGGGTTGGCAAAAACCATGGTTTTTATTAAAAAAACCAAAAAAAACGGTTTTTTTGGTTTAAACCAGGTTTTTTTGGTTTAAACCAGGTTTTTTGGTTTAACCAGGTTTTTATGGTTTAAATAATTTCCTTTATATATTCATATTATATATGGACAGAAATAAGTTTGTTTCGCCTTGATGTTATTATGCAACAACCGGGTTATGCTGGAAGGGGTCACATAAGCTTAAAGCGGAATAAAACCGCTTCTCGAGTTACATCCGAGAGAAATTGTCCTCCATTTGAACTCGGAACCAGGACTAATTGGCCACAAATGCGATACGTCTGCCGACTCACTCATGAAGGAATCCTGATAAAAAAAAAAAAAAAATACGTTCTATTGATCTTTACATACTTCTTAATATAACTGTCAAGAGTCATTTCAGAAGGATAAAAAGATAAACAGTTGCACAAGTGAAACCATTACACAGAATTACATATGAATTTCAAAGTACTACGGAGTACAGAAGAACTAATTTAGTTCAAGTTAGTTAACAACGACTTTTATTGGTCCAAATTAAAGAAACACACCGACTTAATCTGCATATCAATAAGAAAAGTGAATAAAAATACGAATTATTTGAGTCCACTTTGACTCAGACTCATTTATACATAAATAGATACCAAAGATACTTATTTCACTAAATGCCTCTCGTAGGGTCTGTATGACTCCCCCCCTCCCACACACACACAAAAATACGGCATTTTCGATGTATTTTATCAATAGTAAACATTGAAACGAAACAATATTTAGAATTTTTCTTCGATTGCAATTACATAACAATAATGACAACTACAAAAAATCACAAAATAAACATTTATAAACTTATATAAAAAAAGTTGCTTTTGTAGTATAATCTTTTTGAGTAATGAATGGGGAATTTAGGTCTGAATATAATACGAATAATATACGGGAGTGAAACGTGATAACCCACAAATGTGTGTTCATCAAGATTTTACAAACACTTACCCTTTTACGAACATTTTTTTGTTTTTTGGTTTAAACCAGTTGGTTTTTTTAAAAAAACCAGCTGGTTTAAACCTTGGTTTAAACCAGCCAACCCTGTTCGTGAGTGAGTCGGCAGACGTATCGCATTTGTGGCCAATTAGTCCTGGTTCCGAGTTTAAATGGAGGACAATTTCTCTCGGATGTAACTCGAGAAGCGGTGTTTATTCCGCTTTAAGCTTATGTGACCCCTTCCAGCATAACCCGGTTGTTGCATAATAACATCAAGGCGAAACAAACTTACTTCTGTCCATATATGATATGAATATATAGAGCAAATTATTTAAACCATAAAAACCTGGTTTAAACAAAAAAAAAAAAAAAAAAAAAACTGTTTTTTTGGTTTTTTAAATAAAAATCATGGTTTTTGCCAACCCTGCAGAGCTTGAATCTCTAGAGAAGTAGTGCTTAAATAATAAACTAAATTTATCTTCTAACAAAATGAAAAAATGAAAAAAAAAAACTATCTTCAGACAAAATCTCTAAAGGGATCCCATAATAAGAATAAACACCAAAATTCAGGGCTCATAGAGGTCTGGTCTCTTGTAAATAGTTGAAAAGTGACCAAAAGCACACGAAAAAGTGACCAAACTCTCATCATGCCCCTTCTTTCCTTTGTCAATTTCTCCATCACCTCTGTTGTTTTGTTTCATCTTTTCTTCTTTACTTCTTCATTTTGAGCTTCCTCCTTTCTTAGGTTTTCTAAATATGCTTTGTAGTTACGGTAAGCAGACTTAGCAGATGTAAGAAGCTTCTGAGTAAGTGGAACCAGTTCTGGCCTATTTCCGAATTTCTTCATCCCAGACATTATATTTAACTTAGCATTGAGAGTTCTCAAAGCCATGAAATATTCAAAT
This sequence comes from Thermobia domestica, assembly GCF_964235325.1. Classification (NCBI taxonomy): domain Eukaryota; kingdom Metazoa; phylum Arthropoda; class Insecta; order Zygentoma; family Lepismatidae; genus Thermobia; species Thermobia domestica. The sequence continues at coordinate 146,442,234 of NC_137455.1, read as the reverse complement.
TCATCACCTACTCTTAAGAAGAACATACAAGAAGCATAACACAAGACGAACATGATGAACCACACAAACAAACTCATAGAACGTTGAGCGGAGGGTTAACTATTACGAGGGAAAACTAAAAGACTATTATGATAGAAGAAAGAATAGACACAGAAGGGATCTCAACCCCACCTTGAAAGCTTAAGCATCCACCAACCATCCACTGTGCTTTAGAAAGAATAAAAGCTGAAGTGAGAATAAAGCTGACTGTTTCACATGTGTACTGAAGCTTTCAGAAGAGTAATGAGTAACAAGTTTCTGCCTTTTTCCATTTATTTTTATATTTTTCTTAGAAAACTGCCAATGCAAAACACAAATCACACGAAAAAGTCACTTTACCTTTCAAAAAAGTAACTTTTAGTGACCAACCTGAAAACAAGTAACTTTTAGTTAAAAAAAAGTGATTCGCTATGAGCCCTGAAAATTGAAATTGTAGAACATAAATATTCGGGTGAATGGATAAATAAAAAGTTGAACTTTCCAAAGCACACAACAGAAGCAACAGAAAAGAACTTAAAAAAAAAAACTAGAACCTATAGGGTAGACAGGAAAGTTCTCAAATTCTATAATATAATGATATTAATAATCATGCTGCAATACTGTACAAGCATATAGGAACACAGACTCTTTGCAAATAAAAAATTACGTGAAAAAATAATGAGTTCAAAGACTTACCAACAAGAGCGCATAATTTAATAAAAAAAATATCAGCACAAACACTATGAATGTTCACTTATGAGGAACCACTACCCTTGTAGGTACTCAAACAGCGTATTAATATTTGGAAGAAAAATCGGAAGACAAAAATAGTAGACACAATAGGTGAGACTCGACATACTGATTCAGACACAAATGGAATAATTAAACAAAAATAGGAACAAAAAAGGGATAGGAACAACTAAAGGACAGAGAACACGACATATTATCCCCAATTCAACAATTAGAGAAAAAGAGGGGTAAATTAACAATGAAACAATAGAATACATCTCAGAACAAGACTCGTAAAAGAAAAAAAAAACACACACACAAAAAAAAAAAAACAACAACAACAAAAAAAAAACAACTCGCAAACCTTGACTATATTAAATGATAAGTCATTTTGAACAAAATTAGACTCCTGAATATGTATATTGGGAAAGTAATTATTAAATACCGTACGGACAGAAAAATAATAGAAATTAAAGATTAACTAAACTTTCCAGACCTAAATGTAATAATAAATGAAGATTCAAAACTTAAGAAACTTTCAGAGGTTAGCAAGACAAGTTTTACGATATGTATGAAAAAAGAGAAAAGAAGATAGGATAAAAATCAATAACATTAAAAAATAAAGGAAAGCTCTAATTAACATTCGAATTCTAAATAAACAATCAGTAAAATTCCTGACTTAGGACAATTCTTCACTTTAACTCAGGTTGTAGGTTTCTATATTTTATCTCATTAAACGTCTATTTTATTTCATTTTATTATATTCTTTATTAAATGCTTTATTATGTGACTTTGTATGTGTGCGTGTATTACGAGAAATTCTAAATTAAAACTATAATTAACAAAAGAAAAATAAGAAAACAAATAAGTTCTGATAAACATTCCAGAATTTAAACACAAAATAAAAGTAACGTAGTGCAGTTTTCAGTATTTTTAAACTGTCCTTATGCTTAAGGAAGCAGGTAAAATACAAGTAAAAACAATAGATATAATCAAATATAATTGTTACACAGGAGAAAAACTGACAAAACAACAACGAGCAAAAGTGTGAAATAAGATATATTATATCTGTAAATTCTAAATTACTAAATTAAAATTTAATTTCTCTCTTTTAGCTTCATTTGTTTTCAGTTTTCTTTTAGCCTAGTGCCAAGGTTCAAGGCTTTTGGAATTTTTCTATAATGTAAAATAAATAACTAAAGAAAAACAAAAGGTAAATAAGAAGAAACAAGAAAAATTGAACATGGTCTAAAATAAGGTATCACATGTCAAAAAGAAGTTCGCCTCGCCACAATCATCATTATCATAAGTGAATATGGGGGTTGAAAACTTTTGCTTTGTTGATGACTTACAATGCATAAATATGTTTTCTTATTACCCTATTAAAATGCATAAGTATTTCTTGGATATAAGAATGATGGAGATGACCCAGGTGAATGAAGAAAAGATATTTTTACTTCAAGTTCTTCATTTTTCTGTAAAACATGAAGCCCGAACCCCCAATTTCCTTCATAGACAGTGGTGACATAGCCTGATATTTATTCTAGTTGAAGTTTATTTGGATTTTGACCCTTCCTTTTCCCAACACTACAAACGATCTGAAAAGTGTTTCACCAATAATGTTGATGTAGTTTTCGGAATGAATCCATGATATTGTTGTGTTCCTTTGAAAGTCAATGCTTGATCGAAGAGACTTTCCAGGAACAGTATATTCCTCTTGGGTTGAGTAGGCAAAGTTTACCTTGGTAATGCTTTTTACTGTACACTCAAAAAGTTGTCTTGGGGTTTGAATTTGATTGTCATAGGGTCTTTGCAAACTAGTACAAGCTGCCAGTCTCTTTACTGAACCGCCTACTCCATCGCAAGGCCCTTTGTCGTATGCTATAGCCGAGAAGTACCACCCTCCTTTCACTTTAAAAGCTGTCTCATAAAAGAAGAGGTTCAAAAAGTTTTTCTTATTTTTGTATTGCGCGGTAGACCTGTCGAAAAATAAATAAAACTTGTTTGGAAGTTCTTGAAATCTGGATGTCAGAAATGATATGAGTCTTTTTCTGAAATGTGTAAACAGCAACTGTATTGTGCTCTAGGCAATCGGAAACAACTACATTTTTAACACGTTCAGCTTTGTTTTCCTGTTTGAAATATAAAACAAAAGGATGGATTGTGATCTGTTAGATTGTCCAGTGGTAGCTCTGTGCTTCAGCTTGTAGCGCTGTACTATAATTTTCAGAAAAATCACAGACAGCAAATTCTGATTCTTTGAGATATTCTTTTGTGTAGTAAAAGAACGCTCCCTGCTGCTTGCCAATGAACTTATGCCTACCCGCTAAAGCTGCTTGAATTCGTTTAGTTCGTTTAGGCTTAACGTCCTTATATACCAGCGAGGTTATGAAGGATTCGACATATAATACTTGAAGTGGCATCTGAACCATTACTCAGTTTCCATCTGAGAGAAATTTTGTGGGCTCATCGGGACCCCTTAATAACAAGGCGAAAATTAGATTCAATAACACAGATGATTCGACATATGTGTAAAAGTCACTATGAAATTCATGTGGCATTTGTGATTACGATTTGCGGCATTTTTGCATTCTTTTTTTATTAAAAAAAAAAAAAAAAGGTTTAAACCAGCCAACCTTGTTGTACCAGTGCTATCTGTATATTTTTTAGAAACCACGTTTATTTACAGTAAAATTTTTAATTGTAAAACTTGTACTAATATTATTTTAAAGTTCAAAAGTATCAGCACTTTAAATTGCTTTAAATTATTTTTTTAAAATTATGAGGAAATAAGTATAGCCAGCAGATTACATGTCGTTATGATATGTTTTAGAAACATTACTGTACTCTTCATGTTAGTGTTCATATTTATTCCCACAAGTTAAAAAAAATAAATAAACGCATTCGTGTATTTTCCTGCTAGGTACAGGGTATTAATGAAAACTATAGTGTTAGTTTTAAATTTTTAAACAATGAACCCATTACCATGACAAATTCATATTTTGCCAGCTGCTTTACAACAATACTATCTATTCATGGAATTAATTTCAAAATTTTAAAATATGTACTTTTTGAAAAATCTTTTGATTTTAAAAATAAAAAATTGCATTAACCTATATGCTGTTGTATACCACGGGAAAGGACACAAAAAATGCTGTAAAATGTCACCTCAACCAGCTCGCTAGCACAATTAGGAGATCTGCAATTCCAATTTCAAAATACATTGAACATGCTATTTTGGGCATTTTTTCCAAACTTTACATAGCCCTATCTCCAATACCGGTCGATATATAGTTGAAATTTGGTATTTTTCTTAGTTTATATGAATAGTACCAATGTACAAAATTTCACGACAATTTGAGATGGTAAGGTAAATTTTGTTCTTAAATTGTGTTGATTTGACCTGGAATGGTTCTATTAACAAGGGTTACGTATCGCAGGTGGCGGTCCCGAAATACAAAATTTACGGAGAAATGAACAGAATCAGACGAAATGTCAGCATTAAAATAACAAAAAAGCCACAAAGGTCAGCAATGTAAGGTGCTTAAATAAGGAGAAAATGGAAGTTGAATTCTGAGCAAATATGAGTTCGTATATTGATGCAATATTATGTGAACAGATAATAGAATATAATATGGCAGAATTTAAAACCCACTGCCTTACTAACTACCCCAGGACGTGTTTGCTACAGTAATGAAGGAAAATCAGAAATGTAGAGCAGAAACTAATTAAGAGGAGGGTTGTATCTGAACCAAATGTGGCAACATTTTGGGTGCTATCCCATTTTTTGCGGGCATAAATTTGTAAAATCCACGGAAGTAATATGTTATATGATTTCACAATAGGATTGTACAAATAATGAAAATATTAGCCGGGAACTTAGCTTTTACATGTATAATAAAACAAAAGTATGAGATGTAAAGTGTGTTTTTATGTCTCATAGTAGTCCGCAAAAAAAGACATGATGAACTGAAGTGCAATGTGAAAGCACTGTACAAAATGTTCGTAACGGTGTCGCAAAGTTGTGTCACACACAAGGGATGTGTTTTTATGCCATAGTGTTTTTCCACTAGTCTCGTTTACGTGTATACCCGCTGTCGCTGACCCCACCTCCCTGCTGCGCGACCCAGATAGCATTCGTGCTTTTTAGTGGCTACTTAGCACAAGTTGGTTTGTATTTTCTGGTTTGGTATGCACTCCAGTCTCTGTTATATGTACACACGTTGTAGTTGCAACTTCTCACTTAAGAAACACTTTATAAGGCAGTAAAGATTGCACTTCCTGCTAAGAAAAGTTCATATTTCATGAATATAAGCATCCTCTTGTGTGACAACTAGTACAGAAAAGAAGTACTTCAGTATGCGTTTAGTAATTTTTGATGCCCCATAGACATGTGTTTGATAGGGAGCTCTGCTCTAAATCCTCCTCTAAAAGTGTATTTACATAATACTTACATGATATTGTCTATAATATTGGTTACAAAAATCAGAAGGTAAGGATTCATTGTTTTCGTTATTTCTGAACAATGCGTAATATGCACACTTAACAGTTGAAAATACTAATTTTGCGAAGTAATATAATACATACGAATATACACCTAGTGAAGAGCAAACAAAGCATGAAAATAGGGACTGATACTTAGTTTTTTCCTGAATCTTGCACACATAAGATCTCCAGTTACTTACTTCACAAAATATAGTCAAGCGAGCGAAGGGGGTTAGAAGCCCCGCAGGACTCGTTTTCTACCTTTAGGGTTAAGTTCCAAACTTGGTCGTCCGTTTGTAGCAAAATTTGGAAATTTACCGGGAAGAAATGGACTACCTGCTCGTTTGTGTGCTTGATAATACGTAAGAAGAAGACGGACGACCAATTTCGGAATAAATGCCTACCTTTATCACAATTCAGACAAACACAAGGTGTTCGGTTCTGGAGCGATGAAACGAGCTGGAGGAGATACTAAATACTATCCGAAAATACAAAATAATCGTAATTAACAGTTAAGAATGAACGACGGAATTCAAATAACAGAGACTCTAGGTAAGTCACATTAAAAGAACAACAAATAAATAGGGCAAGATTCTAGAATACAGGTCCCCATCCAGTCCACCACGCAGAGACGAAGTTGGGCAAATTACGACAAAATAAACTATTTAAAACTATTAACTAACCAAAATACCACTTCTATAAAAGCATTTTTCCAGTAATCTACATAATAAAATAACAGTGGGAGCAGAGCCCCCACCACATCCGAAACATATATTGTTTCAGAATATATGTCATTAGAAGAAATTCTTCAATGCTAGTGGAATTTTGATTAATTCATAATTTCGAATAATATATTTTGTCGTAATTCACACAACTTGCCCTAAAAAACAAGTAAGCAGGATCATCAATAACATCAGACAATGCAAAACAATATACCCATTGCGAACATATGAACTTCAAAGAACACCACACTGTCAACCCAAACACAATAAAATCAAGAAATAGACACTAAAAGAAAGTATAAAATGTACATCGAACACACGAGGTGTAAAGCAATATATTGCAATATATAAATACTTCGACAGTTTCACACAATCCAATCACATACCACATCTACCGCCAATGAAAAATTCTGAATACCTACATTAAGAACTAGTATTTTCTTAACTTCAACTATTCCCCTCGCCTGACTTCCTCACACACCAAAATCATTATCCAATCCAGCTGGTAAATTCTCTAAAATTGGTCCGGCAATACAGCAGATAAACCAAATTTTATGGATGTAAAATAAAAATTAAAAAAAAAAAAAATTAAAACTTCATTTACCTTATATTATAACACAGAGAAAATAAGATTTTCTACGAAAATAACAAGGCAATATAACAGACGTCTTTTATTGGTTAAGTAAACAAACATGGTAGCAGACCGTTCAAACATTGAAGTTTAGTGTTCCGAATTTCGGTAATATTTCAATGATTAAAATGCCCAAAACCATGAAGTAAACAATCCAGAAAAAAATAAAGAACGAAAAGGAACCAAAACAAGATAAGTAAATCATATTTGATTACTTTTATAAAGGGATATCTGTGTTCTAGAACCTTGCCCCATGTCTCATATAGCCCCGCTGCTGAAAAGGATACTAAACATCATAAAAAAGCCATCATCATATGCATTCATATTCAAATTGTGGTCATGTGCATTTATCTTAACTTCTGTGCTATTAATTATTAATCTTACCTTTTCAACTACAATATCAAATATGCCGTACAAATTCATTCAATTAAGAACAAGCGCTTCTTTTCAAGTTTGACATTGTTACCAGGTCAGGCACCACAAGCGTTACCAGACCACAGAAACAAATTTATCATCACAATACCTAAAACTTATCGAATATCGGAAGAAATTATCGTATTTATCGTAAACATACATAATGAAATGAAATGAAATCTTTAAGTTTTACGTCCCACGTTTATGCCGGTTAGACTAAAGGAAATTATGAGAAATGAATGAAATGGTGGGATGAAAAAAGTGGGAGGAAACGGGAGAACCCCGAGAAAACCCACGAGCACGGTGTTTGATAAACAAAATATATATATAATGAGAAGGAAAAGTGAAAAAAGCAGTTAGGGATCGTCAGTTCGCAATATTTGATGTACCGCTATTCTGTTGAATTTGCCAGAAAGCCTGCTCTCTTTTTCTTGTGTATTGGTACAGACAGGGAAGAACAGGGGTGGATCCAGGACTTGGCGTTGGCGGGGGATTGTACAGCTACTGTTACTTAGAGCTACTTTTAAGAGCTCCAAACTCTGGGATGGGTTTTATTTATATATAAAATATGAAAGTTTGCCCTTTGGGGGAGGGCGATCGCAACTGGGGAGGAACAATGCTACATTTGTTCCCTTCGCCCACCGAAAAGAGAACTGAGTTTCATTGTGATCTTATGGTCATCTTCCTGACCTGAGGTTTGTCCGCTATAGCGGTTATGGGGCGTTTACACTTAGTCGATTTGCGTTCGATTCAGTTGAATTGACGTCACTTTCAACTTAATCGACCGTGTAAACGGGAATTCAACTTAATCGCTTGTTGATCGAAAGCGACTAATCGACTGGCAACTGAATTAAAAGACGTTCTATTTTCTGTGGTTGAAATAATTGAACACATCAATCGATCTGATTCGGCCTAGTTGCTTCGATTTAGTGGCAAATGCAGCGAGTCGATTTAGTCGCGCGACTAAATTGACCAAGTGTAAACGCCCCATTAGGGATCCAGAAAGGTCAGTTTGTTTGCTCTTTCGTTTTACAGTCGATTTTTGGTTTTGTCTGATTCGATCTCCGCACCAACACCTGTTCTTCCTCATGCACACACACACACACACACACAAAATACCAATGGAAAATGTATTCTATCCAATCCTATAATTATCGTACGTTTTATAATTATTATTTTCTATCAACCGGAGCACAATAATAATTACCGAATACTCTGGTAACCCTGCGTACCACCCAGCAAAAATATTTCGTACCAACCTATGCAGAAAAAGCACTAGATCTGGGGAAAAAGTATTAAAATTTTATTTGTTCCCGTTTCACCCTATTTATGGCATTTTACGTTATTGATATCTTAAGAAGTTTCCGGCAGCTCTCTCCCCTGTGAATGGAGAGTTCCCCATCCCCAAATTCCTGAAACTTTAAATTGTTTTGTCAAAATACGATACAAACCGTGCAAACCATTTAAATCCTCCCAATTTTGACTTTACACTCGTCAAACTAAGTGAGAACGGGGTCGAAGTTAATCTCAATCAGACGACAAATGTTGGTTAATTTTGTTTGAAGTAGCTATTGTATAATAACCAGTAATCTACAAAAATCGCATCATTTCACAAATTATAAACGTGGCATTGAGAGTTTACTAACAAATCTTTGTACAACTATTTTTTTTTTTTTTTTTTACCACAAAGTTACTAGCAGTGGCACATATTTGATTAAAGATAAATTCTACAAGGGGAAAAAACAAATAAGACATCTTATTTGCAGATATTTCCGTACTCCCCATAGAGTTTTATAACTCTATGATACTCCCCTTTATCTACCCGGACAAAGACAATCTACAGATGGTATCTGTCGTGCCGTTTCTTCGGGCGTGTCCAAAAGTGCATAGTGCATACCTCGAGTATGCACACTCGAAGTCTACAAATCGAGTGTGCACACTAAATAGTGTACACTTCATCAAATTAGATTTTTATCCGCACTTCGTTCCAGTGCCTCATTGTGATGGAACATGGAACATTGATAACAAAAGAAGGGAAAATTTCGCGTACTAGAAAAAAAATAAACTAATGCTTTTTATTTTAGATGAATGACTTTCCAGTTATGTTAAAGATAAATATATCGTACATATTGACAATATGGGGTAACCATAAAATGACTTAAGAGTTTCTTCCAGGTATGCCAACACCTTCAATTTTGCCGAACCTGCGAATATTTGTTATTTCGGATCTCACTGCACAGATAAGAAACAGCGGAGTGTAAAGACAATATATACGTATATATATATATATATATATATATATATATACAAGACTACAGTGATACTACTGGACATTGTTATTATTATAATTGTTAATAATAATAATGATAATGATAATAATAATAATAATACCCTGAAAGATATGCAACCTTTTAACCGACAGATAACCAACCATTATGGACCTGAGGCTAAGCGTACCGGCTCCTTTAAATTTAGAAATAAAACGGTTTATATATATAAACCGTTTTATTTCTAAAAGTAAAGGAGCCGGTACGCTTAGCCTCAGGTCCATAATGGTTGGTTATCTGTCGGTTAAAAGGTTGCATATCTTTCAGGGTATTATTATTTTTATTTTTATTATTATTATTATTATTATTATTATTATTATTATTAACAATTATAATAATAACAATGTCCAGTAGCATATCACTGTAGTCTTGTAACTAAAAACTCTTTCGTACAAAACATAAAGATACTTTAAAAATGTCTTATTCTTATATATTAATTTTATTATACAGTAAATGTGTAGTCAATATTTCTTAGTGATTTGTTTCTTACTTTTTGCTCTTTTAATAAACGGGTGAAAGTAAGCTGCTATTATTTGTTTTTAAAAGGGATCAAGAGTTCCACAAATGCTGAATTTCAATAACAACACACATGCAGTACATTGTTCACATAATGTTTTTTTAAAATACTAATCATGCTACCAAAATGGTCTACAAACCTCTACTAAATTAATGGATAAACTTTGCGAAAAAATTCTATCGGATGTATTTACTTAATTTTCTTCCTAATAAGAATAAAACCTAGGGATGCACACGAGTCGAGACATGTCTCGAATCTTGACTCGACTCGAATTCGAGTCGAGATTCGAGTAGACACACACAAGGGCGCCCGTCAGGGGGGCTACATGGGGCGCTTACTTCGTAAGAGAAAATCGTACTTGGGAATATCGAAAGCCCAATAGAATTTTTACATTAGTTACATTAGTTAATAATAATTTATTTCACAATTCATTTCTGCCAGTAGCTTTCGCTCCCTTACTCTCACTTCATGCTTACTCAGGAGGAAACTGCGCGTCACCAGGTTGGGAACCACTACTTTCCATTAAGGAATTATGATAGCCTGTTAGAAATTTGCATTCTGAATAATATCAGTAAACTGCATTCTTCTGTTTCTACTGCGCATGCTCCAGTAAATTTCCATGGAAGATCATGAATAATTCTGATAATTTATATAATATTTACGGACGAATATGTAATAGAACGTATATGAATAACATATATCATTCCTCAAAGTAACGAATACGGTAAACATTATTACAGCAGAATGAAATAGGTGTAAACTTCAGATACTACAAAATGCATTTCATTTGCTTTCCACGCTGGTCTAGTGGCGAGTTCGTTGTGAGACGCGGTGTAGTGCACCTCTTGTGTGAGCTCCGCTGTAACTAGGTTATACGTTCGCCTTGACGGCCTTTGTGTTTGATACAATTTCAGTAGTGTGTCTGTCAGTGTACCTAACCCGGATTTCTGCATAGTTTTGTTTCGTGAATCTTCGTTGTTGTGTCACTCTACGATAGTTTTGTACCACTTACCATGAATGCTTTACGTAAAAATACAGTTCGAATTGCATTTGACAAGATGACGCGTACTATCAGGCCCAGTGTAGCCAGGATACAGGCTTGGTTAACTAACGAATTGCAATTACATATTCAGGATATTGCAGCGATTCAACTTCATAATGAGGATTATAGTTAGTACATCAAGTTTAAATGTCAAGATCACGTGGACACCTTTCTTCGTCAGCACCCGGAAACCATGAATTTTGAGCATGAAAATGGCACAATAAGTCAAGTACAGTTGTCCAGTGCAAGTATCCAATATACCCGTGTACGCATATTGGATCTCCCTATGGAAATCACTAATGATGAACTTCACTAGTGCAGTGCTTCGCCCCTATGGACAAGTGATACATGTCACGGAGGAAATGTGGTCCAGTACGTTACCATTTCCAGTTTATAATGGCAATAGACTCGTTCAAATGATTTTAGGGAAACATATTCCCTCTAAAATTGTGGTTCGTGAGTGTCGTGCTAGTGTCATGTATCAAGGTCAACCGCCTACCTGCTTTATTTGTCTGGCCCCGAACCACGTCGCAAATGCGTGTCCACGGAAAGTTAAACCCCAGGTGATATCTACTTCAGCTCCCACTGTATTTAAGATGACTGAACTTTTCAGTGGTAAGATGCCGACAACTCCTAGTTATTGCCCTTCCTCACCCGATTTACAGTTGCCAACGGTTTCTACTGCCCAACCAATGGTCCTAGAGAGCACCCCCTCCCCTTCGGCTCCTAATTTACAGGATGAGAGGAATTTTCCCCAGTTGCCCCTCAAAAGTGAATCTCTTCAGTCAGCTGTATCCGAGAAGCAGAGTAAAGAGGGCAGTGCCCCTCATGCTACCTCCAAGATGATTCCCACTACTGCAACGACCCTGTCATCTGACCTCTCGCCCGACTGTAAACAGCCTGAAGTGTCTATTAACCAAGAAGCACATGTGACTCCCCCTGTTGTATTAGAGCCTCCGTTACAGCCAGTGCAAAGTGAAAACGTGTCAAAGAAAAGGAAAACAAAAGTATCTACTGAACGGAATGACGTAACAAGTGCTTTATCCGTGTGGCCTTCTAGTGCAGTGTCTTCCCTCACTCCAGCAAATGGTGAAAACAATGTTAGCCAGTGAATTCGTAAACAAACCATGTTCCAAGTGTTTATATCGTTCTGCGCTCTTACACGTGTTAGACACGAGACAAACAACACACCGCACAGCTCTTCTCTCTCTCTCTTTTTTTTTTCAAGGTTGAGAGTTTCACGGTCTGGTAGTAATTTTGCCTCTAAAGTAAGATTTACGTAATAGTGCCTGCGATACGAAAGCTTTAGTTACATTGTCTTCTATTATATGCTGTTCTATAGGTTGTTTACAAATGTACCGTCTGTTAATAAACGTACCAGAGAGGTCATTTCCTTTCTTTTTGTTTCTGCTGTTCCTGTGCGCTATATCCGGGTCAATGCAAGACGTTCGTAAGCCAAATGTTCGATCATATATTACCTTAAATTTGAATGGAATTCAAAGTGATGCTAATCGCAATCTTTTACGAAGCTTTATCAACCAAACATCGACTGACTTTATTTTATTACAAGAAGTGGCGTTTGCGGAATTTGACTTTTTACCCCAATATATTGCATATGTCAATATAGGACCAGCGCACCGGGGTACAGCTATATTATGTAAACGAGGTATAGAGGTCTCAAATGTTATTCATTTGCCGGCTGGCAGGGGTATTAGCATTACTTGTGACAATATTACAATCATTAATATTTATTCGTATTCTGGCACTAATAATCGAATAGCACGGGAACAGTTTTACTCTACTGAAATCTTACCATTATTTCCGAATGTTCCGAATAACATAATACTTGCAAGCGATTTTAATGCTGTCTCTAGAGCAATTGATACCACGGGAAAGTTTATTCCATCACCTGCCCTACAGCAGCTAGTTTCATCAATACCTTTCAAGGACGTCTGGGTCCACCACCGGCGAGATCTCCAATTCACTTTTAAAAATTCTACTATGAGCAGTCGGTTGGACCGAGTTTTGGCAACCACTAACCTAGTATCCTCCATCACTGATATTCATTTGAAATTAGTTCCGTTCAGTGATCATGCCGCAGTAATCTGGAAATGTAAATTTGCGCTAGGTGTTTCTACAACCTATGGAAAAACAGCTTGGAAATTGAATACTCAATTACTTACTGACGCCGACACGAAATGTTTGTTTAGAACTAAATGGACGTACTGGCTCCGCCAACGTCACTACTACCCGACACTAAATGACTGGTGGGTCAAATATGTGAAGCCTAAAATAAGAAGTTTTTTCAAATGGCAAGGAGCTGAAAAGAAACGAGACCAGCGTGACACCCTAGCGTATCTTTACAGAGCGCTGCATGAACTTTGGATCCTACCCAGCTCTCCGCAAAATATGATTACAATTCACAAAACGAAGGCATGGATAAAACAACTTCATGCTAATGATGTACGCAAATATGTTCATACCCTGCCAGACGGAGACTGTCTGCCCGATGAACACATTACATTTTATCACTATATGGCGAAACATAAACGTCGTGTTGGGAAGGTGATTGACACCCTGAATCATAATAATACCAAACTTACGGCCCTCCCTGACATTCAAAATGTTTTCTTTGACCATTATACAACGTTATATGCTGCCACTCCTGACCCTCCCCAAGGGTATCACGATTATTTAAATTTGTTGCTCCCACAATTATCAGCGGCTGATAATCAGACATTAACTGCACCACTAACAGAAGCGGAAATACTTCACACGCTTAAGCAATGTAATCCTACCTCATGTCCCGGGAGTGACGGTTTGCCGTATGCACTCTATCAACAGTATTGGAATATCATAGGCGTGGATATGGTAACATTATATTATGAACTCTATGCTACTCCGCACTTTCTTCAAAATGATGGTCATGTGATCTTTATTCCTAAGTCTTCTGATGCCAACACTGTCACACAATATAGGCCAATCACCTTGCTCAACACCGATCTCAAATTGTTTAGTAAAGTTCTAGTGCGACGCCTCAAATCAATATTTCAAGACAAAATTAGTCCATTTCAGGCTGCTCTCAATCCACGTAAGAATGTTTATTATGCGCTGACCAAGATTCGGGATGTTGTAGGTTATTTTAAGTTTAATAGAAAACCGGCTTGCCTGATATCCCTTGATTTTCAAAATGCATTTGATCGATTATCTCATGCCTTTCTGTTTGCTGTGCTACGAGCGTATAATTTTCCGGAAGTTTTCCTTAACTTTCTCACTCACATTTATAGCACAGCCACGGCTAAGCTTCAAATAAATGGTTTTTCTACTGCTCCCATTCCATTACAGAAAGGAGTTCGTCAGGGTTGCCCGATTTCCATGTTTTTGTTTGGCCTCGCACTAGAACCTTTATTATATAAGTTAGCTGCATATATACAACCTGATCTGAATGACCTGCAAAATATATCGGTTACTGCCTTCGCAGACGATGTTAGCCTTAGCTGTACCACTCTACAACAATTTCACTATATTATTGACCAATTACAGCAATTTAGTGCTCTTAGTGGCGAACTGCTTAATTTACAAAAAACGAAAGTGTTGCCCTTTCATTCTTGGACTATGGACGGCATACCCCTACCATTTGCCAACATTGAACAGGTTACGACAGTGAAAATACTGGGCATAACGTTTTCTAATTCAGACAGTTTACAGTATGAACATATTTGGGATCCTCTCCCTCAAAAATTACGAATGCTCAGTCTAAATCACAAATTGCGCAACTTAAACCTAATCCAACGTATTTGGTACATCAATAGTTATTTATGTGCTAAATTGTGGTACTCCGCTCATATATATCCCATTAGTGAATTGTATGTTCGTAAAATAAATTCCCTGATTGGTTGGTTTCTATGGGCAGGGCATTATTTTCGTGTCAAGAGTGACACTGTTACCCTACCCCTTGATCGTGGGGGCTTGAACCTAATATCAGTCAGAGCTAAATGTACTGCATTCTTTCTAGCTAATAATTATAAACAATTTCAAGTTACTGACCAAATCACCCACCAATGGATTTCTTGTTGGATCTCTTCCCTCCCTGCACCTAATCCTTCTAATATGATGTCACTCAAACAGGCCCCGGTGTATATTCAACACTGCGTGCAAGGTTGGTCCTATGTTCGTATCTCTGATCCTACCAACTACTCCCATATCCGCTTTCTATCCACACACTTCCACGCACCTCTTTGCAATAATATCGTTCCGCGTATCCAAATGAAATTTCCAACAAAAAATTGGTCCAGAATTTGGTTCAATATTCATAACACCACGTTGACATCAGCGGTCGTGAGTGTCTGGTATACGATAGTAAATGAGCTCGTACCTACTCATGTTAAGTTAAAACGTATTAGTGTACTCCCTACGGATATGTGTCAACATTGTAATCAGGAAGACACGCTAGAACACAGATTGACGTTGTGTCTTCACTCTTCTTCTATCTGGGCTAAATTACAACGCCTGTTAAGTGTGATTTGCCGAGAACCAGCACATAAGTTTGATCATAATTATGCTTTGTTCCCAGACTATAAGTTTTTTCCAATCACGAAAAACAATAGCGTCACATGGTTAATTGGTCAAACGATTTTTTATCTTATGGACACATATCCGTATGGAAATGAATATGCATATGTGATGTTTCTTAAAACTGCTTGTAAAAATTTTCTGTGAATGTAGCTCACAAATATTTTTCAAATTATTTACGTATACTATGTAATGAATATCTGTCCTAAGCTGTTTTAGCTTCATGTAACTCTTCTGCAAATGGCAAATAAAAAAAAGTGGCTAGCACGTGTGCCTAAGGTGTATGGGTCCCGGGTTCGATTCCCGGTGGGGGAGTTTGGAATTTTAATTCTCTTAGATGTTTTTGTATTCGTGTTCCTGTCGTTCAAGATTAACGGAAATGATTGTAAAACGTATATAACCGAGTAGAAAATAGAGACAAGTTACTCAGATACGTTCGGTGAATCAGTTAACTTAAAGAAAAGAATCAAAGTGCCTAAGGCATTTGTCTGTAAATTGAAAGGAACTCTTAAAGGTTAGTTCCAGTCCCACCAAGGTAACATTTTTCTTTTATCTGTTCTCGAAGTTTCTCTTTGTATTTCTATCGGATTCGATTAAATAGAACTTCGAATAGAGACCACGTTGAATTCATTTAGTGACTAAGCCTGAAATTCTGATAAAGGTATGGCTATGATTTTATTATTATTATTATTATTATTATTATTATTATTATTATTATTATTATTATTATTATTATTATTATTATTATTATTATTATTATTTAAAGTACGAAGTTTCAAATGGGCGATGCAATATTTACGTAAACAAAATGATAATTTATTTGATAATATTCACTAGTCAACTATACATTTGCGAGGTTTTGCTTTGGGAAATGAAGTGTATACAACATTGAATAGTAAAAGTATTACAATAAAAATATATTATTAAAAATATTGATTAAGTAATTTGAGTTAAACATACTTTCCAGTAAGAACTATATATAGAGAGGATTTACTTTAAAGTGCGATGCAAACGAATATTCGAGTTTTAATCCGATAAGAAATCGATAACTTACACAAGAATATTTACTTCATTAGTCCTATAAATCTTTATGCTTATCGTATTATAATTCACTTTAAAATTATGATTTTTCCATTTCAAAACGTAGAACGAGAAATAAATGTAATATTCTATTTGTTAAGAAACCTTTCAAACAGTGATGATTTCAGGGCATGACCTGTGGGAGAATTTGAGACTCTGTCGACATAAATTTCCCAATTCGTGGCCATAAGTTATCTTCGATCATGCTCAAAGTGGACTAATAATGTTTTATCAGTTTTCTCTCATTCATATATTGACCATTACCGGGAAGAATCTTCTGAAATCGTCAATGCTTATAATTAGTTTTTCATTACAAATCAAAGGATAATAATGAAATATTGAACATAATATTTTGTTCTCAGCTGTGGATTTTAGATTTGCAATTCATATAATGTTCCCTTCTAATGGAATTTGAGAGAAAAGTAGTTGCCAAAGATTTATTTAAAGAAATGTTCACAGTCCTCTGATGAAAATAGGAACACACTTTAAAAAAACAACAAAAAAACGAATACTCCCTTCAGGGTTTGAACACATGAATTTCTAATTGATAGACTAGTGACCCAAACCGCTCGACCAGTTCGCATGTCTTCAGTGCGTCTCTTTTGACTTTTGGGTAAAGTAGTTTCCTGCTCCACACTTCTTTTTGTTTATGTCGATACGACTATAAGTTTGTGGTGAATATTTGGCAGTTACAGGTCTTGCAATGCATAAAAGTCTTTTTCGTATAAATTATATTCAATTTTACGTCCTAATAACTTATATACAACAGGTTGGATCTGTGAAATGATTGGGGTTGGAATGATCGTAAATGTTTTCATAGTTAGGAGCCTGGATATGCAAACCCGCTCAACGTGGGGATTTACTTTTGAGAAATTTGGTACACTCAGGTCCAAAATGATTGTCGCATATCTATAACTGTCTTCTTGTAAGAATATAATTTGACAATGATTTTGCAGGGTACTTTTAATACTGACACTATTTGTATAATCGGGAAATGTGTATTTGTGGTAAATTTGATAGAAAAAAATTATAAATACGAAAATTAGAATGAGTAACACAAAATGTTGGTAAACGGACAAGAAAGTTTTATTTTCGTTTTATTGTTCTTATTTACTGCTCTTTTGACATGAAATTTACTACATACATCTCTTTGCCGATTATACACATACTAACATTATAAGAAATACTCGGCGAATTCGTTATCAAATTATATTCCTACAACAACATATTTATAGACATGCGACAATAATTTTGGACATGAGTGTACCTAACACCAGTTGTTACGTCAAAGGAAGTTGAATCTATTATTTCAAACATAAACAATAAAATTTCCACTGGTATTGACGAAATTCCTACTCTTGTATTGAAAAAGGCAGCGAAAATAGTGTCTTCCCCTTTTGCTTGTATCATCAATGCATCTTTTAAAAATGGTACATTTCCTATGAAATTAAAATCATCAATCAGAAAACCATTACACAAGAAGGGAAACAGGAACAAAGTGGGAAACTACAGACCAATTTCCCTTACGTCAGTGTTCTCTAAGATATTTGAAAAAGTTTTTCTTTCTAGGTTACACCAACATTTAAAATGTAATAATATTATTTGCTCATCTCAATGTAAAAGAAAAAAAAAGAAATCAACTCAAACTGCTATCTACGATTTCGTTACATACGTTATACACAGTGGCGAAGAGTACTATGAGGCTCTGAGGCCGGGCCTACCCTGTTTTCTACCGTATATTTTCTTTATCTTTGGTTTCTTAAGGCCAACATACAGTAGCGTATTTTCAGCGCGCATTTTCGGTCCGTAAAATGATGTCGTAAATTTCGGTCCGTAAGTTGGCCCATACACCTAGCGTAAAAATAGGCGCGTAAAAGAAGAAGAAAAAGAAGCGGCCAGTTTTCGCTCTTCCTTTTGCCTGTTGTTTCAGCACGCGGTCGTTTTCCAGTTTGCTCAAGTTGTTTGAACAGGACAGATCTATGTTTTAAATGCAGGTCCTATAAACATTATGCTATTAAGGAAACGAATAAAAAGAAAGAACAAAACAATAGAAACATTTGGACTAGCAAGTGATATTCAATGTAGGAGTACTTTTTATTTCTTTTGATAGTATCGGAATGTGAAAATTCCCATAGAATGTTTTAACAAAGTTAAATCAGACAGATTTTAAAAGAAAGAAAGAAAGAAAGAAAAACAAAAGCTTAATCCATGATTTTGCGAAAGCAGTAATTCAATTTAATAAATTTTCTCACTAAATTTGTTAGATTTCTCGAATAAATAATAAATAAATAAATCTATCCTCTGTGGCGTAACATATCTCATGTAACCAGGGCCTACCATCCAGCTTGTGCTACTCATGCCTTTAGGGCAGGGTGCGAATCCCGGGGCGGAATTTCCTTCTATTTTGTTTTAATCCCTTCCAAAAGCAACAAATTGAAACATTGATCGCTCACAAAGCAATCAACTATCTCCTGTTAGGAACTATTTTATCCCCCTTCAAATAAACACAACCTAATTCGCGCACTGCTATTGGGTAATATATGATCAGCACATCTGCTGCTCTTGTAGAATCTAGTCCTTAATGAAAGGGTCAACAAAAAGAAGGAAAGTCAACCGTCTCCAAGTACAAATAAACCAAGTTTTAAATTCGAAGTGTGACTTGACAAGCTATTTAAAAGTTACAAAGAATATCTAGAATAATTAAAATTTTATATTTAGAAAACGAATTAACACTTAATCTGGGATATAACATAACAAAATGAAAACAATATCAATTGTATTGTTGTACTTTACTAATATGAAAGGCGGCAACAAATTCACTCTCCTGTTTTCTTTCACAATCTTTGAAGCGTAGCATTTGTTCTAACAGTAACGATATTAATGCACCATGCTACATTACATTGGATAGTACATTTGCTCATAATAAGAAGCTTTTGGAAGGTAAAATATCTTTTTAAGATAAAATATATTTTACCTTAAATACAACTAATTTTTAAATATATAAGTGGTTGTGTTATTCCTTATCCATTTAGCAACTGTATAATAGATTGCTTTATATTTAGAATAGTTCTCATCAGAGTCGTAGCTAAGTTGGGGGACCAGCGGGGCGGTCCGCCTCGGGCGCTGATAGCAAGAGAGTGCCGAAGAAGCAAGAAGAAAGGAAAGTATTGGAAATGAAAATAGATTTGTTAAAAATTTTCTTGCTCGCTACGCCCGCAATCCAAATGTTTCAATAAGAGTTAGAACAAGTTTTTACTTGTTATTATTAAAAAAAAAGCTATTATATATGATTTCTTAATGACGATGTGACATACATGCTGCCAAGTAATGACTTACAGTGTAAACAAGAGCGTTTTTCAAAATCAGAAACGGTCACAGTCTTAAATACGTACGTATTCGGCATTTTGATGATGATAGTTTGGTTAGTTAATCACGTTTTTCTAACCAATCGTTTTAATCATGACGGTGAGAATAAAGGTATGAAAAATGAAACGAGTGAAGAGACACACAAGTTGCTGTTTGCGCGGGAATATTAAAAATGAAGGTAAACAAGGAGAATAATAATGTTCTTGAATTTGAAACAGTTGTAGAATAGGGGCTTAATGGGTCAGAACTTTACTCCACGAATTTCGTCTTTTTCAAAGACTGATCGCTACCAGTGTTTTTTTATTATTATTATTATTTCATTGACATATGAAATGCTTCCAATTTAAAGAAATTTATTGGGATATATATATATATGTGTGTGTGTGTGTGTGTGTGTGTGTGTGTTTGTGTGTGTGTGTGTATTTTAATATTTTTATTAATAAAAGTAACCTTAAATTCAGAATTTTTAGTCATTAAGAAATTAAGTAAGTACTCTAATTTTAAACATACACTATGTGATCAAAAGTATCCGGACATCCGGCTGAAAATGACTTAGAAGTTAGTGGCGTCCTCCATCGGTACTGCTGGAATTCAATATGGTGTTGGCCCACCTTTAGCCTTGATGACAGCTTCCACTTTCCAGCCATACTTTCAATCAGGTGCTGGAAGGTTTCTTGGGGAATGGCAGCCCATTCTTCACGGAGTACTGAACTGAGGAGAGGTATCGATGTAGGTTGGTGAGGCCTGGCACAGTCGGCGTCCCAAAACATCCCAAAGGTGTTCTGTAGGATTCAAGTCAGGACTCTGTGCAGGCCAGTCCATCACAGGGATATTGTGGTTTTGTAACCACTCCGTCACAGTCCATGCAGTATGAACAGGTGCTCGATCGTGTTGAAAGATGCAATCGCCATCCCCGAATTGCTCTTCAACAGTGGGATGCAAGAAGATGCTTAAAACATCAATGTAGGTCTACGCTGTGAGAGAACCACGCAAAACAACAAGGGATGCAAGCCCCCTCCAAGAAAAACACGACCACACAATAACATCATCACCTCCGAATTTTACTGTTGGCACTACACGTGCTGACAGATGACGTTTACCGGGCATTCGCCATACCCACACCCTGCCATCGGATGGCCACATTGTGTACCGTGATTCGTCACTCCACACAACGTTTTTCCACTGTTCAATCGTCCAATGTTTATGCTCCTTACACCAAGCGAGGTATTTGCCTGCGTGATGTGTGGCTTATGAGCAGCCTCTCGACCATGAAATCCAAGTTTTCTCACCTCACGCCTAACTGTCATAGTACTTGGAGTGGATCCTGATGCAGTTTGGAATTCCTGTGTGATGGTCTGGATAGATGTCTGTCTATTACACTTTACGACTCTCCTCAACAGACGACGGTCTCTGTCAGTCAACAGACGAGGTCGGTCTGTACGCTTTTGTGCTGTACTTGACCCTTCACGTTTCTACTTCACTATCACATCAGACACAGTGGACCTACGGATGTTTAGGAGTGTGGAAATCTCGCGTACAGACTTCTGACACAAGTGACACTCAATCACCTGACCACGTTCGAAGTCCGTTAGTTCCGCGGAGCGCTCCATTCTCCTTTCTCACGATGTCTAATGACTACTGAGGTCGCTGATAATGAGTACCTGGCAGTAGGTGGCAGCACAATGTACCTAATATGATAAACGTATGTTTTTTGGGTGTCCGAATACTTTTGATCACATAGTGTATGTAGTAGCCGAACTACATTTTGGATTTCAAGTACGAACATTAAACATATTCTTTACCTCCATCGATCAATATTAAGAAATTAGCAAAGAAGGTCTCTTCAGAGTTTCCGTTTCATTTCACAAAATATTTTTGACCGTAAAACGATCAAAATTAAAATCTTCTTTATGTGGTCACATACAGAATAAAATTACAAAAGTTTACAA
This sequence comes from Thermobia domestica, assembly GCF_964235325.1. Lineage (NCBI taxonomy): Eukaryota > Metazoa > Arthropoda > Insecta > Zygentoma > Lepismatidae > Thermobia > Thermobia domestica. The sequence continues at coordinate 146,420,382 of NC_137455.1, read as the reverse complement.
TTATTACTGGAAATTGATGCTGTTACCCATTTCGAACATTTTTAAATCACATAGTTTCTGACGTATTAAAATTTCATTTCTTATATATAGTATGAAACGTAAAAAGTTGAAATTTTTATAACTTTTTTCAAAGTGGATTTGTGTACAGCAAAGGCAGTTTTGTAAGTTTAACAAAAAGTCCAAAATAAGCCTCTTGAAAACAGCTTTTATTTGTAAAAGAATAGGGAATGATCACTTTCGGTTGTTCCAATAGTCTGTGCAAGCAGCATGATAAAAATTCAACGTAGCATAACAAGAACAGCTGTTTCTCTTATTTGTAAATAAATAAATAAAGGAAGGAAGCTTGATAAGGTGAGTGTAGGGGCGCCGAATTCTACTTAGCCCCTGGCGCCGAAATCTCTAGCTACGGCTCTGTTTTTTATCCACTTTCTAAACATTTGTATTGTTTACTAACACTTATCGATTCGACTGTGATATTCCTCATTATTGTAATATATATATATATATATATATATATATATATATATATATATATATATATATATATAATTTTTCGAACTTTTAATATTCTCCTTCACCGGACGCAAATTCTTATTAATAAATACACTGAGAAAAGTCCGTTATCCGGACAGCGGTATATTGTACAATTATACGGAATCATAATGTTTACTACAGAAACCTGCAGGGAGCATACGTTATCCATATGATACAGACTTTCCCCGCTTAGATGTTACATCATGCCGTTGCAGGATGTATGACATCTAACAGTCTTCCATATATCACATACGTATGCGTATGTTACATACGCCAGTTGTATGCTACATGCGTATATCTGTATGTGAGATCCTGACCACCTATATACAGTTCTTTCGTTCGTACAGAAAGTACGTTTATTCGAAACATGTATGCGGAAAGTATGTATATAATGTACTTTTTTCAGTTATACATTTGTTGTACGTTAAGTCCTAAAACTACATGATATACACATGTAACCTACGTTTTTAAGTACGCCACATACATTTTTTCTGAGTATATAATTTCACAATACGCCCTATGTCCGCCTCTCATGTTAGTGTATAAGAAATGTACAGCATTCAATGTAAGGTCTACTGAAAAGCTTTTGACACAGTAAGCAGACACTTTTGATCGATGTAAACCAACTTTTAAATTAAAAAATGATTGATTTAAATGACTGGACCAAACCACATGTTCAAATTAAATATAACAAATTTGGTGTTTTTTTTTTTTAAATAATTTAGTTAATTGTAAACAAATTAATTTAAGTTGTAGGCCAATGTAATGACTATTAGTGAATATTCTACGTTTGAACGCATCGTTGGATGATTAACAGTTAATGAAAATATAATGAAACTAATTGTAAATCTGAAGTGAAGTAATTCAAATAAAAAGCGTATAGATCTAATTAAATACTACTAAAATTATTCCTCAACAAAGTCTTAAAATTCACTTAAATTAGGAATATTATTAACAAATGTGCTGTCCATCGGCGATTAGGAGCGTGAAGGTATTTGCTGCCCCCACTTTTTTGGCTTTACACTATAACCTAATTACATGCCCCCTTACTATTAGTAGTGTTTTGTCACCCTTTTTAGTGTTCATACCCAATTGCCGTCACTGGTACTTTCCATTGCAAGTGAATAGATCTGTGTTTTTGCGCAACTACAATTGATTACGGATTTATCTAACGCTTGATTAAAATTATTATAGTTATTTAGTATACTAAATATTAAATTTGTCTTTTAAAAAAAGGTTTGCACGTGTATGTTATATGGGAACATAAGAAACTGCAAATAATAAAATGTGGGGTTGTTACAAATGATTGTAGCTGTTTCATGAATTTGGCGTAGCTATGATATTAGGCATATTATCACGAAGCTTTACCACAATATAGACCTTAATTTATTTCGAACTTAGTCAAATTCGGTCCAAACATTAGCTATTCACAACACTCTATTCTCCAATTCAACTCAGATTAGGTTATTTTCAAACAAAGTCAAACTATTCTGAACGACTGGTTTGCTTAAATTTCACTACATGTTGGTACAAACATCCAACTGCTTATTAAAATTAACTGAGCTACCCAATCTTAGTTCAGATTTCTTTTTCAAATGAAGTTTAAACTGTTAACTCATTAAAGATACTTTGAACCAAATCCATTCGTTCATTTAAATTTATTATTATTATTATTATTATTATTATTATTATTATTATTATTATTATTATTATTATTATTATTATTATTATTATTATTATTATTATTATTACGTTTGTTTCACAACTTATGAATCAATGATTTGAAGCAATCTATGTCGGAAGAGTTTCCATTTACTGGTTCAGAAAATAAACAGATTTGTTTTATTTTAAATTTTCATTTTTCTCAGTGTAAAGATCCGTCGAATTGTATGTTTTTAATACTCATAGTTCTTGTATTCATTGAATACGACATATTTCACTGTAAGAAAGCGTAGTTATAAGGAATTAAGCAGAAAGTAAAAAGAAAAATGTAAACAAACTTGTATGTTATACGAAACTGAAAACAATTCAATATCAATTAATTTCGAAGCTCTAGTAGTAAAAATGGCACTAAAATAACACTATTAAGTAAGAAGTTGTGTCAATTATTATATAAATTCTCCTGACACTGATGGACATGCTACTTATAAACATAATAAAACGATTAAGTTGAGTTGATTTTGAATTTAACGGCCCTTTCAGCAGCGAGGCTATATGAGACGAGACCTACTGATTAACGTGGAATCCGAACCACATGAGCTCCCACGCCAAAGACACGCACGCTAACCGTTTAGCCACAAAGGAGCTCAGTAAAATGATTGAGTTGTTCGTGAAAGAAATTATTTAAGTGTTAGATATTCATTGTTATTTAATATTTTGTGGTAATAGACCTTAAGTTAACGTTTATCTGGGAAGAATTGATAGTAACCACACCACAAAAGTTGAGAAATGCTTTAATGGCATACTACAAGTTAACATGAACTATTATGAGTGTAATCCTGTTTCTTGCAAATGGGTGTCATTTCAATTTTGGTGTTAGGTATGTTCTGTTTTGAGTCTACTTAAGCTTTTCAAATAAGTGTTGGTACAGTCCCCATCATGACGAGCTATAATAAAATGTTGAAAAATATTCAACATAGCTGGTACCCTGGATTGAACTAGAACTTTTAGGCTGAAAAGCAAGCACACTAAAGCGAGCAGTACAATGATTGTGCTATTTAGACTTAGTATGTGAGCATTAATGGTGAAATAGGATTATTAGGTCTATTAAATTTAAATATATGTACAATCTGAGGTTTGAAATAATTCACAAAGAAAGAAACATTAGGCCATGTATTGCGGTTTCTCACATTTTCTTTTTCACGAGTAATGTTAAGATCACGGGAAAAAATAGTGACTTTCTGAACCTATTTTGTTACAAGTTCTTGAGAAGGTACTTAAAATAACAAGCAGCAGGTGGTCAAAATAGCAAAAAATTTTCACCAAATTTCGATAGTCAAACGCAATTTTTTGCTGTTTTATCAGGCAGATATCGAAATAATATCTTGTTGAAGGTCAGGATTATTAGTTTTTATTCTTAAATATACCTAGTAGGTACCTGTAGCCTCTATGCTGGTAGTGATTTCTTTCAAAAATATTGTACGGGTAGCGTGGGACAAAACAATATATCAGAAAGCTGAATTTGAACATTATTTGGTGGAGTGTTCTTCATAAGAGTGAAATATAATTTATCTTTGCTACTGGGGACATTTTTATTCATATTCGACCGGAGAGAACCAAGTGAACGAGAAAGTATGTCTGGAAGTAATATTTTATGTTGGTTGCTAGGGACGTACGCAGGAGGTGGGTCCTGGGGGGCGGTTAGCCTAATTTTAGGAATTTTAATATAAAATACCCTCATATTGAGTTTGGACCGCTCCCGAAATAAATTCCTGCGTACTCTTCTGTTGGTTGCCCTAACCTTCTTTCCCTTCTCTTGCTTTCTCTCTTTTCTAAATAGCATGACATTTTTAGTTTGGCGGGAATTGGTCACATGCTATTAAAAGTCATGTTATACTTCTTTTTTTAATATCAGAATATGAGCAACTCTAAAGGTGTGACTTCATTTTTATAACCATCTTGACCTCTGTGTGTATGGGGGGGGGGCTAATTGACAAATATTAAATTTAATGTTAAATTCGTAGTCGAAAGACATCATGTTCGATTGGATTGGATTGGGTTGGAATTTAGCGACCTTTCAGACAGCGAGGCTATATGAGAAGTGAGATCCAAACTGCGTGAGCTTCTGCCGAGAATCGAACAGGATGTCCTGCGCCGGAGAAGCTTACGCTGACCATATAACCACGGAGGAGCTCTCATCATTTGCGAATTCTGATTAGGAAGTATTGGATTTAAATACCTTTTTCTCTATGTACTGAAAATTAATTATGAATTTTAATTAGGAAATAATGTCTCGTTTTGTGCAATAGAAAATATTAATTTAGCCGAAATCATGTATTGTATAGAAAGACTGAAACTAGATTGGAATGAAGATTTCTGGTGAGTCTACCAGCAAACCTCAGCAACGATTCGCGAGGACAACACAAGAACAGGTTTTCTCTTCTGAGAACAATAAGACCAGACTCGGGAGAAGGCCGTGGAAAGGGCAAGAGACCACCTGCTGCTCGAAAACCCTTTCATCTGAGCCGTTTTTACGCGCCGTATTTACGCTCGAAGTTAAAAGCAGCCAGACTTTTCCAGCGTATAAAAATTCGGTACGTAAACGTACGCCAGGTCCCATACACTAACGTATTGACAGCTGCTAACAAGACTAGCGCATGAAATTTTATGGCTACGGCGGAAAAATACGTCAGTGTATGGCTGGTATTATAAAATAAAATCAATACTTCAACATCTCTTTTTTTCCGGTAAAATATAGTAGGTTGGAAACACTTGGAGACCCCTCCGTCTGAGCCTCACCAGCTCGCTAGACAGGCTTACGGCCTATGCTGCTTAGGGAGCGAAGCTATTACCGCTGTTGATTGCACGCATTCTTGGGGAGGTGCGAAGGCTCGCCTCTAGGAGTTCGGTTTTAGCGTTCAAGGCATCTTTGAATGCTAATACGATATTAGATAATTTCTTTAACATGGAGTAAAAGTTTCTGTGTAGAATTATGTATTTTTATTAGTGCTACTTGTTTAATTTAAGTATATGCTCTCAGGAGTTATTCTGACTAGCTGATTTTTTCCTACATGGTATGGGGGCCTGGTCCATAATAGCTTGCAGAATATAGGCCTAAATCTGATACATTAAACATATGCATAAATTTACCAAACGCTACTGCACAGGATAAGATAAGAATATTTGTGTGTAATTTTAGTTGAGTTTTCCATTTCATAGAATCATTGGTGTATTTACGATTTTGTTTCCAGGAGCTTTGCTCATTTCGGGAAGGGCTTGCTGACTTTATTCCTGAAAATGTGAAAATTCTGCAATATAGCCTATAAAATAATAAAAAAATGTGATAAAATTTCGGTGATTGCTTAAGCCCTGAAGCCGCCCTTTTAAATATTCCTTCTGCATTTAATCAGGGGCGTAAATAAGGGTCCCGCAGATCCCGCATTGCAGGAGGGCCAAAGCCATTAGCGGGCCACAAATCGTGAAGTGGGACGTAGAGAAGAGGCCCCACTTCACGCTGTCTACGTGAGGGCCCCAAGCCTTTAGTTACGCCACTGCATAGAATACAATATTAAATATCTTGCGTTCATTCAAATGAAGTTCCTTCTGAGCATTAACATTTCTAGTGGTCATTATCACGTGTTGCATTAATTAAATGCAATATTGTAGCCTACGTACTTTAAAGTGGGAGATGCAAGTGGCAAACGCTTGCCCCAAGAAATGTGACAACTAACAGTAAGATTGTATTTTCTTTATCTCTCCCTCAATTTTCAAATATACAGATTAGCGTGCGCGCCTTTGGCGCGGGAGGCCCGGGTTCGATTTCCGGCGGGAGCTCATGTGCTTCGGATTCCACGTTAATCAGTACGTTTACGTCTTAAATAGCCTCGCTGCTGAACGGGACGTTAAACTCAAAATCAACTCAACTCAAATATACAGAAAATGAAAACAGCAAATGAGGAGGAAATTCCCCTCATTTGCCCGTGCAAATCCCAGACAGAAGAAAATATGAAACTGCACTTCAAACTATTTGTAGTGGAGCTAAATGCGAATACTAATTTATCGGGCCTACCCTACTTGTGGGATTACGCTTCGCCACTGGTCATACACGCCATGGATACATGGAACAAAGACACGTTCGGTGTCTTGTATGACTTGACGGAAACATTTGACTGTATGGACCATAAGATTTTATTAAATAAGTTGCATAGAAACGGAATCAGGGATATTCTATTATCGTGGATAGAATCCTATCTCTCGAACAGAATACAAATTGTAGAACTATCCCACTTAAACCAAGACTCGAAATATATGAGTAATCACAAATCAAGACTTGCATACATCATGTAGGGTAAGCTTTCCTGTAATTGGCACTGCCCAGTTATTTGGCATTTCAAAGAATAGTATCAAAAATTAAGATATATACTGAACTGGCAACATTGGTTTGGTTCCCTCCCTTTAGCCTAGTCTTCAGTTGTTATTATTTGCAAGTGGTGTCAATTTCGATGGACATTTGTTTTGAAATAATTGCGTTTATTTGGACAGCTTTTTTGATTTTCAACATTTCTGCCCAATTCTAAGCAGTTAGGTTAAGAAATGCACTTTCATTATTCTGTTGTTATTTATTGTTATAAAAAAAATATTATACATGGTTGTCCTTTAACGGTTAGTTATACCTTTAAAGAAGTGGATTACTTCTTATTACCAACAATGGTCAAATCGTTTCATGTTTTCAGGGGGTGCCAATAATTGGTATTGTTAATATATTTGATGTCCATTTACTTGGCACAGGGGCCAATAACTGGCATTTTTGTATAAATATATTTTTCATGTTTTAACACTACTATTGTTCTATTTAACGCATATGAATTACGATGCTAGCGCTCTTACCTTGATAGCTTTATTTCTACCAGTTGTTGGCACCAGTGCCAAGTACCGGCATTCAGAGTGCCAATTATTGGTACAAACTTTCGGTGCACTTATACCTATTATAACTATTGATTTTCATTGTCTTAGTAGACCAGTAGAAGTTTAAAGTCAGTGTTAGAATTTTTACGTGTAGGTCTACGCTTCATTTTGGATATTTTTAAAGCCGTTATTCGATAATGTAAGAAGGAAGAAGGGTAGGGCAAGATTTCGTGCGGTTATTGGAATATAGGCTAAAATGTTGATGTTGTCAAGAAGGTATTTCCAGGGCCGGTGTAGAATTTATCTTTATTAAGTGTCTCATGTTCACAAACTGTAATCTAAAAGAGTCAGTGACACTGAATGACGAAAATTTATGTAGTTGCACGGGTGGAAAGGACAGTTGTAACATTAGATAAACATACGCAAACATTTCAAGCACTGACATTCTTGTAACTCAGTCTTTCCTCCTTACTCCAGAAGTCCAACGACTTCATTTCCGCAATGCGCAATTTCTGCTCTTCTCTTTCTTCATCGTTTACCACTGAATTTTCTGGATCACACAAAATGGCTGGCTGGTTGTATTACTGTTTTTTCTTTGAGGAACAGCGGTCTTGGGATCACATAATGCTCCTGTCGCTTCTCTACATTTTGTATAGTCGGCTGCTATTAGTATAAGGCCACAATTGCTACTATTAGTACCATTACATCTACTTCTAGTACTATTACAGCTAGTACGCATATTAAAATAACCCTATTTTGTGCATGCTTTTATCAAGTGTATTAATCCGATTCCTTATTCTATGTTATTTTGTTCTATCCTTTTTTTATTGCAGATTCAATTGTGGAACTGAAAATTTGGCTATGGCACCTCCATACACACAAGAACAGCTTCAGAAGGCTTTGCAAGATGTGGAAGGTGGAATGGGAGTGAAAACTGCAGCCAGAATGTATGGCGTTCCACGTTCGACCATTCAGTTTCGTCGGAGTGAAAAATTCACTAAATCATCTCGAGGACCTCTTCCAATTTTGACTGCTGAAGAAGAAGAAATTCTAGTCCGCTGGGTTTACGAATGCGTCAGAAAAGGTTTCCCAAGAAGAAAAGAAGATCTGCAAGCTAGTGTCCAGGAGTTCTTAAATCTCAATCAAAGGAAAACGCCATTTAAAGATAACCTACCTGGTTATATAAATGGTATAGGTTTTCAGAAAGCGGCATCTTGAGTTGGCAAACAGAACGTCTAAAGGCGTTAGTACTGCTAATGCTTGTGTATCAGAAGATGACATCCGAGGGTGGTTCAAGTCAGTGAAAGATTTACTTAAAGAAGAGGGATTATTTGAAGTACTTAATCATCCTACACGAACATACAAAAGGCGAAACTAACTTCATCCTCTGTCCCCAAAAGAATACTGTTTTAGCACCAAGAGGTATAAAGAATGTTTACCAAGTTCAAACCACAAACGCTAAGACTAGTCTTACTGTAATGTGCACCTTTTCTGCAGATGGCACAGTGTGTCTACCTATAATCATCTATCCATTACAAAGAATTCCTTCGGAACTATCTCGAAAAGTTCCTAAAGTATGGGGAATAGGCAGAAGTGACAACGGCTGGAATAAATCAGAAGTCTTCTTCGAATTTATTGGAAATGTTTTTCATCCGTTTTTAGTTCAGAAACGAATTACTTTTCCAGTTATACTGTTTATCGATGGTCATAAGACTCACTTGACATGTCAACTTTCAAGACTATGCAAGGAACTTCAGATTGTTTTAATAGCTTTATATCCGAACTCGACCAGAATTCTCCAACCTGCGGATGTTTCAGCTTTCAGACCTATAAAAGCTGGATGGAAAGAAGCAGTTTTGAAGTGGCGAAGATCGAACCCAAATCAGGCAATCACGAAAGAAGAATTTGATCCGATTATTCACATTCTTTTACAAAATATTGATCTTTCAAAAACTCTAAAAAACGGTTTCAGAGCTACAGGTTTATACCCATGGAATCCTGATGCCATTGATTTCTCTAAAGGCGTAGAAAAAATGAAACGTCGACAAGATAACCAAGCACCGGAGCTCACCGGAACAGAAAGTAGGAATCCAGAGCCCTTAGAATATTGGAAATTCTGTCAAATTGTTGGTGAGGAAAGGTTGCAGCGTTTTGAGGCTTCAGATTTCCCTGCAAAAAATAGTGATGAATTTCAAATTCTGTATCATTTGTGGAAAGCTTATGACAAAGTAGAGTATGCGCAACCTGAAAGTAGCATCAGAATGCCCGAAGAAAGCTCTCACAACGATACATCTGTGTGTCTGTGTCTGTTTGTCTGTCTTGAGGTCCGAAGTAGTATAAAATCACGGAAGAACAGCAAAATTTGTAATTTTTATCCATAACCACAGATTACGACATTGTAGCTCAAACATTTCTCAGTTTTATTTTCCTGACTTTTTCATAATTTTCATTGGATATATTTTCAATTTTTATTTTAATAATTTGATAATTACAATATATTCGTATTTTATACTACTTAATGATAGTTTGATGAATTAATGCTTGCAATAACTGTAAACGTTTTAGGATAAGTAAGCATAGGTCTACTATGTAAAGGTGAGGTGCCAATAACTGGGCATCAGGTGACAATAATTGGTCAGTGTGTGCCAACAACTAGGCATTTTGAGGTTCTCAATAAAAACTATATATTAAAGGAATAAAGACTTTCCGTTTTCGCTATGTCTCACTAGTTTTCACTTCAGAAAAGGTCTAAAAGTTTATAAAATGACTCAACCCAAAAATTGTAGCGATACAATACGCTTATTTACTTTTTTTCTAAAAAAAATCCTCTTAAAGTGCCAATCAGTGGCGGCGGTTGGACGTTAAAAGTGGGGGGGGGGCAAGACATGATCTTAACAATCGTATATCAATGTTAGATTTCCTGGTTGTTTCTAACAATGGTTGATGAAAGGTTGCACAACTAACAGGATACTATCTTTTTTCACTTAAAATGCCGTATATCGTACTTATGTTTTATTTAGTAAATTCGTAAGAGCAATACAGGTAGATACCTAGCCCTTTATACTCGTAAACAACGAAAGTGCAAGAAGAGATTTGATTCCTTGCTCATGAAAATCTTACAATTCTGTCTTGAAAATTGTGTGATCTGATTATTTAATAACAAATTTGCAAAACAAATAAATAGAAAGGATAATATTAATCATAGTAATGAATAATGATGCTTGTTTTGCAGAAGTTATATTAAAACTGGGAATTAATGAACAACTTATACTTTTAATTCCACACATGCCATTAAATGAATGTTTTTGCTCTTATAAAATGAAATACAGTAAGTACTGCAAGCATATGCTATGACATTTAAGGAAATATGCAATTGCAATATTAATTGCTTTGAATTGCAATTAAAACGCAATTCCTGTAGCTTTCTTAACTCCATGGGAAGGCAAATAACAAATATGTACTCACGCAACAGCAAATATCATATGGCACCATTTTTTCTATGAAACAGTAATACATACAAAACCTTTACCAGGGTGTCCACATTCTAGAAAATAAATGCAAGTCAGGGAAAGGTCAGGAAGTAAAAATGTATCAGGTGAAGTCAGGGAAAGTCAGGGAAAAATCGATTTAGGTTCGATGTTCAATTACTGAATTTATGAAATAGGGTTGACTTCTTTACTGTTACTGGATGCAAAATGTAGTGTTCTCTGATATAGTTGTTAAAACTAATTTTCTGCGAAAAACACATATCTAACTGCATCCTGGCATATTTGCTCAAAAGAGTAGACGCTGTTCTAGAAGAATTGCATGGTGCCAAGAGGATATCTGAACAAGTGGCTCAGAACGCGAAGAAATATTATCTCCAGCTCACAGTAAAAGCTCAGACTGAATAATTTAAAGAACACTCGAATTTATCTTCTTTCACGGAAACGCAGTTTTTGAAAGTGGTTTCACAATAAATAAAATTCTCATTGTTGATAACTTACAAGAAGAATCTGGTGGCTCAACGGATCATATATGATTCTGTGATGAGAATAGGTGGATCCTCAGGATTACTAATTACAAGAGGTATGATAAATTCAGTGAGAAGTTCAATGAGACAATAACATGTGTATCTGGAAAAGAAAAGAGAAATAAATGCTGGAGACGAGAAGAGGAGAGAGAAACGGAAGATTCAGCAACAACTAAAGGAGCTGGAGGAACAAGAAAAGAAAATTAAACTGCGGAGACAACAAGAAGGATATTCATATCAATAAGAAGAAAACTATGCGAGAAAGGATGAAAACAAATTTCTAAATGTATTGCATTTAACAACTGCCCCAGCAAAAGTATGTGTGTCTGTGTGTATTTTTTTTAATAATCAGTAAAATCATGTATGAACTGTTTATTACTATAGGCAATATTATAATGCTGTGTAATTGGCATTATAATCTGTAAGCATATAACGTGTATTTTTTTCATATCTTAAGTACTCTGTATACTGCACACTTTCGTTTGTAACTTTACATTTTGTGTAATATGTAGGCCTAATCAATATCGGCCTAAAGCATATGTTTGTATATACATTTACATTTCTTTGGAAAGAAATTCAAAAAAAGAAAGAAACAGAAGCGGAAGAGAACAAGGCCAACTATGGGGAGTGTGGAGGCTGGAGTTTCTTCCTTTTTTCTATATTTTTAAGTTATTCAGGGGTCAGGGAAATCTGGAACTTTCGTCATGGAAAGTCAGGGAAAAGTCAGAGATCTTTTCTCCAAATTGTGTGGACACCCTGTTTACATTTCCAAATGAAATTATATAAATTAGGGCGTCTCCTCAAAAAAGTGGGGGGGCAACTGCCCCCCCTTGCCCCCCTAATCGCTGCCCATGGTGCCAATAACTGGTATGTTTACCCTAGTTGTTCCACAAGGATCAATTTTAGAACCTACACTGTTTTTTTCTCTACATAAATGATATGCCAAACCAGCTTAGAGAGTCTAAACTTATTTTATATGCAGACGACACAAACGTCATTATAAAATCAGAACCACCCAAAATCCAAAGGAAATAGATAACAGTATGTCACAGATATTTTCCTCATTTATGAACAACAAACTATTTCTAAACTCCGACAAAACATCCTGTTTATACTTTCATTTTAACCACGCCAAATTGACATCTTATTCCAGTACTTCCAATAGACGACAAAATAACGGAGCCAACCGAAACAGTTAAGTTTCTTGGTCTTTTGATACACAATAATTTGTCGTGGTTGCAATATATTGCAAAATTATCTCATGAATTATCTCCTGTAATTTTTCTGATAAGGTCACTTGTTCTTATTTTAAGTAGAAAAACAGTACTAAGAACCTACCATGCATTGTTCCACAGCAAAATCAAACATAGAATAGGCCTTTGGGGTTCATCCATTGAATTTAAGAAAGTTTTTATACTCCAAAAGAAAATAATAATAATCACCATTACTTCATATTATACTTCTTTCAAAAAGCTATTCAAAGACCTAAATATTCTTCCACTTCCTTCATTGTATATATACGAAACATTACTTTTGGTCTACAAGAAACAAGAACTCAGATAAACATGTATATAATACAAGAACGAAGTCATATCTCCAAGTTTCTCTTCATAATACCACCAGTGTTCGTAGGTTTCCTTACGAAAATTTCCCTCCACTGACTCAAAATTTTCCCTTTTCTTATCAAATTTTTCCTAGTTTGTTGAGTTCAATTCCTATGACAGAAATTATGTGATAAGTTTAATTTAGCTATATTAAAAGAACTGCCAACCACATTTCCTTTATTCATTTACTTTTTTTTTTTTTTTTTTTTTTACATTTTCCTTTATTCTTTTCTTTACAAAAATACTAATGCATTTAGCCAACAATGGATTAAATCATGCTATTTTGAACAGATATACACATACAGAATAAAAAAAAAATATTGCTATTATTTGTAAAAAATCGTTTTGTCACTATAGCTATCGAATCAGGTGGTTCCTGGGGTCCCGAAGGTCTTAATTTTATAAAAGAAGTCGGACACCGCATTTATTTATCGTCAGGAGACGCTAGAGCAATCTCTTTTCTACTACAACGCATCAGTATGGCAGTACAAAGAGGGGACGTTGCATCAGTTTTGGGAACGCTACTCTCTGGTAAGGAACTGGAGGAGATCTTTTTTCTGTAATCATCTCGGCGAAAGTTTGAAAGTGCTGTTGCAAAGCTTATGTTTGTAATTGTATAAAATGTGAACACATTGTTTTCTTTGTTGCTATAGAAACATGTAATTGCGTTTTACATTCTTTATTATGTAGACTGTGCAATAATATTTTAATCGTAATTTCATATTAAATAAAGTTTTTTTAACTGAAATTAGAATTTTACTTCTTATTGGCTGCAGCCACATAAGGTTACATAATTAAAATGTTTAACATGCTCATTATGAAATATATGTATATATTAAGGTTTATTACAGAAAATCAATAGGATCCGCTAAACTTTTCATTCATATTATATCGGAAAGGTACCCTTACATAGATTTAGTAGAGAAAATTCACAAAAAGGAGTACTTCCAATTTATCGTTATTTTGTAATTTACATAAATATTAAATATTCGTTAACTCGTATATTATGTAATATTGCAAACAGGTGTAAAATTACATGTCTACAGCCACATATACATAATAAGCATATGGCACATCCCGATATTATTAATATATCCATTTCAGAGTATCTTGTTTGGAAAGCTAGTTGCATTAATGTAATACCTCAGATTGTGTATTGTATATTGTATTGAATTATATATATATATATATATATATATATATATATATATATATATATATATATATATATATATATATATATATATATATGTGTGTGTGTGTGTGTGTGTGTGTGTGTGTGTAGCTATTGTGTTGGTTTATTTCTAAAGAACAAAGAAAAATTAAAGTATTTACATTTGTCAATCCAGTCAGCACAAGAATTTCCCTGGATTTTCACGTAATATCGAAAAATTCCCTTTTTTATTTTTGTTAAGTATAACTACGAAATTTCCCTACCCTCAAACTAGGAACACTGAATACCACTTAGTTTTCGAAAACTATTGCATACAAAGGTAAGGTGTGCAACTCTTTAAACAATCCAATTCTAGAACATGCAATAGCCAATCAGCGCCCGATTTGATAACAGGAAAATGCAAAACAGCGATTGGCGTTGTGGAACAGAGCGGCAGTTGTTGAATAAATATATTTTTATTAATCTTTTCCATAGTTTTGATATTCAAAATGTGTATTATCATAATAAATAAAATCTAACATTTGCGGTGGTGATCTTGTTGGTAATACACGATTTATGTACTTACAGTGATAACTAACTATTGTTAACTTTTGTGGCAATGGTAGGTATAAATATCAATTTGATAATTTAATATACAAGAATATCAGCCGTAAGTTAAGAAAGAAGAGTCCGGCAAGTTAATATATACCGTAAGACGGGGTTACTTTGCACAAAATACGAAGAGTTTCACAATTCCCTGTCGGCAAGATCATGAACAGAAAAGAGGAAGTTTCAACTGGCACCGTAAGATAGAATATCTAACTGTATTTTGGCTATAACGTTGGTGGTTAACATCAGTTCTAATACTGGGAGGGTTCATTGTTGCAGAGGTATGGAAAGCAGTCACTGTAAAGGTTGTCAAAATTTAAAAGATATCACGTACAAGGTTTTCCGTCAAAGTTAAGTCAGTTTCGTAGAATACTACTATGTATAATGGGACTTTGATGCAATAGTTAAAATTGAAATGTGAAACGTTTTAAAGTGATGAAAAAAGTAAAACTGGGAGAAGGCGGTTTCAGCCTCTACTCGGGGTTGCTTTGCATCGGTCCAAAATACCGCTAGGATTTAGATAGGATTTAGATAGGAAATTATTACTACTAGAACCTCCTGCATTCTAAATTTAGATGAATTTCCATTTTCCGGAAGATGCCGGAATGAATTTCTTGTTGGAAAATAAATTATCAACAGTGGCGGATTCAGAAAAGTAGTTTGAGAGAGGGTTCACCCACAAGGACTTCGTTTTATTTTATTTTTTAAGAATCATTAGACTTTTTGGGGGGAGGGGGGAATGCAGCTTATGCGCATAGGAATGACTAACATTAGATTTAAAAAAAATAATAAATAAATCATGCAATTTGGGTGGGTTTCAGTCTGAAAGTCCCAAATCTCTAAATCTTCCACTAATTACGGTTGGGATGATATTCTTGGACTTAAGGAATAACCAAGGCAAATTAGTTCAAGGTTATATATATATATATATATATATATATATATATATATATATATATATATATATATATATATATATATATATATATGTTCCTGAGTTGGCATTTATGTGGAACATGCTAAACTATTACAATGCTGTTTCTGTGCCTTTACCAGAAAATACATAATTTTCTTTACAAATATCGATAATTCAAATTAAGTACTGATACCGGTACCATCATTCTAATATCAATATTTGTAGACTGCATGCAGTTTTGTGTAGAAAGTAAAATGTATAAATACTGAAGGGAAAACATTGCACAGAAATGTTATGTTCGAATGTTGAACATATTTTTTTGTATGTTGTGCAAAGTAACCCTAGCTATAGGATTACTTTGCACAGAAGTTTATATTTCAATAACTATGTTTATACTGAATGTTTACTAATGAACTTGCATTAATGTTTTCTTTATATATATATATCTAGCTATTATATGTTTAAAATACAGTGTTCTAAATCATTAAGTTTGTAAGTTACATGCGATTTTCTTTAAAATGGCTTAAATCTTGTGAAAAGTATCCCCGTTTTACGGTATATATATATACAGTATACTTTTCTTTAATAAGACGTTTCGGACTGTTATTACCCTGGCACATGCCAAAATAAATTGCCTACAAATTGATGTATGGACTCTGAAGTGCTCTGGAAATGATCACATGTTATCCTCAGTGGTGCCCACCCCCCCTTATGTCTATGACGCACCCAATTGTCTATCCGTAGGTGTTCTTCCATGAAAAAATCTTCTTTTCGATTAATTTTACCCCCCCCCCCTCATCAAACATATTTATATAGATTTTAACCCCCCCAAAATATTTCAATGACGCAGTTTGCGTCATAGCCCCCCCTTGTGGGCACCCCTGCTATCCTATTATATGCAATTATTTCATAACCAAATTCCCTCATAGTACCTTAGAAGTTGTTCTTAGGGTAGGAGTTGCGTTCATAAGTACATATTATCATCAGGAGGGCTTCACCGTACAGGTATAAATTCGCGTTCAGACGTGTGCCATAAAAAGTGTGGGAAAAAAGACTGGCAACTAAAAGCGAGAATGCTATTTAACCCAGTTACGGCAGTAACAGCACGAGGACCCACAAGGCGGTACTTCTTTAGGGAGCAGGTGTTTCATCGACGGAGAGTATGCGCATAAATGAGAATAGTACAAGAAGTACTTAATATCACATTCACTACTATATTTCTCGTATCGTTTGACACTAGTAACATTAAACTTATAAACGTAAAATACTGTTTTCCTACATTGTGCAGAAACGCTGACAGTGGAAATTAATATCCTACATAATACTCTATCGTATGTACTCATTTTAACCGTAAAATTACCACTTCTATGACAGGCTATTGTTAACCAACACCGAATATCGGTTAGGTTTGTGGAAAAAAAAACTGATGCAGATATGGGGGGGTAAGTCCAGTAGCTAGGGGAAAAGAAATATGTCATTGTTTCTCTTAGTTTCCTGTGTTTCCAGTTTCTTCTTAAGTTTTCAATATCATAGCATAAATAACACCAAAAGGAACTCATTGTGATTTTGCTCTCCGTACGCCATATGAAGAATATATATTTTTAAAAAACTTTTTACAGAGAATGGTTTTATACCTAAGCAGCATTGTACTCTCTTAAAGTAAGGTAACCTAAATTACATTTGATGTAGAAGGGCGAAAATATTTAGTGAAAATTTTATGGCGGAGCTACAAAATCAACCATGTTCTCTAAAAGGTTTAATATAATCTATTAAATTTCTAATCATCACAGAAATTTAAAAAAAAAAAAAAAAAAAATATTTTTATAGCTATTCATGCGCAAATCTGAACTAAATCAGTACGCAGTTTCACTTTCACTTACTTTCATAGTTTCGGTCATTTTCTTTGACTGCCACCTATCAACAAGTATATTAAACACGATTTACATCTATGCTCGTGTAAAAATTGTTTCAAGTTTATCCGAGAACCTTGTTTAAGGGTCAAGGGTCTTGAACAATTTTCCTTTGAACATGTATATTTCATGTATTGAATGGTCTTGTTCAAGCTTTCTTTGACTGTGTAGAAAAAGCATTACGCACACAAGGCACGCAAGTCGTCGTGACACAAAATGACTGATTTACAACTCCCTTTCCTCGCTCATTCAGATATACACTTCAGGTCATATGAGTATGAACGCGGTTTCTAGGGGAAACTGGGACCTGAAATTAGCATTTCATTGTAAATGTAAATACAGACAGGAAAATCATAATGCAAATTACTGCAGATTCAAATAAAAAATTTCAAGTTTAGACACCAAAATTGAAAAGTTAGTTCCGCCTTCTTGCAGTACGGTACATAAACTTTTTTCACTTACTTCATATTCGCTGTTGATTCCTCCAAATATGGCCAAATTAGATCGAAATTTTCCTATTTTTTTAGTCAATTGATTCTTGAACAACTTGAGATAACTTGCACCCAATTTCCAGAAACGGAAATCGTACTTCGGTGCTCGGAAAAACTTAGTACACTCTTATTACCTCCGTAGCAAAGTCGATGATGATGGGTAACCAATCTCTGGTTCTAACAACAATTAGTTGCTCGAGTACTCTACTCGACTGTCTATTGTGCATTCCATCGCAAATCAACTTCCTTATTTGAGTTTAGAGACCACTAAAACACAGTTTACAATAATTTTCTGAATCCTTTCACGATTATTCCCACTGTCTATACTTTTTCGAACGAGGAAAGGAATTCGGCGTCTAAAGTCTGTCTATCTCAGGTGTGCACTCGGAATATATGCGAAATACACTTCGGCCCTAACCCTGCAAACTTCTTACGGAAGAAACCCTCCCTTTGCTTAGGGAAAAGAAGTGAATGGCCTCAGCTGTGTTGCCAATTTGTCATTCAGTCGTTTGGTCTTGACGAGTTAAGATTATAGGCTACTTAGAATGGCTAACAAGACAGAGCACAGCGAAGTCCATGAAAAAAATTATTGTGGCAACGCTTCCGCATCCAACAATTGAAAGATCTCGGTCGCAGCAACTTGTCCCCCCTCTAGAGGGAGATACAGGAAAACACATATAGACAGTAGCGCCAGAAAGGACACAGTTGAGGTAGAAAGGATCTAGCTTTCAACACGGTTTCAAGTAAAAGAGACAGAATATCAAAGAGAAGAATCCTAATTGGCTTAAAACTGACGTCACAATAAGGTGAGCTAAATCTCAACAGATGAAAGAATGCAGCTCCAATGATAAAAATCCGAAGTAAATCTCGACCTAACTGCGATTTTTATCTTCCAATCAAAAATAATTTCTGCCGAAACAAAGAGATGGTCCATGAAGACATCATGGCTGAATTTCCAAATTTAAAAATTTAGAAGCTATTACAAAATTTAATTTCGGAATTTCTTATGAAGATTCCCTGCATCAATATTCTAATGAAAACAGCACAGAAACCATTAAAATTACGAAATACACTCTTACCGAATAAAATAAATCAATAGTAAAGACAAAATATACAAAAATCTAAAATAATAATACTACACGCATGTCTCTGAACCCACTTCTCATATATATTACCATTTGAAAAATAATAACTTGTAAAGTTGATCCGAACAATATAACAATAATTTTAAAAATGTTCTTCCAATCTCTTTTAACTAACCACATCCTGAAATAAATAGTTCAAAAAATCACGGACCATGATATATTATACCAATGTACAATGCGACAAATTTGATTCAAGATATTTTCTATAAGCGTAAGGTGTTTTAATATTTATGTCAAAGGTAAAATATCTTACTGTATTTTTGTCATTATACTTTCATTGAAATAAATATTCTAAGGGGGAACGGGATTCGAATATTTCCCAAAACAAATTCTCTCCGTGTGAAGAACGGGTATTTCAACTAGAATATATATATAACAACCAAAGTTCTGGGACTAATCTTACTTGTTAGTAGCTTAAAGAAGAAACGTTTATATTTAATTAATCAATTTTGGTGCACTAATTTTATTAATCTGGATTCACTACCTACCAACTTTACTGTAACATGTACTTTGTCTAAATATATTTCTCTACAAAATAATTGTTTTTAGACACCAGTTCAACTGGGACCAAAATAGTCAATGACACTGTTAAATCCCGCCTGTCCATATCAGAGGCTTTAGTTTGAGGGTACCTAGTATTCTCATTGAAAATTTTTAAAATTAATAATTAACACTTCTGACCAGAATATATATACACACTCATTTATTAAAACAAAAATACAGTGTAACGATTTCGACAACTTAACGTTATCTTCAAAAGACACTAACTGAAAGAGATATAATCAGAACTTAGACATATATACTAAAAATGTAAGTACTAAGATTCATTGTTTGTATGGAAAGCCACGTCAGTCGTACTTCCTCGGGCCTCATCTGTCAGCCACTGCCCTGACTTAATTACCGTTCTACCTGTGTTTATCTTTTCCAAACATCTGTTGTTTATAATCAACCATCGCCTTAATAACTTTTTCTTAGTCCTCCCTTCATACCTATTAGACAGAATTTAAAAATAACAACTATACTAAATACATCTGAAAGTAGAGGGAAGGAAATATGTGAGGAAGATGAAGGTGTAGTGTATAAAGTGCATGATATGAGTGTATAAAGGATTATGATATGATGTGCATTGGGGAAATAGGGAAGAAACTTAAGGAGAAAATAAAACAACACAGGGATGATGTGAGACTTAATAGAGAAAGTAATGCCATATACAACCATGTTAAAGAAACAGGGCATCATATAGATTGGGAAGGTGCACACGGGCTAGGACGGGAGAATAGACCAATAATAAGGAAATGGAAGGAAGCACAAAGGACAAAGAAAAAAAGACACATTAATGAACTGGACTAACGACGGGATAAATTATTGGAACAAAATGAAAGAAAAGAGCAAGACCAGTCAGATTTATATATAATTTATATCAATATTTTGTATTGTTATATTTATATATTGTTATTTCTATATATATTTTTCATACTGTTATATTTATAATCAGATGTATTAATTATAGTTTTGTTACTTTTAAATTATATATAATAGGCATCAAAAAAGGACTAAGAGAAAGTTCTTAAGGCGATTGGTCGATTACAAACAACAGGTGGATTACAGATTTTCGGAAAAGATAAACATATGTGGAAGGGTAATTAAATTAGGGCAGGTGGCCAACAGATGAGGCCCAAGGAATAAAGACACAGGTGGCTTTCCATATAAACAATGCATCTTAGCACTTTTACTTTTAGTATATATTTCTATGCTCTGAACATATCTCTCTCAGTTAGTGTCTGATGAAGATAACGTTTAGTTGTCGAAATCGTTACATTGTATTTTTGTTTTAATAAATGAGTGTATATACCCTGGTCAGAAGTATTAATTGTTCTTTTAGTCAGTTCCAAGGTCGTGATGGATAGAGTTAATTTTCTCTTAGTTCAGTTGCGTTACCAGACCCTGGGCTATACTTAATTTTCCTTGCAAAGTAGGGTATTTGTGTCAATCCATATTGGGTACATACACAGTTTCTAGTGTTATTCATGTCTGTGCAGTGCCTTTGAAACATTCAATTTTTAACACCATGTATACATAAAATTGTTATTAGTTTTTGCAAGTAGTGTACTTAACAGCCTAGAAACAGGCTTTCAAGATTTTCTGGGCCTACTGCGTACGATCCGCTTCAAAGTTTCCTCAGCTATTGAAATTTCTTAGGTTAAAAATAAATAAATAAAATAAAACAACGAGTTCTTAAACAGAATAAATTTATTTGTTTTCCAATAAATATGTCACTAAAAAAAATTATAACTTACAAACCGCAACAGTCTGCAATAACAGTACATATGATTTTATAATTTTCTTTATAATAATTTGTTTACATAATAATCAATTACAATAGACAGGTATTTTCCCATTTATTAATGAAACGAATTCTGTAAGTTAATCTCAGAAAACTGGCTATCCACCTTTGAAGAAAAGCTCTATACTTTTACCAACGAGAGAAATTAAATCAAGCGAAGATGTATCTTGCTCACCTCCAGAAAACATTCCCCCAGATGTTAAATCTAAAACTTTTAAAGAAAGGAAAGTAGCCAGTATTTCTTGAATATGACTATACATTAAAAAAAGAAAATAAAGCTTAGTTCTTGCAATACCGTTAATTGTATTTTTGTTCTTATTTTAGCTTTCATCACAACTTAACTTTGAAATCAAACCGCATCCTTTTATAAGGGGAAAAATAAAATACGTCAATACGTACAAGAAAATAAAGGTAGAATACAGTTATGTGAAATCAACAAGAACAATATGTTACATACAAATTGCACGAACAGAAAATGAAAAGAAACAATACACTTTACAACAGTATTAGTTAAATATATTTTCCAGTTATCTATTTGTTGAATCAGCACATTACAATAAATTATAAAAATAGTACTTTATTTAATTGGACATAATACCACCCACTTTTATACCAAATGTTAAATGATCACAGTACTTACGGCATCGTTAGGCTCAATTGTGAACAAACAATATGAAAAGAAAGGCATTTTGAAGTAGAAATTATTTGTACAGAGCTAAGAGATTATTCTTAGCTACAGTGTGTACATCAAAAAGTTCAGTGTTAGTTTTTAAACTTCTGCAGACGAGAAATCTTCACATAGGTACAGAGGAAAGAAAGGATTCCTCCAAAACAAATATCAACTATCCTCATTATGTTTCAACGATTAGCGTATTATGCACTTGCTATTCATTGTGGTTAATTACTGATCTAGTGTAGTTCTCTTAACTTTGAAAACAAAACAACAGAAACAGAAGTTTTACTATCGTTACAACTTGGTACAATATAAATTAAAATACAATCCAATCAAACTCCCATTGTAAGCAAAATACGTTTTCTGATGTCCAAAGATGTGTTAGTGCCTTTAAAATCATGGCTCGAAGGTAATTTGTTTTACTAACATCCCTGAAAATTGAGAACTGCCTTATAGGATATCAGGCAAATTCTAATACGTCTAAACACTGCAACATACGTATATACACAACACCTTTAATAATTAATAAAAATTATGTGATGTTACTTGGACATAACGATGAAAATGTGTCCACACAACTTCGGATGAAGAAGAGCAGACTGAAACTAAGATCTAACAAAATCCAGTCTTTTAAAAGCTGTAGCAGTCTTCGGCAGGTGCTGCAAATAAATTAGCAATGTATTACATACCTTATAATGATGAAATACAATTGTAATAAACATTATTTAAACAGTTAAAAGCTATAGTAACTCAGCATATACAGAATCTTACTTTAATGATTCGATTTGAACTTTCGGCAACAACATGTGTAGATAATATAGTTCTCCATCACACACTGTATCCAACTGGTTATGTGATTTGTAGAATCAAAATTAAGACATTACGGACAGAGGTACGTGAAACGAAGTAACTTTCATGGCTCTGCAGATGCAATCACAAGATGAAATTAAAAAGAAAGAAGATGCAAATAAATAAAGTAATAAATAGGGCCCGGAAGTTGATGAAAAATCATCTTTTTTAAAGTACCCGAAGACGAGGCTTAACATAATATATGTTCATTTTGGGTCATTATAGACCAGAAAATGATGGATTTTATTTGTCCTTTTTTGCCTTTTTCGGCGTCTTTTGTTTATTAGTCTTTTTTAAAGCTTTTTATAGGTGTTAATGTTTTTTTTTCCACTTCTTTCGACAATAAATTTACTGGCCATTAACTCGAATCACCACCATTTCATAAACATCTTTCGTTTAGTAAAGAAAATTCAAAAGATAAAGAAATTCTTCAATGACTGGACTGATAAGACTAGATCTGCAACAATCACAAGTCAGATAAGGATACGTAACAATGTCCTCCAGCAGGGGGATGAGGGTGGGGAAGTTTTCGTATTTTAATTTGGACTTCAGTTTGTGGAAGAAGGACAGATCGTTAACATGTCTAAAGTTAAGCCTAAACAAAACTTCCTTTTTGTGTCAATTTGTGTCTGATTTTGAAGCAGAAGTTCTTTCTACGAATGGAAATATTCTTTTCTGCAAATATGGCGAAGTGAAGAAAGTGAGTATAGAAGAAACGATTCCATGTCCAATAGCACGTTGGACGTGAGAAACATGTGAAAGTAGCTTCCCGGGCCGCAGAGGAAAAGGAAAAGAAACTAACTTCTATTAGGATAAAGTACTAATGGACATTCTAAGTCGTCTCCTTTTTAGAAAGATCTTTGCACTGCCTTAGTTGGAGTAAATATTTCGTTGGCAAAGATAAACAACGAAACTTTCAAAATGTTTTTGTAGCAGTATACAAATCGGAAGATTCCCGACAAGTCGACCCTCCGAAAGGAGTATGTGCACCGCTGCACCGTTTCTTACAACTGTACGAGGGCTGTCTAAAAAGTATCCGACCTTTGGCCAGAAAAATAGTTGCGAATACCTGACAGATTTGGGACCCTAATCCCCTTCAAAGTAGGCCCCTTGTGCTTCCACACACTTAGCCCACCGATCCTTCCACTGCTGGAAACACCGCTGGAAGTCTTCTTTTGGAATGTTGTTCAGCTTTGTCGTCGTGTTCCGCATTATGTCTTCTCTACTCTCAAAACGGGATCCCTTCAGAGGCGTCTTCAATTTTGGAAACAACCAGAAGTCACAAGGAGCCAGGTCTGGAGAGTAGGGAGGTTGGCGAACGGTTGTAATTCCATGTTTGGCTAAGAACGTGTGGATCAATTGGGATGAATGTGCTGGGGCGTTGTCATGATGGACGTGCCAGTTCTTCGCTGTCCACATGTCTGGTCTTTTGCGCCGGACTGCGTCACGGAGTCGCCTGAGAACATCTTGATAGTACTCCTTTGTCACTGTTTGTCCTTCCGGTGCGTACTCGTGATGCACAATTCCACGGGCATCGAAGAAAACAGTCAGCAACACCTTGATTTTGCTTCGCACCTGCCGCGCTTTCTTCGGCCTTGGAGAATCTGGATGCTTCCATTGAGACGATTGTTGTTTTGTTTCTGGGTCGTACCCGTACACCCATGACTCATCTCCAGTTATCACGGAATTCAGATACCCAGGATCAGTGTTGGTGGTGTCCAGAAGGTCCTGTGCAACGTCAAAACGGGTGTCTTTTTGTTCCTGAGACAACTTGGGTACAAATTTAGCAGCCACTCCTTTCATGTTCAAATCGTCACGCAAAATTGCATGTGCAGAATCTTTACTCACTCCAACATCTTCTGCAATCTCCCGCACTGTCAAACGGCGATCTGCCATCACCAAATTTCGCACCCGCTCAACAACAGCTGCATTCCGAGCAGTTTGGGGCCTGCCGCTACGCTGCTCACTCTCGACTGATGTGCGGCCATCTTTGAATCGGTTGAACCATTGTTTAATTTGTGTTACACCCATCGCATCTTCTCCAAACACCTGCTGAATCTTACGAATTGTTTGGCTTTGAGAATCACCCAGCCTTTGACAGAATTTGATGCAGTGTCTTTGCTCAATTCGTTCAGTCATCTTGCGAGAAACACTAAATCCGACGAACACTACCAACAGCACCTCACTTCGCGACCACCAGCTCACGACTGGCACACGCGAACGCGGTGAAAAAATTCAAGCATGCGCATTAAGGTTCCTCCTTCCACCGTGCACGGTGGCGCCGCCTGAGAATCACTACTTTGCGTGGAAAAAATTAAGGTCGAATACTTTTTATACAGGCCTCGTATATTGTATACTACCAAAAGCCTGTATTTCTTGAACATCATATTCATTAAATAGTTTTACTTTAAAAAAACAAAAAAAAAAAAAAAAAAAAAAAAAAAAAAAAAAAGAATTTTTAGGTCTTCAAGTTCCGAGCACTAGTAATAAACCATATGAAATAACCAAGTCCTACAGAAATATACATAATTTAATAAATCAACGTACGTAATCTTGTAGTGTAGAAAATATACATAGAAGTAATAATATGTAGATGATTATTTAGACTCATCTTTCCTGACAAATAGCACGCATGTCTCTCGACAATGCAACTGTACGGTAAGCTGAAGGAAGCTGTAACAGTAGAGCTTATGGGAAAAACTAATCTTTGTTAGCACAACAGTATTACATGCACTCCTGGAATTACGCTCATAGAAAGCCCGTGATGATGTAATCACAAAAGTGCAAACTGCGACAAGATGTATGTGAATATTTTATCGGAAAATTTACTGTTTTATTCTGTGTTACTTTTATCCTGTTACGAAAAAAAAAAAAGAAAAAAAGTTGGAAGCTACGAACAGCCAGGGTTGGCTGATTATTTAAAAAAAAAAATTTAAAAAAACTGGTTTAAACAAAAAAAAAAAAAAAAACAACGAAAAATGCTTTAAATCGTGTGAACTTCATGGTGACGTTTCCACATATCAAACCATCCGCATTACGTTTACCTACTTTTCACCTTTTAATCAAGGGGTCCCGTGTTCAATTCTCGATCGAACCACAACCCATCTTTCAAGTGTAAACCAAGTACCGATTCGAGGTATCCCTTTAAGCGAAAGTCTTCTCCGTAGTAACCTTGGTATATCATAAGGATGTTAAGGCTAAACATACGAAACGAAACCAAATTATACATTTCTATTGAATCAATGCCTGTTGTTTTATAAAGAAGCAAGGTTGTTTAAATATATTGATAAAAATTGACAAAATTTATGAATTGCCTACGTAGCTTCCAACATCAACTTGGATTTGACTTTAATTTTATTGAATGATATCTACATGCCAAATTTGTAATTTAATACGTTAGTTTTAGCGTAGTGATAATAACAGGATTTTCCCAATGGCTAAGGCGGGAGTTTCCCGATTTATATATAATTCTGTACAATGATTTTACTTGTGTAACTGTATCTTTTTGCCCCTCTGAAATGACTCTTGACAGATATATTAACAAGTAGGCCTATGTAAAGATCAGTACAACGTATTTTTATCAGGAGTCCTTCGTGAGTGAGTCGGCAATCGCATTTGTGACCAATTAGTCCCGGTTCCGTCTCCAAATGGACAATTTCTCTTGGATGTAAGTCGAGAAGCGGTTTGGATTCCGCTTTAAGCTTATGTGACCCCTTCCAGCATAACCTTGTTGTTGCATAATAACACCAAGGCGAAACAAACTCATTTCTGTTCATATCTAATATAAATACATAGAGTAAATTATTTAAACAAAAAAAAAAAAAAAAAAAACCTGGTATAAACCCAAAAAACCGGGTTTAAACCAAAAAACCTGTTTTTTTTTTTTCAATAAAACCCATGGTTTTTGCCAACCCTGCGAACAGCAATTAAATATTATTTCATGTTACATATGCTGCATTTGCGGGGCGAATGATTTTCACCAGAAAAAAAATTACAGATTATCACAAACTTTTGTTACCATGTATTTATTTATCAGGGTAAACGTAATAATCCGGGAATTTTAGGACTCTGAATTTTGACACTAAATAAAAGTTATTATATTATGTATTTTTTTTCTGTTGACATTTAGAAACTGAGTTTAGAAGATTTACACATATTCGCATATGACTATACAATCCCTATTAGACTGCGAGCTCCCTCATGGCTAAGCGGTTAGCGTACGCGCTTTTAGCGTGGAAGATTCAGGTTGGATCCCAGCGGGAGCTATGGTTCGGATCCTACGTTAAACTGTACGTCCACGTCTCATATAGCCTCGCTGCTGAGCGGGACGCTAAACTCACAAGTCAAATCAAATCAAACCTATTAGACACACTAATCCAGGGTTATTCTTTTGCATGATGTCTCCCAAGCAGCGAACTGACAATAAAAAATCATACTACTTCTTCCTAATTCACCAACGCACTAAAATTTATTTGTAGATTTATTTAATTCATTAGAGATACGATGAAGGCAGATTTTCGAATCGAATATTTAACTGCTTTTCTGAATATTTAATAAATATTTAATTAATATTCGGAACCGAATATTTAATTATCGAAGCGAATATTTAATTGTTGTTCGTAGCTTCCAATCCTATTCACCCACACCATCTGGATTTATCATGAAATGAAACATGAAAGGGAGATTCATGGTATTCTCTTTCATGATATTCCTGTCGAAAGCCCTGACGCCAACCTAAGGACTTCTACGCATTTAGAGTGGTCGTGTCTACAACATGCTGGCCTATGAAAACTCCCTGGGGAGGAATGGGGCGGAACTCCTCTAACTGTGCTCCAACGTAGTTGCTGCAATGGAAACTGTGGCGTCGGGCGAACCGGTGGTGGTGACACAGCTTTCATAAGGTTAGTACACTTTGAAAAGTGATCGTATACTTGTATAATCCGATCAACTTTCTGTATATCTACCTTAGACTCACTCGAAGTAAATTCACTAGCTTATCGGGTAAACTATGTGTACGTGATTATGTTTGCGTACGTATTAAAACGTTCTTTCCTAATAAAGCCGTTACTAAAAACTGGAGTACCCAGATGTTTAAAAATAAGCAATATACTCAACAAATGGTCCATCATATAATACATAAAGTAATGAAGGCACACCAGCAGTAAAACTTTTTATGCTGAGATACTGTAAATAACAAAATACTCGGACATTTATTTAATTAGAAAATTACACGAAAGAGTTAAAAAAAGGGGGGAGGCATATGTAAAAATGGTTATGAACCTGAGAACATTCATGAACTGAGTAAGATATTGTAGTGTATTAAACATCGATTAACATGTTGACATGCACACAAAGAAATGGAGCATTGTTACCTGACACGATTCTATGTTTAAGTGTCGGGCCTTTTGAATTTGAAAACCAGCTCCTTTAGTAAATAATATTCCAGAAACAGGCTGGTTAGCCTAGGAGGTACGACACTTATACGTATTTTCCAAAACATCTAAACAACTTGAATATCAAGGTCTTCAGTATTCTTATAGTTAGCAGTGCTACTTAAGAATTAAGACATTGCGACATTTATAAAAAATGTCATTTCGTTACATGAATGGTTTTCTAATTCAGTGGTTGTATTTGATAATTACACCCTCAAAAAACAAAATAAAGTCTACTTAACTATTTTACATACGGCAGACAGCAGTTTAGACTGTTTTTATCTGTGCCAGACATTTTTTCAGGTACCAAAACAAGTACTAAGAGACAAACGTAATCTTTCTAGGTTTGTTCTGACAGGATGTAACTAATTTAAAACATATACATATACAATCCATTAATTGTCTAGTGTTTTTCAGAAAATCGCAATTTTAGATTATCCATTTGTTTATTTCTGAGTTTTACCTCCCACAATTCCGTCTTTTAGGCTACACGTAATGAAGAGACGTGAGGATAATGAAATGAATGATAAAAGGACTTCTGACAGACAGGAGTGCCATTACTAACCAAATGATTTAAACCACTCTACCATGTTTACCTTCGCAAACCATGCTTATTTTTGAGTGTAAAGAGAAAATATTGTTTTCTCTGGGGAAACCCATATGAAACTCAGGTATAAAATTTCGTCTCGATACGTTGAACGATCGAAATCTAGATCTCTATACATAAGATTGACTGTCATTTTAAAAAATCGGCATTTAGTATTCATGAAATGTATAAATCAAATAAAGATTCTCAGTGTCCTCGAAAAGTGATAAGCCAGTAATGGCAGATGAAGATATTTGTACCATGAATGTCTGGATGAATTGACCACCCTTTGGATATCCATGTTTGATGATATGTTGCGACTAGCAATCATATTTGGTACCTTTCCGGTGACAATGAAACACATACACTTTTACATGAGATGAATCCAGATAGAGGGATTTCATTCTCTATTCCAGGAACTATTTTGTGAAATAATCTAAGTTATTTGCTGCAAGTGTTCTAGAATGAAAATTGATATGAAAAACTTGTTCCCTAGCAAGTGTCTCCTACAATGGTTTCAAAATTAATATATAAACATCCTAAAGCAGTATGGTGTTTTCAAAATTGCTTGGCTGTCTTGGAGTTTTCTTTCCCTCGCACCACTGATACTACATGGGATGTGGAAATACAACCTAACTTGAAATCACAGAACCACATCATAGCGGCCGGGTCAAGTGCTTCGATAACGTTAATTTATTATTTCCATAGGTCATTCATTTAAGTATTCACAGTCAACAAGCTACATTTCACAGAATTTCAAATGACTTGATTTGATTTTCAGTTTAGCATCTCTTTCAGCAGTGAGGCTATATGAGACGTGGATCTACAGTTTAACGTGGGATCTGAACCACATGAGTTTCGACCGAGAATCGAACCCGGGTTTCCCACGCCAGAGGCGAGTATGCTTACCGCTTAGCCACGAGAGAGCTCAATTTCAAATGACGTGCAACCATTATGTTATTACTTTTTCAGACATGTTTCAAATTCCAAACACTTCCTAGTTTCAAGTTTATTCGTAGCAGATTGCCACTCTGTTCTATCACATGATGGTTAGTCCTTTAGATGTTATAACTTACTCTACACTAAAAGTATCGAAAACATTATGTAGTGCT
Source organism: Thermobia domestica (assembly GCF_964235325.1). Classification (NCBI taxonomy): domain Eukaryota; kingdom Metazoa; phylum Arthropoda; class Insecta; order Zygentoma; family Lepismatidae; genus Thermobia; species Thermobia domestica. The sequence continues at coordinate 146,390,448 of NC_137455.1, read as the reverse complement.
ATTTTATACGCAGGATGTAGGCAATTCTCGGAATTGGATTATTGAGTTATTTAGAAAATTTCATAAACGTTACCGATTAGAATAAGAGTGTTAAGTCAAAAATAGCTAAACGCAACTACAGTTCCTTTACATTAGGTAGATTTGGGGTTAATTTAGCGTAACAGAATTGTATTGAAAGTATAAGACAGCATTGTGTCAGTTCTTGGATACAAATTAGAATCTACTCTTATTCACGAAGAATTGTTCTTCATGACCAAACATAATCAAGAAATACACTACTATACAAAATGCAAAGGAAGAGAAAAAGGCTAAGAAACCAGCTTGTTTGTTTTATTTGTTGAAGTTGAGGGTACCTCTTCAGAATTAAGGCTACATGAAACGTACTCCTACAGTTTAAAGTGGAATGCAAACCATTGTAATTTCTTTAATGCTCTTCCCACCAGGAATCAAACCCAGGATCATGTTTACCATATTCGCACGCTAACCACTAGACTGGTGGAGAGGGCTAAACATAGTCATGCTTAATAAAGCACACTAACATATTTATTTACGTTTAGTGCATTTTGATTTATTTCAGTACCTTCTTGACTACTTTCATGTGGGGACGTAAGTTCATAGAAAAATGAGAGCCTCTACTATGATCAGTTGTGATCAGATTCCATTATTTTACCAAAACTCCATGTTCAATTCTTGTGCTTCGGTTCTTTTCTAAGTACACTAAAGAGTTCTTTCTTTAATCTTATATTTTATATTTGTAAAGCTAACTAGAAAGGTGGACATTTTTTCGAGCTACCCGGTGTTTGAAAGAGCAATAAAACGCGTGCTGGCTAAATAATATTACTTATGCACTCTTTGTTAATACTATTGATGTTACTGTTGTTGTTTATTTTTTAAATTCTTTTTCTTTTTTTCCCGTTTGTTGACATTTCCCTGTGTAAAATGGCACCATTATGCTGTATCTGGGAATTTGTTCAATAATAAATAAATAAATAAATAAAAAATAGTGAACAAGCAATAAATGTTACTTTAAAAAAAAAAAATCAGAAACATCCCTCTTTACAACAGTCGCGCCAATGTTGTTTCAGTGTTGCCAATTCATAAGTCCATCTTGTTTCCTTTTAATGAGTAGAAAAGTTCTGAAAATGTTATTGAGTTCGATTTGAATTCTTGAACTTACTTGATTCTGGAACTTTTCGTATTTAATTACATTATTCCATTGTTTATCTGAGATATCATTGTCTTGGTTTAATTTTACTTCCATGGTTCCAATAAAACATAGTACATATTCGTTACTTCCTGCATTCTATACGACAGTTTATGCCAAAGCTATCCTATTCTCCGTCGCTAATTTTTTTTGCCCTACTTTTTTCTTCTTCTTCTTACTTTTGTAAACTTTGAATGTCAGTATTTGATGTTTATTTAAAGTTGATTTTCAATATCATTTAGTTTGCTTAAATCGTATAACTGCTTTTTTTTTTCTTTCTTGAGATACTAATTTACACACACTAAATAAAAAACGTTATGCAAACACTGGCCTTAACTATGAATGAATGAGGTAATGTTTTATTAATGTAAAAAATTAAAGCACTTTGTTTTCTCTAAATATTTGTGTGAAATTTATTTTTTCTTCTACTAAGAGTAATATCTAAGAGATTAATTTTATTTTTGTTCTCCAATTTCGAGGTAAATCTACTGTTTTGATTAATTTTGTTTCATTCCTATCGTAAAGTTTCCAAGTTCTTGAAACTATAAATAAAAAAGATGTCAATTACGAACCTGTAATATTTTACATAATGCTTCCCTGCTCAATATCCTTGTAATAATACCTTATTTATTTATAAGAATGACAAGGACTTGCAAACTTTACTAGAGAAATTAAACAAAATTCATTTAAAACAAAAAGTTACTGAAAACTTGGAGAAGAAAATAAATTTCTTAGATTTTATTATAAAAATATAAAATTTGCAAATATTTACAGAAAACAAAATGCTTCAAACTTTCACATTAATGAAAAAATCAGCCCATTTATTCAAAGTTAAGGCCAATGTTTGGGTTCTCCCCCCCTCCCCCCGAGTATATAAATTAGTATCTCGTGAAAAAATTCAGAAAAAAAATTATAAGGTAAATGAGTTAGGCACACTAAAAAGATACTGAAGATCAACTTCAAATAAATGGCAAACTAGTCATTAAATAAATCTTCAGGAGTATCCGGAAAGGGAAAAAAGAAAAAACGGAGAATTGAAAATTTACGAAAGTGACCTAAACTTTCGTTTATCGCCCAGATGCAGAAAGTAGCAAAAAGTAATGTTTGTGAATAACTGTAAAGTCTCCTATAACCTTACTGAAGCACTTAACGGAACCAAAATTATTACACAAATAGCCAAGTCCTTTCAGGCATTTACTTTGGAACATACCAATATAAATTTCCTTAGATAGGTATGCCACAAGGAAATTTAACAATAAGAGTTAAAAAACACATAAGGAGCAAGATCTTATGGTGTCAGGTTTTTCAAGACATCTAATGGAAACCAAACATTCCGTAAATAAACGGAAATACTTTACATGACTTCTTAGCAAATTGAAAGATATCTTTTTTCTTTTGTACAAAATGGGTAAATACTAACTACGGTCGCTGCACTAGTGCTTTCTCGACCATGTTACTTGAAACTGTTTATGTAGAGATTGATTAAATTTGTTACACAATTTGCAAGATAAAGATGGCGCAGACAGAGCCCAAATCGTCTGTTTTCACATTAAGTTCTCCATCAGTAAATTATTGTTAATACACTAATAGTATGACCCTGGATGCCATGATATAACATCACATACAAAATAAAGTCATTTCAAAAGTAAATTTGTCACAAACTTAAAATGCTTCCTCGTTTAAATTGATTTTAAAAACAAGATTGTTTGTTGATTGGTACGGCACCATCTTGTTTTCTCAACAACCAAAATTGAGAAAAATACGTATGAATCGTATTCTATTAGAACCATGGAAAAGAATTAAACCAAGGCAATAGTATATAGCATTAACAATGGGATAATATAATTACAAATTTTCAGAAGTATGTATGTTAAGGAATTCAAATAGACACAAAAGCATTTTCAGGGATTTTCTACTCGTTAAGGTACATTTTCAGGAATTTTCTACTCGTTAAAAAGGAGCTAGATGAACTTAGGAATTGGCAACACTGAAACAACATGAACGCAATTATTGGAAGTCGTACGTAGGGATGTTTCTAATAAAAGTTTAACATTTATTGATTTTTCATTATTATTTGTGCTAAATTTTTACATACATGTAATAAAGACTGGAAAAGGAATTGTTAGTGTACTTTAAGAAAAAATTGAAGTGCAGGAATTGGACACGGAGTTTTAGAAAAATAACAGAAATATGATCGTACTACAGAATCTCATTTTTCTTCGATTCCACGTTCCTTGATGACAGTATCAGCCAAAAAGATACTGAACTATTAGTTAAGAATTAAAGTACAATGCACTTAAAGTATATTTTATTTTAATTCACTATACATTAATGAACGAGGGTCATTTAACTCGAACTGGCAACACTGCTACGATTAGAGTGTTGTGTGGGCACGAGACAAATGACGAACGTAGTGTGTTCCGTAGATGTATACAAGTCAGTTCAATGCTGCTGCGGTCACATATTACGGTGTGTGTGGCGAGTAGACATTGTTAAAGTGATCGTTGTATGAAATACCGCCCTAACGCAATGTTCACGCGTGCAAAACAGCGTGTGTTTATGAAATTCCAGGTGGCACGAGAGTGAAATGGTACGACGATTCCCAGAGGATTAGTAGAGGCCTGTGGTGAAGCTGCTCTACCGTACTGGACAGTGGCGAGATGGGTTGTAGCATTCCAGGCGGACGACAGTCAACAGACAAAATGCATGGTAGAGGGCATATGCGAACGGCTACGGACGAAATTCATATTGCAAGACTCCGGATACTGCTTGACGGTGATCGGCGCTGGACTTGTAGTGAATTGGCGCAGAAGCTGAACATCTCTTCCGGGTCAGTGTTCCGCATGCTAATACAAGATCTTGGCATGCGGAAAATTGCAGCCAGATGGGTGCCCCATGCTCTGATCGAGGTTCAAAAGTGGCACAGATGGGAATGTGCGCGCCTACACCTTTAACGTTACAATGAGAAAGGCGATGACTTCTTGCACCGCATTATTGCAAGTGACGAAACGTGGGGAAGATCCCACGAACCTGAATTGAAACATCAGTCGAGTGAATGGCGCCACCCAGAATCTCCACGACCGGAAAAGCTTAGGCAAGAGCCAGCAAACGTGAAGGTGATGATGATAATGTCATACGACCACGAAGGCATTATCCTATCACATCAAGTTCCACTTGGCGTTACCGTCAATGCTGCATACTATGCTTCATACCTCAGTCACCATTTGCGACCAGCATTGCGGCGCAAACGTCCACACCTCCTGGAGTCAACCAATTCTCTTACACGACAATGTCAGATGCCATACAGACAACCCAGTACAGACTCTGTAACGACAATGGGGTTGGGAGGTACTGGGGCACCCGCCATACTCCCCGATATGAGCCCCTGCGATGTCGATCTTTTCCCCAACATGAAAGAACCTCTGAGGGGCAAACGTTTCAGAGACATTTCCAGGCTTAGGACGCACTGTCAACAAGCTCTCACAAAGTGGGGCTTTGACAGGTATTCAACAGTTACCAGACATCTGGCGAAGGGTTCAACAGGCTGCGGAGACGACATCGAAGGATTGTAAGCTTCTTAAGGTGAGTGATTCATTACATTACATTTCACAACTATGTCGCCACTTCGAGTTAAATGACCCTCATAAATGCGTAAACGAAAATCAATACTTTAACTCTTCATAGCTCATGTTTTCACCACAATTACTTTCTAACTTCACAATGCACACTATTTTACCAAATTAGCCCAAACCATCACATGCAGAAATTATATAAAAAATAATAATTACAATTTACTGTCATCACCCATTTCACTGTCTAGAGTGATTTGTAAGGTCAAATACTGTATTATCCTCCTCCTCTTCATCAGCACCCAGTGGAGTCATTTCCAAATCCTCTCTATTAGCTACAATGCCATATTTTCTTACTTTAGTCTTTCTTCGTCGTAACCTACAAAAAGGAGAGAATATTACAATGGAGACTAATAACAATATATTAATACCCTTCATAAATATATGTTAAACTTAAAAGTAAAGGCTAAAATTTTATTACTAATAATATTACTTTACATATAACATAATATCATGGCAAGATTTCCAAGATCTTGAGGTTTATTCACATTACTACACTGTTCACAAACACGGATTTCCTCATTATGCTACAATCCAGTCTTTATGACAGAGTTACAAACCTGTGCATTCGACAATTACTTGCTCACGTACTTTTCATTTACAACTACGAAATATATTATCAACCCAGAAAATACTCTACGTATAATAAGCTCTATTAACGAACGTTAATGTTATAAATGTAAGGAAGTAATACTCATAATCTGGAAAACCTTCTTCAACGTTTAATTATTTGGAATATTTTTTAGTTATTTATTTATATTTTTTTCTTTAATCTTTATTATTACACGAACTAAACGAGAAATGGACAGATAGGTCAATATGAGACCCGAACCAAGGCCGATTATACCTACCTTTTAGAGGAACCCACACACAAAACAAGAACGCTAAAATTCAATCTGATACGAAGATAAGCTCACTCTTTTGTGCGCTACGGTCATCTTAAGCCTTGAACCTGAAACCAGACACCAAAGTTCAACACACAGATTGGATAAGGGGCGCTCACCTCTGATACAACCCGATGGCAGAACTTTGTCTTTCTGCGATGAGCTTTTTAAGTCAAAAATTTTCTACAAGAATTCTCCAAAAAATTTCTGCAGAAGAAACACTTGTGATTGTTTAAAATACGCTTTACGCGACGTAAAAAATAATTCAAACTATATTTATGCGCGTCGTCCCTGCATTTAAGACATCTACACATAGCAGACATGTTTTTACATTTTTCTGTTGGCTATATTTTTTTCCTCTGGCAATTTTTCTGCACAGGCGCGGCAAATTTTCTACGATCACATCGCAGATCGCGGCATGCTCTGCTATGGGGTGATGCAATACTAGGTCATGTGAATTTGTAGTAAACAAAATTGTGTCCGTGCGTTCTTCTGTTCCCTCTTACATTCTCACTCCACCAATTTTATCGTAATGATTCACTTTCATTAACTATTCGTCTTCTCTAGTCTTATAGACATAAACACGGGACTTTAAAGTTTCACTTCACTTCATTTTTCATTGCAACAAAGGTTAATATAAAGGAATACGATTTCACAAGTATTTTGAATTCACCATTATGTATTTACTTATATACGAACAAAATTCCAGAGCTTCATCGTGGCTAAGCGGTTAGCGTCCGCGCCTTTGGAGTGCGAGACCCGGGTTCGATTCCCGGCGGGAGCTCATGTGGTTCGAATTCCACGTTAATCAGTAGGTCCACATCTCATATAGCCTCGCTGCTGAAAGGGACGTTAAACTCACAATCAACTCAAAGAACCAACATTCCAGGTACAGCTAAATGCCAGTTTACATTGGAATATATAACAAATTTTTAAGACAATAACATGCAATGCAATAATAATAATAACATCTAAAGTAATAACAAGAAAGGTTAAATAATTGTGAATAAAAATTATCCACTAATACGTTGTAATGCAGAGTTATATGCAGCTTCAGTATTAAATAAATCGACGGGTGTATGTGATATTTCGTTGTATAACTTAGGAAGCCCGTGGAACAGAGGACGTTGACTATTGAAAGCCTACGTCGAACTATATTGAAGAGAGGTGTGTTACGTGTCTGCCTGAATGAAATCAGAAATACAATCTTAAAAGTAGGATTTTGAAGTTGAGTTTGCCATGCGTGAGCTTATACAAATATTTACGATCACTGATTTTATGGTGGGTGTCAGGTAATTGGATGTTTAGTGTTTGTAACAGTTCGTGCGAGGTACTCTGAAACGTACTATTGCAAGGAAGAAGTTAAGAACTGAACTTTTCCTGGGCAGATTTATAGGAGTTGCCATTGTTCAGGTAGGTCAAGAATATTATTTTCTTGGGAGGAGGAGGGAGTAGTGTAGTCGTTAACGCTCCAGCCTTTGTTGCGAGAGGACCCCGGTTTGATTCTCTATGGACACACGGTCGAAAAAGTGTAAAAATTTTTTTCAGGTCAGCCCAATCTGAACGAGATTTTCTTCATTCACGCCAGACAGGTCCCAGGCCGCTTCCTTCCTCCCCCAATTCTTTCTTAATTCCCTTTCCTCGGATAGTGTGATTGCCGAGGGACGTCATGCCTCATACGTGACGGGCTAACAAGGCCATAGCTACCGAGAATCCCAAAATCTAACTCCCAATCCTAGTATTCATATGTATAGAAATTATTGCCTTGTAAAACACTGCTAGAGAAGAGAGGTCTCGTATTTATGTTAATCTATACGAAAGTCGAAGAATCCTCATCGACTGGTTAGTTATTGTGATTATATGTACCGTAAAAGTTAGTTTAGTGTCAAAAGTAACTTGAGATCCTTACTATTGATTCTCGGCGATCCATTTATATTATATGAGGTATGTACAAAATTTCTCTTTAGAGAAAATGTTATGGAACTCCTCTTATCAGGATTCACTTTTCGAGTCATGTGTTACATCATGGGGAGAAATTACTTGTCTCGTTTTGAGGTCATTTTTATTGTTGAATTCCCATAAGATTTTGCAGTCGTTTGAAAATAACACGATTCTGCTGGAAGTTAAGCACTGCACACAAAACTACATGATGTATTTCTAAAAAATGACAAGATATGGTTGCGAGTAATCCAGTTCTGTTAAAACAAATTCAAGTGCAAGAACAACAACAAGAATAAACTAAAACTACTGAACAAAGAACTACTACAGCTTTAACTTCATTTCACGCAATTAAAAGATTAAAACTCAACATTATTATTATTATTATTAATTATCTTGATCAACAAAATTAATTTCCTACGATCAAATGTAAAAGAATTGCTCTGTGCAAGCTCATATTTTTATATTCTTAAGAAGTACTTACCCCAAAACATCCAAAAATTATCCAATCGTGAAGTTTCGGCAAAATATTATGCCTTCCTCAGCACATATATATATATATATATATATATATATATATATATATATTATTATTTTTTTTTTATTTAGAAAACTAACGTTATCTCTGGAACTACATCTCCTTGATTATTCTTTTCCGAATAGTATTGTAAAGTTCAGGAGGAAGGCAATAACTTTCTGCCGAAACTCACGACTGGATAATTTTGGGCGCTTCTGGGGAAGTGCTCTTTAAGAATAAAGCACGTAGATCATATTTTCATGTTGCAGTGAAAATTCCGTCAGTTTAATTGGTAGTTCCCAGATAAAGTCTAAGTACGAGAGGTGCTGATAGGTACGTAGTAACCTTCTTTTCCAATTGTAAGGTGAAGTTTTAAGAGCACTTTTTCTAGATACAGACCACAATTTTTATGGAGATCTAATATTTTTCCCTCCCTTTTTTTAACGAAAAAGTAATGTTACTGACTATGGAATTTTCCAATGTTAACTGAAAGCGATCGAGAAGTATCACTTCGTACAAAAGAAAATCCCACAAGGAAATTCATGGTACCATGTGCAAATATTAGGAGAGAAGGCCCTTCCTATGAGACTACGTAGAATTGGTGTTCCAATTTCAAATGTGGAGACTTAGGTACTGATGATGCGTCCAGGAGTGGAAGACTGTGTGAAGTAAACAACATCTGACAAAATAGACCTGATCCACGATTTTAGCCGATCGGAGTATTTGGGCTAAGAAGATTGTTGAGACAATGCACATATCCAGGGATTGTGTTGGACTCATTAACCACCAATATTTGTGCATGCAGAAACTTACATCCAAATGGGTGCCCTAAAGTTTGAAGGCAGATCAGAAACAGTATCTTATGGAGAATTCAAGACGAATATTGCGTCATTTTGAACAATCGGCAAATGATTTTTCAGACTATGGATGAAGCATGGCATCACCACTATGGCCAATCAGGTTCATCACAGTTAAAAACAGATCAAGACACAGAAGTCTGCAGGAAGAGTGCTTGCAACACTGTTTTCGAACAAAGATGGTGTTGTGATAATTAACTACCTGCACAAGAGCCAGTCAATCACTGAAGATTATTATTGCAGCCTTTTGTACTAATTTAACATGTTCTGAAAGGAAATAATCGAGGGAAGCTTCGAAAAGGTATGCTGTTTCTTCACGACAATGCTCACAAAGTGCACAAAATTCTTGTTCTGAGGGACTTACAGCTTCAAAGCACTCATCATGTAACATACTCACCAGATTTGGTCCCCAGTAACTATTCCCAAATCTTAAAAAAAACTTAAAGGGGAGGTTCTTCTCAGGTGACGAAGACAACTTTATAATGTCGCGCAGAGACGTTTATTTCCAGACCAAGCTTCAGACTTTTATTTGCAACTGTTAATGAAGTTACAGAAACGTAGTCAGAGGTGCATTTACCTTTGTGGGAAATATGTGGAATAATCTGTAAGTTTCATTGCTGCTGACCTTTTCCTTCCTGGTCGGGCTGACTTATCAACACCCCTTTGTTATGTCCTTATAAAATGGAAATAATTTTTCCACATTTGATCTCAGGGTATTGCAATGGACTATTAAAACCATTTTTGTGATTTATCTCGAAATGCAGCTTCCCATCGAGCTAAACTGTTCGAAGTGAATTTCTTTACATAGGTCTTAAAAGTCTCTCTTGAGCTTCGACCAAATAAACCAGATCGGGTTAAGGCAGCAATAATAAGGCTGAAGTCTTAAAACGTAATGGATATAGTCGAGCACGATACTGTCAATTACATAGGCTTTACCTATATTTGCCCTTTTAATTTCATCCAAGAGGGCAGCCTTTAGGGGGGAGAGAGTCGGGCACTGGGATATTGTTTACCTGCACGTAATGAACAATGTCTTGTACATTCATTGACATAGTTGGCGTCTTCAACTTTAGACATGAATGGTATGCAACATTATCTAAAACAATTGCACACTTTTCATTTGTTGGCAAATTAGCCATAAGGGTCTCTGAAACCATTTCTCGAATATCGTAGAATTCACATCGCCACGATTGTCAGTCATTGCATCGTCAATATTTTTCGCTGACAAAAACAGTTTCATATCCATCCGTCATCACCGCCAGCATTTTCATTATCATTTTGACCCTAGATACGTGAGATTTTGGGATACAAGAGCACGAGCTATCATCCCATCCTTTCCTTGAAACATCGTGGGTATCAAATATATTTCACCTAAATATATTACTTTTCCATCCTTATTCCATAATTGCCTTAACTTACTCAGATCCATGTATAGTCAAGTAACGATTTTACTTGATTCCACTTTCACTCTCATAGTATTTGAAACCTAAATATTTTAAAAGTCGGTACAATGTAACGCCCCATAAGGAAAGTCACATATTTTACAGAGATGATTAACAATTTCGTTTAAGTAGGTACGTACGTAGATATACCTTACCGTAGATATACGAATTGCAAGGCGGATTCAATTATCAATTTTTGTGAAACGTATCTTATTTCTACATTTCTTTGATGTCTTTGGGGCTCCCGTATCTTCTATCTTTCTCATGGTATTCCTATAAATTTCTAAAATCTTCGCAGTTTCACTACACGGTCCACTCCCAAATTAGTTTTTCAGTGCGTAGTCATACGCACTTAAAACAAGTTTCTGGCTTCGTTTGCTAAGTACCTCACAAATAAAGGTCACGTTTGGGTGAATCGAGTTGCTGCCCGAGACATATGTGATAGAGTAGTACTAAGTGTGCTTAATATGTCAGGGAAGTTTTAGGTGCAAAGCTCAAAGGGTTTATGAGATACAGCCACTAGAACGTCACATGGAAGTACATGTTATAGTCTATTTCAGTACGTGATGTTATGATCACTCATTGTGAATGTCTTCAATACGGATCAAAGTCGCTTCGAGAAGGGAAAGCAATCGTACTGGACGTTGAAGAAGAAAGCATTAGTGAAGATCAGAACAACAGTGGGATATGTGAGTGAAACATCTCTTTCCTATAGGATATTGCCGGTTGTGTCCATAGACGGGGAAATTCTGCGTCCCACGTATGTTCTGGTGGTTGAACCAAACAGTAGGTTCCCTGCAGTAAAACTAGCCGATCCGGCTAATATACTCTTAATCTCATTTGCTGGTAAAACAGCGAACATGAACAAGCAGAATCTTAAGACTTTCTATTCGGACGTCATATGGAAAAGACTTCCAGGTGATAGGAAGAAAGTCTTTCTGTTGCTTGATTCATAGTCTGCAAACAAAGACGACAGTCTTTCGTCACAGTGTGCAGAAGGCTTTGCATTGATCAAACGGCTAATACCTGGTGGATGTAGTGTCATGATTCAGCCCCTACATGTTCACTTCTTCCGTCCATACAAAGCCTTTGTTTGTTTCAACACTGATATAGCAATAACAAGAAATGACGTGAACATTTAGCATCGTGACAGGTTCATACAACTTCAGTCGTTCAGAATTTACCAATTCAGTACTCCTCGTTCTCGCAACATAGTTCGATTCGCTTTCTATAAAGGCTGGATTCTTGAATAAGGAGCCTGAAAGTTAGATCGTTTCTTACGATTACTGCTTTGACGGAATTATGAACGACAAATGTTTTAACTGCGACTTGATTTCGTTTGTCAGGTATGCTCACTATGAGCACAATATTTATGCAAGGCATGCACTCTTTTCTGAATTGCATGTTGATTGTAGTAATTGGTAACTTTTCTATACAATAACAAAACCACATCGGATTTGCAAAACAAACAATTTTCTCTTGTGCTTTATCATCTAAATATATGCCAGAAACACGAATATAAACTAGTTTAGAGGAAATCATAGGTATAAGACTTCTTCCTTATATTTTGCACTATGTATTAAGGCTAGAAAATGTACCTCTATGTGATGTTCTAGTGCTTCCATTCGGAGTTATAGGCTCTTGAAAACATGAACTTTAAAGGTCTATAGCTCCAAAACTACGGGACCAACCGTAGTCGGGTCAAGACTTCCCTAAGGAACTAATGTGTGTCCTATCCAAAAATACATGTTTCAGAATCCTAAGGTACTCACGAGGCAATTTTTATTGAGGGAGTTTGGCTACGGTCATATCTTTTCAAGTACTCTCCAACTGCCTCTATAAAAATTGTTGCGGAAGTACCGCAGGATTCTGAAACATGTATTTCTATATAGGACACATACTAGTTCCTCAGTGAAATCTTGACCCGACTACGGTAGGTCCCATAGTTTTGGAGCTATGGACCTTTAAAGTTCATTGTTTCATGTTTTCAACAGCCTATAACTCCGAAAGGAAGCATTTGTGCACCCAAGATGGTATATACTTTTTGCCTTATCTTGGTGTCAGGAATGAATCACCTCTCAAACGTTGTCGGTGTTGTTTTGAAACACCTATATATATATATATATATATACAACAGTCTTCTAGTCATTAACTTACAAGATAGCGTTTGTAACTATGGTCACTAAGACCAAATGGAGTTGATAAGCGACTGTCAATTATTTGAAACGTTGGTTCTGGTAGGCTATTTAGTTATCGGGAGTGTTCTTCGCAAGATACCTCGGATGATGATTTATTTATGGCACAAGCCACCATCGTAGACAGCATTCTTTATGTACGAACTGAATTTTAGTTGAAGAAATGAACTATACTTAACCTATGTAGAGTAGTAAAATACCCCGGGGCGTAAAAAATTTGTGGGCAGGGGGAAGTGACTTTAAAGGTTGAAGTATCTTAAATGATACCTCTAATACCGGGCATCTTGCACAGGTTAGTGCGTGTGTTTTGAAGAAGTGATTTCCATCTGTTTAACAAGGAATGCTAAGTGAGTTAGGTTCTGACCTCTTCCATGAAACTTAACCATTACACTCTATCGGTACACTTATAATTTTATCATCTCACACTTCCCATGTGCAGAATTAAAATAGCAGCGCATAAAGGTAAAGATTAAACAATATCGTATTATGCATAAAATCGACGTCTAATGATACGTAGATTTCATTTTACTAGGTGTACACAAACGAGGGGATTTGTTTTATGGTCCAGCCGGAAGTGTAGGAGTCTTAATGAAAAAATGGAACTGAAATTTTGGTGACTCTTTACTTTGGGCAAGACGGTGATATCCTGTCACTGTTAGTATTATTCACAGGTTGTCCTGATCCCTTGCTGTTCCTTATTCACGTAGAAATTTTATCATTAATGTCGTTGCGGTTCCTGATTCACATAGTATTGCCGAGCGAGTGAAGGTGGGTTTGAGTCCCGCAGGGCACGTTGTTTTCTTTTTGTTCTTGGGAACTGTAACTGCGGGAACCGTTTCAGATGAATCGGTTATTCTCACTGCCTTGCTTAAAGACTCGCCGAAATTTTTGTTGAACGTCCAATGATTATGCTCCTTAGGCTACGCGAGACGGATGTTACAACAAGTGAATGATAATGTAAGAATCAGTGGAATGAGAACAACACCGAGAAAACACGGACGACGTTCTCCACCACAAACTTACTTGGCAGAGAGTCTAACCATCGATACCACTCATTAGAGGTAAGCGCTCAGCCTTTCAGCCGCAGTGCTTCCCAGAAATCTGAATGAGGCGGCAGGCGATTAGCAGTTTTAAGTTAGTGCCCTGGGGAGCCTGCAGGGATATAGTATACATGAAGCTGCATCAGTTCCCGAAGGAGTAGGGCGCTCATACTTTTAGGGATTATTCATTGAGTATGTACGGACTTACAAAGGGGTAACAAAGCGACTTTTATTTACTTATAGACTGATACGAAAATAAAAAAGAACGTACCTGTACTTTATATATGCATGTGTAGTGCCTTTGTACTTTATCTATGACTATGTGTATGTGGGGGGAGGGAGAATTTAACGCATATCGCATGTCTTATGCACATGGATACTTCTTACTATTGCACTACGTAGAAAATTTATGGTATTTCATGTAGAAGTGGTAATAGAACAGAGAAGAAATGCAGATCAGGTGGTTTTCATGTATACTATTACCGCGTGCTTTTTCATTCATGTGAACCTACATGAAACAAACTTTTTATAATACCAACCTTGCACTTATTCACATACAAAGTCAAACAATTGTAGCTTCATTATTTCAACTTACCTAACAGCCCTGACCACTAAATATGTTATCACTATCACACTGAGCCCAACAAAAACATAAAACCCTCTTAAAACAGCTCCTGAGTTCAATCTTACTTTGAATTTCATTCTATCTGTAAGTGAAGTATTATTATATTCAAAGTCTTCATTTTGCTCTATTATGCTTTGTGTTGTAGAATTATTTTTATTATGTATTTCTACATTTAAAGAAGACGCTTTTTCACTTGGATTTTGTTTATGTTGTTCCGGACTAACTGTTGGTATGATTGATTTTTCTGGGGCATTTCTAGTATGCCGGCTTTCTAGTGGCAGAGACAGGAGTTCTCTATTAGTAAATCTTTGATACAGATTTTCATTATGCACTGTTTGTCCGTCAACACGTGTCATATATGCACTTTGAATTATGATCAATAATAAAAAAATAGCACATTTCACCATTGTGTTGTTCATTTTCAAGGAAACCAAAAAAAGTTCACAGCAGGCAATTATTACTCAATCATCTGTTTCCTTTCTCAATTTTCATTTTTAAATAACTTTTCTGTGTCTCCTTCCTTTCAACACATTAATAAATCTCATAGAGAATGTGTAGAACATTATGGTTATCTCTGAAATAAAAACGTAAACACACACGTAGTACTCTTTCTGCTTACTTCACAATTTCGAGTTTGGTCTTTTTTTCTTTTCTGTAACCCTTCCCCATTTGCTTCACAAAATTATCCACATCCTTTGAGCAACTCTTCAAACTTTCCATTTATTCTTTTCTTTTCAACATTATTATAAATTCAACAGGAGCACAATACAAGAGTCTTATCTGTAGAGTTCTTGTGAACTTCTGGGTGCAGGAACACGACACAAAAATGCAAAAATTAAATAAAATTGCTATACCCATTATCAAAAGTTTGCGTTTATTTGACGCAAGCCTGTACAGAAACAGTCCCTACGTCTGGTTCTTGCATGATTTGCGGAATGCAACCCGATGTGTAATACTTCTTGTAGACGATCCAAGAAACCTTGAACAAGACTCTTATTCAAGACCATTCAAGACTATTTGATGAAAAAGACGTCAGCACTGACGTCATTTTTCTCTTGAATTCAATAGTTTCGTTCAAGAAATTTCGTTTCGGTCCTGTTCTAAACAATCCAATTCAAGAGCATTCAATAGCCAATCAGCGTTCGAGTTTGAGTGCAGGAAAATACAAAACAAGTAAGATGGCGTCGTGAGACAGAGTTGAAGTTGAATAAATATCTTTTCGTTACTCTTTTCCATAATTATATGATATTCCAAGTGTGTATTATGATAAACAAAGCTAATATTTGCGCCGGAAGATATTGTTAGTATTTTTTGTTGATAATATTCACGATTTATATAGTTATAATCCTTGCATGCCCATAACTTTTGTTAAATTTTGAGGCAATGAGAAGTATAAGTATTAATTTGAGAATTTAATATACAAGAATACCGGGTGTAGATTAAGAAAGAAGAGTCCATTAAATAAAAAATATATTACTGACTTTTCTTGATTTAATAAGACGTTTTGTACTGTTATTAATCTCTGATAATATCAAATAATTGCGTACAGATTGATAATATGCTCACAAACTGAAGTATCCTGGAAATGATTACATGTTATCCTACTGTAATCTAAGTATTTTATCACGAAATCCACACGTAGTATTTGATAAGTTATTTCTTAATGTAGAGGTTGCTTTCATGTGTGCAGATTAATTTTACTAGTGCTTTCCCATAAGGTACAAATGTGCATCCTAACATATGCTACAAACAAGACTGTGCAATAATAATAATAAATAAATAAAATCGAAATGCTATTTAACAGTGTCGGGGCAGGAGCATTGAAGGGGGTCCACGGGAGAGTAGTCCGTACGGAGCAGGCGCGTCATCGACTGAGGTTATAGTACAAGTATAAGAATAATGTATAAATTAGAATAGTGCAACAAACCCTTGACATCGTATTCATTCATTTGAACTGAACTATAGCTCTTGTAATGATTTGATACTGGTAACATTAAACTTCTAAACATAAAATACTGGTTTCCTACATTATGCAGACATGTTTCGACAGTGGGAGTTATTACGGTATCTCAGAAAATTCTGCTTCATACACATTTTAACAGTAAAAATTACTATTCGTTTGACGGGTTATTCTTAACCAGTACCAAAACAGGGATAAATTTGTGAAGAAAGTCTGATGCAGATATGGGCGGTAAGTCCTGTAGCTGAAAAATTTTATCATTGTTTCGTTTGGTTTTCTGTGATTTCAGCCTTTTCTTTAAACAGTCTTCGATGCAAAGCATAAATAACATCAAAAGGCAGTCATTGCCTCGTGATACACACAATGTCAGGAAAAAGTTCGATTTTTTCTTTCTGAGTGTGGT
Source organism: Thermobia domestica (assembly GCF_964235325.1). Taxonomy (NCBI): domain Eukaryota; kingdom Metazoa; phylum Arthropoda; class Insecta; order Zygentoma; family Lepismatidae; genus Thermobia; species Thermobia domestica. The sequence goes on along the minus strand of NC_137455.1, from coordinate 146,373,754 downwards.
TCTGTCATCAGCACTCCATTTGCAGAATCATATTTTTTTTTTTTTTTTTTTTTTTAGAAAAAAAGCTTAGTATAGGGACGATTTTATACCTAAGCAGCATTTTACTTTTTTAACGTCACCTAACCTAACTCGCATTTAATGTAAAAGGGACAAACTACTTAGTGAAAATTCGATGGGATTGCTGCAAAATCAATTGACCTGTTTTCTAAATTATTTAATATAATCTATTAAATTACAAATGCCTGCAGAAAGTTAAGAAAAATATGCTAATATTATAGCTATTCATGCGAAGGTCTGAACTAAATCACTACGCTGTTTCGCTTTCATTTGTTTTCATAGTTACAGGCGCTTGTTTTGGACTGCCATCTATTAACAAGAATATAAAACAGATTCAATACCTCTATGATCGTGTAAAAGTTGTTTCAAGTCCGTTCGAGACTATTGTTCAAGTGTCTCGAACAATACTCCTTTGAACGTGTAAATTTGAGGTATTGAATGGTCTTGTTCAAGCTTTCTTGGATCGTCTACAAGCAGCATAACGAAATCTAGCTTCTTAATTTTCAACGGTCGGTACTAAGCAGGCTATGAAATCCAAGGAGTTCGGAAAAAATCACTTAATATTTTAGGCTGGGTGAATCAATGACATAATTTCATCGTGCGAATTAGGTTATTGACGCTGAAGGGATAAAATGAGGAAATTACTTAACTTTTATAACTCTTTTATAGATAGGGACATGGATACAGAAAAATCAAAAAGTTAAAATTCCAAAGGATCTGTAACCGGGAATGGAACCCGAAACTTCATACACCAAACTAATTAGATCATGACCACTTCGCCCTAATGGTTACATCACTGACGTCTTCAGAGACATTTCCAATCTATGCCACTACTTCTAATCTTCTACGATGTTTTCCTGTTTCATAGAAATTTTCGCATCATTTATATTGATGTCACTCACCTCTAATATGCAAAATGTCCATTTGCAACTTCTCTCTCTTGTGATCGTGTGCATCAGACTGTTGCACAGTGTGTAAATTCACGAATCTAGGTGGCCAAAAACCATATCTCGACAAAGAATACTCTAATTTCCATGAAATCTCGTATTTCAGGTGACGTTTTGATTGCCACCCCATGTAAAGCTTAATAATAGTAAGTATGATAACTATACAGGGTGTCTCAAAAGTTCCCTGACATAGAGTACCTCTGTTATTATCAGAGTTACAATATAATGTAAGAGGAGAAACTGTCTCCAAATATAATGTTTCAATCTAAAGTGAAGGATTTTTATTTTTATTTTAATTGGACGAGCCGTTTGGGCTGTACACTCTTTACGTGTCCAATGTTAAATGAAAATGCAACGTTGCCATTTACCTGAACTCACAACATAAGTGAATGAAGTTACTGTCTATTACGCTAAGGTGTCAATGGCCAGCCACCATTTCAAACATGCACCAATTCACCATATTCTTACATACGTAACATCTCTGAGATGACTGGGAATACAAGGCACTGCAAACTTTCCCGTCCACCATTGTTAAGAGCAGCTCAGGTTCAACAGTAATTTTGAGTTTATCATTCACAACTATCTCTGTCCGCACCAGATCTTTTTCTTCTGTGTGAATACTTGTTACCTCTTCCCAGGCACGTAGCCAGGATTTCGTGAAGGGGGCGGTCCTCGACATGAAATACTGTGGGTTATCACACCAGGGGCTCGATCATTCTAAACTATTTTACTGGAACATATATTGGTTCGTTAAGGGGGAGGAGTGACATGAAATTCTGAAGGCCCAGGAGCTCGAGCAATCTAAACTACTTTACTATCAACATATATTGGTTTGTTAGGACTATAAAATGATTATATGTTGGTAAGTATTTTAATAACAAACTAATAAGAAACTATGAAGAAATCTTTAGTATAATAATAATAATAATAATAATAATAATAACGTATTGAAAAAGATTTTACAATATTTGCGTCCTTTCTCTGTTCATTCAAATATAACAATTTTCCTTTCATTATGACCTCAACTATTATAAAAAGTACATATTCACTATTATAAAAAATTTATATACTCAATAATGTCTTGTAAAATATTTTATAATATTTACGTTCCTTTGACTGTTGAATCAAAACAGAACTTTCTTTCCACATAAAATTTTGTTTTTATTATTCCGTCAACTACTGTCTGTTCCAAATGCCAGATTAAAGGAGCAGTAGAAAATTGGTTTTGAAATAATATGTTTGATACTGTAAAGTAGCAGTAGAAAATTGTTTTTGAAATAACATGTTTGATATTGCAAGAATGCGATGACGAAAAATTATGATAAAAAAATGTCCACGCTGTTACACAACGGTACTATGTTTTCGGAAGCTTGAAATCTTTATGACTAGTACAGAAATTCTGAGAATTTCGTAACTTTTCTAGAAATTTCAAATTCCCTGAATATTCCAGGAAGCTCGCTCATCTCCCCACCATGTTTGCAAGTAATACAAATCTCCTCATAAGAAAGAGTAGCCAAAAACTTTCTGTAGTTTTTTTTATTATTTTTAACGCTGATCCTTCTTTTTATCATTTCATTTTGTTTCATCCTTCCTTAATTTTTTTTTTCATTTCTGATCTCGAAGGTCCGGACCCCTCCTTGGCTACATGCCTGCTCTTCCCTAATTATATCCACATTTTCTTTCACAAACTTCAATTTATTGGGTCGACATTAGCGGACTGATTTCGTCTAGGATTTCGTCAAACCTCTACGTTTTATTCGTTGTGAATGGCAACAAGCTTGAGTGGCACAAGAGAAATGCTAAACAAAGATTCGTCGCTCGCTAATTCACCCACCACCAGTGGTCGAAGTGAGGCGGTATGCGGTGGTATGCCATACCGCCTCTGTTTTTTCAATGATGAAGACATACCGTCACTAGAAATACCTTTAATAAATCCATTTTTATTCACAGTAATTGATGAATAGCTTAGCACGTAAAAAGATTTTATTTCTTAAGTAGAAATAGCTTCTAAGTTGACAACACCGACATTTAAAAAAATCTTTTTCCTACCTTTGTTTTTAAAAATGAGATGTCTTCAAAGAAATTCATCTAATTTATATTTTGATGTGCCATATTGAATTGTTACTTCCTTATGTGCGTGTGTGTGTCTTCTTGCCTTAATGCATATAAATGTCGTGCTTTGAGCATGGGCAGATTTAGGAATTGTCTGCTGTGGCGGCAGAACTTCCGGGGGTTTGGAATATCCCTCAGTTGAGTGGAGATCCCTGAGTTTTCCCGCAAGAAATTGTTAATATAAAAGCTTGGTTTTTGAGGGTTTCGTGTATAATTCTCTATAATACAATATAAGGGAATATTTTTTCCAGAAAATTGTTGGGGAATCAAAGTCTCCATGTCCTCCTCCGTAATTATAGAGAAGAGCTCCAATGATTTTCAGTCATTATGTAAACAGAAACGCGATCTTTTAGACAACATACCCTCGCTGTATTCAGTATTTAGATAGCCGGTATGTCGAGTCAAAATCCTAATAAAACATACCGCCTCTGCTTTTTTCCCCCACTTCGAACACTGCGCACCATGAATTGTTGTTTATAGCGGCTTTGATCGGAACTACCATTACAACCTCACTTAGTCAATATGTTATATCGTTGTTGTGGCAAACTCGTCAAAATGTCTAGTTGAACTTTACACAAACGTTTATATTAACTGTATGATCAAGTAGATCTTGGAGAGATAAATCTCTGCTGCAGATATATCTGAATCGGTAAAGTTGGCTGGATAGCAGTTGTTTTTACTTTGACGCAGTTGACTTTTGTACGCCTTTGCATTGTCTCGTAATTCCTTATACTAGTTGGAGGTCAGTTGTAAATCTATCATCAGGGAGAGAGCTTCATCAGGTTACGTACCAGATTTACCTTGCACGAACATTTTTTTTAAGCTTCGTTGCGCGTTGTGGAGAGGCAATGACACCTCTCCCACTATGCTGGCAGCATCCTTTTTTTCCTGAATCACACATTTTTGAGTGCTGCAGCCACTGTTTCTTCATGTGATCCCTCTTCCACAAGAGTTTTAACTTTCCTTCTCTTAGATCTTCCACTTGGTTCTGCACAACGTTTCTGTGGACGTCCATGACTGTTGCTGCTGGGTGTATCACCTGCACTCTGTTGCAATGAGCATGACGCTACTTTATGTATTCCTAAATCGAGATTGGCATCCCCATTTAACCACAGTCATTGTATTTCAAAAAATTCGTCCTACTTCTACCATATTTCGTCCATCTGGATCTCATTTTCGCACACAGAATGCTAATACTGTTCTTCACTAGTTTCTGCATCTCTTCAGGATGTTGGTACAAATTAAACTGTTCTTTTACGTACTTCCAAGTGTCTTTATTACGTACACTTTCGTCACATTTGTTCCACTCGAAAATAACCCTACGAGTTAATGCACATTTTGTCAATGAAACAATGTTATTGTCACTCTGTTTGCACCTGTTTGCAGCAAACATTTTTTGTGTCCCTTTAAGAACACAATGAAAAATATATTTACAAAGTTTCGTCGCGGAAGACAGGAGTAATACCTTCTAAATGTCTACATATAAAAGTCTAACTTGTGATGCCGCGCTCCTATATTTTCCGTCTCAGGTTACAATCAGTAATGCAACAAATTTCGGCGCACTGTTTAGTTTGGAGGAGAGTTCATATCTTCATGTATTATATCCGCCTCTTAGATCAACAGACACACAAACTCAGCTGCCTTGCTGTGCACTTTTTACCACATTGACTGAGTGCTGTTACCGTATTTGTGAACTTACGTAAAGGACTCTGTGGTCGGGCATACGAAGGTCAGAGAACAAACCACACATTCTAGTTAGGGAGAATTTCGTGCACGTGATTATTCACCAATTGAGCTCAAGTCTCATTGTTGACGATAACGATTTTTGGCCACCTAGATTAATGAAATTACACACTGTGCGTTGTTGCCTCTCCCGAACAAACTACAGATCTGACTGATTTTTTAGTTCTCCGTACCAGTCGATACAAGGATGCCCGACTCACAAAACATGATTTAAGTTGTTGCTCATCATTGGTAATGGCCCACCGCTATACAAGCTCGAAATAGACGAGCTAGTTATTTCTTGGCTGAAGGATGGACATCATTCCGCTATGGATGATTTACCACGAAAAAGTTACCAACAGAAAAAAAAAAAACGATTTCAGATTTGTTTTAAGGTGGAAAATTACGAGTTATGGAAAATGTATACTTGTATTACTAACAGCTTATTTGTGTTATTCAACTTTGTACCTAATTTTTAATAAGTCTCTTGTTTGTTTTAGGTAAAGTACTTTGAATAAATATTCATAATAATTGCAATTATGCATATTTGTAACTTAAATTTAACGTGGTGTTTTAGTGATTACACAAATTACAATTATGAGCATACTTTATGGAGATGCTCTCACATAGGGTACCCGAGCACCTTTATAACCTATGAACAACTGATTTTTCAAGTCTTTTGTGAGAAAAATACTGTGAACTGAGAAACCATAACCTTTTCCATATTGTACAGGGGAATTTTGCTGCAAATAGAAGTTTCTTTTGGAATGCGTTCAGAAATTAACACTTGCAAGAATATTCTCTTAGTACAAATATATTTTAGGCACACACTAATTTCCCCCACCTCGAACTGTTTCAATTTCCTCACTGACAAACACTTTACCATTTTATATCGTAAAGGTCAGATCCACCGTTATTGTAACAGAGTGGTGCTTGAGCGATTGACTAGAAACTCGAACTCCGATTAGTGACAATTTCACAGTCTTGTTTTATTACAAGTGTAAACTCTTTAGTCAGTTCAGAAGAGGCCGTGGATCGTGTTCAGAGTTGATGACGATGGATTTTGGTGAGTTAGAGTAGGTCAAAGTGGATGAGAGTGATTCATGATGGGTGGTGGGTCACGGTGGGTGGTGGGTCAGAGTGGGTCACCGTGGGTGGTGGGTCATGGCGGGTCACAGTGGGTCACCGTGAGTGGTGGGTCAGAGTGGGTCACGGCGAGTGGTGGGTCAGAGTGGGTCACGGTGGATCGTGGGTCGTGTGTCATGGTGGGTGGTGGGTCAGTGGGTCGTGGGTCAAGTTTTCATTGACCCACGCCAACTCTGATATATATATATATATATATATATATATATATATATATATATATATATATATATATATATATATGTTCCTGATAACCTGATATTTTAGTTTCATATTGTAAAAGTTACATGGGTTTCGCAGCAATAATAAGAGCCTCAACAATTTTAACCGAGCAAATCATGTCTATTGGTACGGAGGGCATGTACCAAGGGACAACCATATATAAACCATAGCTTGCTTCCTCATTCTCAATAGAATGGGGATTTTTGCATTGTCAAGTAACTTTGTAAATACAAGGAATATAATGTTATATAAAACAAATAATATTGCAGCTTTTTCACATTATTTGTTGAAATGGCATGGAATGAGTATGGAACTAGGCGCATCGGTTTAAAAAAATACAAATTCATAAATTTATTAGGGCTACATTAAATAGCTATCATCACATGCAAAGTATTGTCCCTTGATACATGAAAATTTGTATCCCTTGGTACTTGCATCGCCCAATTTATAAATATAAGTAAATTTAACGAAAGGAGTGCATAATAAATTAAAGCGATCAGAATGTAGACATAGGTATCTTAAATATACTGGAGCATTTACTTGTTACTTCCACTTACGCGCAGCAAGAAACTTTGATATACGAGAAACATATATTGCCTTTCAGTTTACTTGTTTCTAACTATATGCAATTACTTTATAGTGCCCAAATGAAGTATAGGAAACTGAATTCAGCAATACGAAGGCAAAATTGGTACGAAATTCAGAAGGGTTGTAAGGATGGCACGTCCCCTGGTACATTATGTCCCTGGAACGCTTGACTTCCCCTACATTACCTATATTCACAGGAGAAAATTAAAGAACTACGTAGATTGTTTTTATAAGAAATTAAAGAATGCAGATATAGCGTAAGATCAAATCTTTAAACCACATTAATAATTTCTCTGTTAATAGTTTTATTAAGAAAATGCACAAATGTCTGTCAAGTTACTACGATTCCATGCGGTCCAGATCGGATTGATTTCCCGTGAGTACACCCTGGTACAGACAAAACACAATCATTTTTGAAAAATAAAATTTTTTAAGGGTCCGGATCCGTTGGACCCCTCCGTGGGTGCCCCATGGCTGTAACTATATTTCCCGACGGTTGATACTAACATGCCACTACAACAGTATGCTAAGAATCTCATACGCTATTCAGGAATATTAAAGGGGTTGTCATATATGCTGCAAAATGATGAATATATTGCTTATAGACCTAATTTGATTTAATGATTTAAAATAAAAATTCCTTTATACTATTTAATTCGCTTTCTTTCTTTCTCTATTAAAATATTGCGATCAACATTATTATCAATCAATTCTGCTGGTTAAATCTGTTTCATTAAATATTTGCTGTTTCAAATTTTACAATCACTTCTGCTTGTCCATGATGGCCAATTATCATGGGTTCTCCCGAAAATTTTAAATTGTAAGATGTGTAATTTCGTTGACAAGATAATGAAAACAAACTTTTTTAAAAAAATATATAGGAAAGCGAGTCCTTCAAGTCCATCTGCAAGTCTTCTTCTCCCGTATTGTTGACCTCCTTCTCTTCTAATTACATTTTTTTAATATTTAAGTTGTACTGGAAGTTTAGCCAACCATATTTCTCCGATTTGGTATTTTTACATACCATTTCTTTTTATTAAAAATGTTTTATGTATAAAAAATAACTGTATTTCTTTATTCGCAATGGTTTGTGTAATTAAGCTGCAACCAGGCACGTAGACAAGGGGGGCGGTCTGAACCAGAAATGAAAAAAATTAAGGGAGGATAAAACAAAAAGAAACTAGAAAAAGAAGAATCAACGTTAAAAATAAAAACAAACATAGAGCAAGCATTTGGTTACTCTTGCTTATGAGGAGATTTGTATTACTTGGAATACATTGTGGCGAATGAGCGGGATATCCTGAAAAAGTCAGGGCATTTCAAATTTCTAGAAAAGTTACGGAATTTTCAGAATTTCTGCTACTAGTTAGGGAAATTTCAAGCTTTCGAAAGCATAGTGCCATTCTGTAACAGCATAGACATTTTTTTTTTAAATCATAATTTTTCGTCATTGCTTCTCTGCAGTATTAAACATGTTATTTCAGAAGCAGTTTTCTACTGCTCCTGTAACTTGTCAATTGGAGCAGACAGTAGTTGATGGAATAATGAAAAAAAGAAGTTATGTGGAAAGAAAGTTCTGTTAACATTTGATTCAGTAGAGAAGGGAACGCAAATATTGTAAAATACTTTGCAAGGCATTATTGAATATGTACTTTTTTATAATAGTGAATACGTGCTTTTTATAATAGTTGAGATCATAATGAAAGGAAAATTGTTATATTTGAATGAACAGAGGAAGGAACGTAAATATTGTAAAATCTTTTTCAATCCTTTTTTTTTTTTTTAATGCCTTTATTCGAAGCTTCTTCATAGTTTGTTATTAAAATATTTATTAACATATCCTCATTTTATTGTCCTTACAAACCAATATATGTTGTCACTAAAATAGATTAGATTGATCGAGCTCCTGGGCCTTCAGTATTTCATGTCAGGCCCCCCTCCCACATTACGAAATCCTGGCTAAACGAACCAATATATGTTCCAGTAAAATAGTTTACCATGGTAGAATAGCCCCTGGTGTGATGACTACAGAACTTCATGTCACGGACACCCCCTTTACGAAATCCTGGCTATGTGCCTGCTGCAAGAGTTTTAAACGACAACGATTTATAGTAAAACTTAAAACGAAACTATTTTACACTTTAAATACAGAAATAAAAAAAATAACCCGTGACTAATTTTTTAAAAATTATGGGCCTTGTGCATAGTCGTTTTGACGTGTGATTAGTGCCACACTAAAGAATTCGATTAACGTGTTTCCTGCCGTAGTCAGGCTTTTAGTGTGACGCTAATCATACGTCAGAAAGACTGCATAAGGCGGTATAATTTTAAATTTTATTATTGCTTGTATATTTATTTGTTTTTATTAGATGTAAGTGTAATTTGAGAACATAATAGTTAACGTTTACAATAATGTACTTTCACTCCGAAATGCACGAGTAGAACAGTAATAGAAAATTATGAGTTTTGATAATTAAAGTAGATTTTAGGTAGTTCTTTAGACCCTAGTAGCAACAGAATATAAGAAATATACGATTTAAAGCAAATTTCTGATGTAATAGATTTTCACTGAACTGTTACATGACAGTGTTGTGTTAAGAGAACTAAATAACTTGAAGAGATGATAATGAGTGCGGGGAAAGGGGGGCTCAGAAGCAGGGCCGGATTTCCATGTTTTGCACCCATGGACCCTAGCGAAATTGCCGCTCATAACCACACCAATCGCATCGCTTTTCGAAACTTCCATTCTTCATGGATCCACTTCTTAAAATATTACTTTTACGTTTGCTACTAAATTATAATTATTGCTATTATCGTTATTACTGTTCTTATTTATCATTACTCATTTTATGTAACATTTTAATTCCTTCCCAGCTCGCGCCATGTGGACTTTGTGGTGGACAAACACCGTGCTTGTGGGTTTTCTCGGGGTTCTCCCATTTCCTCCCACTTTCTTCATTCCACCATTTCATTCATTTCTCATCATCACCGTCTCCTTTAGCCTAACCAGCATAACCGTGGGACGTAGAACTTAAAAATTTCATTTCATTTTTTTAAATTCCTATATCTGGCATTTGGAGTAGATTCATTAAAACTTACCTGGCTTCTGCCTAACCTATTCAACATTACATGATGTAAAAGACGGCAAAATATAAATCAATCTTAAATGATACAAAGTTATATTATTACCTAAAAATTTACAAAATGACGTTTCTGAAACTTTTGTATCAAAACTGTTTGCGTCTTGCTTTGGTATTGACAAAATCATTAATAACGTCATCAAAATCAAGTTTAACAGTCAAGTAATTTTTGATGGCTAGAACAGCTAGATTAATCAGTCTCTTCTGATTGTGAAAAAGAGTAGATCTCAAACAGTTTTTAATTCTTGACAGTGTGGAAAATGATCTTTCCGCCGCACAGTTAGTTGCTGGTGTGCGTAACACTTTAAGGCAAATACTTATGTTAGCACATAAGTTGTGAAGATTTTTCGATATGAGAAATAGGTTAAGCTGCGATAGTGACATTTCTTCAGCACTTCCTAACTTCTCTTGAGCTAAAAGTCCTTTTAAACGAACATACTCAACAACAAACGAAGATTCCTCGATGTCAGATGCATACACTTCCTGCAGAGAAGTCGTTCCTGTGGTGATTTCTTTAGCACTCAAGTTGCATAGATTTGTTAAGAAGGAAAATCTGCTGAGAAATTCATTGTAGACCGCGATTCTTTTGTTAAATTTGCAAAGCTTGTCAGTGATCGCAACAAAGGTTTCTTGGAGACGATGATCTGGGTTTTCCATCACCTTTTCCTCTTCTGATTCAAATTATTCTGATTCATCAAAGAATTTCTTCCTTTTTCTTAATCTTTTAATGTTAGGCCTGATTCCTATGCATTCACAATAACTTTTAGGAAAAGTCTGGACAGTCTTTAGTTTTTTTTTTCTTTCACCAGCCATCTTATAAAACTTAAACATACCTTTTAGTTCATCCACAACTATGAGTGTCGATCTACGTACTGCCGCCCTTTTCAGCAGATCCATCGACAACTGATCAAACCACCATAATAACCGAATTATGACAATATTTGCTACTCCTAATCTGCTACAATATTATCGTAGTCACGGCAATTTAAAAAAAAAAGTTTTGCTTATTTTATTGAGACGTTGATGAATAGTATTTTCAATAGTTTTATCGTGTTTTTAATATTTTTAAACTGTCGCTCCTTAAAATTTGCCGCCCTGGTCCCGGGCCCATGTGGCCCTTGCTTAAATCCGGCTCTGCTCAGAAGTAAATATAAAAAACATTATAACAAGGTCTCCTAAAAGATTCTTCCAATTTTCAGAACTAAGGGGCCATGGACCCTCCTAGGAAAATATCCTAGTTACGCCAATGGTAGTGGTAGCAGTAGGAGGAGGAGTAGGAGTAGTAGCAGGAATGGATTAGAAGCCCCGTAGGATTCGTTTTGTTCCTCCTTGACCCCCATGATATAAATTTAACCTTAGCTGCATCCTTGTGACCAACTTAAACAGCTAGCTAGGGTAGCCCGAGAAAAAAAAATACTTCCGGGAGTATTACTCTCCCGAAAGGGTCGTCTTATATTAGATCTTTATCACAAATGTACATTTCTCAAATTACTATACTTTTCTTTTTCGATAGTATTGTGAATCTAATATTTGTTTAGTACATATATTCAATCTATTTTCCACTAATCTTTGTTTCTTTTTTCTTTTACAAAGCTTTTCTTTTTTAATGATGTTTAGAAACTAAAGAAAGTTTTAATTCTGAAAATCAACCTTGAATAATAATAAATCTCATAAAATGTCTATTGCCCCAATCACTTTTTTGTTTCCGGAGACATTAACGCTCAACTTAGAAAACTCAATAAATGTAAAATCATTAAATATAACGAAAAAAATAATAAATTATACATTGCCTTAAGCGTCAGGATATCTTGGTAGAAGCCTATCAGTTCCATAACTAAGTTTTAGGAATTTAGTTTATCATATGAAAATATAACAATTAAATACGGCATATTAGTTACCACAACAAAGCAAGTATATATAGAACAATATAATGTAAAATTTCTCTGAACGTTGATATATTATTTTTCTTATTCTATTGTTCGCTTGTTTCTGTTGTATTAGAGAAGAAACACCTCCTCCAGTTCCTTTCCAGGCGGCAACGTACCAAGAACTGACAAATCGTTGCCACGTTGGACCGCAATGGATATACGTTGGAATAAGAAGGATGCTGAACGAACATCTCCAGAAACGCTAGATATGCGTCTGCCTACCTCTCTGATAAAATCAAGGCTTCTAGAACCCCATGCTCCACTGGTCTCGATAACTATTGGAGCAAATATAAATTTATCGAGGAGATTATTGTATTTCCTTTCCTTTTCTGCCTCTCTACGTCTAGCAACTTCTCCAGCATTCACAACGGTCAATGGCAGGCTTGAATGGGCGAATGTGTCCGAACATGTAAAATCCCATACTAGAGATTTGCCTCTCATCATGCCATCAGGTCGTTTACCATCGGAACGACAACAGCCTGACGGTTCACGAATCGAATGAATTCCTGCCGTCGTGAGAGCTCGCAAAATGATGTCATTAACAGATGAATGTCTGGTGTTTCTGCCTAAGCTCTTCATGCATGAGAGGCCATGCAGGCCGCGTTGGGTAACTTGATCCCCGCAAGCTGGACAGCGATGTGGCTCACAAACAGCTGAACCTAGTCTTAGGGCTACTGCGATTCGAAAGGTTTCATTAGACATGTGAAGGCCTAATTGGGAAGAAGGTAACGCATTTAACCATGCACCAGCATGGGGAGATGACGCAGCAAGAAGTCTAGCTTTATCCTCTGGAACAGCAACGAATTGTAAAAGAAGTTTATGGAAATGTACTGCTATTGGTGTGTACCAAGATGCCTGAGAACCTCTTTTGCTGATTTCTGGAAGGTCCGAATCTGTTATATTTATCCATTTGGTAGAGCCTTCTTCAACTATCCCATCTGGGTCCAGGTGGTAGCCTTAAGGAAGGAGAGCCTCGATTAAACGAAGGGATCCGTGGTAGGACGCTAAAAATGTAGGAATCGCCATATCAACGGTTCGTCGAATACCAAGGCCTCCTAATCCAACAGGTAAGGATGCTTGCATCCAAGATTCGTCACTCAAGGAGCAGTTCAAAATTGACTCCAGACCCATTTTGAGGATATGATCATATTTCTTCAGCAGTGGAATCTCATTCCAAGATGGAAAGCACCATAGAAAGTAGTTTAGGCGAGGGATTGACAATGAAGCACGTAGAAGAAAAAAAGCTCCGTGCGCTGAAATCAAGTCAAGACGAGACAGAAAATATTCTAATTTGGATATTTTGGTTGATAGCACAGTTGTAAATGCTTCCTTTGTGAGAGCAGAACCCAGAAGACAAGCATCCTGTTTGCTTAGGAGACGTATTCCTGGTGCAACTTCTCCAAATCTTCTGAATAACTGTTCGGATGTGACTTCATCTGATCCAAGAAAACCAACTTCGCATTTTGAGAAATTCAAATGTAAGCCAAGGGCTGACGCTTTCTCATTTATATGTGTTAACATTGAAAGGACTGCCTCAGGTTTGTCAGCAATAGTCCCATCATCCAAATACCAGATGTTTAGTTCAGTATTAATCGAATGTACTAAAGAATGTATTGTTATGGCAAAAAGTGCTGGGCCCAAGGGATCACCTTGTTGTACTCCTCTCTGGGATGAAATGGTGTCTTGGCCTAAGAATAGAAGAATGCATTAGTTTGTTCTATTCTATAACGCTAATTCTATATTATCACATATAATAATATATAGTTAACTAATGCATGCATTTTAATTACAACCATTATATTATCCTATTGCACACAAATATATCATATATTTATTTGTATGTAAACTAACTATACGCCTTCTATAACTGAAGTTATATAGTCGACTGAGGAAATAATTAAGTAACTGAATAAATAAATAAATCAGTCCACCATTGCCTATAGAGGAAACAACGTCTAGTTGAAAAAGTAACGTAAGGTAGCATTGATTCTGATTACCTCTGATGACAAGCATGTTTGAAAAATATGTGCAGTCAACTGATCAACCTGTTTGGTTGCACATGAAACAAATACCATTCACCGCCAATAAAAATAACAGAAAGAATTGGTAACCCTGCATGATCGAAAGGTACATTTTGCCAGCCCCCCACCTTGGAATTTCGAAACAAAACCTACGCCAATCGTTTGTGCTACGTTTGTGCCGGAATGTACCGCAAAAAGTTTCGTTTGTACCACTTCCGGTGCAGAGTTTAAAGTGGGGAGGCTGTGGAAACTGCAACCCCCACCTTGGAATTTTGAAACAAAACCTAAGCCAATCGTTTCTGCTACATTTGTGTCGAAAGGTACCTAGTGGTGCTATTCTAATTATTTTAACAAACGGTTCTCTCTCTCTCTCTACACACACACACACACACACACACACATATATATATATATATATATATATATATATATATATATATATATATATATATATATATATATATATATATAATGTGTGTGTAACTGAGATATATAGTAGACGGATAGATATAATTCTCTTGTGACGTGTAGCGACCTACAGAGCATATAAATGGTGTGACGAAATTATGTTGCACTTCGAATATCTTGGAAACGAATTATCAAGATAGATGGTTGTCAAAAAGTATTTAAAAGACCTTCATCCAGCAATGAATCAACAATTGTTAATAAATGGTATATATGAGTTTCAAATATAAATAACCCTCACTGTTTCACTCATATTATCCCAGTTCTCATTCTTGATATCTGAGTATTTGAGATTAAGTAATAAATGTCTATACCTTCTTCTGAGAGATTGTACTTTACCCTGTAGCTGTAATAATTTCTAAGTACAAAGACACTTAAAATAAAATTTTACCGTTTCCCCTGTTCCATTAATCTTCTTCTATGTACAGAGCAAAGTAATGTTCTTCAAATAGGTCAATTCTTTTTGGCTGTGAAAAATTTGTATTCCACAAGCTCTCTCTTCCAGCTGAAATTTGCAATGCACACACTTGCTATGCTAATAGAAATACAACAGATATAGAAACCTTATCTGCATGGTTTATTTTCGATTGCCAAAAATGGGTTCCGCTACGTGAAGTTGCCACCGCCCATTTTGTTCTTGATACATGTTGTTTATAAATCCTGAACAAACGAAAATTTTATGAAAACAATCGCAAACAAACGATCTGGATGGTTTATTTTTAAAATTCTGAAAATGGGTTCTGCCAGGTTTAAATACATACTTGGTTTGGCTTCTTTCTTTCACGCTTGGTTTGGTGATGTGTGTATGTATTATACATGTGTATGTAGGTTTATTTCGGTATAACAACCGGTTCTGCGAACTCAAAATATTTTAACAACCGGTTCGCCAAAACCGGTGCGAACCGGCTGAATAGCACCACTGAATGTACCGCAAAAAATTTAGTTTGTACCACTTCCGGTACAAAGTTATAAGTTTTAAAGTGGGGGACTCTAAAAGCGGCAGCCCTTCCACCTTGGAATTTCGAAACAAAACCTATCCCAATTGTTTGTGCTACGTCTGTGCCGGAATGTAGCTCAAAAATTTTCGTTTGTACTACTTCCGGTACAAAGATATAAGAGTTTTAAACTATTCAGCTCCCGTCTCCACAGGTTCCCACCATTGAATTTCGAAATAAAACGTATGTCGACCATTGTTCTACGTTTGTACCGGATTGTACCGCAAAAATTTTCGTTTGTACCATTTTCGGTACAAAGATATAAAAGTTTTAATCTAGAGGGCTGCAGTCTCCACAGCTCCCCACCTTAAAACGTCTATATCTTTTTAACGGAAGTAGTACAAACGAAACTTTTTTCGGTACATCCTGGTACAAAGGTAGCACTAACAATTAGCATAGGTTTTGTTTCGAAATTCCAAGGTTGAGAGGTGCCATTTCCCCAGCCCCCTATTTGAAAACTCTTATTTTTTTGTACCGGAAGTGGTACCAACGAAAGTTTTTGTGGTACATTCTAGTACAAACGTAAAACAAACGATTGACATACGTTTTATTTAGAAATTCAATGGTGGGGTAGCTGTGGAAACCGCCGCTTCCTATTTGAAATCTCTTACATCTTTGTACCGGGAGTGTTCCAACGAAAATTTTTGCGATACCTTCCGGTACAAAATAGTACAAGCGACTAGCATAACTTTTATTTCGAAATTCAAAGGTGGGGGCCCCCCACTTTAAAATTCTTATATCTTTGCACCGGAAGTGGTACAAACGAAAATTTTTGCAGTACATTGCGGTACAAACGATTGGCATAGATTTAGTTTCGAAATTCCAAGGTAGGGAGCTGCCATTTCACCAGCCCCCACTTTAAAACTCCTATAACTTTGTACCGGAAGTGGTACAAACAAAAATTTTTGCGGTACATTCTGGCACAAACATAGCACAAACAATTGGCATAGGGTTTGTTTCGAAATTCCAAGGTGGGGGGCTGCCGTTTCCACAGCCCCCACTTTGAAACTCATATCTTTGTACCGGAAGTGGTACAAATGAAATTTTTTGAGGTACATTCCTGCACAAACCTAGCACAAACGATTGGCATAGGTTTTGTTTCGAAATTCCAAGGCGGGTAGCTGCCGTTTCCACAGCCCGCTCCACTTTAAAACTCTTATAACTTTGTACCGGATATGGTACACACGAAAATTTTTGCGGTACATTCCGGCACAAACGATTGTCATAGGTTTTGTTTCAAAATTCCAAGGTGGAGGGGCTGGCGAAATGTACCTATGATTGAAGCTTACTAGGTCGACGCGTTGTATTCCTCACTTACTCTCAAACTACTTTCGCCTTTTGATGGGCTTAGCTTCTCGACTGCAAACACACACTATGAAATCAAAACGACTGAAATTCCATGAAACAAATACACTTATTCAAAGGTTTTTCATTGTATTTTCATTAACATTTTACAAACTATGTGGCCTTAATAACAGATAATATCCTGGTGACGTCTTCTGGATATTCCGTGGACATCACGACATAAACAGAATATCAATGGGAGGTCCTAGAAATGTATTACTTGTTCTCGTATGGTATCCACAGACCGGTACCAACTGTCGCAGAACCGGTCTTTTGATTCAATTTTCAGATCTGGTGCAAACACCAGTCCTTCCTTCCTTCTGATTTCTCAGAGAGAGCATCAGAACCGGTTCTAGAGTTTTCTTACATTTAAAATTCGAGTCCACTCTTACCTTACATAAAAGACTAACACAAGAACCTAGTTTCTTGACATCTGAGAACCAGTTCTGGTCCAAACATGTTCTTGAACCGGTTCCTGAACTGTGGTCAAAACGCAGAACCGGTTTTGAGAGCGGCACTGAAATGTAGGCTTGAACCGGTTCTGGGAACAGTTCTTAACCCTTTCTCCTCGAATGCGGCGAGAGCCCCGACATTCGAAATTTTCCTTTCTGCTTGTATGTCGGGGCTACCCCGCACTAATTTCGACGCTTTAATTACTCGCATGTCGACAGAGCCCCGCTTGTATGATTTAGTCGACAACTTCTGCCATCTTTTGGCCGTCTATTCAACTCCTTACTCGGCCGTTCCTTAGTCGACAACTGCTGCCAGTTTTATGCGTAAATCGGTGAAATGGTGGAGAAAGTTATTTTTCTGGCTATTAGAGGTAGCAATTGTGAATAGTTTCTTATTATTCAACACGCAGAGACAAATGAACCAAAATCCAAGAGTTGCCCATATTGACTACAGAAAAATGTTGATCACTCAGCTGGTAGGCAATGTCCGAAATACACAACGCAAGCGAGGGAGGCCGTCGTCTACAGATACGGAAGAAAGACTGAATGGTGCACCACATTTTATATATTCCAATCCAAAGAGCAATTTCAAAGACTGTGCAGTGTGCAGTGATAGAAAAGTAAAAGGTGGGAGGAGAGAGACTGTGCATTTTTGTAATACGTGCTCCAGAAAACCTGGATTTCATCCAGGTGAATGTTTCGAAAAATATCACACACAGCGTAAATATAGGTAACATATGTAAAAGGGCAGTTTATGCTTAATTTCTGATGTATTTTTAAATAAAACAAAGGTATTGTCTGTAATGTGGTTGTTTATTTGTATTGAAATGGTAGTAAGCAGAAATCACAGAAATTATCTCAAAATAAATCCGAGTAGTACAGCTTGCTGTGTCAAAACAAATTCGAGGGAAAAGGGTTAAAGTTCAGAAACCAATGGAACCGGTTTTGGGAAGGGTTTCTAAAGTTAACAAAACAATAGAACCGGTTCTGAGAGCAGTTTTTAAATTCAACAAAAATGAGACCGGTTTTGGAACCACTCCTAACTTTATCATGGGTTCTCGGTTCCTGAAATGATTCTGGAACAAACAGATAGGGATGCGCACGAGTCGAGACACGTCTCGAATCTCGGTTCAACCCGACTCGAGATTCGACTCGAGGCACACTTTGAAAAATTCGAGACAAACGTATTTCTCGACTCGAATTTTCGAGTCGAAACTGTTCGTAAAAATCTCGACCCGAATCTCTCGAAAATCTTTCTATAATTTTTAATATTATTTTGAAGAAAGTATTCACTCAGAAACAGCCTTGAAACCAATTCCAGCATTTATTACTTTAGAAAGGTACAGAACGCATAAACTTGATAGTTAATCTTCCGAGATCAAGATTTAATTTTCAGCTCAATTCAGTTAATTAAAACTAATAATTAATTGTCATGATATTTGACTGTACTTCAAATTTAATAATAATAATAATAATAATAATAATAATAATAATAATAATAATAACACTAGCCTGCAATGGTTCTGTTTTTCAACATTTGATGATGGATTAATATGTATCTTGGTGCGCTTAATCTAAAAAGGACCTATCATCATAGTTTCCATCACGTCAGACTTGTTTGCAAATACCAATGTACCAAATCTAGTATATGTCGAAAAATATCACAAATATGCGACTTAATGGCGTAGTTGTATAATCGATATTACCTTAAAATCACCACACATGACCCATTGATGATCGTCATACTTCATTTTCTGGAGAACAAATGGTAAATTTTC
This sequence comes from Thermobia domestica, assembly GCF_964235325.1. Classification (NCBI taxonomy): domain Eukaryota; kingdom Metazoa; phylum Arthropoda; class Insecta; order Zygentoma; family Lepismatidae; genus Thermobia; species Thermobia domestica. The sequence continues at coordinate 146,354,840 of NC_137455.1, read as the reverse complement.
GTTACGTTCCTGTAAGTGTACAGAATGTCCCATGGGTATTAACGCATACCTGTTTTCGTTGTCAAGCAGGCAAACTTGTTAGGTTTCGTTTCTACGAATAAATGAATAGTTTCCAATCAGTGCTTTCGTACGGAATGTTAAATGTCTGGAACAGTCCACACACATCATTGCAGAATGCTAAGTCTCCTCCTGTCGACGAGTCTGAAAGAAATTGTTATTCTCTGTGCCTGAACCAGGATAACGAAGTACCAGTTGCTAGCAAATTCTTTTCTTTTGGCCTGGAACAAAGTAGTTCTGCCCCCTGTTTGGCAGGGAGTAATCCACACACCCCAACACCCCTCCAAATTTCTTTACACCCACCCCTGGATGGAAAAGGAATACCGGTACTTCCCCAAATCCAATTTTATCAATCAGTATCATATAGGTTATTTATTACATCAAGTTTAAAAAGGTTCAGCGTTTAGGAAAGAAGGCAATATTCTTATTTATTTATTTCGCTTCAAAATACGAAGCGACCTCGTTCTCATGTACGGCTTCGAGAACCACACGATCTCATTGTTTCGGGCGGTATTTCGATCAAAACAATCGACAAAACAGACTTTAGAGCTCATTTCTGACAAAAGAGATTGACGGACAGATGCAGATGACTGAAATTGGCAACGTTTTGAGTGGTCATTCACCTACCACCTCCTCAATAAAGAAAAAATTGACAATATAATAAGAAGCCTATATCAGATTCAGTTAGTAAGTGCTACTCTGCAACAGGCTCGCAATCAGAGGGGGGTTGGGAAGGCCTGGCCCTTCCTAAATTTTTCATGTCCCCTCCAGACTTCAATACAAAATGCACAATTTAGATATTTTTAAGAGAATTTTTAATGACTTGGCCCCTCCTAACATATTCATGGCCCCCCAAAGCTCTGTGGCTGGTTTCGAGCCTGCTCTGCAAGTGGTGTATCAACGGGCGGAATATGTTGGTCACTAAAAGTTGGTCAAGTTGGTCACTAAAAGTTACTTTTCTTTCAAATTTGTCACTAAAAGTTACTTTTTTGAGAGGTAAAGTGACTTTTTCGTGTGATTTATGTTTTGCATTGGCAGTTTTCTAAGAAAAGTATAAAAACAAATGGAAAAAGGCAGAAACCTGTTACTCATTACTCTTCTGAAAGCTTCAGTACTTGCTGCCACATGTGAAACAGTCAGCTTTATTCTCACTTCAGCTTTTATTCTTTCTAAAGCACAGTGGACGCTTGGTGGATGCTTAATTTCTCAAGGTGGGGTTGAGGACCCTTGTGTGTCTATTCTTTCTCCTATCATAATAATCTTTTAGTTTTCTCTCGTAATAGTTAACGCTCCGTTTAACGTTGTGTGGTGTGTTTGTGTGGTTCATCATGTCCGTCTTCTGTTATGCTTCTTGTATGTTCTTAAGAGTTGGTGATGAATTTGAATATTTCACGTTTTTGAGAACTCATAATGCTAAGTTAAATATATTGTCTGTGATGATGAAATTCGGAGATAGGCCAGAACTTGTTCCACTTACTCAGAAGCTTCTTACATCTGCTAAGTCAGCTTACCGTAACTACAAAGGATACTTAGAAAACCTAAGAAAGGAGGAAGTTCAAGAAGAAATAAAGAAGAAAAGATGAAACAAAACAACAAACAGAGGGGTGATGGAGAAATTGACAAAGAAAAAAGGGGCATGATGAGATTTTGGTCACTTTTTGGTCACTTTTTCGTGTGCTTTTGGCCATTTTTGGTCACTTTTCAACTATTTACAAGAGACCAGACCACTATAAGCCCCGGGATTATTAAAATTAGGGTACATTAAAAAAGACAAAACAGATGATACAAAATGTTTGTAAATTGAAAAACTGGATTTCTGGAAAACAATTAAATCAATTACTAATTTTCTTATGAGAGATATTCAGAGCCAATAACGTAGCCAGGAAGAGGCAAGAACGGAGATTAAGAGATCAAATAATATTACAACAATTAACGTTAACAACAGGGTTAGAATATTAAAATAATGAAATTGGAACTATGGACAGTATTAATTACTAAACGAATGTGATTTCAGCATGAGACGAGGGAATTTCTTCCCAATCAATATTTTGGAAAACAATCACCCACTAAAACTTGCTGGGGGTGAATAAATTGAAATAATAGCAGAATTTTGCAAAATAATTACAATAATTCGTATGTAATCAATTCAAATGTAATTACTGGGTAAAATAGTGGAGGTTAATTCCTTATACAGTGAAACCTCTCTTAACGGCCATCTCTCAATAGTGGATATCTTCATAAGAGAACAAACTTTCTTTTTCTTCCATGCCATAAATATGTGTGGTGTTATGAGAAAGAACCCTTCCTTTTAGGGACATCTCTCATTTACGGACAAATAATCGGTTCCACTGATGTCCGGTTTGAGAGGTTTCGCTGTATTACTTAGTTTAATAATAATAATAATAATAATAATAATAATAATAATAATAATAATAATAATAATAATAATAATAATAAATGCTCAAATGTGTGAACTTACTTTATTGAACCTACCACTGCGAAGAGCTGATATTATTATTATTATTATTATTATTATTATTATTATTATTATTAGTAGTAGTAGTAGTAGTAGTAGTAGTAATATTGCAATAGTTGCGTAACAAAATATACTGTTCTCTTTGAGTTTGTTTAAAAATGTATATCACTATTCTGAGAGCACCCCCATTTTATTTTAAACACCCCCAAGTAAAAATTTCTAGCGTACTTACTGCTGTTTAGTGAGATGTAATTACCAAACAGTCGCGAATTACATCGTTCAGTTCCGATTATGTCAATGGTTGTGGTTCAGACGTGCCAGGTTCGAAAGAGTCGTTCTCGTCGGTGATTTCATTTTCGGAACCATCTACATCAGGCAAACGTTCTGGTTATACTAGCACGGACACGTCTGGAATATGAGGGGCAGGACATGACGCCGATGGCACTTTGGAGAGACAATGTTTCTTTTAGTCTTGATATTGAAACCGTAAACATTGGTTGAACAAACGCCACAATCAGCACTGTGATTTTGTGGCTCGCGCCACACCATCGGAACGCGAAATCTGAAAGCCTGTTGTTCTCCCGTTAACCACCGTCTTAGTCCTTCAACACATGTATAGCAAACATAGTGGGCTGCCCAAGTTTTGTTTCGGTGTCCTGTTTCTACACCGAAATACGCGAGATACGCGGTTGCACCAGCACTAACAGTTGTAGTGTGCACCACGTTTAATGATGCAAATGCTGCATCTGCCGTTTTACGTTGCAAACGATTCGTTGTTATCATAAACAAATAGATGGCAACATTTCCTATGTCCTGATATTTGTCCATACGTTTCATATTTGTGATGATTTTAGACATATAACACATTGTGACACGATTTGCAAACAATTTTGACGTGTGGACAAAAACTAAGATCATTTTTGGATTAAGCTCACCAAGATACATAGGAATCCATCGTCCAATGTTGAAAAACATGACATAACCGAAATAATGCAGATCTGTGTAATTGATTATCTAGTTTGTATAAAACTATTGCGATAAAATGAAATTCATAAATTCTCTGAATGAGCAATTGGCAGTCTACAGTAATTTAACACAGTTATAATTATTGTTTTCGGTCCCACGAACACAATAGGGCTACATAACTCCTGGATTATTCGCTTTCCCAACTATTTTGAGGCTTTAGTTGCAGCAAATCACGAGTTACGGATAATATATAATCAGTGGTGCCCACCCCTCCTTATGTCCATGACGCACCCCCCCAATTGTCTACCCGTAAGTGTTCTTCCATGAAAAATATCTTCTTTTCGGTTAATTTTTACACTCCCTGAAACATATTTATACAGATTCTTAACCCCCCCAAATATTTCAATGACGCACTTTGCGTCATAGCCCCCCCTTGTGGGCACCCCTGATATAATGTAACATTTGTTGTACATCACATACGAGACTATTTTACATAGTATATTACAATAAATGGACTGCTTGAATACCAAGAACTAGTACAGATAGGTACATTTACGTTCTATAGATAGGTATTTTTTTAAAAGGATTTTTGTAAACACTAAATTATAAAACAATAAACTACACACAGTAGTTACGGTTTTGGCTCTCAACATAAAAGAAATATGGATTCTTCATGATCACTCCTGGAAAATTTCAATTTTGGAGTTAGGCCAAAATACACTCCTCACTTTAGACTAGTAACATAGTTGTTCAGGACCCTGGGATTTCCATCCTCTCAAATGAAATCTGAACGATCGCTTGATACATGCTGTTGTCGATCATATAGGAGTAATAGTATATTAAGTTTTCGAGCATTGGTGCATATCTGTATTTACACACTGATATAACTTTTAATATGAATTTATTTAGCCTTCATTTCTTATTCACTTAACAACGACTTCTCTCTGTTCTCATGGAGGCGTTCTTTCACTAGACATCGCTTCTGCGCACTGCTGAAGGAAGGATGGGTTTAATAATTTTTATTTTCCGAAATTCACGTATAAAATGTATTTCACTTACTCACTAGTCTAGTTGCAACGCTACTTCCTTTTTTCTTTCTTTTTTTCAAGACAATTCCAGATAGTTTTGTTTTGTGCTAGGAGTATTTTTATATTCACCTAATAAAATTACGTGTTCATTATGTAATCAGTTTCAAATTTACAGAAAATATTAATTTAAGTTCACAATTAAATCGCGCTAATTGTTTAATGTATTTCGAAGGCTTTTCTTTTTATGCAGCTCATTAAGGAAAATCTATTTCATAATCATAACATTTCTGTACTGAGAAACTATGAAAGTAAAGTGGATTCGACCTAGCCCCGAGGCCGCTGTGACTCAGTGGCACAGCTTTCACTCTTGGTGTGTGAGTATTCTGATTCTATTCCAGCTGGTGCCAAGTTGGCTTTGTGGCACAGAAACATCGTATGTGTAGATTTTCTCGTGGGTCTCTAGTTTCCTCCCACTTACTTCATTCCACCATTTCATTCATTCTCAACGTCACCGTTTTCTTTAGCTTACAGGGTATAATCGTGGGACGTGACGTAGTACTGAAAAATTTCTGGAATTTTATTTATTAAACTTTATTCTTCCTCACGTAACTTGGACACTTCTGTTCGTATATGTACCTAGTTGTATACTGTTGTGCAATTCTTAGAATGATAGTAAATTCCGCGTGCTATGTCACTTGCGAAAGTAAATTCCGTATGCCCGAATTGGCATAGATTGGTGGAACTTGAACCATACATAGAAAGTATGATAAGGAAGTAATAAAAAGAAACACATGATTAGAAAAAATGACACTTTTATTCAGAGTCAACGCTGAAACCACTGCGATCCATGTTGTTTCCTCAGACATTACAGAAAGTATTATTGTGTTTTTCAGATGTAAAGCATCACGGGCAGTAGCCAATGCTGTGCGATATTCCGCGCGGTGTTGCCGGATTTCGGACTCCCCTTTCCCTTCTCGCTCTTCCTCTAGTTGAGATTATTACACATACATTGGCAACATTATTCACAATGTAAATATACTATTTCAGCAAACTCAAAGATTTTGGCTGTGTATCCTAGAAGTATATATAGCAACATACCTGAATAACATACCTATTAACTTATTCCAGTGGAACTGCTAAACGTTCGTCTTCAACACTACTTCCACTATCGTCTATGTCAATTAATATTTCGCCATTGTCTGAATCTGACTCTTGTAAATTTTTTATTATGAGTTCCAAAAGTTGTAAACACAAAAAATAATTCTTCGAGCTTCACTTCGTAGCTTTTTTTCTTTTTCTTTTTTTTTAAAAAAGAAAATTCCGCACTTGTACTGGGTTTCCTTAAAGATATTGTCAACTATAATTTTGGAAAACAAATGAACTACCACGAAAGAAAGCAACCCAGACACTGATGAATTCTGTTTATGCTAGAAGAGAAGATGCGTTCCTACACACACAATCAGCTCCTTTGCTTCCATGTCTGTTCCTATAATAACATACTCTTGTACTTGATGTAGGTCTCACAACAACAATCCATCTGATTCGTAAGCAACCCGATATGGTCGAGTTTGTTTTGGGTTACAATAATTTATGACACCACTCAGACGCCTGGTGCTTTTGCATCCCTGCTAGAGGAGTAAACAAGGAGTACGTAATTGGCCACACATACGTAAGGTATTGAAACGAAGAAAAAAATCATACTGCGTTTCTTATGTCGAATAAGGAAGAATCTTCCATGAAGGCAATTTCAAAACAATATTACGAATGTCCCATACCTTCTGTTCTTCCACATGAGCTCCCGCCGGGAATCGAATATATATATATATATATGGATCAAATTGCAGAGGCTTGTTATTTAATTCGATCGCTTACTATTCTCAAGGGTGTAGAAACGGGGGAAAAGAGGGCCTTGACTTTCCAAACTATTTCCAGCCCCGAAATGAGGTTCATCTGGTATATGTTTAGCAAACTTATTTAATAGTTAATGCAAATTAGGAACGTTTATAATAAAATACGATTTTTTAAAAAAAGAAAAAAGAAAACATCATCAATACAGTTTCTGTACCTAATTACAAGGACGCTGATTTCTCTGTAAATTGGGGGGGGGGGGGTGCATTCAGATGCAGAAAGCATATATGATGATTTTAAGACAAATTGCATTCAAATTATGCCTAATATTGCACATTTACAAATAAAATGAGGGGCCCTGGCTCCCTCAGTCCCCCAGGATCGGCGCCCTTGCCTAATTAAAACAACTAACATTAATTATATGCTTTATATTCTCATTTTCCTAACTGGACGCTCACTGTGATCTCACTACTATATTATTGCATAATAATATCTGAGTTGATATTTTTTCGAGTTTTTTTCCCTTTAGTATTTTAACCTACATAAACACAAAGTCGGATAAACAGACTGCTAGAAACAGCATTTGTTTTCTTATGAATAGCTTATTGATTTATCTCTTACAATCCGGTTTTCAACTTCAGTACTGTCAAGATCCGTCTTTTGTTAAGGTAGCATCGAGAAAACATAATATGTGTATAGTATACATGGTGTGTTAAAATGCTTTCATATTCTGAAAGAGGTCATTTGTTCTGTTTTTAATGTGTGAAAAGCTTTCCTCCCCCTGAAAGTAATGTTCCCCTAGAACAACCTGTTGGTTACACCCCTGATTATCCTTTAATAAAAGTTGAGTTCCATTTCCAAATCGAAGAAAAATCCACTGGAAATTAGACGGGACTCAACGCTCGTTTTACTAATTGTTTTATATGGAAATCTTTCAAAGCGTGTATCATGACAACCAGTTGTCATAAAAAGATGTAGTTTTCACGTATGTGTTAGTAATTCTTTTCTCTACTTCGTAAAGTGAGCAGTTAATGTGCTAATACAATATTTCTAATAAGCGCCTCTGCTATTGTCAAGATTCGCAGTAGCGCGAGAAGTCAGCGTGCAGAACTGCTTGCCGCGAATTGTCAACACCGTTCAAAGCCAATTGGACGCCGCGTGAAGCCAACTCAAGGCCATGCCGCTTATCATCTGAAATCCAGTGTAAGTGGTTATTACAAGGTTCTATGATCACCACAGACAGTGATGCATGCTCTGCACTGTGCTTCCATGATACTTACAACATTGGTAATGAGTTGTTGAGATATGGAGCTCCATTCATCCACCAGCGCTGTTGAAAACTGCTGGATGGTCCTTGATGCATCTGGACGTGTTGCAACATGTCTCCCCATAGCAACCCAAATGTGCACGATGGGATTAAGTCGAGGGAAGGGGTAATTCAGTCAATTCGCCGAATATCCTCTTTCCAAGAGTTTTACCTCCACTGTTCGATGCGAACGCGCATTGTCATCTATGAAGGAAACGGTTGGGGCCGATGGCACCTTTTAAAAGACACATTTGGGGAAGGAGTATAGTGTCACAATAATGTTGACCGGTGAGTGTACTGCGTTCAAATATTGGAAGGTCGGTATGTACATGCACCATTATGTCCCTCCACATGCAATGGCACGGTTTGTAGCCATTGTTCTTTCCATTATTTTTTTTTAAAAAAATGTTTATATGATATAGGAGTTATATATGCGTTATTTCGTATTACTAACAAGTAGGGTATACAATATCTGAATTTTAGTTTTTATTTTAAATCTATTTTATAGTGTATTGATATAATTCATATATAATCATTGATAGTAAGATTTTTTGTTAAAATAATCATTAAGTATGCAAATATGTTCTTTGCGTTTGTTGCTTGTTATTTATTGTAAGTGTGAACAATGTATATATATTAGGCCTAATTAGAAGATATTTTCTATCAATTTTAGCCTGAAGACAAGACTAACCAATTCTACAGTATACTTTAGTTGCAACTCTTCGATTGGATATGGGAAAGCTTGGATAGCCATTTTGAAAAAAAAAAAAAAAAGTTCTAGAGAGAGGACTTTTATTTTTTTTTTTCCTTTACAACAGTCTCTTTCTTCTGGAGAAGTCCTTCCGTTCATTATATAATAGGCCATTCTAAGTATTCTTGGCGGGTTTGTTTAGGAACTGACATATCTAGCCGTAAGCCACATCTTGCATCTCAGTGCTGAATCTAGTTTTATTCACACGCCTTTAGAATCTAGCATCTAGGTCAAATTTAGCATAATTTCATTCTTTTATCAGGAGAACATGCAAAGAACGAACATTTAATGGTTGGAGCGATAGTGACGGTTAGAGTAATAAACCAGTCCGTATTCCTACTGCGTCCTGTTGAATTCACAGAAATGTTCAAAAATAAATTCAAGAAGTAAAATAAGATCCTACAAAAGACTGTTTACTTGTCCACAAGTTTCATTATTGTGAACTGAAACTCAACAGCGAAGTTATCTTGAATATTTCTATTCCTTTCCACTTTACAACTTGAGGTGAGATGAGGGTCAGAATAGATCTAGTAATATATTGCTAAAAGAAATGCTACAATACAGTGTCGGAAGCGGTATGCATTGTTTATTTTACTTACAGTGTTACCTCCCCATAAAATATATATTCATCCTTCCTCCCCTTCTCTTTTTCGAATACAGTGAATCGACTCTTCTGCTGAAGAAAGATACTAAGAGAAAATAGGAACATCTCTGTATTAAACTTTCTTTGAAGCACAGTTTTTTGTATTTGTAGGATTTTGCGAGTGTGTTTTCACACCAATATGAAGAGATACCGTGCCAAATCTTTTATCATGAACTCCTGCTGCGAATTCGTCAAGAGTAAACACCTGATCTCGCTATGCACATTTTCTCTCGCACACGTGAAATGGGTTTGTTGTTTCCAAAACAAATGGGAAGATAATTATCTGGTGCTTTTGTGCTTTTGTACGCACACAGGTATCATTGCTATGTTTTCAGATATCAGAAGAAATATCAAAATCATCCGATGCACATGATACGAATCAGCGAACAGAGGAAGGCAAAGATAATAGTAGACCAAGATTTCCACGTGGTACCATTATGGAGAATAAATACATTATAATGTCACGTAAATGCGCTTAAACCTATTCCATCTGTCCTTATAATTTTTCTGGTCTTATGAATTTCTCGGAAGAATAAATACGTCATATGTCTAGATTTGTACTCTTTCTAAACTAGGGAGGCGCGGTGGCTCAGTGGTAGAGCGTTCATCTCCGGTGCTTGGGGTCCCTGGTTCGATCCCAGCTCGCGCCGTGTGGACTTTGTGGTGGACAAACACCGTGCTCGTGGGTTTCCTCGGGGTTCTCCGTCTCCACTTTCTTCATTCCACCATTTCATTCATTTCTCATAATCACTGTCTCCTTTAGCCTAACCGGCATAACCGTGGGACGTAAAACTCAAAGATTTCTTTTCATTTTTTCTTTCTAAACTAATGAGTAAACTCATTAAGAATACCAACTGATATCAATAAACAGGAAAGAAAACAATACTTCTATCATTCGGTTCACATCTCTGTGAAGTTGTTTTCCTCAGAAGCATAGCTTACTTCTTTTCGAAATAGCTCCTTCGTGTCCAACTATGTTTAGTTTTGTTTCGTGCTAGGATGAAAGGGAGAAATGCAACATTTGCTTCGCGGTGAAGTTACACAGGGTGGCCCATTTTAATTTTTCCACGGAAATATCTCGAAAACATTTGAACATAGATGAACTGAACAAAAACTCAAATAGGAAATACCATGGGGCAAATCGAATGGTGATGTCGCGGTGTCCCCCAGGGCCACTCTTCAAGGGGGCCCGAGGCCCAACTTCAAAATTTTAAAAGGAAACATGGGGGGAATGACATCTCGTTCGATAGATCTTTAAAACCTAAAATGCGATGTGGTGAAAGATTTTTCATATCGGTCACCGTATTCAAAATGACTGACATGATATGTTACCTGTATCAGATAAATATCCAGTACAACCAATATGAAAACAGTTGAACATAAATGAACCAAACAAAAACTCAAATAGGAAAGCCATGGGGCAAATCGAATGATGTAGTCGCGGTGTCCCCCAGGGCCGCCTTTCATGGGGGCCCAGGCTCAACTTAGAAATTTTAAACGAAAATATGGGTCAAGTGATACCTCGTTCGATAGATCTTAATATACTAAACAGTGTTGTGGCAAAAGATTGTTCATATGGGCCACCATTTTCAAAATGGGCGCCAAGACATGGTGCCTGTATCTGATAAAACGTCCAGTGCTACTAATATGAAAACGGTTGGAGATAAATGAACAGGATAAAAACTCGTATAGGAAATCACACGGGGATAAATTTATCATTCCACGCCTCGCGAATAATCCAACGGAGAAAAAGATTATTAAAGTATAAGTGACACAATGCTAAAGAGGAAATTTAATTCTTAGAAAATTATTTTTCCGATCTCCCTCCGTGAGTGAGTGAAGTGGGAATGAATGGTAACATCTCAAACGAGAACCACACTTCTACTTGCAATAGGCATGGTTTGTCTGAAACACTTGGCTGTACAAGTGAGTGGTACTGTAATGAACCAATATTGTGCAGACGACTTCTGAAAATGAAATTTGAAATCTTTGAGTTTTACGTCCCACGCTTATGCCTGTTAGGCTAAAGGAGACGGTGATTATGAGAAATGAGTGAAATGAAGAAAGTGGAAGGAAAGGGAGAACCCCAAGAAAACCTACGAGCACGGTGTTTGTCCACCACAAAGTCCACACGACGCGAGCTGGGATCGAACCAGGGACCCCAAGCACCGGAGGTGAACACTCTACCACTGAGCCACCGCCCCCCAGACGACTTTTGAGCACAACCGTTTGTACCCATTGTTCTAAAATTGCATTGTTCGACAAATTGGCTTCGCATTTCAGTTGATTCATTTTTGCACAAATCATTGCCTGCAAAAAATGGAAGTTTTAACAAGAATTTTACCTACTTTTTTCCATTACAGACATCTATCACTTATAAAAACACATTTCAGATAATTTTGTTGTGTCGATACAATTTGCAAAAACTAAGGTTCTCATGTGCAATTTCATCGTTCCTTCTCGTCCCGCTTCACCCACTTACGGAGGACGTTGGAATGATGATTTTCTAGGAATTAGATTTCCTCCTTTGCATTATGGCACTTTTACTCTAATCATCATCTCCTCTGTTGCAACATATATAAACTCGTGGGGGCCCAGGCCAAACTTAGAACTTTTAAACGAAAATATGGGTCAAGTGAAGCCTCGTTCGACAGATCTGCATACTCTAAACAGCGTTGTGAAAAAATATTGTTCATATGGGTCACCGTTTTCAAAATGGCCGCCAAGACATGATGGTGGTTGCATTATTCTCGAGCTGTGGAATGATAAATTCCCTCTGTGATTTCCTATACGAGTTTTATTCTGTTCATTTATCTTCAACCGTTTTCATATTAGTGGTACTGGACGTTTTATCTGATATAGACACCATGTCTTGACGGCCATTTTGAAAGCGCTGACTCATATGAACAATCTTCAACCACAACGCAGTTTCTACCTACAAGAACATCTGCAAGCCAAAACGATCATGTTCGACAATGTTCCTGGGTTCACTGCGTGTTTTCATCTTTTGGCAGATGAATGTATGTCCAGAATCACTATTGGAAATCGAGTTGCAGACCGCGAAACGCATGTCTAATATGTAGTTACTGGATAGCAAAATTCGTTAATGAGTTAAGCAATTTTAAGAAAGAAGTAATTGTCCTATGAAAATTAAATTCAGTGGCGTACGAAAGAAGGGTCTCAGGTTTTAACATCCCTTGAGGAAGATATGTAAAAATAAACATCTACCATATTAAGAAGTGTATACCAACACGCCAAGTAATATGGAATTGTAAGCTTGAACTTAAAACCCTTGACGGAATTCTGTGTACGCCACTGAATAAATTTTATAGAAAACGTAATCTTAAAATATACTGATACTTGAAATTGAATCTAAGATTTTGATTACTTGGCTTTATAGTTCGAGATTTGTTGTTGTTTGTTGGAGTATAGTGTGTTTTCAGCACAGAGGCTATATGAGATGAAGACCTACAATTTTAAGTGGAATTCGAATCACAATAGTGTGTTCAAAATCTTAATGCTTTCCACCTAGAATCAAACCCCGGGACCACGTGCATCAAAGGCACACACGCTACCCACTAGAAATCGGGGAGGGAGAAACTGAGCCACCGCGGCCCCATTTCCTACCGCAAAAATGTTCCATACCGTGTCATAAGTTTCGGTTGTGAAAGGAAGTTTACAGAAGGAATTTACTGCAGATAAAATCTTCGGCTTCTCACTCCGAATGACATAAAAGTGTTCCAATTCAATACAAAGGCTGTAAACTAAACACTGCCCACAGTTCTTTCCACTTCCGAAGAGTCTGTTTGGCATTAAGATGACGCCGGTCACGTCAAACTCCTGTTCTGTCACAGACTAAGCTGCACTTGTATGACCGCCTAGAGATCTGGAGATGATTCATCAAATAGGTTTCCAATTCTTTTTCAGATGTAACAATATACTGGTTAACAACAAACAATATATATATACTATATATTGCTATATAGTATATCACAATCTTGTGAGTCCTTCGTGCATGTATAGTAACGAACATTCGTTGTCGCGAGAGGCCTGAGTTCGATTCCTGGCAGGGACTTTTGTAATTCGAATTGCACGTTAAGTTGTAATAAAATAATAGAGTATAACAACAACATACCGATATTCCTAATCCTAACTCCCAATCTATTCACCAGTCCATCTCTCTAATTGGGGTCTGCGATGGCTGAGTGGTTTCACCTCTGTTTCTGGTTTGACCCCAGTTCCCACCAAATGAGTCTTGTAGTGGACAAGCATTGTGTGTTTAAATTTTCTTGGGGTTCTCCCGTTTTCTCCCAGTTCCTGCATTCTACTGTTTCGTTCATTATCATCGTCAACGTCTCCTTTTGCTTCGGAGTAGGATTATGGGACGTAAAGCTCCAAAATAATATTTCTAATCTTCATTTTTAAAACACTGTTTTGATACACATGGTAACGGAACTGGCTACTCTATTAATGATCTGTATGCCTTCCCATTGATCTAGTCGCTAGCGCGTGCGCCTTTTGTGCATTTGATTCCAGGTAAGATTTGCAATGAAAGAATATTAAATTTAGAACGCATTACACGGAGTCGTAAGCTGGGCAGACCGGTAAAACAGGACAGGCAGCGAACTGTGGCGGAACTAGCATCAGACTTTAATGCTGGGCAGAGTACAAGTGTATCTGAACACACAGTGCACCGAACACTCCTAACGATGGGCCTCCGCAGCTGACGACCCATCCTTGTGCGAGTGTTAACACCACGACATAGGTAACTACGACTGAAATGAACAAGTGGCCATCGCCACTGGACCTTGGCGCAGTGGCAGCGCGTTGCATTGTCTGATGAATTCCAATACCTTCTTCATCATGACGATGGGAAGGTGCGAATCCGTCGTGTTCCAAAGGAACAGCTCCTTGACACATGTACTGCGGGATGAAGACAAGTTGGCGGTGGCTAATTACGCTCTGGGGAACATTCACGTGAGCATCCATGTGTCTAGTGGAGCTCGAGCAAAGCGCCATGACGGCCGAGGTGTATCGCACACTGCTTGCAGACTACGACACCTCTTCATGACGACCATGCTTCCCAACGATAATGTCATTTTTCGACAAGATAATGCACTATGTCTCGAGGCCAGAGGTGTGATGGAATGGTTCGAGGAACACAGGGACAAGTTCCAAGTGATGGATTGGCCACCCAACTGGCCGGATTTGAACCCAATCGAACACATCTGGGATGTGATTGAATGTGACGTCAGAGTGCATCGCCCCTCTACCCGGGATTTACGGGAATTAGGTGACCTGTGTGTGCACATGTGGTGCTAACTCTCTCCAGCGACCTACCAAGGATCACTGCGCCCATGCCAAGACGCGTCGCCATTGTTATCCGTGCTAAAGGTGGACGCCAACTAGGTAGGTAGTCATAATGTTCTGGCTGATGTGTGCGTATATTTTAACTCGTATATTTTGTCTCGACTCGAATTTCGAATCGAATCGAATCGAGATACAAACATATTTTCGAGTCAAGACAACATTTTCTCGAGACAGGCTTAAATCTCGACTCGACTCGATTTGTGCGCATCCTCACAAACAGCGGATTTTTCCATCCCTGGTTATAATTGATGTTTGCAAGTTTTGCTTTGGGTTTCGCTCCGTTATTTTCTCGAAGGCTAATACGGAATAAAGCCCCGGAGTTCCAATCTCCGCCAGTCCAATTTCTAAGTTTTCTCTGTTTATTCGTCATTATTCTATGCCTATTGATACTAAAATGCATTTGAAAATATTTAAAAATAATACTAATAATCAGTAGTTCTAGAACTGTCTCCACATGAGGTAAAATCCACAAATTCAGTGTGTGCACTCGTGAAGCACCAACATATCTTGTATATAGTTAAAAGAAAGTGAAATGCATTCTATCATTTCAGTAGTGTTCGAGAGGGCACTACAGTGACAAGTACGACTTAGGAACATTTTTAAGAACTAAGTTCATCCCAGCATTGCATGAAAATCGATCCCCCCCCAAAGATGTTGCTCATGTGCTTGTCCATCAAGATTATGCTCCTTCTCATCTAGCACTCATAACTTATGATTTTCTTCGTAACAACTATGTGTTGTCTCATAGTCCCTACTTACCAGACCTCCCTCCTAGCGATTTTTAACTCTTTCCAATAATAGACTCCCATCGTGGACGCTCATTTTTCAGTCAACACAATTAAAGAAGCGTTCTTGACGACCATGGAATCATGGAGTCGACGTTGTGAGAAATGTGTTGGGATCTATGCATTGTACGGAGTGGGGAAAAAAAGCAGAGGCGGTATGTTTTATTACGATTTTGACTCGACTATCTAAATATTGAAATACAGTGAGGGTATGTTGCCTAAAAGATTGCATTTCTATTTACATAATGACTGAAAACCATTGGTGAGCTTCTCTGTAGTTACGGGAGGGGAACATGGAGAGATTTTGATCCCCCGCCAACAATTTTGTGAAAAAAAAATAAAAAATATATATCCCCTTTTGTTGTATTATAGAGAATTATACACGAAAATGCTCAAACACCGAGCTTTTATCTTAACAACTTCCTGCGGGAAAATTCGCGGACCCCCCACTCGACTGAGTGATATTCCAAAGCCCCAGAAGATCCACTCCCACAGCAGATAACCCATAAATCCATCCATGCTCAAAACACGACATTATGTGCATTAAGGCAAGAAAACACACATAAGAAATAATTTAATATGGAACATCAAAATATAAACTAGATGAACATCTTTGAAGATACCTTATTTTAAAAACAAAAGATAGGAAAATGATAACAAAAATGTTGGTGTTGTCAACTTTGGAATTATTTCTACATAATAAATACAGTCTTTTTACGTAAAAAGCTATTCGTCAATTACTGCCAGTGACGGAGTCTTGATCACTGAAAAACCAGAGGCGGTATGCCTTCGTCACTAAAAAACCAAAGGCGGTATTGCATACCACCACATAACGTCTCACTTGTTGAGAAGTAATACAAGATTCAACTTCCTGAAGGGAGGAGTTTGTGAAATAAAACAAGTGAGTTTCGTTTCATAGTGTGACGACTACGGTAGACTTCCAAACTATATGAATTCAATACTCAAATTTAAAGTAGTAAATTCTTAACTTAGGAACTACAGATTGCAAAGATAAAATCTGTTACTCGGACACTGCATCCATATTAAAAAGCCATTACCCATTAAATCTTACTCTTTTTCTCTATAGAGCTTAACATTGAAATCGGAAGTACTAATTATTGTCTATTCTATTCTGTTGTAATAAAGGAATAAAATCAAAAGTGAACACACAATTGCGGTACTCAATCCATATCAAAAAATTGCATTTCGCTATTTATTTTCGTTTTATCCATTATGCGATCAGTGCTGTATGAAAAAATCCTACATTTTCACCACTTTATTGACGTAAGGTCAAGCATATAAAAACACCACCTTTTCACTACAAACTAAATCAGTAAGTTTTAACAAGGTTACCTGATAACTTTCACTCTAACTTGCACATATAGACATACATACTTCAAGAAATCAGTAAATCTCAACGTGATGGCCTGGTAACTCTACATACGTTTCACAGCGCTGTTTGTGACTCGCAGCTGCAACAGAACCAAGATGGATCGATTTAAATCACTTAATTTTTTAAATAAAAGTCGTTGATTTAAATCAGATTCCGAAATAAATTAATTTAAAGTGAAAATAAGTAAAATTCCGTTTCCGTTTTGTTATTTCGATTATGGAAGATAATCACAATACAATGAAATTTAATGTATGTACAGCACAGTAATGAAAACCAATGTCATGCAGAGGATGATTAGGGAAAATTCAGTTTTGAACGGGTAACAGGTCAATCCTGCTTTCTTCTCTTCGTAACATAGGAGTTTTAAATCGTTAACTTTTCCAACGGGGAAATCACCATTGACATTTAAGAGAAAAATTCTTTTTTGTGTGTGTCTGTTTGATTGTTCCCAGATAATAGGGGCGTATTTAGAGGGGTCCGATCCCCCCTCTGAAACTTAATTTTTTTTTTTAAGATTTTATAACAAGGCGAATTTATGTATTTTATACGTATTTCGTGCCGTAAGCTAGTTCCGACTTCTTAAAAATATGCCCCTGCCAAATATCAGTAACTTTTGTGAAAAAAGTGTCATGTTGATAAATATTGCTGTACTTTATCCTTAACGCTTAAGAAACATTGTTTGGGATTGAAATAAGTAAACGATTGGGAATTAATTCAAAATTCAACCTCAATACTTTCATTTAAATGGCATAATTAACATTTAATGCTAATTCCTAGTGTTTTTCTTCAGTTCGCGACTTGTACTGTACGAGAAGAAAAATTTAAATAAAAAATCAACAAAAATGATTTTTTTTTTTTTTAATCATGAATTTTGTCGACTCTGGAGATTACGCAAGTTATGCTCAAACGAGTGTTTCGAGCCACAGAACGGCTGTAGGAAACACGTGTAGAGTTGCAAGACCATCACGTTGAAACTTACTGATTTCTTACACTACGAGTGTCTGTATGTATAAGTGAAAGTTACAGTTATTAGGCAACCTTGTTAAAAATTACCGATTCATGTTAATAGTGGTATACTTACGCCAATAAAATTTGTGTAGATGGAAAATGTTCTCTTGCATATTGCAGGTAACGAGCAAGGCAATAAAATACATTTTGTTTGTTCTTCAGCCTTAAGATATATTTATTTCCTTTTAAAAAGTTTAAAAATCTACAGAAAAAGAGTCTTAAATTGTCCTGTGAACAAAATATTACTTGATTTTGTCATGATCTACTTCAGTTTTTATAAAATTTTGGCAGAAGAAACAAATAATAAAAAAGTCAATAGACTTGAAATAACGTTACTGAACTTAAGCACACAATCATTAAGAAACAATGTACACTTTTATTTGTTTTCAAAACAGGAAAATTTTACAGTTACTTTTCTTGATCAGATATTGCTAAGAGGCATAAAAGTCATACTCTTTGTATCTTTTCAGCAACACAGAGTGAAACAGTCCGAACTTGGACATTAATTGTAAACTGTACTACTATCATACAAATTTTCCCCAAATTATCAGACCGCTTTTGCACCTATATTAATTCATTTGTGCGGAAAGATGCCAGATCACATTCGTTCAGTTTAGAAATACAAAATTATTAAATATTAATGAATACTGATTTTGTTTATATTAATACTGGGTTTTAGGCACCAGTTTCTATGTGAGTACTACGAAAACTATGATGTTTATAGTTTCTATTTGTAAAAATGATAACATCGTTTATATGGGAAATTATAACACGAAACAAAAGTCAGCTGATCACTTATAGAAGATATCCAATTTCTGATTTTTCTTATGCATGACTATATATAAAGTATACATAAATTGTTGAACAACTGAAATATAAGTCCTAGGTGTTTACGTTTAAGAGTATAAGACAACACATCTGAACAACCCTGAGTATTAGTCAAATATGTTTGTCATAGAAATGAAGTGTAAGTAAAGACCAATGCAAAGTAAATATTTTGCTTTGAATAAAATTTGATCATAATCATATTTTCAACTACGACGATATTATCACCGTAATATATCTCAACTAGTTTAATCACGTAACTATAAAAATTTTACCTTCAATTCCTGAAAACAGTTGAGAATTTTAACAGTTCTCTTCTGACTGAAGGAACTGGTACATATGAAAATTTTTTAATATATTTCATAAATTTAACGTGTTACTTTACCAAGTTTACATATTAGATATATATCACTTTGCTTTACATTCTATATGGTAGGAAAAAAGGTTATTCCCTTGTTTTATTAGTGCTATAATATTATTCTAACTAGATGAACACTATATAAAATGTAACATAATTATGTATACGCTAAATAAGGCGTCATAGAATGGATTTGTACTGAAGATACCGAAAAGATAGCTTCTATTACCTGCATTTAACTGACCGAGTATTTTACTAAAAACAACGAGTAATTCTTATGACACAAATATAAGTGGTACAGCAATACCAAAATGACTAAACATGCCTTAATCTTGCAATTGCAGTTGATTAATGTTACTTTCAAACACTTTCAACAAAAAATACAATACCCCTTAAATTTAACGCTGGTATTTGTTTCAATACTCGCATGTTACCAGATCTAACCTTAGTTTATTGTAACACTTACACATTTAAGTACCAACAATGTCAGTTAATCGAATCTGTATCTAACACGATCATATACATTAATATAGAAAACAGAGATGATATTTTATTTAATACTGTCGATGTATACACATATATCTATTTAAATACGATAAAGTTAATATTTCAGCTAAATTGGCAACAGATCTTTTACATCAACCCATATAATCTCATACTCACAAAATAAATATTATACTCTTTCTTATCTAAATTTGCAAAATACATTACTAATTAATTTTAACACTCATCCATTCACTCATCCTGATTCTCAATATTATTCTTTCACAGCTCCATATTTATTTCATCCTGTCTATTAAAATGTATTTACATCTGAGATATCCATTGTCATATACCAAGTCATTATATCACATGCAGTCACGTACAAGTAGTGTATTTATCTCAACATTAAACCAACATCTTTGGAAAACTTCCAGAGACAATTTTGATCCAAGAACACGGCAGTTAGTTTAATTGAAAAGTACGTTTATATTAATGTCAGAGCATGACAATGTCAAGTATATTTATTAGTTCTACGAACATTTGTAAGCTTCTGAACATATTTCGAACATTTTCAAAATAAATGTTACTTTGACCTTCATGACATTTTCTACAGCTTAACAGTTGAAACATCATCTGTGTTAAACGAAGAGCCCACGCTTGAAGGAAAGTAGACTATTTTTACTGACAATTATTCGAGGTGAAACACATCGATTTGTTGGTATATACAATCAGTTAGCACCTTACAGAGTTATATGGCATATATTAACTTTGATTGCTCAATATACAATATTAGTACTCGCTTTACAAAAGCATGCCTGTACTATACAATATACTATATCACGATTTTATATATAATTCTTACACAAAATTGGAACTGCAAGTAGGAGCTTAACTTTTCTTCATTGCAACTTTCTAATCAAGTTTGGAAACCTCATAATTAAACATATACAAATGAAAGGAAGCGGAAGAATTAGAACTATTTCTAAGCGACATACCATTTTATGGTAAACAGTACTTATACTTGATTTCGTTTTTTAATATGAAAATATTACGTGAATTAGTAGTACTAGAAAATGATCCAGTTTATTATATGATGCGTTGCTTATTCTCGAAATGACATCTCCAATAGTACTGGTAATACATTATTTATAAATCACAACACACATGCAAATCGAAGCTCCTATTTCATAATACTTCTGTCTAACGACAATATACCTTGAATAAAATTTCACAGAAAGTTACTGAATAAACTTTAAAACCTTTTAGTTTAGTATTGGCACGGAAACAAACAAGAACAATATAAAATACTGTATATATCAATTCAGACACTTTTACCACGTGACACACTTCCTATAGCGAAGTGTTTTACATTTAAGAAAACGAGTTATATAAAAAATTAAAAGGCAACCAGTTCTTCACCGTACATTTCAGTAAACTGAAACAAAAATCGTACATACGACACACAGCACAAGATACCCACAACAGCCTCAGTTTTTTCCTCAATCCTCACTATTTTCCATGTCATCCATGAAGACAAAATATTATGACATAAGTTTCTTTATTTTCTTCTTAATATAGTCTTTAGTATAAATAGGCCACTGTAAAAGCAGGAGATAGTACTTCGATATCGCTATAGGATGAAGAATTTGAGGCTGTCTATGACGGAAGTGTTGTTACGTAAGGGGAAAAACAAATCAAAACTGGAACCATGATTGATCAAACAGAAATCCAAACTTTCACGTACTACTACGTCGTTTATGCCATAACTAAAAGATACTATACAAATGTATCCAAAAGGAAGAAAAATATCAGTTATCTGTCATAGGCTCTGTATTGCCTTCCGGAGATAGGACTATACATAAGAAGCGCGTAAGTTATCTCAAAACATTCTACCTATAACATAATGCAGAATATTTTACAAAAAATAGGTGGGTGATTTGAACAAGACTGTACTGTGTCACTGTTTATCACAGAATCGTCGATGTGAACCTTTATGACTATTCGTTCAAACCTTCGAAAACCTTGGTGAACATGTCTTGACGTAAAATTGTTGCGTTGTTTCAGGTACATTATTTAAACAACAAATTTACTAACGGATTACTTATGAGTGCACCATTGTCAAAATATTATGTTTATGCTAACGAACTGCTCTGCATTTCAAGTTTCAGATAAGAGCTCCTGATGTGCTTGGAGGAATTCCCACCGACACAGGAAAGTTCCCTTCTGTCCAGTTGATAAGTTTATGTTCTGACATTTGAGAGGCTTGGAAATGATCTTTGAGAAGCATTTGTGAGAAATTACAATGCATCTGGTAAGCTTCATTTTCTCTTGCTGGATCTCCACACAATCGATACAAGTCTGAAATAAAATAATAATAAAAAATAGGAGGTTTTGTATAAACGTTCTCCTTAACCCTTGGCCCCAGTGTGATTTAGAGTACTACGAAATGGCAATTGCACAGGGAAGAAGATGGCTTAAATCTTTCCTCCAACTTCTAACAGATCTTTCGAACTCTTGCGCGTAAAATTTTGTACAAATTTGCACATTGAATCCTAGGCTAAGGATAGGGTGAAGTTTTACGAAAAGTGAAAAGCGGGCTTGGACTGTTTGTCGCTGTTCACCAGATCTCCAAAACAGTTGGGCGTAGGTAACTGAAATTTATAAAAAATGTTTCCCTCAGACTCTAAACTAAGGACGAGATAGAAATTTCTAATATTCTAAATGTAAAGAGGGTGAAAAAGGTGAATAAATCTATTCTTGGTCTTGAAAGTTGAAATTTTCTAAGATGGAGTCTTAAGTAATTCTACTCCAAGGCGTACGTAGCTTTATTGGAAAATTTTACATTATTATTACGAATTTATTTTGAAATATTCAGTATACAGCCATGAAGTTCATGAAAATCTCATACAAGAAGATAATTCGGCTAATTACAGACGTTGGGGTTGATTTCCTGAAAATTCAATTTGTAGGATATAAATCTTTAGTAACAATTAACGGGAAAAAATCTTTCGATTTCGGCTGCAAGAAAGCAATTTTACAATCTAACATTGATAAAATATGCTCCTTTAAAATATATATACAACACAACACACAACAGCACCGACAACGTTTGGAAGGTGATTCCCAACACCAAGATAAGACGAAAAATATAAACCAACCTGGGTGCAGATGTGCTTCCTTTCAGAGTTATAGGCTGCCGAAAACATGAAAAATGAAATTTAATGGTCCATAGTTCCAACACTGTGGGACCTATCGTAGTCGGGTCAAGACTTCAACTAATATGTACACTATCCAAAAATACATTTTTCAGAACCCTGCAGTACTTCCGCAACATTTTTTATAGAGGTACTTGGTGAGAACTTTAAATTGTATATCCGTAGCCAAACTGCCTCTATAAAAATGATATTGCGTGAGTACTTTAGGATTGGGAACCATGCACATATTAGTTCCTAAGTGAAGTCTTGACCCGACTGCCATAGGTCCCATACTTTTGAAGATATGGATCTTTAAAGTTCATTTTTTTTTTCGGCAGCTTATAATTTCGAAAGGAAGCATTTGTGCACCCAGGTTGGTTTATACTTTTCATCTTATCTTGGTGTCAGGAATCACCTCCCAAACATTGTCGGTGTTGTTTTGAAACACCTTGTATATATATAGCGTTTTATTCCCAAGAATAAAGGCGCCGGTGCGCTGCTTCATAAAGGAATGGCAAACCTTTCAGGATACTACTATTATTATTAAAAATAATGTTCAGTAGCAAGCACATCATTGCAGAATTGTACCTAAAAACACTCACGTACACACATATAAAAGATGCTTTGAAAATGTCTGATTTATTGATAGGATGGCATCTTAATTTTATAATAAGGTAAACGTAACGATAATCAATATTCCTCTGTAGTTTGTTTCTTGCCTTTTCCTCTTTTTGTAAACGGGTGAAAGTAAGCTGCTATTGTTTGTTTTCAAAAGGCATCAAGAGTTCCATAAATACTGAATTTCAATAATAACACAAATACAGTACATTGTTCACATAATGTTCTTTAGAATACTAATCATGCTACCAAAATGTTCTACAAACCTCTACTAAATTAATGGATAAACTTTGCGAAAAATATCTAGGAGATGTTTTCACTTAATTCTCTTCCTAATAATAAATAAAAACAATTAATTGCATACATTAAAATAGGAACTGAACAAAGGCTCCTCTACGGAGAAAGTATAGAGATGGAGTACCAAAAGAATTTTTACACTGGCTTTCAGTTAAGTCGAACTTCAGCGACAGACAAATCTGTTGGGATTATTTCGTTGTGGGAGGTCAGTCTTTTCAGAAAAAAAAATCTGGTTGGTTCAAAGCCTTTATGGTTTATATTACCGTGCGAAGAAGGAACGAAAGAAACGGAGACGCGAAGACGTGCCAGCGAGCGAGAGACAGAAGGGCCCAAATATTTCTAGTCCCTGAATAGAATTAATTGACTTCAAGAAGGAACAAAGATTCGCAATTCTTTCTATATAGAGAGAAAAAGGTACAACAAACAATAAAAACTGTGATTTCCATATTTACTATTTGGTATTTTCGAGGAAAGGAAATATTCAATTTTCATTAAAAAAGTGCCGGTATCCCGTACCATTGCGTATCGCCAGAATATATATATAAACACATAAATAAAAAATCTGTTTAAGCAAAACTAGTAATTGTTATTGTCAATGGACATGTTTTTCAGGGTCATAAAATTGAGCTTTCGTTTGAAGGTATTATTATTTGAGGGTAAAACATTTGAGGTACAAAATTAATAGAAAAATAAGAGGGCTCGAGGCAAACTTATTGAACAACCCTACTATTATGTGATAGGTCCTAAGTAGTAATGTTCGCAAATAAATACTGTTTCGGTAAACCTAAACCAAAGATCTGCTTTAACTAAACAATTATGAGCCAAGTTATTTGATTTACTTCGTAGTATATATATAAATATTAATGTAACGATGTTTATCCGCGAACTTTTGGTAGACTGCCGCACGATTTTGATTATTTTTGGTATATGAGTTGACCCTGACTTAATTTTGTTTTCCATCGTATTATGAGCATGGGGTTGACACATAAAAATAACAGAAAACAATCGATTTTAGTGTCTAATCCAGAGCTTCCCAACTTCGGTGTCGCGAGGTATTACCAAGGATATCATGAAATGTTTTGTTATAAATTGAGAATAAGTAAACAAATTAAGAACTTATAAGAAAATAATACTAAATTTCCTTCCTTCTTTTTGTCCAGCGCATTAATTATGTGATCTACAATTTTGTGCGAGTAGCACTCAATAGTAGCATTAAATATGTCTGTTCTTAATACTGTAAAAACATGAAAGTGAGACTGTATAATGAGGAATACGTAAAAATGAGTTTCACGTGGTGCAGCGTTGAAGGGCGTCCTATATCGGAGTCCCTGAACGCGGAGAAAAAATGAACGGATATTATGACAAATTATGCCTCCTAATACGGTGTATCCGCGAGGAAAAAGTTGGAAAGCACTTGTTTAATCCATAGTTTTCGGAGTCGCAGAGATGCATAGTGACACCCTCGATGCCGTGTGAATTCAAATTCATCCCCCAGGGTACTGGTGGGAAGTGTCCAATCCATAGTTTTCGGCGTCGATGAGATGAATAGTGACTTGCCATTTAAACAGAAATCTATCCTCCGTTATTGTAGCAGTGCGAGGTGAGGGTGCAGGGGAAGGGTGATATTACGGATTTTTATCATTGCATATTCTCTGAAATGCGTACCCTACGGGGGAGGGATTAAAATAGTTTCCATAAGCGTATCCTTCCCGGGCGATGAACGGACTTTTCACATAGGAACTCAATTTACTTAGAAATTTAATATTTTATTATAAATTTTTAAATGTTGTGGTAACAAAGCAAAAATACTAGGAAATGGAAAGGGTAGTTCTTGCTTGTAATAAACTTATTTGTGCATTATTTTTGGTGTGCCTAGTTCAGACAATTTAATCATTTTATTTTGAAGGCTGCTACTTTTCCACGCATAGTGTAAGTAATCGTTGTAAATTCTCGCAACGGATATATCAGCAGCGGAGCAGATGATAGCAGTCGAGGCCTTGGCCGTCGCCAGTAGCCAATCACAATTCTACCTGTGCTTACGTCACTCTGGTAGGTGGGACTCACGTGAGCAGCAGGGACAAAGGGGAAGCTGCATGACATAGCCGGCATTGGGCGCGGAGACTCCGATTCAGGACCAGCACTTCACATATGCTGCTCAACAAAATTCATTAAAAAAATGTAAAGTTGTGCATATCTATTTGTATTTTTATACTCAGAATACATCCACATTTTCTGTTGTTAGAATTTTATGTCACCTGTAGAGATGTAAGTATAGTGTTCAGTACAAAATACAATCACTATTTTATGTGTACCATTGGCGTTATTCTGACCCGGAAATTGTCACCTCATGCTCGTCCATTGTGTTATGCATGGTGAGATATATTGATATAAACGAATTATTATTATTTTAAGCTCTCTTTCAGTTCAAATGATGCTGAAGTTTTATTCTATTTGTAAGTTTAAGGTGGTTGTTTGAATTTTTTCCTACGTGTGGTTAGCGGTGAAAGAAGCTATTACTCTAGTAATAACTTGTTTCGTCGTCAATACTCGAGCGAAATATTCGATCAATGACTACCAAATATGATGCTTACTCTACTTGGATTCCCATCCTATAGGGTAAACATCACATGCTTACTTAACAAAAACAATTCTTTCGAAATATTATCAAATTTATTTTATCAACTACTAAATCTTTAATATGTTGTGCAGAAACAAATTTATAATATATACTTGAATATATGGAACGGATGGTGAAAGAAAGAAAAAGGTGAATGGATTAATTAGGAGCTTCGCAAATAAAGAAAATTTCTTTACTGAGACACAATCTTTTAGCATCATAATATTAAAATATAATGAAGTCCCTTTCTTAAGTAAGTTTTAGTTAATTTTTAACCAAGTGAACACAAAGTGACATTTGGAAACGTACCTTTTAAGATAGCTGAAGCCCACAGTTGAACATGTACATCTGGTATCTTGCTCGCTAATTGCATGGCAGGTGTTACCATATTCATACTCTCTCGACTATTTCCTAGTGACAGAAAAATATGGCCGAGTAATACAAGTGAACAGGATGTTAAACGATTCAAATCTTCCGCATTTGCCATCTTCAATGTTTCCCGCAAATAACGCCTACAATATAAAATATTTTTTAAAAAATCAATAACTGTATGAATTCATCAATGTATGCATATTAACCACTAATTTATATAAAAGAGCGAATATTGTTGCCCTATGAGGTGCGCCAAGAATTAATTTATTTTTCTACTATATATTTCGCAAAGTCCACTGATTCATATAATCCTCCGTATTAATACTTGTACCGCTTCTTAATTCTACTGTTTCAACAAGGAAAATGTAAGTTCTGTGTAGGGTTTTTTATTTATTATTATTATTATTATTTTTAAAGAAGTAAAAATATCTACTAAATTTCGAGCTTAAGTGCTATTTTTTTTAATACCAAACAGAAGAAGAAGAAATTGCGAAGCGGCTCAAGAAGTAATCCGCAGGACTACATGAATAAGCAAACATTGAGGTTTGGGAAATATATAGTAGAAGAATAAAACCCCTTCACTCACACCTCGGACAAAAATATTCGTTTGTTTATACAAGTATATTAATTGTTCAAACAAAATTTTAGTTCACACTGAGCTCTAACACCGTGAGACCCACCGCCTATCCGAATGCTAATAGGATCTATTTCTTGCTTTTCTGTCTTACTTCATGTTATTGCATATCCTTTCATAAAGTCAAAATTTGAAAGATCTTTCTTAGGTATTTAATAAATTAGACGACACTTCGATGAGATTCATTTAAATAAAATCAGTGAATACAATGTGTGCCTACTGAAAATAATCTTCCGCCTTTAACAGCTACTAGTGTGCAATACATTTGCATGTACTACATGACGTAAACGTGCTCTTCTATTTAGTTTTATATGTACTATTAACGGTAGTGTTTCAGTATTTCTTAGGATTAGGAATTAGATTTCTGAGATTTCGGCATCTATGGCCATGTTAGCCCGTCCACATATGAGGGATGATGTCCCTTGGCGATCACACTGCCTTGGGACTATTGTTAGGTACCATCCTGGTATTTGGCTAGTGTGAATGAGGAAAACCCAGGAAAAACCTCACTTAGGTTGGCTGACCTGAAAAAGCTGTTAAACCTTTTCGATGGACTGTCCCCACCGGATCCAGTGCTTCCTGACACATGAGAAATCACTGTCAGATTTTACTCTTACAATATTTTGTTAATATGATAACGTAAATTCTTTACGCTAGATAAAATACTCTTCTTCTTTTGAAATTGTTATTGCTGTGAAAAACTTGTGCAGATTTGAGTAATGTTGTGCTAGTTTGATAGAAACTTAGTTCACTTTTAACAAACTATGAAGTTGTTATAATCTTAAATCTATGTTAAACGTATTATACATTAAACTTCAGTAAATATATACTTCCTTAACTCGCTGAAGCGATACTCCAAAAATAGAAATACATTATATAGTAAAGTAGCTTATGAAGTAGCATAACAACTGTTTTGAGTGTCTGTTCGCTGGGTTGACGAAATTTTTTATTCAATTGTTTATGTTGCCAAGTCTCTCTGTGGTTTGATGAATTTTTGGGTGGTAAATAAATCTTAATCATTTTGATTTTAGTTCACAAATAACATTCTGGGTTCTACGATGTGTGTTCACCTTTCAAAAAGACTACCATAAATAATTTTGTCTTTTGTTTTAACTGTCTTTTATGTAACATAATGAGTTAATAAAGATGAACATTAACAATTCTTATTATTGATAATTAAATTCCATCGTCTATCCAAGTTCTCCTTGCCCATATTCAAACCTGGGTTCCTAATTTTGATGAAAAATGGTCATACACATTTCTTTCAATGTAAAACAACGATCTATATAACACTTCAACTTCACCAACATTATGTCTAAATAAATTACGATATTCCGAGAGACTTGGTACAGGTATATCTCTAACGAGTTCTGGTTTCCCTGTTCACCTTTGTCATTAACTAAAAACACCGGCGAAGCAATTCATCGTGGATTTGAGCCTGCTGCAATGCCATCTGCTAGTGACTGGTGGAACTACGTCCAACCTAGCGACGAACGAGTAATCAGTGTTCCGCCGCTCTGTCTCTAACAGGCGTATTGGAAGCTGTTTGGAGCGAGCAGCCGTCTCGTCTTTTATTCACGTGACTCCACAGTTTCCTTCAGAGACCCGAAAGTTAGAGTGCCCAGCCAAGAATCGAATCTGGGGCAATGTGGACATGAGTCAAACGCACTAACCACTACTTTCTTTTTTCTCATTCAAATATATTCTGAGCATTGACAATTTGCCTGATACAGCCCTGAATTAGTTTTTGCCAATAAAATCATGTTTGTACCGACTTTGTGTTTACTTTTTTTAAAAAGATACCGAAGATCTTATGTAAATTTTTTTAAGACCCACTTTTCGTCCTATTTTTCTAAACTGAAAAGGAAACAAAAGAAAGACTATCGACTTTTTATCTTTAATGTTGTTGTTTGAAACTGTTTTTTATTTTCTTTTTAAAGCCTGAACTTTTGGCTTTTCTAACGTGGTACAGGTTTAATAGTTTTCAATCCTAGAACAAAAATTAATTTACCTGTAAGTTCTTTATATATATATAAATCAGAACATCAGTTAGCCTCTATTTTTATTAACATACTCATAAACTGTAGGATTTCTGAACAACTTAGTCGAAAATTTATTATTGTATGGAAATCGAGAGATCTGAAAAATCTAAGCTGTTACTAGATTTTAGTTATAGTAAATTTTATGTTAGGATAAGTGTTGCAGTCCATTTACTAAAGTTATTAAGTCCTCTTTATAGATAATTAACCTTGCATTTTATTTGTAAGATATTTTCGTTCTGTAAATGGTTTAGGAACAAACATCAAAATTGTCAATATTTAGTTACTACCCAAAAAATTCAGCAAACCACAAGGATACCTGTCAACATGAACTGAAAAAAGACTTAAGTCAATCCAGGAAACAGACACACACAAAAACAGTTATTGAGCTAGTTTATAAATTAATTTACTATATAATATAAACATCTATATGTTTGGATAACACTATATAAGCTAAAAAAGGAGAGTGTATAAATTGAAAATTAATATTAATAACGTTTAACATAGATTTAAGTTTACAACAGCATCTACATAAAGTGCCTGTTAGAAGTGAACAAAATTTCAACAAACTAGCACAAAATTACCCAGGTATTCATTAAAAAACTACTGTGTAAATCTTTCACAGTGATAATTTCGAAAAGGATATGTTGGGAAGTGAAATGGGGGCAAGTGACTTGCCCGATCTGCTGAGGAAGGTGTCAGGGTATATTGAAACAGTACAGTTAATAGTGCATTAAATATTTAAAAACGCAGTAAATAAAATAGTAAGAATTATAATAAATATGAGTCAATTCTTATCCTTAAATTACTATTCCATGAAGACTAAAACTAAAAACTAAACTCACTGACCATCCAGACGTCCTATTAACTGTGACATGGAGTCAGCACATCCACTTATATCCACACTTATGTTTTCTATGTAGATCTTTCCAGATCGGAATTCGCAAATCAAACAGATCTCTAATTGCTTAACACGAAATGATAACCACACCGACAAATTTGCTTCCCCACCAAGAGCAGAAATAAAAGACGCGTGAGGATAATGGAAAATTCATAATAATAATAATAATAATAATAATAATAATAATAAAAAGCCCAGTAGGTTTTATTGAGTAAAATTGAGTTTTAGGGGCAAAATTGAGTTTCGTTAGATTTTGTACATAAAATTAAAGTCACATTTATCGTATTTCTACTCAAAATACCATTTAAGCATTTTTGTTCTATTGTCCACATGAAATTATGGAACTCCTTTGTCACACAAAGGGAAAAAAATGAAATCTTTAAGTTTAACGTCCCACGTTTATGCCGGTTAGGCTAAAGGAGACGGGTCACACAAAGGGAATCTATGAAGCCTCACCGTGTATTGTGAGACACATTTTGCACACGCGGCATTCACTTAAATTTCGATTTCCAGAAGAAAGGAAGTAGCGTAATAAAAATGGATAATTCTATATAGTATAGAACAGAACCCCTAATGCAGTCAGGATTCAAATCCTGGGCCAGCAGCCCTGACTAAACATAATCATAGTCATACATCTTGCAAATAAAATCAGAAAAATAAACACACTGCTGAACAAGACTGCACTTATTTAATATAAAAACACATTTACACGTGACGTTTCGATCTTCTAGCCAAGATCCTCATCAGACGTATACGTATTATTTTTCTTCCATGCAACTCTTTTTCGTTTGTACGTGTGTAATTATCCAAATGTAGCTTTTACAAAACAGAAGATAGTAATTTCGTTTTTTAGGTGAAGTGTTTTCGATTTGTAATTAACTGATACATGGAGAGAGACATTTTATTATTTATCAGGATGTTTAAAAAGTATTGAGTCTTGTGCGCACGAAATGGGGCTGGTGTCCCAAATCTCAGGGTATATGAATCGCAACGGGTCAGGTCTAAGTCATTTGATAGGTGACAATTGCAACTAGTAGATGTGCAGAAAGTGGCGGAATTCTTGTAACCAGACATAAGGTATTGCACCGTAAAAATGAGTGTAATTTCAGGAAAACTTCACTACATTTCACAGTTTTATTTTGATTGCGCAGACCCGCGAAGAAATTTGTGCTATTTATGAACAAGATATATAATCAAAAGCAACAGACAAAAGATTGTTCAGTCACTTTCGTTTCGGAAATTACGATGTCCAAGATCCTCGTCGCTGTGGACGACCAAACACAGCAAAAGACGATATTCTAGCAAAAGTTGAGTAGGACCGGCATGTAAGCAGTCATGACATCGCCAATGACTTAAATATCCATCATCAAACAGTACTAAACCATTTGGAGAAAGCTGGCTACAAAAAGAAGCTCTAAGTTTGGGCGCTACATGATCTAACTAAAAAACAATTAGTCGATCAAATTTCCATCTGTGAGTATCTACTGAAATATACGAACTCGAACCATTTCTGAAGCAGTTGATCACAAGTGATGAAAAGTAGATAATCTACAACAGTAATGTGCGAAAAAGATCGTGGTCGAAACGAGAAGTTCTATACTATCGACAATTAGTGAGAATGCATTTAGCAATTCAAAAGGAACGACCGTTACTGGTCAACAGAAAGAGTGTTGTATACCACGCTAACAACGCCAGACCGCATACATCTTTAACATCCCGTCAGAAATTGAGAGAACTACGCTGGGAGATTGATATATCCACCGTATTGCCTGGACCGATACCATCCGACTATCATTGTGTCTGTCTGCAGAACACCGTGTATGGTGTTAAGTTAGTTTCAAAGAGGCCTGTGAAAACCGTGTGTGCCAAATTTTTGACCAAAAGCCACAGAAGCTCTATATAGACAAGACTACGGTTTTGCGGGGAAAATGGCAGGAGGTCATCGAATAAAATGGTGCACATGTTTATGTTATTTTTTTTAAAAAAATAAATTACTTCTCAATGTTCATCTCCAAAAGCCCAGACTACTTGATATTTGTGCTCATACGCAAGTATGAACTACAAAAAAAAAAAAAAAAAGAAAAGAAAAAAAAGAATGTACCCTCATTGCTTTTTGTTCTAGATTACAGTTGAATACCGTTACAGAGATTTGGTCAAGCACGAAACAAATTAGTTATACATGATTTCCAAACATATTCTCTTGCAAAATGGTATTTTGTTTTGGATATCTTATCCTGATAAGTACATATTTTAAGCTACTTTAGAAATTAGATGTGTACTGAGAAACATGATTGACTAAAGTTATTATAATCACATTGAAATTATCATTTCAATTCAAGTTTTGAAATATATTTTTGAAGAAGTTTGTTGTTTTTGTTTGTTTGTTTGTTTTAGCACCTCTCCAAAAGAGTTGGGATTTTTGCGCGGGGGGAAATTCCAACAACCCTGATGCTAACCATTCCACTACGCGTGAGAACATATTCCCATGAAAACATTAGGAATGAACATAAGTTAAAATCACCTGTAACATATTAAATATAAATTACAGTTTAGCGACTTTTTCAGCAGCGAGTCTATATAAGTAGTAGATTTACAGAGTTTTAACGTAGGACCTTAACATGAGCTCCCTCTGAGAATCGAGCCCGGTTCTCCCACTTTAAAGACGTGTACGCTAGCCATATATCCACGAGGGAGATCAACTGTAACATATCTCGCCAACTAAAACGTTACCCTCCCCCTATTTAGAAATTCTGGGACAATGCATGATAGCTGTTATCTGTTGACCCTATTAAAAGAAAATATATCTTCGGAAAGTAAATGTTATTAATTCTAAAAGGTAAAGAATTTAAAATGAAATGAAATCTTTTAAGTTTTACGTCCCACGGTTATGCCGGTTAGGCTAAAGGAGACGGTGATGATGAGAGATGAGTGAAATGGTGGAATGAAGAAAGTGGGAGGAAACGGGAGAACCCTAGAAAACCCACGAGCACGGTGTTTGTCCATCACAAAGTCCACACGGCGCGAGCTGGGATCGAACCAGGGACCCCAAGCACCGGAGGTGAACGCTCTACCACTGAGCCACCGAGCCCCCCAGGTAAAGAATTTATTTCGCATTGTATCTACCTTATTGTGCGCTGAGAGTGTGTTCCCTAACAAAACAGTTACTTTAAAATGCTCTGCTGTGTTTCTTTGAACACATTTTGTAAATAATCGAAATGCAACATGTGTCCCAAAAACACAACAGAATTTTTTAAGGTTTAGATTATTTTTGGCTAATGCACTGTATGTCTAATAAAGCAAACATATTCAATAACGTTCTTCCCAATTATATATCTACTTACTTTGCTTCGTTATATCTAGCTTGGAAGAAAGACTGAAGACCCTGTACATAATAAGCTGCAGCTCGAAGACTATGGGAGTGAGAAGGAAGATTTTCTGGGTTAATACGTTCCAATAACGCCTGGAACTCTTGCTCACGCTTGGCTCGAAGGTATACAATCGCCAGATTTAGATTTGCAAAGGTCCATAGTTCACGTTCCTGGGACGTCTACAACCAAAGATTCAATTATTAACGAAATCTCACAATAATATATTGTTAAAAAAAATAAAAACTTTTAATATCTATTTCATATCCTTCTGATTAAGTTCAAGAAAAAATAAATGGGAAGAGTGAAGCGTAACCAACGGTAAACAAACCTTGCATTCATGTAGTAGCACTTGATAAAACTGATGACAAATAGTTCGAGGTACGAAGCTTAATTGAAAAGTAATCCCTCCTTGGCTGTAAGTTTTTTTTTGTTTTTTTTTTTAAATTTGTTAACAGATTTTCAAAATTGTTTTTGTACCTGATAGCTATATTTTACAAGTATATGTACTGTACTTGTTTCCTTTGTTCCTAGGTGTCGTTGCTGTGCTGGTAACTTAAAAAGATGGCGTTCAATATGAGGATCAGGTTGACGCAGCGAGTCGTCATTGAGTTCCTGCGAACCCATCCAAATTAATCGCCGAATGACAGCTGTTTACGGCGACGTCAGCATTGTGACATGATGGACCAGGGAGTTGAAACAAGTTAATCCGGCTACCTTTAATGCGCTTGATCAACATAACCACGTAGTGGCCTTCCCTTCAACGCATCTGATGAGCAGCATCGAAATTTTGTCAATGAAATGAATCGTGGTAACCGTCGAATCAAACAGCAACAGGTCGCCGTAGGACTCATTTCCCAAGAAACAGTGCATTTTACCGAAACCGAGGTGGTGCAGGGGTGTCCCAAAATATGTGATCACTGGGTACTACCGATGCTTACGCAAGAGCACAATGTACATAGAAAGCAAGTTTGCCACGATCTGTTGGCCCGTTACGAGGTGAGGATGAAGCTTTTTCCAGTGCATTCTCAAGAGGGATGGAACATGGGTGTGTCGATTTGATCCCGCGAACAAGAGACAATCGTTGGAGTACCGGATAGCACATTTCCACGTTCCAATAAGTTCAAAGTGGTCCAAACTGTGGGGAAAGTCATGGTGACCATTCCTGAGATTTTTCAAGGTGTCGTGCTCATTGACTTCTTGGAACAGGAAACCACGATAAACTCTCAACGCTGGAGTGTGGAAACGTTGGAGAAGCTCCGCGCAGTGTCGCGCTGCGTCCGGAAGGCTTGAACCCTATTATACAGCACAACACCAGCTAGGACACGAGTCGCGAAACACAAGAGGGGTAGCAGCCCACAGCTTAAGGACTCGCCGTGCAGTCCCAATTTTGCACCTTGCAACTCTACCCTCTTCCCAAAAATAAAAGCGTACCTTAAGGGACATTACTTTCGTTCTGATGATAATGTGAAGGCTACCATTCAATTCAGGAGTCGACAATAACCACCGACATTCTTCTCCGATGTATTTGTATAATTAGCCACCCTGGTGCAAATGCGTAGGGATTATGTTAAAAAGTGAATAGTACATTACATACATAGTGTGCTAGTGGTCTACTACTCCACGCTTAATTGTATGCATGGGGAACATACCCGAGACCGTTCGGTCTCTTTAATGGATGGGTTCCGCCAAACAAGGCACCCCGCCCGTAGTTGCTCGTGCGTGGACCTGAGTGTTCGTGCACGATGTGCGCCGTCAAGATTTGTCCCCTAACCTTGACGCCTTAGCGTATAACCCCCATTCAGTGAGGGAGTAGGATACGCCCACTACGCGGCCAGATCGAAGTCCTTAGTGCCTACCAGTTAACTTACTGGTGGAGGCGGTCCTGCTAGCGAGTCAGGCCCTACCATACTCTGCAGGCATGGTGCCTGAGCGTTAAAAGGCATGCTCACCTCCCGCACATGTTCACCGTTACCCAGGTTCCTGGGATTAACTCACATATGATACCGAATTCCACGGTATGACCACAGCCCGACAGAGTCCAACCCAATCCGGGAACCCCAGGCACTGCCCGAGGGGGCTCGAGTCCCGGCCCTGCCTACCTCGATCGTTCAACTGGCAACCGCCGTGTGTAGGGATACCACACACACGTCGAGACGCTTCGCATCTCATCCCGGATCCAATGGTACGTGTTACGTCACCATTTGAGTTTGGTGCCGGCCCATATCCTACAGAGTTTCCTCCCTTCCGCGGGATCAGAGCCGTTACCCAGATGCCTGGGATTGGCCCCTCCTCCACCTCCGTTTAATCCCCCTAGTAGGCAGGAATCCGACACTTCCCTTCCGGTAGGATCGTCCATGCAATACGGGACTACCTCTCTTTAGTACATTACATACAGGACAAATGTATTTATCAGATACAAATAGTAGTTTGAAAATTCATCAATAAATACTAGTACTACTACTACTAATATTATAATAAAAGTTACAGCCATGGCAACATTAATTTTCATTCAAACCTCGTAACTCCCATCTTTTGAAACACTTTTAACTAACACATAACTTACTTTGAATAGGCTTTCCAATTAATTATCTTCTTCATGACAACACTGACTTAAAATTGTCCCATCGTATTTAATCGAGCTAATTTTCTTTTCAATGAGAACGGCAATATGAAGATTTTTTGCTTTCAAAAAACAAAAAAAGTATAGAATCTTACTAGTAACCTGGTCTCTCAAATGTTCTTTGACTTAACCAACTTTATAAATTAAATACTTATTCATTTACAACAAAAACGCTTAATTCGCTTTCAAGATATCATTCGTTACAATTAACACTAATGTGAATTGATTTTTGGGCAGAAAATTTAACAATGACATCTAAGAAAATTAGTTTACGAGAATTCCAGTTAACATATGTAACGTACTCTTTATTGAATTTTAAAATTTCATTTTTATAATAACTGAATCCAAGTGTAGACTATTTTTCTTTTTTAATTTAGATCTCTCTGTCTACATGAGAATTTAGTGTTTGATAAGACATAATAAACATAAATTATTTAGACAATGAACAGTAATTAAAAATAAAATACAAATAAAAAAGAAAGAAATATAAAACAAACGTATTAAAATGTATCCCGGAAAACGACACTAAAGATTGCAACTTCTAAGTGAAGAGTCAAAAAGATAATTTTGGTGACATTGTTAATAACATTTGAAGGTATAAAAAGTGAGTGTTCGTTTTCACTCAACCGTTTAATTCTCTACAATTTGAAAGAGTGGCCATTCATTCGAGCAGGACTAAATTCCGGACTTACAATGCCTCATAATTGTGCACAATGTGGCGTAATTTGAAATTGATTTTACCTATATTTAACACGATAATAATGTCTCCTTACTTGGCTAATAATATTTGTAATTGGCCTGGACGTGTGATAGGTACTCGTTTTGATTAACACACTTTGATGTAATAAACTGTTCACTGGGTTAAGTATTGTCTTGTTTTTATGTTTTATCATATTTCGAAAATTTTATACTAGATGGTAACTAAATTTAACATATTATTTAATTAACTTAATTATTCCTTTATTAAAGGTTTACATTACATATGAGAAAATCTATGATATCAAGTAGAGAGTTGTAAGAGTTCCCAACATTCTACTATTCAACATGATACCACAACACATTATACTTTATTACAAATAACAAAAAGACAATAATAAAATAAACAATTACTAACGCAAAGGAGTGAGGTATCGCGAACATTTAACATTCGATATTCATTTTCTGTACTTGGAAAGCTGATTAGATATTGATATTAATCACGTTTGCAAATCATCTACTACGACTGCTATTAGTTATTAATGATCAAAATTCTAGAAATACGATAAACCTAAGTTATTTATACCGTGTAAGGTAATATAAAAGAAGTTAAAAAAAAAAGAAAAAACTCAATTAGAAAATCGATACTAAACTGATGCGTCTGTAAGAGTAAATATGGTCATAAAAATTACAAGACCTATTACTGAGATCGAATCCTGCACTACCCAATTATTGCGTTCGAGGTGTCCTACCCCCACAAAAAAGCTTGAAAATGAGAAGCGAGTGGTCTGCAATGAGCCTACGAAGAATCTCGAAGATCCATGCTTTAATATGCGATATTAAGTAGTAATTTACGAAAACAGTTTTGAAACTAATTTTTAAGGAGTGTAATTACAGCTTATTAATCTACTTCATACAAAGGATAAAAAAGATGCCAGAAAATGGGTACTGTATTGTTCAAAGTATCACGATCTTAGATCACGTACATATACTTGGCACACTGGGGAAGATACAGTATACACTATATCTAAATTGAACAGGAAGAAAATACATCTGAATACTTTCGCAATTGTCATCAAAGAACTGTTTTGTCTTTTACTAATATAACGCCTTTTCTTCCCTCGAGCACGTGAATGGCCAGACTACAAACTGCCGGTAAAGCCATTTTAAATCACATTTGTGTAAACTTTCTTTAATGGTTTCTATTACGTACCATATCTCAAATAAAAATTACATTAGATCCTAAGGCGATAACAAATTACGAACGAGAAATCAGATCGGAACACAAAATTGACATAAAATGTACGCACTTTTACTAACAGAGGGACAGAATAGAAGGAAAGAAATATTAAAAAGAAAAAAAGAATGAAAAAGTAAGGAATGTTAGATCCGGAGTATATCGGTCTCAAAGTAATCTATATATCTGCAAAACAAGAAATCTACATCACTGACAATTTGCAACTTGAATTCATTCTAATTTCTAATACATAACAATACAATACTACAGAAGGGTGGGTCGCACATATGTGTACAAATTTCAACATTACAAACGCGTACAGTATTGATTGCATTGCGTTGTTTGAAGGTCAACACATATCTACGAGCTTGCAGTACTGTTTCGTTATTGTAATGTGCAATGTTTGCATCAAGGTTCCCAAAGTAAAGAGGATTTGGAAAGGGTATATCGTGGCATTTTTCCACGCCAACTTTTCTGTGTCTAAAAACAGTGCACAGAAATAGATAGACCATAAGATAGAATACTATTAAGAATTAAGCAGTATAAAAATCAAGAGGGGTTTGGTTATTAGTTCACCCATCGAAAGGTGTCGAATGAGACCGTGAGGTGTACTGACTCTACAGAAGCTGCGTCGCATAACTCTCCAAGATCTCTTCTCCCTTACACAACATGTGCCCCAGATAACTGTGAACCGCCCCTGCGTGACCAATTAAATCCCTGAAAGGTAGTCAAGTGCTGACGACATTACCTAGGTGAGGCAAATCGATGGGAGAGGAAGACCAACTGCAGACGCCTCTACGAGCGCCATCTATGCGATAACAAGTGCAAGTTCGTCGTTACACTGTATGGAGCTTGGAAAGCAACTTTCTCGAAAGCATTTATGGTCGTCGCGGGATACTGCTATAATCAAGATTTACTATTCGTCAGGTGTCTAAAAACTAAAATCAATTCTGCATATTATCATCATCACACACTGAGACTTATTTATAGTCCATTCGCATCAGGTTAAGTCCTTATCACATACAACTAATTCTACGCAAGATTTTTTATAGGCATGGAAACAACCACTAGCATCAAGGCTATTTCTCGAGAGGATTTTTATGGGTTTCTTCTCCTGAAGGGACCAGTTTCCTCGCATCGTGTGACTACTCTTCGGGGTCTGTGGAAAACCTGTGAAGAGAAATGTCAGAAAATTCTCTCTCCTTTGCTTCGTAGAAGCTTTCTACAATGAAAGTTACAGTCTAGGGTTATTGTCAAGACAATCTGGGGTTCACAGAGGCCGGCAAATGGTGGCTTCTCGTAAGGTAATTTAGAGTTCAAATTTGGACACATATACGAAACTGAATCTTCTGTACTATTTATACGTACTACAATCATTTATGTATCATAATTCATATTACTACTACATGCAAATAGTCAGAATCTTTACCAAACCACCAGAAAACCCACTATTTCCAACTCATGTACTGACTTGGAGTTTGATAACTGTCCTACAATCTGAGCAATTAATTACATACGATTTTCGCAGGCATTCCATAAATGTGTCTTTCACTTCTGCTCACCCGTAGAGCAGCCGTGAACTGAGCCTCTGCAGAGTCCATACAATTCATGCTCATAGCATACAGGCCAAGCAGAGTGTGAAGTTGTGGGCGATGAGACATTAGCAGACGAGGATGTTGTTGGCACAGACCACACGCCTGGGAGATTTCTTGTAAAGCAAGTGTCTTGTTTCCCATAACAAGTCGACACATAATTATATGCTCCAACAACATCAATTGGAATACAACTAAGATAGGTTTGTTGTCCACGACTGAAAGAAAACACAGACGTTCTTATATTATCAATCACTCATCATTATTATTACTATTATTATTTCCAATTCAATTATAAAATATCACAGGTACAATCACGTTAAAATATTGATCAACATAGTTGTTTTTAGAGACAAATATTTCTACGACGAAAGATATCTTAAGGAAATAAAAATATAATTAAAAGAAAAACCGCAAATCTTGACTAGTGTTGTAATACAAACCGGAAATTTTGGGTAAAAAACCAGTTATTTTTCCCGAGCTTGGAAAAAAAAACGGAAAAATTGAGAAAAATTGAAATCTTCGAATATTTTACTACGTCATTCTTTTAAAATGAAAAAAAAAAAATATTTTGTATTTACTAGTTTACAGTTAAGATCATTGAGTAGTTATTTCTTGTATTAGAATAGGAAAATTTTGTACCAACCAATATATTTACACCACTCCTTTAAAGTAAGCACTGTGATAGAATAGAGTTATGGCTAGAAAAGATACTAAAATGTAATCCTAGTTAGATTAATTAATATAGACGTATTTAAATTATCTTATGTAATATTATAAAGTTACCGTTTTACGCCAGGGAAGTGTTAAAATAACGGAGCCAGAATCATTTTAGTTATAACCAGTATGTTAAAATCAAATATATGTATTTGTGCTGTGTAAAATTTCCGGAAATTTTGAACCCATTACAAAAAATCTTTTGTACGGAAATATTGGCAAAACCTGGAAAATATAATTTAAAAACTATTTCTTTGCCTGATGCTAATCTTATTTGCTGTAACGTGTCTGCAGAATATATACAATGTATTTCGCTAGCAGGAAAAATATTTAAAGCAACAGCTTTTAATTTTACTTTTTAGTTTTCTGATTTCTGATAAAAATTCCTCTTTATCATTTGTATATTTTTCGAACAACTCAAACAGAGATATGATCTTATTTACATATACACACATACGCTGTACAAGTGCGTAAATTTGAGCAGCGACAAATATATTAAAGAATTTAACATGTGAAACTTTCGTTCCTTATTATTAAAGACAAGCAGAATACCCGTTCTTCGCACGGGGAGAATACGTTTTGGGTAAAAAGAACACCAAAACTGTCACCAATGAACTGGAACCCAAACACTATGAATTCGACACTAGTATCAATCATTTTCAATTACTTTTACATGTAACCCTCCCCCTTTACTAGTACTAATGGGGCTGAATTTGGATTTAAACATCTTCGGAAGTGTTAATGTTCATCTCAGAACCACCAAAACCATGGATTCGACACTAATATCGGGCACCTCTCCCCGCTCCCAAGTTACGAGGATGTAAATGGCATCGGAAATGTCACTGCTCATCTCAGTGACCCCGAAAATTATAGATTTGACACTAATATCGGCCACTTTCAGTTATTTTTATATATCTCTTTCCTACCCAAGTTGCGGGCTTGAATTTGGATTTAAATGACATCGTAAGTGTTACTGTTCATCAAAGTAACACCAAAAACTATGGATTCTAGAGTGATATCGGTCATTTTCGATCATTTGTATATATAACTCCCCTCTTTCACCCCCAGGTCACGCGCTGAATTTGGATTAAAACGGCATTAGAAGTGTTACTGTTCATCTCAACGACCCCGAAACCTATGGATTCGACGCCAGTATAGGTCGTTTTCGAACATTTTATATATATATCATCCCCTTTCCCCTCCCTAAAGTTTTAGCGTTGAATTTGGATTTAAACTGCATCGGAAATGTCACTGTTCATTCAGGGGTCCTGAAAACTATGGATTCACACTAATATCGATCATTTTGCACCATTTTTATATAGTCTACCTCCCCCTCCCCCAATTTGCGGGGATAAATTTGGATTTAAACGGCATCGAAAGTGTCACTGTTTACTTCAGCTTCCCCGAAAACTATGGATTCGATAATGATATCGGCTATTTTCCATCTTTTTTTATATACCTCCGCTTTCCCTTTCCCCAAGTTGCAGAGCTGAATTTGAATTTAAGCTTCATCGGAAATGTCACTGTTCATCTGAGCAGCCCCGAAAACTATGGGTTTGACACCAAGATCGGTAATTTTCAATATATATCAGCACTTCCTTCCTCCAAGTTGCACCTTCAAAGTGAAATGCTAAAATCCATCCCAGGCCCTAAATTCATCTATGTTGAAAATTTTTAGAGATCAGTCTGGTGGTTCAAGAGTTTTTAAATTACAAATATATTCACTTTCATTTTTATATAAATAGATAATTTGTCGCACTAGAAAATAGCTATTTGTTTACTTACAAAATTTTGTACATAAAGTTTATAGTGAATTCTGAATTTGAATATTAAATGATAGTAATTATATGTCTAAGTGCACGAGTAATAGTGAAATTTACCTACTGCTCTTTCTTTTAAGAAATAATTTGGTTAAAATTAACAAAATTTCACCAGATCAAAGAGCACATTAAGAACTGTTTCATTCAAGAGCCCTATTTGTTGCAAAACAGAAACGCTTCATGATGTTAGATATGTATGCAATTGTAAAAGTTCTATAATTAATGCACATCCAGGTGTAAACGACTAAAAGGCACATAACGGAAATGAGTGCAGACTGTTAAATTTCAAGAAGATTACAATTTTATTTTCGAATACTTCTTTTTTTAAAATATTCGCTATATTGAAATTTCTCAACTTACATTTTTCACGCGTTCGAAAAAAAGGTCCCATTACTAGTAAAACTAACCTAATACAAAGATTTTTGTTATTTTCCCAATTTTTCCGGAAAGAAACCGGAAAAAACTGTTTTTTTTTTCCAGCAGGTTCAAAATTTCCGGAAATTTTACAACACTAATCTTGACAGTAAATTATGAAGATCTTGTTTAAAACTTGTTCGTACATATAAGCAAGGCATAATGTGTATACACACTTTACATGTTATTGTGTCAGCGACTTTCAAAAGAATTGACCAATTGTAGTAAAGCTATCACTACTGTGACGGTGCTGTGCCATACTACTAACTGCAAACTATTAATTTAATTATACAGATACTTCACACTACCACACAAATTGCTATGTTATCTTTACGTCCAGGAAAACGAAGTTACAATTGGTGGATAACGTTCCGAAGTATTAACGAAAAAAGAAGTATATATTTATTTCTGTTGGTGAACAGTCACATAGTAAACACATATTTTTTGTACTAAGTTACACACTCTTGCCTATACTGAAGACTTACGACAGAAATTATTTTTCAAGTTATTATTACATATTCAAATTAGAAACTGCTTTCTATATCCTAAAGATGCAAACTCCAAGAGTGAAAAAATTAGGCAATATATTTAACTTTTCTTTTTCAACTGAAAATTGAGGCAGTTTGTTCGAAGTAGTTACTATGAAAAACTTTCGTAAAGCTCCGAAAACATTTGAAATTAATAAAGTTTACACTTTTGAAGCTTGCATTCTTCTCAGCACCGAGCTATATGACTAGCGAAGACAGTTTGAAAACGACGGTGCAAACCAAAATATATATATTTATTCACGAACAGAAGTATATATAAGCTTTGAGAAAGCAATATCTTATATATATCATTCGATTCGAACGAAAGTTGCACATAGAACGTGTGTGTGTACAAGGCACCTTATTTTGACGGTACCAGCACCAAGACCACAAAATCGTCGAACAATACGAGAAGTACATGGAAGCAATAGCAATCTTAACAAGGACATTGTACTACAACCTAATCAAACGTTCCCCTAATTGGAATGAAACAAAAACAACTACCAATCAGAACCTGCCTAGAAATTCACATCGCCGCCCAATCAAAATGAGAATCCCAGACTGACATCTGATTAAACGATTCCATCTACCAATCACTTTCTATCTTTTCCTTGTCAGTGCATATATATAAGGAATACTTCTGTTTGATTTTCTTATATTGTACTTTAATGATGAGAACAATGTCGTCAGTACTCGAGCGTTAGACAACGTGCAATTTACCTGGTCGTTATCACGAGAACAACTATAGTCATCACGACACTACGAAAGAATCAGATCTTATTCCATGGAGTGTAGTTGTACGCGAATCCATGGTGTGTGCAACATCACAACAACGTAGCGAATACTTATTGTGCCATTAAGTTATTTCCAGACTGGCCGCATAGTAGGGTTGGACATTCCGTAGAATTGCCGCTCGCATTATCAGTGTTCCCCCAGTGGTATACATGAGCTGAGAAGCTGAGTTCCAGCAACAGACATATCCTCGCCACGCATCTGGATAAAAGGCTTCTGCGGGCTTCCCTAACTGTCAGGATGGCGATCGCCAGTGCAATCAGAGCAACTGTAACAACTATGTGAATACAATACTAAACAATTACCTGTAGCACGCAGGTCTGCGTTCCCACGTTCTTCTCGCACGATTACTTGATTCAATACATGTTTGGTGCTATTGAGAGTGAAGTGGCAAGGAATAGAGACTTGTTCATCAGTGATGAAAGTCGTTTCTTCCTCGCATGTATCCCCGTAGACGTGCAGGAATGCAAGAAAATCCAGTTTGTGTCTGGATTCGTCATTCTGGTATTGAGGGCCCGGTCGTTTTTGATCTTCATTTATGGGAACATAAGCAAGACATCATATATTCGTGACATCGTCAACCGTGTTCTTCCCACCTCATCTGGACACCAACGCAGCAATTACACGGGACCCAATCTGCTAGCACGATAACACGCATTCTCTACCGGCAGGACAATCCAGCATGCTCTACTCGATATACGCCTTCTACTCTGGCCTGCTAGATCTCTAGACCTACGCCTTATGGAACATATGTGATCATCACGGGACGGGCCCTGACTGCCAGCCGAATTACAGCAACGATTATGGCTTAGATAAGCCAAAATCTACAATGAGTACCCGACAGGCACTCAATATCAGTAGACCGGATA
Source organism: Thermobia domestica (assembly GCF_964235325.1). Classification (NCBI taxonomy): domain Eukaryota; kingdom Metazoa; phylum Arthropoda; class Insecta; order Zygentoma; family Lepismatidae; genus Thermobia; species Thermobia domestica. The sequence goes on along the minus strand of NC_137455.1, from coordinate 146,310,219 downwards.
CCTGTCCAAATGGATGCATGTGTGACCGCAACAGGTGGTTCATATATTATTAAGGTGAGTATTGTATGTTTTTGAGCACTCTGTACAAAATGTTTAGGATGTCCCATGGGCGCCACAATGGTATCACTACCACCTTTCTCTTGTATACTAGCTTTGGACTAGATCCGTAAATTCCTAAATGGATTATCAACAGTGAGGATTTAAACAGAAAAATATGAAATACAATGATGATTTCGACAAGAAATTAAATTGAAGTGAGGAAATTAATTTTGTGCATTTAAAAGTTAAATTTCAGTTTATGAACTAAATCTTGATTTTTTCTAATTCAAAAAAGGTATTAAAGAAAACCCGTTTAACTATCACTCAATCGTGAGTTACCTAATAACTTCCTTCACAATTATACAGATAAAACACAATGTTATTATTCCGTAAGTTGACTAGTTTTTGCGAAACAAAAAGGTGGTAAGGGATGTATAATTGTTTTGGCTTTTATAATAAACTAACTTTCAGCTAGCTGGGAATTTTGCTCCCAGACCCCTGCCTCTACTGGCCTACGAGCTCGCACCCACCTCGAAGTCATTTTTGTAAAGAGTAAAAGATTAGAAATCCCTCTTTCGTTAAAAGTGGAATTTTCGAAAACGCTGTCGCGAAATTTCTGGAAACCCTGTGGCCTATGCCCACTTGTTTTGAAGAAAACAATTTATGTGTTAAGTTGAATAAGGAGTTATATATATATATATATATATATATAAATAACATGTATCTAATCTTATGGGATTTCGAGTACGGCCTTATAACAACTGCAATTTCCATATTTTCCTTCCCGCTTTTTTTCTTCCTTTCGCGGGAAACATCATCAATGCTGAAATAAGTCTTTAATCTTTAATTATTTTAAATAAAAAGAATAAATATCAACTTTTATTTCATTAAGTTAAGAAATTTCGAGATATAATCATCTTATTTTACCAATTGTGACTTCCATCCTTTTATCGTATAAAAAAACGCCGAGACAGGTCTTTAATTATTTTAAATACAAATCTAAATATCCAGATTTCATGTCTCTAACGTTAAAGGATTTTGAGATACGGTCATCGGGTCATAACAATTGTAACCCCACACTTTATTCCTTCCTTCTAGGGGAAATATTAAAAAATGGTGAAATATATGTTTAACTATTTTAAAGAGAAGTCAATATATGTACGAAATTTCACCTCTCTATCCTTCACGGATATGGACATTTCACTATAATATTTGCCACCCTTATCCCCCCTTCCTCGTCGAATTTCCAAAAATCCTTTCTTAGTGGTACCTTACCTCACAAATCCTATGCACTGTTAAAATTTCAAGTTTCTAGCGTAAGTGGCTTAGCCTTGACGTTGATCAGTCAGACACTTACTTACTCAGGTCAACTACTTGTCAACATGACAGAATCGATCATTTTTCACAATTTTAAACAGATTCATATAAAAACGCGTTTTCTCATAAAACGCACGTCTCTCAATGTGCTCAGAAAATATATAGCTAACTTCAGTTACTCACCTCTTCGCAAAGCAGAATTAATTTGTCGAGTGCATTTAATTTGTGCCTTCATAGGTTTCTTTTTCAGGGAAGTTTTCGAAAAGGCAATTAAATGTATTGAAAAGCCTGAGAAGAATATATCCCTAAAAATGCCTTCACGACTTCTACGGGAAAAATTCTTCTTTCTGTTGTTCAAGAGGTGTACTTAATCGCTGTAACTAAATACTCTGCTCAGAAATAGTCTCTTTCCTTCTCTTCTACACCGTCCGAAGAACAAACTTACGACTGTCAAATGCGATTAACAAATTGACTTTATATCAAGGGAGGTAAATAACTGACTTCCATTACTATTTTCAAAATGTCTTAGAAGATTTTTTTTCCTAATATGAAAACTTTGTCCCAATTCCTCCAAATATATATACATTACGTTTACAAAAAATATAAACTTACTTTTTAATTTTTCAATCTGAATTAACGCTTTGTCTGTATACTTCTGAGCTTTGTCCATGTATCCTGCTTGCATACTATGCATAACAGTTACAAGATAAACTAGAACATACAGATGTTCTTTGGGCATCCAAATGAACATATCACCGACATTGGTAGCTGTCAAAACTGCAAGTATAGAAGAAACGATTAAAAGTAGACTGGATTGGATAAAAATAGTTGGCTAACAGAAATAGTACATAATACTGTTATTGGTTTCACTAATAAGAAGAAACATTATACACAAACAAATTGGACGGTTAATGAACGTATGAAGATATTTGTAAATATAATTTATTTTTACTTTATCTTAGATCTACTATTGTACTTTTGTATGATCTATCTAACTAAATTTCTCCACAAGTGACTACTTTCTTTTCAGTTACTTCTAAGCAATTTCCTTGCCCTAGTAGCTCCTGTTAATGTAACACTTCTTATATTAATAGGAAATAGGGTTGCTACCAGCAGAAGACAGATTAGTCTTTCAAATACACAGCAGACGATTATTTCACAAATATATGTCCTTAGAAAACATAAAAATATATTTAAAAAAAGTGGTAAGTATATTTTACAACTATTACATAAAGACGTGTTCGAATGCAAAACTTTATCAGGAGATTCAAAGATTTCAATATGTAGCAATACTATGACCGCACTCAGAGGAAGTTCTTCCCGCTGGTCTATCAGCCAAGCGCAAGCCTTTGATGCATGGGGTCCCGGGTTCAATTCATGGTGGAGCAGTGAAACTTCAATACATTATGATAGGTCGAATTTCATCTTATGTACGTTGTCTCATAGTACTGAAAACGGACAGTGCACTTCAACAAACAACACTCAGTGAATTATGAAAGGCTGTTTTCTACAAGTAATCCACGATAAACCCACAGCAACCTTACCTTATCCATATCCCTATTGAAATTTAAACATTAGGCAAGGCTTCACTTGTGGGAAATATAGTGGTATAGGTGCATCGTTCAAAACGTTACCAATTTCTTTTCAAGTTGTTTTGTTTTGTTGTTTGTTTATTGAAGTTTAGCATACCTATTCAATAACGAGGTTATATGAGACGTGATCTTACGGTTTAACATAAAATCGAATCCAAGACCACCTCCAGCAAAGGCGCGCGCGCACCAGCCACTAAACCAGCTGGCTTCTTTCCAAGAAATGTAGCTCTGTTCACTAGGTACTTCGATACATTATCTGCACAGTTAATTCCTTCCCACTTTCTCATCTCCAAAATTAGCCTCTTTTTTCCTGACACAAGCAATAAACTGAGACTTTATCATTGCTGCCACGTCCAGTAGTGACCATAGTAATAAATTACTTTGTTTAAATTCTCATCAAAGTTTGTAGACTGGTAACATTACGCGTGAGACTACTTTGCCATAGACTGTTTACGAAAACGGAGATCAAGACCACACAAAATATGTAAAATGTACATATATCTATTTTTGTCGAAGACTGCAGAAGATAACACAATAGTAATAAAACTGTTCTTCAATTATCATTATTGAAATGAAATGAAAGCTTTAATTTAACGTCCCATTGTTTTGCTCTTTAATTAATGGAAGGGGCGGATGATTAATCGAAGGGATGATAGAATTGGTGGAAACGAAAATATGGGAGGAAACGGATCTTAGAAATACATGGAGCAAATGCTGTCCACAACAAATTTAATATGGCTGGGATCGAACTAGGAACAATAATTATTCTGTAATCAACATGATGAAGAACCGGAGAGGTAATACCCTCAGACAGTCAAATCAAACTGGCTACATGTTTCACAAAATCTACTCACACGAACCACTAATACTATCAAGAATTAATACTTAGTGATAATGTAATAAAAAAATTATGTGTAACTACCCAAACCTAGCTATTAAATCCATTTATAAAATAATTTTGATAAAATACGTTAAATTAAAGCAATATCCTAAAACATTATACAAAAATTATACATCGTATTTGGTTCGCGGAAAGTATGATATAAAAGGTTTTATTCATCTCTCCGTTCTAAGGAAGGAAAAAAAAAAAACATTCTAAATATACTCCGTAAGCTTTCTTACTTTTCTCGGCTGGTAATTTGGAAGTTAGAAACGGCTTCCTCTTCTTTTATTAGTGGAACATCCTTACCTTTGTTTCATTATATAAATGAAGAAGAACTGCTGTAAGAAAATCAGTGGTTTCCAGATTTGTTTACCTGGCGGCTCCCTTCGTAAAACTGCATACTTTCACGCCCACCGCCCCCAAAACACACACCTTCCAGCTCGTTGGTCATACGTGGTTTTTGTGTGTGTGACCTCTTCCGCAATTTGAGATGCTGCATTGAATTCTCAAATCTTCATTGACAGTAATAATATTAATATAATATTGACTGACAAAAAGAGTTTACACTTGGAAGGAATGGTCTAATGTCGAAGTAATTTCGTACATGTACATGTCCAAAATGATTGTCGCATATCTATAACTGTCTTCTTTTAACAATATAATTTCATAATGATTTTACAGCGTGCTTTTAATACTGATATTATGTGTGTAATCGGGAAATGTATATTTGTGGTAAATTTCATAGGAAAAGAATCATAAATACGAAAATTAGAATGAGTAAAACAAAATGTTGTTAAATGGACAAGAAAGTTTTATTGTTCTTATTTACTGTTCTTTTGACATGAAATTTGCCACATACACGTCTTTGCCGATTATACACATACTACATTATAAGAAATACCAGGCGAATTCGTTATCAAATTTAATTCCTACAAGAACATATTTATAGACATGCGACAATAATTTTGGACATGAGTGTACATACTACCGGCGAATATGCAAATGATTAAGCGATTCAATATTCTGCGGCGGCTCGAACGGCCACCAGAGTGTATTAGTTATGTCATTACTAAACCATGTTATCAGGCCTGATAGAGCACATAAGGGAGCACGTAATGACATAACTAATGCACTGTAATAACGGAGTCACACGGTTAGTGAGCACTGTAAAGCACCACGGACAATGCCGCGTGGCCCTGAGGAAACGTTACCAGCACTTAACAAATTTTGAATAGGGTCTTATTGTAGGTTTGCATGTGGTCGGTGGTCGAATCGTGCAATATCAAAAAAATGTGGGACACTTAAATATGACAGTGGCCCGATGTTGGACTGAATGGAAACGTGGGGAAACGGAAACTCCATGCGTCGTCATGGTTCCGGTCTACCAATTCTGACCACACCAAGAGACGATCGGAGTATTGTGTCTCACACACATCTACGCCTTCCACCCGGACACAAATAATGACCTCATTACAACACCTCGTGTCATCCTATTGAGAAAAGCATGTTGTCAGAAACTCTTTGTTCATAGAAACTTTGTGGATTGTGAAGGTTCAAAAATTGGCCTTCCACATGGATGGTGTCTGTGGTATGCAAATATATATATCATTATTATTATTACAGTCGTGTTTGTACCTTAATATTGTAATAGAGTTTGTTACGCTTGTTCGCAATTGGGGCAAAGATTGAGAAAAAATAATTTCTGGATCTTACTACTTATAGGCAAAACAACAAGTCTGTTATCAAAGCATACTGGAATCCAATACATTTACAAGAGCTCAGAAGTCCTCCGCAAATAGACGTTAGACTTGGAAAAAATTCGTCTGGAGAGCAATCACCATGTTTTCGAAACTAGAGCATGAGAAAGAAGAAAGGTTAATACATCTAGGTGAACTACATGGTAATGACAAAAATACGTTAAAGAACTGATTCAAGAAGTAAGTCACGTTACCCACCAATCGCGAACAAGCGTACGAGCGCGTACACTTGATGATTCAACAACAAAAAGTTCACAAATTAAGCATTTCAATTTTTCCATTTACTTTTAATAATCTCAAGTAACTACGTTAATACAATTGAAAAATCTCATCCGAATATAAAACTATTACACAAATAAGATCATGTCCTCGGAAGTGTACCAGTCACTTATAAATGAACAATTATAAAGGATTAACTATAAGGAAAACGTACCAAATGAAGTAACACGAGAAATTCTAAAGACTCGAACCAGATATTTCTAGTTTATCTAGTCTTTATTGGAAATAAATACACAATAGATAAAGTACAGGTGTTAAAAACATAAAATCATAAACAGAAAGGATGTTTTCGAAGCTTTCATATTTTCATGAAAGAGCCAGAATAAAGTTTGAATTAGTGAACCCTTAATAAATATTAGCACAATATTTATTAATCCCCTGGGAAAATGAGCAATGTCTAGTATGGGATGTCACTTGTGTTGATACTTTTGCAACTTCTCATATCGTATCAACATCTAAGGAAGCTGGAAGTGCGGCAGAAACAGCGTGCAGACGAAAACATTTAAAATATAAATGCTTAAAAGAGGACCATTTTTTCATTCCCTTTGCTGTTGAAACAATGGGTGTTTTCAGCAAAGAATCTAGGGAAACAAATTGGTTCACAGCTGGTTGTGAAAACAGGAGATCCGCGGAGCAAACAATTTTTAATACAGAGACTCAGTTTAGCAATTCAGCGGGGAAACGCAGCTTGTATTTTTAAATCATTCCCCTCTGATCCTACTATGGAAGAAGTTTTTTATTTTAAATAGTTAATCCGTTCCACGCTAGCCACATCTACCATCAAGTACTGTTATATGAAGGTTCAATTATATCACATTGCACAGCACAGTGTTGTCTGGAATTTCGTATATTATGTAATGCATTTATTCTTTGTACATCATTTTGTATATTTCGGTTACCTCTGGAATTGTCTCGGGATCTAAAATTTTTATATAATATAAATATTATTGGAAAAAAGCACAATATTGTACAAAGATACAAATACGACTATAATAGAAAATAATTTGTATTACAAACTTCAAGTTCACCCTCGTGTCAGAGCAATCTAAAAGTTAATTTCTGATTGGCGAAAAGGTTATTAAGCCGCAAGAACAGCTACAACGTAAGTTTAATGTAAAGACATCTTTTTCAATAATAAGGACAAACCTTTATTTCTGAAACGAAGGTTAGAGTAATCCATCAAAAGAAAAGAAAGTCAGAATCTCAACTTTAAATTATTGTTGAGTGTACTCACTGAATACAAATTTAAATTGGTTTTCTTTGGAGTGAAAGTGTATGGCAGATAGTCTAATTTCTATTACATGAAACGTTTCGAAAAATGCGAAAAACTATATAACTAAAAATTTACACCAAGAAACTTACGCTCGTCCGATGGCATTATAGTTTGAATACTCTGCTGTAACTGTTTCAAGCAGGGTTTCACAGTTTTTACTTGACCAACCATAAGGTAATGACAAACCTGCAAAAAACAAGCAACAATTTGTAAAATGAATGCACCGCTAAAACAACTGAAAGTAAATGAAAAGTTTTTTGCTTATTAATTTCATCAAGCATTGAATTTCTTTAAATGTATTCATTTTCTTTGCATCTCGTTATTATTCTTAATGAACCAACGACTTTAATTTTATACAAGATTGGTTCGAAGTATATGCAAATAATTAGCACACAATTGTACTGCTGAAACAATTATGAGTATGAGAAAAAATTATTCTCTCTCAATAGATTGTAAAATTTTCGTTAAAAATTAAAACTCAAGTTTTAGTGTGTAAAACTCAAATATTCAAGGCTTAAATTAGGCTCCTAAAATAGCACAAGGGTCAAAGAAGGAAACGAGAAAAAACAGCACATAAATGTTAAATATAGATGACAAATATCTTCTTCCCTCAATAAAATATACAATAACAAATAAATGATTATACGCTGTTAGCCAAGAATATTACAAAATGAAAATTAAATACCAGAGAAATACATCTACCTTCTATTCAGAATACAGAAATATTTCTTGAGGAAGCTTTAAAATAATAACAAGGTCACCAGGTAAATGGTAGTCCCGAGATCTTAATACCTCTTTTTAAAACAATAAAAGGAGAGAAATTCTATTTGTTGCTTAAACTACAGTTGGAAATTATGAAATATTTTAATATTTGCATCATTTCAATTTTTTAAATGAATTTTTTAAAGTAATTTCCACATTTATAGAGAAAACCCCAACGCAAACGTGCAATGAAATTCTCGCTTCATGACCAAGAGAGAGATTCGTATGTGTAATTATTATTATCATTGCAAAATCCACCAGATTAAAGCAAGAATGGGAGTGTTACGATCTCCTCCCCACTTCTCTTCGAAAATTCTTTTGTTCTTTTCAGAATTTCCTTAGACGAACTATATTTTTTTTCCAAGTCTCTTTAATTTTTATAATATACGATTTTTACTTTTTAAGAAAGGTCCGTTTGAAATTTCACATGCCCTTGAGAATGCGTGCGCGTGCAGGTGCTCGGTATCCCTTGCGTACAATTAAACGCCATTTTTCGTTCACAGCGTCACACTACGCTCCGTAGTACGAGACTTAACATATTTTAAAAAATCATGCGGTCCGGCGGATTTGAAACACAGTCATCCGGTTCCTAATAGCTGCGATTATTCATTACCAGATATTTAAGGTGACAATTGCAGTAAGGTGCGAAAGTGGGTTAGATCGTTTAAGGAAGATCGTGAAAACGACAATGCAAATCACTATTGGAGAAGAATTCGATAATTTGCCATACACTTCAGGTCTTCTGTCTAGCGACTATTACCTTTTCAGTCATCTCGAAGCCCTTTCTCAGTGGAAAGATTAAGATACTGACAAAAAGACAAAAAACTATAATAACTGGGGATCACTGCAGGAGATAGAATTCTATAAGGAGGGTATCCAAAAACTCGTTCGTCTCGATGATGAAACTGGCAAGGAAATTACGTAGAAGAATAGAATACTGTACGCAACTTCAGAATATATACATATTTTGTACAATGTCTATCTGTCTCGCTTTTATTGCGAAACAAACCTTACTTAAAAATTAACTTCCATAATATCCTAGAACATGTAACCTTTAAAAGGATAGGTGAGTAATCAACTCTTAAAAAAAGAGTACTTATCTTTAAATGTACAAAATTTTTTCCCGCTTTTCTCCAAGTACTCTTTCCCATTTTCAATTATTAATGCCATGTTTAACCTTGAAGCTATCTTGTGGCTAGATGACTAGATTTCTCGACCTTCACGCAGAAAATAGGTTTGGTTCCATGTCAAACTGTAGACTCACGTCTATATAGCCTCGAAGCTAAAAGTAATGCTATACTCCCAAGAAACAATTTACCATGGTTTTATTAGTTCTATCTCGAAGTTGGGTGATAAATAAAGAAGTTTAAATTCCTAAGATATGCGAAAACGAAGCACCAAAGACACAAATGAGAATGGATCTGTGAAGTCCCAGACGTTCAAAGTATTTTGAATGATCCAGTGCTGAATTATGGAAGTTAATAAAGAAAATTATATTATTTCCTCACCTTCATTGCATATAAAAGATAGAGCTCTGGAAATCCATGTATCAATACCAAAAATGATCCTCAAAACACGTAGAACTACATCAGAACTACAAGAAAATGGTCTTTAAGTATGGGGTGCTTTGTGCCTAATTCTCTCGTAGGTGGGATTGAATTGACCGATGTTTATTTCATTTTACTTGTTAAGCAAAAATAACAGCACAACTTCAAGCTCCATTTAATTGAATGCAAAAAGAATAAAGGAAAAAACGAAAAACAAAAGTGTCCGTTGATTCTTTGTTGAAAATTCACAGATCCATTCTCATTTGTGTTTTTGGTGCTTCGTTTTCGATCTGAAAAAAAACCATTTTAAATGGTTTTTATTCTTGTGTATGTGTCTCTTGTCTTGTATATCTCCATCTCCATCTTTGTAGGACTGGGATGAATTTAAAATGTTGACTCAAAAGAATGGAGGTCAGAAACATGTTTTCTTTTTCCACTTAGGATGGTTTTACGAAGAGAAGTGTTTTTGAATGTACTTGCTACGACTTATTTCTTGCTATATATATATATATATATATATATATAGTAGCAGATCCAGGATATAATCAAGGGAGGGGCTAAACCATAGTTTGCCGCTTTATCCAGTGTAAAGCAGGACTGAAGCCCATTTTATCCAGTGTATAGCTGACCGTCAAGGGGAAGCTATAGCCCCCCTTGCACCCACTGTATATATATATATATATATATATATATATATATATATATATATATTCAAAATATGGTAGCAAAGTTTTAATATGCGCAAAAACATTGACATTTCTTTTCACGTAAAATGAAAAATATTGGTCATAATTAAAAATGAAACGTGCACTACATTCAGTGCTACACTGAAGAGGAAAATATGTTTTAACTCCGATTTCTGCAATCTACTTATCAATTAGATGATACGCACCTGAAGGACTAAGAAAAATACTTTAAGATATTCCTTATGATGTTGACTACCTTGCCAGCCATCTACCAGGTGTCCGGCTTGGTTTAAAAGCGCGTGTACTTCTTGAATCTTTTTGTCTATCAACAATAGCTGCAAAAAATAAAATATATTAAGATAGAAAAATGCTCTTAATAAAACTTCAATTAATTATTTCGCATATCTTCCTTCCTGATCTATAGAACTATACTAAGAATACCGAACACCTATCGTAACTAAATAAAGTATTTTAAGTAATTAGCTACACTGAAGTTCTATTCCTGCGATTAACATTGTGCAGCTTGACTAAAATTTGCTAATCTTTAATAAAGAATATAGTGGTAAAGATGTAACTGAAATATTAAAGTTATCCACTTGGTATAAAAATGTATTTGGGTCATTCCACATCAACTCAACACAGTCATCCAGACTGACCTGTTTGGATTTCGATGAATTTTGGTACAGTTGTTGGATTCATAGACCTATGGAAAAATATCAAATTATAGGTCTCTTGCTCGATTTGTTCGTAAGTTATTTCTCTTTGAAATTTGAAAATTTCGAGCAAATTGGACGCGTTTTGAAATATTTAATGAAATGCAGAACAGCAATCAATTAAGATACAGACACGAGAGTCGTAGCGTTTAAAAGCTCTTTTAATGAACTTTCATATGAGATGCTAATTGGTATGGGTTATTTTGAAAAAAATCAAAAATGTGAAATTTTCAAAATTATTTTTTCAAAAAGTGACAATTTTAAAATTTTGAAAAAAAAATTTCAAAATAAGTTTATAATGTCTGTTTTCACCACCCAAAGTTTTGTTCTGGGATCTCCATGGGATCAGGAATTACAGTGCATAACTCGCACACATATTCAGGGAAAAAATGCAAAATATGTACATATTCCTTTTAAAAAAAATAAATTAGTATAATGTTTACACTTGTATCACTATCTCTGGTGACACACCTTGAATTGCTGGAATTTCTCCAGTTTTCTTCACATCCTTTTCTGTAAATTATATGTTCGACCAGTTGCTGTGACTGGATTGACTGTGCATATCACATCTGCAATGGAAACCCACAGTATATCAGGTGCTGTAGGAAAGGAAAATGAAGGTGATGGTCCTGAAGGGTGTAGGAAAGACACTTTATCATCTGTTGTTCTTTATCTTTGGCCAGAACATAGCTCATCCACCACCTGTCACCGTAGATGGAAGTTACATATCCATTTATATCACTGAAGGCAACCCCCTTTCCGTCAGTTGTTACAGATTAGGTGGTTGTAATGGTTGAATTGGAAAATAATTTAACATTTACCTTTGTCCCACCCTGTAGGGGTATGAAAGCATGGAATTGTTGTGTACCTGGAATAGCTATAGCTTTACTGTATCGGTTGGCCATTTGTTCTGTAGTTGTAATGTATTCCTCAAGGCTTACATACGTGAAGTCTATATTAGAGATATTCTTCAGCCCATTCAAAGAGTTACCTGGGAGTTACTATTTGGTCTTCATATGGCCTTTGAAGGCTTGCCCTAGCTGCCAGTCTTTTAACTGTTTCCCCAAGCCCATCACATGGGCCCTTTCCACGAGCTGTGGCTGCAAAATGCCATTCAGCTTCAACTCCGAAGTCTTCTTTATGATGACACTGGTTGATATATTTTTTTTATTTTTATACTAGACAGCCGACCCATCTGAAAAATAGTACATTTTACTAGGAAATGATTCAAACTTTGATTTCAGGAACTGAATCAATTTTGTCTGGAATAGGTAAACAGCAGCAGTGTTATGGTGGATACGATTACGTAATTGAAATGTTTTAATCCACTCTGTTTAAAATACACAACAAAAGGGTGAATTGTGGCCGTGTATTCAACCAGTGGTATGACTGTTCTTCATCTTGCAAAACAAATGAGTAATTCTCAGAAAAATCACAAATAACAACCCCTCTGTGTCCAGTAAATGTTCCTTCAAAACACTCAAAAAAGAACTCTGCTGTTTAGCGATGAAGTCACGATGAAGTAGTGCAGGTAGCCTCTCACAAAATAGGTCCACAAATTCGAGAACTGTTGTTTTGGAGTATTTTCAAGTTACACCTATCGACAGAGATCCACTGGCGGAAGGTAAGTGTCTCAATACCTTTTTCATCAAATACCTGCTCCAAAATTGTTCCGATACTGTTTGTACCTGAGCATGAAATACATTTTGAAAAGTAGCAGTCTACAGAAGCTGGACTACAAACCATCATCTGTAGACAGTCCTTGTATGTAGTTACCTTCCCGCTAGTAATTGATTTCATTCTGCAGTTTTCTATCATGAGTTTTACATTTTGATGCGTGGTACACACAGAGATTGAATGTGTACCACTCTTACCAGCAAAAACACAGTTTTCTTTGGCCTCAATTCCGCAAATTTGGATAAACCCACTTTGAATGGGAACTTTTCTTTGAAGAGTTTGTAGGCTTCCTGTAAATTACAAAGCATCAGTCTTTTCGATACTTTAACTTTAGTACCTGTGTTGTCCACCACAGAAATGCAGTCCGTAATTCCTGGCATCACTCGACTGACTTCGTCACTTGCATAAAAGTCTTTGACACAGTTAACAGTTTACGTTGGTAGGTCTTTTCCGGGTTTCATGTCAGGGCTCCACAAGACACCTTTTTCTTTCAAAAGTATCTTCGCTTGTCTTACAATGTAGTTGGGAGCCTGAAATTCCTGCATTGTTTTTCTTATACTCCAATTATCGGGCACAAGGGTCAGTAACATAACCTTCTTTTTTCTACTAGCGCAGCTTGCATATATCTTTTTGACATATTTTAGGAAATTACATTCAGTGTCACTGTCTTTATCGGTAGGTGCATGCAGCAATTTCCTCTTCACTGCAACACTGATCGTTGCTGCTTTCTCCTGCGAGTATGACTTGTAACCAATCTTCCTTTTACCCACAGGTGACTCTCCCATCTCTAAAAGAGAACTGTTTAGAGATTGAAGTGCCTCTGTTGTATTTGAATAAGGTAAATTACAAACATCTGCATCTTCCTGACTGCTGCCTGGTAGATGAGAAGCGGTATCTTGATCTTTCAAATTGGAAAGTTTCTTCCTGCAACTATCACACACTTTAGAATTGTCACTTGTTCCTAGCATCAAGGCAAACATCCACTGGGTCACATGTTTCAATCCTTTCCTAACGTGTGAATGGTTAGGTTTGTTAAATAGGTTAAAACAATTCAAACTCTGTCTCTTGTCTGAAGGATCCATTCTGCAGATTTGTAATACAGAACTCACTAGGACTAATGGCTGAACACAATGCATTTACATGAATCAACTACTCTCTTTCAGATCTGGAACTCTACTCTCCACTGACTAATTATAGTGGAGTACGATTGGAAGAAGCAGTTTATAGTCAGGTGCGGATATGCATAAACTTGCCCAGACTTAGAGTGGCAATACTTGTCATTGAAAAAAAAAATGAAATCTTTAAGTTTTACGTCCCACGCTTATACCGGTGAGGCTAAAGGAGACGGTGGTGATGAGAGATTAGTGAAATGGTGGAATGAAGAAATTGGGAGGAAACGGGAGAACCCCGAGAAAACCCACGAGCACGGTGTTTGTCCACTACAGAGTCCACACGGCGCGAGCTGGGATCGAACCAGGGACCCCAAGCACCGGAGGTGAACGCTCTACCACTGAGCCACCGCGCCCCCACTTGTCATTGGAAATTCTGCAAAGAGAAACTTAAGTCTTAAGCAGTGGCGGTGATTGGACGTTAAAAGTGTGGGGGGAGGGGGAAGGGCAAGGCATGATCTGGATATTTGTATATCAATGTTAGTTTTCCTGGTTGTTTCTAACATTTTGTTTGACGAAAAGTTTTATAAATCATAGGATACTATCTTTTTCAGTTAAATTACTATATAGCGTATTTCATATTTTGTTAAGTAAATTGACAAGAGCAACGCACGTACGTACTAGCCCTTTGTACTCTTAAACAACGAATGTGTAAGAAGAGATTTGATTCCTTTCTCATGAACATCTTAAAATTCTGCCTGGAAAATTGTGTGATCAGATTATTTAATAGGACTAACAATTTGCAAAACAAATAAATAGAAAAGATAATATTAATCATAGTAATGAACAATAGGCTTTTTTTTTTTTTTTTTTTTTTTTTTTTTTGTAGAAGTTATATTGAAACTGGGGACTAATAAACAACTTATATTTTTAATTCCACGTGCCATTAAATGTATGTTATTACCCTTAGAAAATGAAAAACAGTAAATACAAGCATATGCTACGGCATTTAAAGAAATACGCCAATTGCAATACTAATTGCTTTCAATTGCAATTAAAACGCAATTCCTGTAGCTTTCTCAACTCCACGGGAAGACAACTAATACGTACTCACGCAACGGCAAATATTATATGACACCATTTTTTCTATGAACCAATAATAGATACAAAAACTTTACATTTCCAAATAAAACTATATACATTAAGGGGTCACTTCAAAAAGTAGGAGGCAACTGCCCCCTCTTGTTCCCCCAATAATCGCCGCCCGTGGTCTTAAGAACAGAATAGGTACCTTTCTGGTAACTTGATGTACAATAGTAAATTTGATGAGTAAGTGATAAAAGTGTAAATATTATACTAATTTATTTTTTTAAAGCAATATGCACTATTTTGCATTTTTCCTTATATGTGTGAGAGTTACGCATTATAACTCCTGATCCCATGGAGATCCTAGAACAAAACTTTGGGTGATGTAAGGAGACATTATGAACTTATTTTGAGAGTTTTTTCAAAATTTTAAAATTGTCACTTTTGAAAAAAAATTCGAAAAGTTAAAAAAAAAAGTTTTTTTTTTAAAAAAATAACCCCTACAAAATAGCATCTCATATAAAAGCCCATTAAAAGGGCTTTTAAACGATACCACTCTCATGTCTGTATCTTAATTGGTTGCTGCTCTGCACTTCATTAAAGATTTCAAAACGCGTCCAATTTTCTCGAAATTTTCCAATTTCAAAGTTAAATAACTCAAAAACCAATGGAGCAAGAGACCTAAAATTTAATATTTTTTCATAGGTCTATGAGGCCAACAACTGTACCAAATATCTTTAGAATCTGAGATTTCAAGTCAGAATTTCCTCTGAAATTGTGTTGAACTGACGTGGAATGACCCATTTGTAAACAATGACAACTTTGTGGTTAAAACTATGAAAGACATTAACTGTACTCACCATTCCCTTGCTGAGTAGGAACAGAACTCTCGTATAACTCGCTCCAGATAAATGAGCGTAATCAACCCCAACTCCTAGTAAGCTGCTTGCAACTCCATAATCTCTTTCTGAAGCATGAATTTGCTACGGGAGGAAAATAAATACAATTTCTTAAAATATCACACGCTTTATCACTGACCTTACAAAATATAAAATTCATAAAATCTGAAGAAATTAATTTTAGAGACGTAGTACATTACATTCGGCTTGGTTTTATACCATAGCAAGAACAATTGTTTGCAACATGTTTGATGGAGAATACAGTTAGCTTATTTTTTTATTATTGTAACCTGCATTTCACAACAAAACGTCTTTTGGAACTGACACAGAACTATAATATCTACACCGGAATTCGTAAATTATTAATTCAAATAGAGTTGCGAAATAAGAATATTCACCTCGAACCAACAGACTTAAGGAACGAAAATACCGACTAGTTAAAACGGAAGAAGCGAAAATAAGTCAAACGAAAGTTGCGATACACATAGAAAGCTAGTCAAAGTAAACGATGTAAATCTCAAACCACAGAGCTCCTCTTCAATCAGGAAAATGTGAATATTACAAGGAGAGTAAGCCTTTTGCTTGGCAGACAACGTAATCGTCATGAAATATAAAAATAAATAAGACACCTATCAAACACACTACGAGTATGCACACAATGAAATCATCTTGAACTACACTGACAGTTCGAAAGGCAGCTTACGAAGTTCCTGGGTGATGCCTCAACTTGGGAATAGTCTATTCTACGGAAGTAAAGGTTCATACTTTCCTGTACGAAAATTCCATGCAGTGAGTCATAGAAAACAGATTAAATTCTGCGGGTTTGACCCCTTTACTGGAGTACTTCGTGCCCCAACAAAGAACGAGAGTTACACCAACCAAAGGTGGCACTTTTTGGTAATCTGCTGTGAAAATTCAATTTTCAGCATGCATGTGTTTAGCCAAACATACCTCCTGTTTCGCTGTTTTGATGAACCTAGCTGTTCATTGTATGTTCGTTAGTAGAGTGACTCACCAAAGGAAGCCTTCCCACCCCACGTCCGCTGACTTACATTCCCACCTTAGTGGGTATGAAAAGCACATAAAAGCTCATAATTTTAGCACGTGCAGACTAGTTCGTCATGGGTGATAGACGTTGATACTGTTACTCCGGTACAAACCGAAGATTCCGCTATCGTGGAGAATGAGTTAGTTAGACCATGGGCATGGTATGCGGGAGAAGAACTTAGAAACACAAGGAGATCGCCGTATCATCGCGGACTCTGAACTTTGTATTTTGCAGCGTGACGACTTATGAACTCCCAACTCAAGGCACGACCCAGTTCACCGAGGATTTCTAGCCTTCAAGGTAATCACCATTAATATTAGTCCGCCTGAGGTCGGTGAAACTAACTGATACTCGAGCCAATTAATATAATGTAAACTTATAAATGTTTTAGGATTAAAGTATTTTTGTCAACTTTAACCAACATGAGGAAAACTTAGAATCTGCATTGCATAAACTGATTCACCGATGCTACTGTACTATGCGTTGATGGTAGCTAACCTGTATTGTAATATATTCACTCACTCTCGTGTTTTCAATAAAGTAACTTAAGCTGAAACTAGGCCTTGACTAGTTTCCTACCCTAAGTCATATAATGTAGCTCTGGTCCTAGTCTAAGGATGTTACGCTGTCTTTAGAGTAAGAACTTATCGATTACCCAGTGATACCAGATTCCCGTGAGTACCTCATTTGGCTCCACAGAACGTCTCACCCTCAGATTGCAGTACAGGAGTAAATGGCAATGCTTTTCCTTATGCCCATTGTTGCCAAACTTAGCCTGAATTTCAGAGTTTTTTTTTTTTTTTTTTTTTTTTTTTTTTTAACTAGATATGGATAGGTTATTGTAGAACATTGTAATTGTATTCTCAATCAAATAATCTGTTTTTCCCATATCAAGAAGAATTTTCAAGTATTGAAATAAACTGAAACAGTGAAATCTTACTAACGGCAAATTCTAACATCGCGTTAAATATATCACGTCATAAGTTCGGAACTATAAGAGATACAAAGTTGAAACTTGAACAGGTATTAACACCATATTTGGTGTCAATGTTGGAAAAGTTTGCATTCAAAGATGCTTTTCGAATTTTAAAATAAAAAATAAAAGATAAGAGAAAGTGCATATACTATTGCAATGCAATATCTAAAAAGTTGACTAGTGAGAAACTTTTTTATTTTTCAGCTTAGATGGGAGTGCAAAGCGAAAAAAATATTGAGAAAGGATTGAAGTTATTTTTAAAACAAATTACAGGTCGATATCTTTCTTTATTTAGGTTTTATGACTTTTAGTGTTAAGAGTCAATTTTCCAAAGCGCGCGCATCTGACCAGAAGAAAGGCAGTGACAAATCTTGCCAATGTTATTTTCCTTATAATGTTTGTTTTAAAGTCACTGATATAGAGTTTCTTGCTATACCGATGAGTATACACTGTTGATGCTATGCGAGCACGAATCTACTGCTTAACAGAAGCATGATCGCAAAATCGAATGCTGGACCACACCTACGAGAAACATTGCGTCAACTCCACTCAATCTCATGTCTCCCTTACTTTACTTCGCTCGTTTCCCTTACTAACATTCAGACGTATAGTTTTTATTTTTTCTTCCAAGAAAGACAAATTTCAATCGCGGGTGAATAGTAATTAGTGAACACGAATCAGGATAGTAATTCAGTTAGCAATAACATAAATCACAAAAATGCAGTTGGCACTCAAAGAAAACCAACTGCTTCTTCAGATCAATATCTATGGAAGAGGAAAAAGCAGGCCAATATCTGTTAATAATAAAACTCCTCACTCATTGGTGATGAAAAGTTATTAGCTTTTGTAATTGATTCGTTTACAGTTCGCTGAATGCTGAAAATTTTGACAGCGAAAGTTGGTTTCGTTTGTAATTCAATTTTTCTTATTTACTGTGGATACGCAGATGAAAATGAAAAAAAAAGAAAGAAAAAAAAAAAAAGCGTTCATAACAAATAACTTCATGAGCTCACAAAACAGAATGAAAAGGATCTTTGTTCTTTTCCCCCTATGTTTCTTTAGGAAGCATGAAAGAAACAAAATATATTTTCGGAGTTTGATTATTCTGTATGTTTTTGTTTCTGCGCCCTACTATCTGTACCTAGTTGGCTGTCACTAAACGTGATTTAAAGTCACAACTTGTGGGTTTGTTTAGAACAGATATAATAGGGTATCTTTTCCTTCTTCTGTTTCCAGTTTGATAATGCGTGTCTGAGGTGTCAGAAGTGAGTATAGAAACTAGGGCGATTAAGTTCCTATTCACCATTACATTTATTGAATGTTGAAATATTTAAAATATTTCATGTGTCGTGTGCAGTGTTGTATTTACTGTGTTGTTCGTCATGGAGAGTGAAGTGCGAAAAAGACGTTTAATTGGTACGCTGCGTGGGAGAGAGGGTCAAATTGTGCCGAAAGTGTTGTAAGTGGAAGTAGTGAGAGTGATTAAAAGGTATTTAGGATGCGTCTTTTCTCCTTTTATTTTATATTTACAAATCTTTCGTTAATATTCGCAAATGCATTTATAATTTATTTTAACAAAAGAAATACTGACCAAAGCTTCAAACCCACTGTATTTTAAACTATAATATGTAACGGTTTCGGATATCTAACATATCCTTCCTCAGACACTATAAAACATAAATGAAAATACAGACATAGTCATTATTATGAACAATTTTCTTTTAAAGTTCTTTTAACAGACATATATATAGTCATTGTTATAAAAAAGTTTAATTTCTATTTGCTGAGGCCTTCAGCCAATCCCCTAAGTCTCTGTGTTCACTTTCCAACCAATCACGTTCCGCCATTTTTGGTTCTTATAAGGGCCTTTTTTATTTTCTTCTTGTCTACGCTATCCAAACTTCTTTGCCATAATTCATTAATAGGTAGGCTTCCTGTCCAGTTCATCAATTTATCTCTTCCTACTATAGTGTGATGGTTCATTTAGACCTCCTGGTATTTATTAAATATCATACTGTTGTTCCGCGGATAAAATCGTATCTAAACCATCGAAAGTGGGGAGCAGCCGTCTTCACAGTATACTTACCGATGTAACTTTTATTTGACAAACGGAATTGGATTTGTGGATATTTTGTGTTTTCGTAATATAGACGAATGAGCGTTTTCATACGTCATGTTTTCTCGACACGTATCACTATCGCACTACTCCAGATTTCACTCTTATCCAACTTCAGTAGCAGTATTTTACCCATTGTTATTCCTTAGTTTGCCGCACAATTGTTACAGGAACTTTCTGTGTGAAACTGTTTAGTCTTTCATTTATTTCAATCAGCGGTGGATCCAGGACGGACTTCTAGGGGGCGGTGGATTGTAATACTGCTACTTAGAGCTACTTTTAGCTCCAAGCTGTGGGATGGTTTTTATTTATATATAAAATAAGAAAGTTCCCTCTTGTGGAAGGCGATCGCCCCCCCCCCCCTGGATCCGCCCCTGATTTTAATCATATGTTTTCTATTCGTTTCATATGTTCTTTCGATGTCATATTGCTCTTATCGAAATTTTATTGCAAATATATAAACCATCATAAAAAGAAATTTCTAACACGCAATTATTATTCTGTTGTTTCATACTCTCCAATTAGCCGTTCCAAGTGAATTTGACTGAATGAAATGAAAAAGGGGTTCAAAATATATGAATTTAAGGAAAGCTTTATTTACAGACTGTGTCACTCTTTTTGTATTTCTTCAGAAGAAAACATACAGCGGAAGAAATGTGGCAACAGCGCGCTCCATTTACTCTGTACTGCAATCTAAGAGTGACACGCTCTATAGTATGAGGACATCAGGCTACCTCGCTCGCCGATCCTCTAATGTTAATTGTCCGATAACCTTGTATGTATGATGTATATCCTGACGTAGTCCAGATTTAGTATGGCATAAATACTCCAGTGTGGCGAACTTCCACTCACTTTGTCGGACAGAGAAGAATGGCTAGCGTATTTGAGCTTCCCAAATCGTTTTCTGACCGTACCAGCCGCTGAGAAACTAGTTAGCTAGCATTTCTTCCGTTCGTCGGCATCTCTCAATAACGGACCAACAAAAGAAAAAAAGCTACGCAACATAACACATCGTGTTACTTGTACTAAAATAACTCCAAACATATGATTAGATCAGTAATACACTCTGGGACCAAAGTTACGATACATATAGTATAGAACTGTTTTCCAATAATTTATTTATTTATTTATTCAGTGACAACATACTTTGGTAAACGCCCATGATATCGCGACACACTTGTTTCGTTTCTTTTATTATTAATAATATAAATTATAATACTGTATGCTGCTAATTTTCTATAAACTAGTGCTTTTGTAGAACTGGGCATTGTTGCAGCTGCTGGAGGCGTTGACTTGTACACTCTGTCTCAAAATTGACTAATTAATTATTAAATGCTTCGTAAAGTTCTAAAATTTCGTGACACAGCTTCTGGCACAGCGCGACACACCGGTTGGGAACCACTATAATAACGACACACCACATAATAGAACGTTCTTTACTGCTTATGACGAAGTCAACTCTCGGAAACATATCACAATTCTGGGAAACTCCTATTCCTGTCACGATCATTCTTTCTATTGCTTTAATCTTTGAGTTCCTGACGGATCAGATAACAGTTTGGTCTCAACCGATAAATTTAACATAATCGATTACTATAACCGATAACAAAAGAAGCGCTTTATCAGAGGGAGCTCTTAACCTATGTGCAGAACCTCTACTTTTACGCTCCCTTCATACTGACGTCGCCATCGAGAAACTTAAGCTTGTCTTCTGCTTCGTGCGCTAAGATTTACTAAGAAGACAAACAACTCTATTTATTTATTTTTTATTTTATTTATTTTATTTTATTTTATTTATTTTTTTTTTTTTTTGTAGGGCAAATTTTTATGGTAAAATCTTTCCGTTGTATGTTCCGGACTACGTGGACAAATGTCATATAATGGTTAAAAAAAATGTTAATATCTCGTAAGATAATATATTCTTTACGTGCGCTTGGCTGGACAGATATACAGTATGTGGCTTTGTAGAAGATTAAATTCTGAAAACAATATTGCAAGATGGTGTGGTCAACTCCAGTACGTGAATACATATATTTGTCCAGTATCTTTCGTGTTTTCTTGTGTGTGTGCATGTGTAAATAAATATGTTCTCTTGTGCTGTAGCAAGCGCAGCAATAATAATAATAAAAGTACATGCATTGTGTACCACAATTTTCCAAAGAATTCTCTTCTTGCTCAACAACTGGTTCGTGCATGTAAAAGAAAAAATAAAATAACTTTGAAAAATACAACTACTCGTTGTATACATTACACAGAAAAACCTTATTTGTGAAACCTGAACTTCAACTTCAAGCTTGCAGCCAGGGTAGAAAAAAAAATCATGATTTTTTTATTTTTATTTATTTTTTTTAAATATTTAAATCAAATCTTTCTGCTAATATAATACAAGTTCCGAACTGAAGAAAAAACATTCGGAATTAGTATTAAATGCTAATTGTACCATTTAAGTGAAAGTATTGGGGTTCAATTTTGAATTAATCCCGAATCGTTAACCTATTACAATCCCAAACAATGTTTCTTAAGCATTAAGGAAAAAGTACAGCTTCGTTTATCAACACGACACCTTTTTCCATAAGTTACTGATATTTGGCAGGGGCATAGTTTAAAAAAAAAAAATCGGAACTATTAAGATGGATCTTGCAGAAATAGGAATAAAAAGTAGAAACTTGATCAAGTTGGCGAAGGATAGGAGTCAATGGATAGCTTTTGTGAACACGTCATTGAACCTCCGAGTTCCATAGGCCATAAAGTTATTTTTAGTTATAAAATCTAAAAAGAAAGTTTCGGAAAGGAGATTGGACCCCTCTAAATACGCCTCTATTATCTGGGAACAAACAAACAGACACGCACACAAAAGAATGTTAGTCTTAAATGTCCATAGTGATTTCTCCGTTTGAGTAGTTAACGATTTAAAAATCCTATGTTACGAAAAGAAGAAAGCAGGATTTAACAGTTACTCGTTCAAAACTGGATTTTTCCTAATCATCATCTGCATGACACTCGTTTTCATACTGTGCAGTACCTACATTTGAGTCTAATTGTATTATAATTATTATCTTCCATAATCGAAATAACGGAACAGAAACGGGATTTTACTTATTTTCACTTTAAATTAATTTATTTCGGAATTTGATTTAAATCAACAATTTTTATTAAAAAAAATCAAGTGATTTAAATCTTTATTTAAAACATTCCACCCTGCTTGCAGCCAAAGAAAATTCTCAAATCAAATGCAGTTTCCTCAGGCATTCAAACTCCAATTCCTGTACAACATGAAACAAGATATGTTGAAGTCTATCTTTCATCTTCAAGTGTTTCGTCTTGTCTCCAAGTCGCACCGACAAGTATCTTTTTAAGTTCCGAGTCTAAAACCATGACAGTTTTCTTCTCTAATCTCGTTGGCAACATTCGTTCACCCAAATATTAGACCTCAAACAGTGTTTTAGTGTTACACGATTCATAATTAAAATAAATACATACATAAATTAACTCGTAACGAGCGCATTCATTTATCAACTATTAAAGATCCGCAAGGCATTACAAAATATACTCCAATAATAAATATTAGATCACACTCTTCGTGGATATCTCGTGGCTCAGGATTTTCATCATTTCTGGTTGAAATTAAGAAAAATGCCAGGGCATAAATTTATTGAACATAAGAGAAAAAATTCGAGGTGAGACGATAAACCTTCGAAAATCGAGTCAAATGAGACATCTACAAAAATTACGAGATGAGACAAAAAAAATAAATACATAAAAAATAAAATAAATAAATAAATTCCGTCTGGACTCATGAGTAATATTATTTAAGATACAAAGTATTTAGATATGAACCAGACTTTTTTTTAAGGACTTCATTGTATTGATATCGCGAAGTGCAATCATAACGTCAGCAATGGGTACATTAAACATAAACGTGTGGTGCATAGCCGACGTGACGTTTAACACGAAGGGATTATATTTTATAAAATTCATATGGAGCAGATATAAATTTGCAAATTTTAAACTTTAGGCCTGGATGTCGAATTTTCAACAAATTAAAATGTTGGACATCAAAGACGTTTCGCAACTGAATACACAGATAATCTATTATTATTATTTCTTATGGTTTAAAATATTTAATTAGATATCCCTATAAATAATCATAAACTAATTTATTCATGCCGGGTGTGGAACTCACCTCTCCATTGGTTCCGAAATTTACATTATCTCCAGGCCCAGCAAACTGCAGGAATTGGCCTGGTAACATACAAATCTATCTGTAACTTGGCATACATATATTCACAGTAACATTTCCTATATATATTAATTTTTAAACTGTAATTGTGATACAAAAATTATGTAGCTCATTAAAAAAAAATAACTGATCATGCAATATACATTGTTAATTTCCTATAATGTAAATTGCGTTAAAAATGTTCTCTTTGTTGCTGACTTATTTATTTATTTCTAGTTTCTGTGCAAGAGAGTCGCAATAGCAAAAATATTATGCATAAAGAAAGAAAAAAAGCTAAGTTCTGCCTGCATTGCGTGCTTCAACACACAATTGCTTCTCGCTGATGACACGCAAAACGAAGAGCGAAGCGTCTGCTCGTATAGCCTAACTTTCTTTCTAGTAATCTTGCGCCTTGTTTGTTTCTTCCGTCACTAGTTTATATGAGGAAGCATGTTTTCCTTAAAACAAGCTGGGATTTTAATGTTTTGATTTTGCTGATTTCTTCTTCAAGACTAGTCCGTTCCGTTGTCAGAATCTATTTACGTTGTAAATAAATTTAGGACCCCTTTCACTGTTTACGTTACTCGAGGCAAGATCCAGTGAGTACGGAGGATGATGCAGCACCATGAAACCCAGAGCATGTCAACGGTCCGCCGATTGCATTGTGGTGTTAGAGAACAGACGACATTGCAGAATGTGCAATACTGATCACTACCGAAGGATGTTCCGGGGTGAAACCATTCCAATAGTATTCCCTCCTGATCCCAGCAGTAATTGTTAGCATATTTCTACACGCTTCTACTTCTGCGCCTGGATGAAACAATTGAGCACCCATTGGGCAGATTTCTTCCAGATGCAAGTCTTGATGGATGATGATGTACAATGTTCTGCGTGAGAAGCCTGTTGCGTTCGCCAGATCATCGAACGTGATTTGCCATTTCTCCTGTATTAGGTAGAACACACGCTGAATATTGTCTGCTTTGCGTGCAGTTGCTGGACGCCCATTACTCTTTGCCCTTTCCCGTATTGTTCTTACCGCTTTGAACTCAGCTACCCAACAAAACTAGGTTTTGCGAGTTGGTACTGCGCTTCCACATACAATCACTGACCTCATGGATGTTTGACGTACCTACGCCTTCCTTCCAGAGAAACCACATATTTCTCCGTTGCCGTGTTAGCGCATACTCACGTCCCCACACTACCAGTTTGACGCTGCACTTATCTACCTGTGCGCAGTAACAACGTGGTCTGGTGGTTACAGGCAGCAGCATCGTATGTCTTCAACACACACCACTGACACACTTAGTCCCCGTTTAATGGGGCGAGTGTTAATTATTATTGAGCGACCTTAATACATCACAGAATTTCATTATTGCAGATATTATTTCTTAAATAGCTTATGTATGATTTCAATGAGATTGTGCTTGTTTCTCACCATTTGATTATATTCTACAAAAGGAAACCGAAGCTTTTAACAAATATACTGCTGTCGTAAAATATTTTTTTTTCTTTCTTTTCTTTTTACTTTTCTTTCTTAAGTTCTTTAATCTTCTATCACTTGTATTACACTTATTAACAATTCGATTCAATTATTCAAATTCTTAAACAACGTAACGTCTATAAAGACACTATTAGTATATATATTGAACATTATGAAAAATTCGTGTATTTCTCGTAATTGAAACATTAAATATTGCATAACGTCTTGTCTGTAAGTCTCTACAACGATATACATTGTGTTTATTATGTTTCCCCTGGTCTATAGAAAAAAATCGACTTAATATGAAGACCTAGAAATATGAATACTTACCGCTAACTGAAATATGAGACGACAGTGCCAGTAAACACTATGTTGAGAGAGTTCTATTGCTTTTCTCAGTATTGGTTTCGCTAAGTTGGCTTGAGATTGCTGTTCATAAAGTTCCGCCAGAACACTAGCTGCTTCAAATTTTACATCATCAAATCCATTGATATTCTGAGACATATACCACTGAAAAGAAACACAATTTAACAATCATAAGAGTAACTGAAATAATTATATTGTATTAACAATACATACATATATAACGAGAGAGGCGTAAAAATAGCACCAGCGAACTGCAAGAAGTGAT
The DNA here is from genome assembly GCF_964235325.1 of Thermobia domestica. Lineage (NCBI taxonomy): Eukaryota > Metazoa > Arthropoda > Insecta > Zygentoma > Lepismatidae > Thermobia > Thermobia domestica. The sequence goes on along the minus strand of NC_137455.1, from coordinate 146,284,130 downwards.
TCCTTATACAGTTTTAATACACTTTCTTACAGAAAAACTACTTATGGAGACATAAACTGTCGTAAGTTTGACAAATCATTTTTGAAGTATTCTAGAGACCCTGCTGTCGATGGGTTTTCTCGTACCTCCCTCAAAAGAGAAGGGACAGATTACTTTGGCCGAGATCTTTCAATAGTTGGATGTGGACAGGATTGTCACATAGACGGGTTTCGCTGTGCACTGTCTCGTTAGCCATCCGAAGCCTACTATCTTCTCACTCTTTTTTCCAAAGCAAAGGGAAGGTTTCCTCCGTAACAGAGCGGCGGGGATAGGGCCGAATATGTTTCACATATTTTCCGTGGGCATACATGAAATGGAAAGGCTCTAATTTGAAATTATAGAACTCAGTTTAAGCTGTTAGTGAAATTATACAGAAGTTTAATCTTAACATCCACATTTTAAGAACCATACCGACCTATGTACGATACGGTGGATACAAAGATTTCCTACAGTTACTCAACGAACTCTCCCAAATCCGATGTGGAAATATGGTTCGCAAACGGATGCTTAGCACTTGTACTACTTCTTTTATAGTTTATGAAACTGTTTGAGATAACATCCACAATTTTAAAGTACCGTATTCAAATGTATATTTTTCGAACTTTAGAAATTCTTATAGGTCTGAAAGGAGGCGATCTATGTTCATTACAATACATTTCCTTCATTTAATGACTCATTTCCTGCAATTTGATAGTTTTTTCTGTAGAACGACGATAGACGAGAAGGAAGCACGTTGACTTGATATAACTAATTCGAGATTTGAACAGATTGACACACATTTCATGACCCCTGAACACCAAGAAAAGGAGTTTTGAGTCTGCCCGTCTGTTCATCCCAATGTACACTTGTCGAAAAGCTACATTGTTCAACGTATCCACATCAAATTCTAAAAGATTTTTATAGGATTCTACAGCCCCTGTTCTCTTTAGATTAAAGACGAGATCTCGTCGTCGCACTATCTCATCATGGTTGGTTGGTTGCTTTGGAATTTAGAGTCCTGTTCAGATTGAAGCTATATGAGACGTAGACCTATAACTTAACGTAGGATACAAACCATAAGCACCCGCCGGAAATCGAACCCGGGTCTCCCGCGCTAAAGGTGCGTACGCTAACCGTACAGCCATGAGGGAGTTTACTATTACATCAAAATACCACTGAAAAATATCGCGAATTTGGCCTGGGCCAATCTCAACTCTATGATTTTTTGCTATTTGAGGTGACTTGACTCCGTGATAACTGGATGTGTTTTCCAATGCAAATAGCAAGATAAACAAGAAGATATTTAGCTCATGTTGCAGTATCGTACATAAAACTTAATTACAATATATTTTCGTATTATTTTCAGGTAGTATCTGTGTGAACAGAACTGTAAATGAAACCAAATATGCCAAGAACTTATAAGAGAAAGCGAGGTAGCGGCACTTATGTAATTTTACGCCAGAAAATTGAGAGAGAGGTTTTAGGTAGAATTTAAAGAAAGGAACTGACTCAACGAGCTGCTCAGAAACCGTATAGGATATCCAGAAGTACACTGAAAAGAAACTTGGTGAACCTTGGTGAAAAGAAGGTGAACATCTAGAAGTTCCAGGAGGACAGACGGAACCGAGGTTAGTGCTGAAACCGAGAAAATCGGATATTTCCCACAGTATATTTCCCATCATGGCAGTGTGAAGGTGGTTTGTGCTCCGCAGATTTTTGTGTATTAATATGGGAAGAAATATCCGATATTGAACTAGATTTAATGTGAAGTGAACAGTAAGTACTGTAGATTATAATGGATTATTAACTTTACTAGCTACTGGTTCATTTCAGTAAATTATCAGCAATGAAACATTGAAGTGATCGGTCTAAAGAATATAAACCAGTGACAGCATTGGAAACTCAGTGTGAGAAAATTATTGTGATGGAAATTCAGTGTTACTAGGTCACATCTCGAAACTTTCATAACTGAAATTGCCGTGTTATATCAGTGTCATAGATACTTTTTAAAACTACACTACGACTAAATACTTTTATTAAATATGGTTAACATGAGATTTCCCAGTTTTTGTTAATAAAATTACGAATTTGGAGCAAGTTTTTGTACTTTTTGTTAAATATCAAGAAATTTATTGTTAAATATGGGAGTTTGTAGTAAATGTTCCAAAGCTGTTCCCAGGCAAGAACTGAATCTGAAAATTCAATGCAAAGCTTGTAAAAACATATATCACGGTACTTGTGTTAATCTCGCGGAAGATGATATTAAATTTCTTCGATCGAATGATCAAGCTTGGCGTTGCGACAATTGCGATCGAGCTAGGCGTTCTAGTATGGATAGTGACAAGTTACTGGAGACAACAACACAGTGTCCCTCCTTACTTGAAGTTTATCATTTACTGTTATCTATTAAAGAAGAAATTAGTGACTTGAAAAAATCGAACAAAGAAGTCGAAGATGAATTAGGAAAGTCGTTAAACTTAGCACACGAAAAATTAGATGAAAATTCGAAGCTTCTCAAAAATCAAAGTGAACTGTTAAAAGCATGCCAAGAAACTGTCGATACTTTAAAAAGTGAAAATTTAAGGTTGCAAAAACAAATAGATAAAATGAACTTACAAATTGATGAGTTGGATCAATACGGACGGCGTAACACGTTGGAACTGTGCGGCGTTCCTGAGCTACCAAATGAAAACATATTAACTACTGTAAAAAATATAGGTCGTGCTATAGACGTAGATATTAATGACAACATGATTGATGCGTGCCACAGAGTAAAAAAACATCCCGGTCAGGATGCTGCTAATATAGTTGTTAAATTTGTAAGGGGAATAGATAAAGATAGGTTCTTACATAGAAGAAAGGTTAAACGTAATTTAAATTGTAAAGATATTGGCTTTACTACAGGGGGACCTATTTACGTAAACCAATGTCTCTCTGTACAAAGAAAAATTGTATTCAGTGAGGCGCGGAAAATTAAAAGAGAAAAAAAATTACGAATATTTGTGGGTCGATTGGTCTAGTAACATTAAGTTGAGAAAAAGAGCAGATGACTCTGTAATTTATACACTTCGTACAATAGAGGATATTCGACAATTAACATAATTTATGAGTAATAATGATAGAGTGATTTCAATATGTTACCAGAATGTACGAGGAATTAATACTAAATTAAATGAAATATATACTAGTATTTTAACAGAAAACTATGATTTCATTGTATTGACAGAAACATGGTTGAACAATAGTGTATTTGATAGTGAATTTATTGATGACAGCAAGGATGTTATAAATAGAGGATCTGCCCATATGTATCTTCATCCTATTAAATCGATGAAGCCAAAAAACAACCGAGCATCGGCACGTCTGATTGGCTACTCTCGTTTCTGCCATCGTCTGATTGGCTACTTTCGTTTCCGCCATGATTGTTGGCTCAAAACATTGTGATTCTATTGGGCGGAGTGGGCAGAGTAGGGGTGGCGAAACTGTGACGTATGGCTTCAAGATTTTGTTGTAAGGGCAGATCCTCTATTTTATAAGATCCTTGGATGACAGATATATAGTTTTTCGACAAGATAGACCAAATAAAATAGGAGGAGGTTCACTTATAGCAGTATTAAAAAAGTTTCAAGTACAAGAAATTAGGATAAATATTGAACATGTTCAAATTGTCTGTATTAAGATGATAACAGGAGGTAGTACTTATATTATTGTATCAGTATACTTTCCACCTAACTCAAAAATTGAATCATATTATGATCTTTTTAGAAAATTTGAGGAGATCACTAATTTTCAGTTCTATAAAATTATTATCGTAGGTGACTTTAACATACCCTCAATTACTGATTCCAGTTTTAATCTTATAACTGGAGGTCATATTTGTGTTGCGCTTGCAAACTTTTTGTCTTTGTTTAATCTTCAATCATACAATAATATAAGGAATAATAATGGAAGAACATTAGATTTATTATTAACAAACTTAAAAGATATTAATATTACTAGGAATAATTGTCCTTTAGTAACTGAGGACTTACATCATCCTCCTTTATTAATTGAATTCTCTATTACATTTAAATGTTTAAAAACAAAGTTTAGTCCAACTATTATCTTTAACTATTGTAAAGCTGACTTTTACAATTTTTATAAGGATCTACATAAAATGGATTGGGGTCAGATATATCAATATGAGAACCCGAATGATTCATTAAATTATTTTTATAAGAAACTTGATGCTGTAATTAATAAGAATGTTCCTAAACGGAAAATAAATAAAAGAAGATCTTATCCATGTTGGTTTATAGCTGAGATTATAAATCTTATAAAACAGAAAGAATATTTTAGAAGAAAAAGGAATCATTCCAATTTTAATTTCCTCAAATTTGTTGAATTACGCAAAAAGTTGAAAGGTATGATAAGTAGATCTTACAAATTATACATTAGTAAGGTAGAGAATAATATAATTGAGAATCCAAAAACATTTTGGAGTTTCATAAATAATAAAAAGAGGGATAACAGGAAACAGAATCAGATGACTTGTGAAGGTAAATTGCTTAATTCCAGTAAAGAAATAATGGATTCTTTTGCAGATTATTTTAAGTGTGTTTATTCCTCGGATTGCTCTTCTTATACAATTTCTGAACCGAGTTATCAAGAAACAACCCACTGTTTAAATATTTCTACTATCACTGTAAAAGATTATGAGATATCTGTAAAAAAATTAAAATCAAGTAAAGTGAGTGGTTATGATGAAATACCTACTTATATATTTAAAGCATGTGGGGAAGTTCTTCGTGTTCCTCTTTTATATATATACAATAGCATCTTGAAATCTCAAATATTTCCAGATATTTGAAAAATTAGTAAAATTGTACCTATTTTCAAGTCGGGCAATCCATGTGAAGTAAAAAATTATCGGCCGATTTCACTTATATCTGTTCCTTCGAAAATATTTGAGCAAATTTTATACCAGAAAATTTTTGAGCATGTTAAATCTTATATATCAACTTATCAACATGGCTTTTATCCGAAAAGATGTACTGTTACTAACTTGGTCACATTTACTCAATTTATATCTGATTCTTTCAATGATGGCTACTCTGTGGACGCAATATACACTGATTTTGCTAAAGCATTTGATAAATTGGATCATACCATTTTGCTTCAGAAGTTGTCTAATTTTGGTTTTTCCTATGAATTACTAAAATTAATTTCTTCTTATTTAAGCAACCGGAAGCAGTTTGTAGTATATAAGCAATTACACTCTTTTATGTTCAATGTAAATTCAGGTGTACCACAGGGATCCAATTTGGACCCTTGTTTTTTTTTTTTTTTTTTTTTTTTTTTTTACTATTTATAAATGACTTACCACGTGTTATTAACTTTTCAAAATGTCTTTTATTTGCTGACGACCTTAAAATTTATAAGAAGATAACTAATCAACTCGATTGTATTGAGCTACAACACGATATAGATAGTTGTTACATATGGTCGCTGCAAAATAAACTTAATTTTAATATAAAGAAATGCTTAGTCTGTACATTTTCAAGACAATGTACTCCATACATCCATGAATATGTTATGAATCGTGAAACATTAACCAGAGTAAATTTTACTAAAGATCTGGGTGTATGGCTAAACAACAAACTTACATATGAATTACACATTGAAAAAATAGTTAATGAATCTTATAAGGCACTTGGTTTTGTTCTACGAAATTCTAAAGTTTTAAATAATATTCAAACTGCATTCAAGCTATTTAATAGCTATGTAAGAAGCAGACTAGAGTACGCAAGCGTGGTATGGAATCCTTTTTATCACTGTTATATTAAGAAAATTGAAAGAATTCAAATTAAATTTTTGCGACATATGTACTACAAGAAATATAGAAGCTCTTCATATGAAGAAAATATTTCTTATGATAATTTGGTTAATGAATTTACTTGTGACACATTAGAATTAAGGAGAGAAATAACAGATCATTTATTTTTGTATAAAATTGTAAATGGCCTTCTGGAATGTGATGAGTGTTTACAACTATTGAACTTCAATGTTAAAATGAAGGCGTTACGTAATCGGCAACCATTCTATTGTAAGAAATCTAATTCAGTGTCTCATCAAAACTCACCACTTATAAGACTCTCCAGGAAACATAATAATGCCATTAAAGGAAAAAATGAAATCGATTTTGCAATGACAATGAAAGTATTTTTGGCGAATTTAAGGGAGAATTTAAGTACAGGAAATAATAGTACTGGTAATTGTTAATAACGCCAAGTATTACTAAATTTAGGAATTATTTCGAAATATTGAATTTATATTGCCTTAAAGAGATTATTGTTGTGTAATTTTATGTATATATGTTTTTTGCTTTGCTTCGATTTATTGTGTTATTTTATTCATTAAGTCTTTTTTTTCTTATTTCTGTTATTGGTATATTCTTCTTCACAGTATGCTGTGGCTGTAATGTTGTGCAATGGTTAAGAATTATCATGTAATTGCAAATATTTATATTATATTAATTATTTGTACAATGTAATTTCGAATATGTTTATTATATATTGATTATTTGTACAATGTGATAGCTTATGTATGTTGTGATGTATGTTCGTAAATCTGCATATTACTAATTACATAGTTATAATGCCTATTGTAATTGGAGCTCAAGCTCTGTTATAGGTGATAGATAATAATAAAATAAATAAAATATTTAGAGATAAAACTGATATATTCCATGTTTGGTTTCCCACTGGATAGTTTTTATGTCAGAGTACTGGTGAAACCCTTACTGGACACAAATGGAGATACCGAAAAAAAAAAAAAAAGTTATGAATGGCACCAAAAGTTTCATGTCAAGACATCCAGAACTGACAAAAAGAATATCAAATATGAAGAAATCAAAACCCTGAGTTTCAGCTGAAACCTTGTACGAATATTTTGACTGTTTATCTACAGAAGTTGGAGATTTGCCCCCAGCAAATATCTTCAATTTTGACGAAATAAATTCCTGGTAAGATGATCCTGGCAAAAAGAAAATCATTACAAAGCGAGGGCTCAAGTATCTGGAAAGGATTTTGACCACCACCAAATTAATGTTGAGGGATTTTTGCATCCTCCTTAGGTAGTTTACAAATCGAAAGAACTGTAGATCATATTGACTGAGTCTTCGTAGTCTTCCTGGACGCAGATATAATTGAATAACCTTTGATTATTGGTTTTCGACACTTGTCTTACATTTAAAAAATAACAGGGGTTGAAGTACTCATTGGTGAGAACGTGTCAAGCCATATTGAATGTCAACATAATATAGACATGGCAAAAAAATATTAAATCGTTTGTCTACTACCAAACTTGTCACATCTGACGCAGACTTTTTTTTTCCTATGAAAGGCGCATGGAGGAAGATACTAATATACTACAAACTCAAAACTGAAAAGCCTCCTGTATCTAAAAGTTACTTCCCTAAGTTGTTCAAAGAATTAATGCCAATTCTGAAAATGAAACTGCACTGGTAGTTAACGAATTTTTATTAAAGATATCCCTTAAACAGAGATGGGATCATTAACAGATTATCAACTCTATATCATCTTTCCAACCAATCCAAAAATACTGCTGACGCTGAGGTCAACAGTCCACAGATGGGATGAAAAAAGAAAGCATGAAGAAATCATCTACGTCACAGACTTCTAAACCTAAGACCAACATTACTAAAAATGGAAAGGATAAGATTGCATCAGTAGCAAATTTGACTCTGGCTTCTCTGTTTACAGTGAATTTAAGGAGAATTTGGTAGATGAAATCAAAGAGAAGGGTAAGACAGTTGATGGTGACAAGGGAGAAGGCAAAAAGGAAACTAAACCTCTCAAGTTCAAATAAAAGGTTACGAGGTACAAACTTTGTGATTGTGGATTACGAAGGAGATTTCTTCCCTAAGGATGTTTCTGACAGAGATTACATGATCAGCACCATGATTATGAGTGATGCCTCTCACTGGAAGTAGCCCACAAATCCAGATCAGAGTTGATATGTCACTGATATTAAAGAAAAAGTTCAGCCCCTAAATGTAGTTAAGATGCAAGAGAGATATGTTCTGTTCCGGAACTTAAGTGGCTTTTCAAAAAGGGCCACTCTTTGTAATTACATGGTATAAACCGTGTCACCTACCCATGGATTGACTTGCACTGCCAATTTTAATTAAAAAAAAAAAAAAAAAAAAAAAGAATCCTTACGAGTAATTGATAATAACTAGAAAGTATGGATTACGACTCTAACTACATTAAAATATTTAATGAAAGAATCTTATTTGTTAAGATACAATTATGTTTAGCCTATAAAAAAAGTGAAGTTAGGTCATTCCACTTTACAGTATGTAAAATGCTAACACATTATACGCTTCCTATTTTACTTTGATTGTTTACTTGTTAAGATGCTTAAAAAAAGAAAAAAAAATATAATTACCATACATTATCTTTTTTTTTTTTCGTCCTATCATTGGGATTTCATTCACAAGATCAGGGTGCCCCGCCGCTCTCAGTGTTGAGTGAACAATAAATATTGCTACTGAGAAACTGTTGCGTGCGAGGAACACCTTGCAAAAAAAAAATCAACATATATGTCAGGAAATTTCTGATTTCGCTATTGTTCTATCATCACCTAAATTCTATTTCTTAAAAAAATGACAAGTGATTTAATTTTTTAAAAAAAAAACAACAATTTTTTTTTAACCCTGCTCTGGAGCACTAAATACCTAGGGAAAGCATAGTCAATAGTGCTTTGTATTCCGATTTCCTAAAAAATCATTTTACACCTGCTACACAAAAGCAAGGAATGTGTACTACTGGCAAGTGCCTTGCAGCAGGATAATGCCCGTCCTTACATTGCCCGTGCAACGGACGCCATTATATAAGATACTTATCATGAATGCCTGCCCCATCTTCCTCACTCACCAGATCTCACCCCGTGATTTTCCTTGGACCACGTTAAAAATGAAATGAAATCTTCCAGTTTAACATACCACGATTATGCCCTTTAGGCTAAGATGGATGATTAAGACATCTAAATGACGATGGAAGAATCGGTGGAATGACAAAGTGGGAGGAAACGGGAGAACGCCGAGAAAACCCATGGGCACAGTGCTGCCCACCACAAATTAAAGACACTAGGGGGAAAGAAATTCCAATTCCATAAAGACATGTAACAAGTTGCGCATAACTATTTGCGCAGCCAATTATAAAGCTTTATCCCAGAGCTACTGAGGAACTTTCTAAGCGATGGGAAACTTGTACTGTGCGTCGCAGAAATTACATAGAAGAATAGTATTTCTGTGTTCTTCATTAGTTTTTTTTTTTTTCTTTAAGTTTTCATTTGATCGAGCCTCGTATAATTATGTATTTTACTTTATAGCAATAGGTAGTTTATTTCTTCATTAGATTGAATAGAATCAATTATTCTTGTTATTCTTTCTTCCTTCTATCAAACGTAAAGCCAGTATGATTCATTTCCTTCACAAATTTTCAAACGAAGTCCAGTTTCATAGTGAAGATGCCAAACACAGAGTGCTTCATTTATTACGCTCTTCTTTGCAACAATGAAGACTTTTCTCTCTAGTTATCGGTTCTTACGGTAATTTTTGTTGTTTCAGTTATGTGATCTCGGTAGCCTAGTTGTTAACTCTCTGGTTTTTGGTGCGAGCGATCCTGAGTTGGATTCCCTGTGGAGAGACTCGGTCGTAAAGATATAACAGCGTTTTCAGGCCAGCAATCCTGAGTGAGGTTTTCTCTGGATTTTCCTCATTTACACCAGACAAATGTCGGGATGGTATCTACCATAATGGTCTCAGGCCGCTTCCTCCCTTACCTATTCCTTTCTTCTTCTTCAATTCCTCGGGCTGTGTGATCCCCGAGGGACCTCATATGTTTGACAGGCTAACATGGCCTTAGATGCCGAAAGCCCAGAAATTGAATTTCTAATTTTGGTCCAGTCACGAAGTATCAAAACCTTAATTAGAAATTAAAATTATATTCACTAAAGCACTTAAATGGTAACTGCGAACTGTACTGTGTGTGTAATAGCGATAGCCAAATATTTTTCAGTGTTTTCATAACCAAGATTAATTTTGGTATCCTGCATGTCACTTTGTGAAGGAGACTGGTTCCGTGCTTTAAATCTTATTTTAACAAGTCCTGGAACCCATATCGTCTGGAAGGATTTTACGAACATCTATCCTGGGCTAGGTTTAATTGGAATACCTAATAACAAGAGTGTGCTGAATTACAAGTTATTGGGAAGGGCACTAATTTTACAGAATTACACTGTTTGGGGATTAAATATGTTACCAAAGAATCCCAGGCAAACTAATGTGCAAGTATATTAAACTAGGTTACAAGTAAAATTAAGAATTTTTGTTTGGGACAAGGTGACTTTTTAAAATGCATTTACCACGCGTTATTACTCAGCAAAATTGAAATTCTATAGTAGCATGTTGGGTCTTGCGAAGGATCAGCCCTTTTCTCGTTACGTCACTTTGTAAGTACACTGTTTTTCGTTTCCGTAAATACACTGTGCCCTGGCCATAGTACGTACTTAAAATAAAATTTCGTTTTACTTTTTGAACTTTTTGTTCCGATTTCTGGTGGGGAGCACAAAAATTTAATTTAACAATCATTCACTTTCATTAATCAACAGTCTCCTTTAACTTAAAGGGCATAACGTAGGATGTTGAACTGAAGAAAAAAGGGGGAAAAATTATTTTTACCAGCACACGGTAACCATATTTTCGTACCAAAAATGAAATGAAATTTTTTAGTTTTACGTTCCACGGTTATGCCGGTTAGGCTAAAGGAGACGGTGATGATGAGTAATGAATGAAATGGTGGAATGAAAAAAGTGGGAGAAAACCCACGCACACGGTGTTTGTCCACCACAAAGTTCACTTGGCGGGGACTGAGATCGAACCCGGGACCCCAAGCATCAGAGGTATTTTCGTACCAAGTGGGTATGTGGTATATAAACATCGTGTGCGTGGGTTTTCCGAGATTCTACTACTGTAGATTTTATTTATTTATTTTTATTTATATTATGCATCAAGGTTACCGAGGACTGTGGTAATGAAATGAATGATAATAATGGAATGAAGAAAATCAGAAAAGGGTTCACTCGAGCAGACGGTTCTACCAAATAGAAAATGTTTAGGTACCATACGATGTGAAACATTTTTCGTGAAGGAATGAGAGTGTGAATGTAAGTAATTACTGTCAGTGCACAGGATCAGGGTGGAAAAAATCATGATTTTTTTTTAAAAAATCATTTTTGTTGATTTTTTTTTATTTAAATCGATTTTTTTTATTTAAATCAAATCTTTCTCCTCGTATAATACAAGTCGCGAACTGAAGAAAAAGCATTAGGAATTAGTATTAAATGCTAATTATGCCATTTAAGTGAAAGTATTGGGGTTGAATTTTGAATTATCCCAAATCGTTAACCTATATTAATCCCAAACAATGTTTCTTAACCCATTTAAATTATGCCTCTTTTTAAAGGTAAATTATAGACTTTCAGTGAAGCAGCTACGGCATCATCCCTACTTGTCCTAGGATAATGGTACATAGATCACTCTCTTTAGAACAGAACAGCTTTTGAAACGGTAACATTCACATTTCCCTATCATGTCCCAGAAGCGGGAAATTTTGAAAGTAATCGGCATTTTTCTTCTTTTTTTTTAAATTTTGATCTTCTCTGGATTCCCCTGTGTTAACGCACAGACCTCAAAATCAACTGGGAAATACTAAGGGGAGTACTGGTACTAAATATGTGTACAAAATTTCAAGCTTCTATTTTTAGCTGTAAGGGTGAGGAAACTATTGAGCTAAGAACTTTCCTACAATGCCCCAGATGACATGGATGTAAAATTTCCTCAGACATCCCTATTTATCCTAGGATCATGATTTGTACATTATTCTCTTCAGAATAAAACAAATTTTCAAACGGTACCCTTCAAATGTCTCCATCATGCATCTGGGGCGGGTAAATCACGAAAAGGGGGATTTTTTGTTAAAAATATTTTATTTTTTAAATTTTTTACCTCTGTGGACCCTCCCCCTGTTTTAAAGCAGAGATCTGAAACAAATCTGAAAAATATTGAGGGGCCCACTGAGCAAATGTGCAAAATTTCAATCTTGTAGGCGCAAAAGTAAGCCCGCGAAAAATATTCCCCAAATACCCCAGATTCCCGTATAAAACAGGATCTCAGGTAACAGTTCCCTGAGACATCCCTATTTATCCCAGGAGCATAGTACGTACATCATTTTCTTTAGAATAGAACAGCCTTTCAAACGGTACCATTCATATGTCTCCATCTGAGGCGGGAACATCACGAAAAAAGCCATTTTTTGTTAAAAATATCATTTTTTAAACACTTTTACCCCTCTGGATCGTACGCAGAGATCTGAAAACATCTGAAAATTATTAAGTTGTGCAGTGAACGAGTGTGCAAAATTTCAATCTTCTGAATGAAAAATGTAACCCCCCAAAAAATATTAGTAATAAGCATAACAAAAAATATCTTTTTAAATTTATGACGTCATCACACACTATGCCTCAACGCAGAAAGGCGTGAAAGCATATGTAACGTGTTCTAAGATGGCTCCAGTCTTGAAGAAAATGAAGTAAAAAGCCTTATTGGTACTTTTTTAGTCGAATAATGAAGATTCTACCTTATCACCTAAAAATAGGTGATATAATTTAAAAGGTTAAGCATTAAGGAAAAAGTACAGATTTTACAGGACAAGACAGTCAACATGACACTTTTATTCACAAAAGTTACTAATATTTGGCAGGGGACTATTTTTAAGAACTTACAACTAGCTTGAGGCATGAAATACATAAATTTCGCCTAAAGTTCTAATATTAACAAAAATAAATAAATAAAATAAATAAATGGAAGGGATAGGACCTCTCTAAATACGCCCTATTATCTGGGAACAAACAGACACGCAAAAAAAAAAAAAAAAAAAAAAAAGTCTTAAATGTCGATGGCGATTTCCCCGTTGGAATAGTTAAAGATTTTAAAACCCAAACCAAATGTTACGAAAAGAAGAAAGCAGGATTGCTCCGTTACCTCTTGAAAACAGGATTTTCCCTAATCATCCTCTGCATGACACTTGTTTTCATACTATACTGTACATTTGAGTCTCATTGTATTATGATTATTAACTTCCATAATCGAAATAACAAAACAGAAACGGAATTTTACTTATTTACACTTTAAATTATTTCGGAATTAGATTTAAACCAACGATTTTTATTTAAAAAATCAAGTGATTTAAATCAATCCACCCTGCACAGGACATTGAAATAAATTTTGAAAGATAGTGGAAGTCCGTATGTGTGTGTTCTTCCACTGTCCTCATTTATGTGTATACCCTCGTCGCAGATGGACTTCCTACTGACGCATCCCCTCTGACTCGGTTAACAGCATTCGTTCTATTTAGTAGCCACCTAACACAAATTGTTCACTCTGTATTTACTGAGCCCTCCCGAAGGCAATCTGCAAGTAGTAATGAAGCTCCTCATTTAGTGCATGCTCTGCTAAATGAAATACAAAGCTTGAATGAAATTTAGTATCCCCCTACAACTCGCTTCATAGCCCCAGTACCGAGTACCTTGTTTTCTAATAAATTGTGATAAGGGTAGAAAAAGCGGGCCCTGCGGGACTTCTGACTCCTTTCGCTCTCTCACCTATATTTTGTAAAGTAAGTAAAACTGGAAATCTTATATGCGCAAGATTGGGGGAGAAACTAAAACATACCCGCCAATGCACCGGATTCAAATCCGGTCGTGGCTAGGAACCCATGTTAATAATAATCTCGTCCTTAGCAACCTCGGTGTTGCGAAGGACGCAAAACTCAAATCCAGCATAGGAATACATATAGCGGCTTTCCAAAGCCAATTTTGACAACCGGAGACTCATACACATCAGTTGACTGACAAATACGTCTCTACACCTGAAAACGTAATTTTATAGTTCTCCCAACGAAATAATGTTTTAAAAAACGTTCCAAGAAGAAACGTACTTCAATATTTTCAGCATGAAAAACGTAATTCAAATATTAAAATCCCTTATCTTTCTTACATCTTAATAAACCGGCAAAAGAATAAAGGGCAACAAAACCAGTTTCTTACAATTATTGCATAGTTTCATTAAGTGTTTGGAGAGTACGGATTGCAACTGCAATATTTAAATATGTTACTGACGTATACTTCCTATAAAGTAACATACATACAAGCATGAAAAAATATGAACTATACTCAAAATATTTACAGACCCACTTACCGCTTGTTCTAAATGGCTTCTTGCTAAGTCAATATTCTTCGTATGTGTCAACAAAATACTCCCCAATTGCAGGTGTGTCCTAGCTTCCACTCTTGGTGGAGGTTTGAAGTTAAAAACTGCTTGAAGGCACTGTATACACAATTTAATGTTGGGCGGACTAGAGGTTCGAAAATTCTCTGCCAAACCTAATAGAGACAGATACCAAGCATCTTGAGATGACGCCATTTCTAACACAGCTGGAGTTATGCATAGTGTTGCCAGTTGTAGCAAAATTGGCGCAAAATCGAAAATGTCCCAACTCAACACAAAATATCCAAGAAATAATTATAATATATACCTACTCCTCAAACTAAAAAGCAAAATTTGCTTGTCATTGTGGTAAGCCGCTATAAAATATGTCCCTATAAAACTCACTTGCTGTTTCCCGACAGGCTTTTTTTTTTTTTTTTTAATCTCAACAGAGTAGGAAGAGAGGAGAACTTGGACAGCATTCCGAAGCGGCTATAATAATAATCGAAACGCACATTTGGAGTTCGCCGTATCGGCATACCAATTGTAAGCAGTTCCTGCATTAATTGCGTTGCATTGCGTTTTGTAAATTTTAAGAAGGCTATTACGGAATGAGGCTTCTGCCAGGCTGCGAAATGCTGGGAGAGGGAAATTCAACTCGTAATAATTTTGATGAAGATTCCCCATTGTATTGCAGTGAATAAACCGATTCTGTTGTCAGAAATTTGAAAGTAGTTACAATAATTAATTAACTTGTCATTAACGGTATCCCTAATTTTTGGACGCTACGCAATCATTTTCAGCGCTAAGCTTGACTACTGCTAACTTCCGTGCAGTATTCAGAAATACATTCGTGGAGTTACCAGTCAGTTGATATCAATTGTCATACTTCCGAATTTCATAAGATGTCCATGATAAAGTTAAGTCATTGACAAGGATGTTCGGAGTTCGAAGCCAAGATACGATTCTAATCTCAGAATGACAGAGACAACGTGCAATACAAAATCCAGTTACATAATGCTTTTCCGGAAGTGTCTTGACGTTTTATACTATTACTTTTGCTGAAGTTGTTACTTACAGTGCCCGTGGTCATAGGCGCCGACTTTGGGGGGTCAAGACATTTTTGGCTCCCAATATTTAAAGGTGCAGTTTTGGCCCCTTCATTATAATCCAGTCGAGGAAGAATTAACAAAGAGGAGCCAGAATTTCTGTCGTAAGCTTCGTCGTGCCTTTAATTAAATATTAGGAACAGCTTTCTTAAATAATTCAATAGAAAACGCCGTTTTCAAAACTGTTTAATAAAGCACTAAAGCTTCAATCAACACTGGCAGCACTGATATGAGAAGTGAAGATTAATGTGGTGCGTAAAGTTGCAATGAAGTTCCCAAATTCTGAACTTGAAGTTGTTTTATTGGCTTTAGGCAAATATGACTTAAGTCGTGAATTTCGCAGCGGAGCGAATGGAGCGGAGTAGTGGACCGAGATCTGGGGGAAGAGAAGAGGCGCTTTATCAAACAGTTGATAGAAAGCGGCTGAATATGATGATGTTAATTGTTTGGACCCCCAATATTTTCTTCAAATCTGCGCCTATGTCTGTGGTTATGACGTAGAGGCATATACTCGAAAGGCAGACCCAGAAGTCCGGGCTCATGTACAAATTGGAATTTGATCAAACGATGGAAATCTGTCAATGCAAGCTTTACATAATGAGGAAGTTCATTATGTAAGTTAAACTGTCTTCAACCAACACATAAAACGAATTCACAGACGAAATTATATTATCATATTTTACAGTAGACTTTCTAACATGAAATTATGTGTAGTGATTTTTATTTCTGGTTTCCTCAGTTTCCAATTGACAAACAGCATTAAATTTGAAAACAAAATACAATAAGAATAAAAAAAGTTTGTAATTGGTGAGTTACAATACCTTTCCATAAATATTGAATATTTATGCCGATTGATGACGTCATAAGAAGTTACAGTTTTATGCTAAAGATGATTTCTATTTCGTAAGGTCAATTACATTAGATAATTTATAGTTATACTAGTCGATGTGAAGATTTTAAGAAATGGTTGTGTACATTCTAAAGATGATGTGCGTTGTTGAAGAGTGCAATCCTCCCTCTCACTAATTTCAATCCCAAACATAAGATATAATTAAGTTTCTAACGTGCGATAAAACATACACTATATTTTACCGTATAAAAAGCTAAGGGTATTTAATAAATATTCAAGAAAATATGATGTATAAAGTTGAGTTGAATGCGCTCCCTTGTTATCGGCCAGGCCCATATCCAGGGGGTCTAGGAGGCCTGGCCCCCCTAAATTTTTACTGTCCCCTTAAAATTTTCACTCTAGGCTTGCAAATGAACTATATATGGTTGGATCGATCCCCCCTAACTTCTACCGGCACCCCTACATTTTTGGACAGACTACCGGTCTGTTATTGGCCCATTTTAACTGCTGGAAATTGAGACGATTAGAAATTCTCAGAATAAATTACACCATATTCGACTAAAGTGTATTTTTTTTTTTACAAAAGTTATATTACTAAATTTATTTAAATTTTCGATGGGTAGCAGGTTAAATGAGTTTTGATATTTGATTGGCTATAACTGGAAGAGTGAAAATTATGAGTTCTTCAATATATACATACTGTGGTTATGCTTAAGGTTTATCCTAATGGGGGTACATTGCGAGAGGTTTCCTTTCTTAAACATAACCGACTCCGTCCTATACTCCTGATAGAAGTGTTACGTAACATTAAATAAACTAGGAAATTCTAGGCGTGAATAAAAGATACAAGCCTCAAATGTGTGATTGATTTTAATTTTAGTGAAGTCATGAGATGTTTGTGAATTGGTTTATGTGTAGAGACATTTTGGCAGTTGACAGATTTCTTAAGCACATACCTGATTTTCTTGTTGAAGATTATTGTCCCACGACAGTCACTCCAGGTCCAATCTCAGCCCAAGTCCTTATTGACACAACAGTGACTTTCCAAATTTTATCTGATGTAGAATTTAATGTTCGAAGTCTCAAGACAAATTTGTTTCAAATAACTCAGTTACATTGAGACTATCGACGATGTAATCTCTGGTCGCTCTTTTTCATCCCGGAAATATCGTGAGGTTATATACTATTTCTTTCGCTGAGGTTGTTACCCAAAGTGACGTAGATCCATGCCATGACCCAGAAACACGGGTTCATGTACAAGTCGGAATTTGGTTCAGACGAAGAAATCTGTCAACGCAAGATTTACATAATGCGGAAGTTCATTATGTAAGTCAAACTGTCTTCAGCACATAAAACGAATTCGCAGACAAATTACATAATTCTTAACATTTTATTATAGAGTTTTAATCTGTATTTAGATAAAGAAATCTTTTCCTGTTTTGTTCATCTTTAAGAGTTGAATTTAGAACCAAAGTACAACACAAATAAAAAGTTTATAACTGGCCGGTTACATCTCCGGGCCTGAATCCTGTGTTGCTACGCAAGACAGAATATATTTATATACAGGAGTAGAAATAAATAAGTCTACATTAATAACATAAGTAAAGTAACGGTTAGTTGAATGAAAAAATAAGACTGTGCAATAATAGTAATACAACAATAAAGCAATAATAATAGCGAAACCCTAATACAAAATCTGGAATTGAAAAATATTAATTTTAATCATAAATGTTTCTGCTTGTACAAAGCAATATGCGTGCTAGTCTTGTAGTAAGGCAAATATAACTTTGTCCATTATTAAATCAGCTCCAATGTTAAATGTTTAGACGTCTTAATTCGTGCTCAGAGACAAGAGACAGAAGCAAGTTTATCAGTTCAGTTCACACAAGAATGCTAAGTAAGCATCATATTCGTATCAAGTTTGACTCAGCGACTCAGCTTCATACATAGTCTCCGGGCTGCTTCCACATAGTTCAGAGAGAGAAAAATACAAAAAGTCGGTGCACAGTGAGCTGAGTGCGAGGATGTTGTTAAATTATTATTTCATTTATTTTTGTTTATTTATATATTAAATCAAAAGAAAAAACACTTAATCATGATGACACTGAAGTAGAATTCACTTCACTACGCTAAACACTGTTGAACGTAATAACACAATGTGGTGTAGACACTGTAGATGCTATATTAATTCGTGAACACGGGACGCACAGGCAGGTAAGTATTTTTTCCTCATTGTTTGTTTAACGAAAGAGAGGAAGATTTGCTATACATATTTGTTTATTTTTAGTTGAAGAAAGATGATACTGTTCCTTGTCATTGTCCGTGTTTGACGTTTTAGTTCCCACAAACTTAATAGGTTTTGAAATACCAGTTTTTGGAAAAGGAGGAGGAGGAGGAATATGAAGTTCCTTCTTTATTTGAGCATTGTAATTTGTTGTAACTGGAGATTTAGGTGGTGATGGTAATTCCACATCCATATATATGTGCTCAAGTCCACAACTGCCATGTGTACGTGTAGGTGAACGTGTATTATGTTCTGTCTCTGTCTGTGTGTGTGTGTCGATATGTTTTGTAATAGTGGCGTATGGAGGGTCAGATGCTCGAACCTCGTGTTGCGTATTAGTATTCGTGTTAGTTTTCGATGAATCAATTATATCGAGTTTGATGGAATTTCCAGTTTGTAGTGTTTGTTTTGAATGTGGCTTTGAAGCTTGTTCTTTGAATGTAGTTATATTATTTCGCCTAGACTTACATATACAGATTATATATATTAATACCTTTATAAAAACGAACACTCCAAGACCAAGGGAGATAAATAGCAATATCTTTGAAGTTTCCATTCTGAAAATAAAAGAAATGGAAGAATGTATGAACTTGTATATATTCTTTTTTTCATTCTTTTTTTAATGAATATTTACATGGCCTATCCGTAGTCTCTTTTTAAGTGACTTTTTTTTAATAAAATCGGCCTCTTTATCCAGCTTTTGATATGGATGAACCATTTCAATTCTTTGAATTGCGTAAATTAAATCCATATCTATAAAATTAACCTAAGGTATGTGGTACTTCTTGAATGATTCTTTGAATCATATTTATTTAAACCACATGAGATCAATCTACTGTACAAGTACGAGTGATTAATGACTAACTTAATATTTCTTATCTTTTAAATTATACTAACCTATTCTATAGTCAATAATAAATTCTTTTTTAATGAATACCGGTACTAAGTCTATATTCATTAAATAATATGGTTTACTAAAATATAATACTATAATCATACGTATATAATACTAGATAAATAATTACATATGCATATGCTAAAATATTATTTGATATATATACTTTTTTAAAGTAAGTTACTTTGTGTACGAGTACATAATTAAAAGGTAACTCAGGCGTTTCTATTCTTTTTCTCTCTAGTTTCTCCCTAGTATTCAAGTCTAGTGCTATTTTTTTCTATTTTCATTTTAGGGTGGCGGTAGTAGTCTTTTTTACATAATAACATATCTGTATTTTTACATTTTGATTTTCAAGAAATGAGATTAGGATTTAGTTTAATCTCGATGGGCCTGTGGTAGATAAAGCAGCGGGCCGTCTCGCTGCCCAAACCAAAATGCAAAACACTTCTCTCGTTGATGACCTAGATGTTGAACTTGACTAGTTTCATAATGTTAGACTATTATGTTAAAATATTGCACTAATTGACAATCAGTTCAGGAAGCTAACGTGCCTTAACATAATTTTCTAATTTATTAATATAAAAATTGCTGTTACTTATAATGAACTAGGATTTTCTTATTTTTTACTTTTACATATTTACTACAGTTGTTCCATCAACTTAGATTAAAACTACCTTGCACTTTATTGTCTAGTAAGTGCCAATTATTCTATATTATTTACTTTGTATTTGTTTATAAGTCTGACTACTTTTATATAAGTAAGGATTGATGCCACTATCAACAACACTACCAAAACTAATATTATTATAATAGTAAACGTCATAGTTGAATGAGACATTTGTAATGCCACTATTGTTGAATTGATCTGTAAATTTAATAAATCATCCGCCAACTTATCTAAAATATAGGTCGAATTTGTAAGATTTAAATGAAACATTGACCAATTTCCCACTAAATTAATTTTACCATTTTTAACTTCAACTAATTTTCGTGTCGGTAAGACTGTATTATTAAATATTAAGCTATCAAATTCATGATATGCTAGAAAATAAGATTGGTTTTCCCATATTCCATTTGTTTCGATTCTAACATATGATTATCTAGTCTTATTGTTTTATATCCTGGAATATGAGATGAATATAATATTCCTGCATTCGTATATTGAAAAATCAGCTTAGCTTTATATGTTTCGGATAACAATGTACATCCTTCTAAGGTCTTATTCAGTACAATATTATTTAAGCATTCTGATTGAGGTGTTATAGTAATAGTTGTAGTATGACAAAAATAAAGAAAAGATTTCCATTCACATAACTCTTTTTCTAGACTATGAAACTTTCCATTTGACAAACAAGCTGTTGTTGGTAAATCATAATGGTACTTTTTATTGCCAATGAGAAAACCTAAAGATTTTACTTCGTACATTTTTGATATGCTTGATGAATAGATAATTGGTGTTCGTAATAACAAATCTAGATTATTTGATTCCAAATCGAAGCGTACTAAATATATACTAGACAGTTTATAAAATAGGCCTAAATCATGAATATAAAGTGTTGATTTCAAAATATCGTGTTCCTCTAAAAATCTGAGCGCCTGATTATTATTTAAAATATGGAATGTAAATTCATTAGCCATAATATTTGAAAACATTTCCAGAATATGTTGTTGCGCCGTATGCATCAAAAAATTAGAAAGCAATTGTTGTTGAATAGCAGATATTCTACAAAAAATATAGTCCAATTGATTTCTAAAATCTGAAAGAACATTTTTAACTGTTATTACTACCTTATGAATTATTTTTATTTGATCATTAAATCGGTTCTTTAAAGTTTGGATTTCTCCAGTTAATAATTCATCATGTTTCCTTAATGCCTCTATTGAAGACGATAATTTTTGTTGTTGTATTAAGTTGTATGTAGATAACCCAATTAAACCAAGTCCTAAAATCCAGGAAAATATTGATCTTTTGTTTCTATTAGAATGTATACAAGATGCGTTACCGTTTTGATATTGATACGCACATGGAATTGTATTCATAATTTTTCCCCTAAAAAGTCTTCCATTTTTCCGAATTCCCTCTTGTATATTTTTTAGTCCAGGACATTCTGAAACTACCGGTATTGCCTCATGAAAGTTTATATGTATTTTTAAAGTAGTGTAAATGTCTTCTGTTGTGTGCACTGCAAAAGAATTATGCGATACGGCTATCCCTAATTTTTCCATAGTAAACTGTTGTGGACTGGCAGTAGTATACATTACCATAATGTAGTAGAATAGAATTTCTAATACTCGCATTTTCCCTGAAAAGTAGAAAATACTATCCTCACTATAATGAAACTATTTATTTTATTTTATGAAGCTATATGTTTAGTTATACCAATAAATTAATACATCAATTATTTTAGTACACCCGTTTTTTTTAAGAAATCATCTTACGTTTTCAGCGTGTGCAACATTGAATGGTTTTATTCTTCTTATGTCGAATGTATCAACCTTCTGTTCATTTTTGTCTGTTAGATATTTGATTCGATACGAATTCTCGTTTATTTTTTCTAAAACTTCACCTTGCGTTTAAAATTTCTGTCCGAAACATGCAGGAACACCCGGCTTCTGTGCAATGTCTTGAATGAGAACCTGTTGACCCGGTTCAAATTGTTGTGATTTGAATTTTTGTTCGATATATTTTTTCTGGGTTTTGAATCTTCGCTGAAGATTCCTGTACGCTAAATCTCGTGCCTCCTTTAAGTTTTCAAGTCGCATTTCGTTCTCTTCATATTCGCATGAAATATCTAAAGAAGCATCTAATTGTGTCCTCGGTTCGAAACCGTGCAGTAAGAAAAACGGAGTGTGTTTCGTTCCTTCATGAACATGAGAGTTCAATGTAAAAATAATAGACGGTAATAAAATGTCCCAGTTCGTCATCTTTTTGTCTGCATAGTGCTTTAGACAATTCTGTACTACGTCATTCATGCGTTCAGCTAGACCTGCAGAATAGTGTGCCCCTGTATTTGCAAAATTTAGGTGAATACCGAACTTTTCAGCCATTTCTTCCATCAATTTTTCCCTTATGTGCAGATAGCCTATCTAATACTATTTGTTTTGGTATACCATATTTTAAAATGATTTCGTCATAAATAACTTGACTAATGGAATCGGCACTTAAGTCTGGTATCGATTTAGCAATGGTAAAGCGCGTAGCCATGTCGACCATTATACACACATACTTATGCCTGTAGGTGCTTGATAATGGGAGAGGGCCAAATTCGTCAATACAAATTGACTCCATTGGCGCGTATTGCGGATAAGTTTAGGGGCGCAATGGTGTTCTCCCCGGTCTTCTTTTATTAACCTGACATGTGATGCAAGTTGCGCATTTATCATGCAAAAACTTTTTCATGTTTGGCATGTAGATCTTTTTTAATGCATTATTATAACATTTTGTGAAAGAAAAATGACCTCCCCCGTACTGGTCTGTGTGTTACTCCTCCTAGACAGAGAAAATACGTAATTACTCAGGTATCTGATACAAGATTAACGTTTAGAAGTACGAACAATTCTGGCAATATTAGTAGCGATCAAGGTCACTCAAACATGCAGGCTAATCCAGTAACGGTAAACATACAGGCAGATTTATGCAAGCTACCGCGTTTTGATATAAAGTCAGGAAATGACATAGTTGCATTCTTTGAGGAATTTGACGACGCATGTCAAATCAATGGTTACGATGATAATAAGAAGAAATTGTTATTGTCAGCTGTTTTCAAAGGTCAGTGTATTCAATGGATAAAAATATTCTTAGACAGGAAGGATGTTGACAATGCACAGTATAATAACTTGAAAAAGGAGTTAATAGAAGAATTTCGAAATTCAAATTTTGCATTAGACATTGAAGAAAGAATTAGGGATAGGTTGCAGAAGGAAGGAGAGCCTATAATAAATTTTGTATATGTTAGCCCTTATAGAGAAATTTGACAAAGACATGGACGATACGAAGAAGATAGGGTTAATAGCATCAGGGTTGCTACCTTACTATATAGACAAAGTAGGAATAAAGACGTACGACACTATTGATGAGTTTAAGAAGATTTGTTAAAGGTAGAGAAAAATAAATGTAAAATAGAAAGAAGGAAGAAGCGTGAAAAGGGAAAAGAGAAAAAAGAGTCAGTTTCGGTGCAGGTATTAATAACTAGAGTTAAGAAACCAGTACGAATAGGAGATTCATCAGATAGTGATACAGATGATGATAAAGTAGTGACAGCTAAGGAATCAAAGAAGTCTCAGAGTAGTCAAAAAGACTCAGTAGAAAATAAGGAAATTAAGGTAGAACCATCATCTAGTACGCAAATGGCGCGAATAGAAAAAACCCTAGAAGAGTTAAAACTAACAATGATTAGTCAGGCACAAACAGTAAACAATACAGAGAAAGAAAATAATTCGTCTCAAAATTTTCGAGGTGGAAAGCAAAAGAATTTTAGAGGTCAAAATAAGCAAAATGGTCAGAACTCGAATAATGGTAGAAATTCGAATAACAGAGGAAATTTTAATCAGAATAAACGGAACTGTTCTCAGAATAGAGGTAATTTTAATCAGAATAGAGGTCGTGGTAAAAGACGTTATCAAAATAATTACAATAATAGGAAGGGTTGGAATCAATGGAACGGACCACCACAACAGTATCCTGTGTATTATCAGCCAGTACAACCACAGGGGCATAACAGTAATTTAAATTACAATGCTGTACCTTTTGTACCATATGGTCAGGGTTGTTCCACATGTAAAAACTGTCAGAATAATTCAATGCAGGGAGTTTAGCAAACTTTAAACTAGAAAAGACTGTAAATGGTAGAGGCGCATTTACAGGTTGTATGGTTAATAAGAAAAAACAAATATTAGCCTCCATTCAATGTGAGAATGAAATGATATTCTTACCAGTTTATATAGAAAATAGAAGAATGAAAGCTGTCATAGATTCTGCATCCCAATTGTCCATAATAAATGAAAGTTTAATTCCACCCGATGCAGCAGTTAGGAATATTGAGACTAGGATTAAGGGAATAACTCAAAATTCTATTTCAGTAAATAAAATAGCAATTGTTCGGTTTTCCATTGCTGGGAAAAATTTTCACCATAGCTTTCGAGTAATAAAAGGATTTCCTCACGATTTGTTACCAAGCAATGATTTCTTACATCCGCACGAAATGAAATTAGATTATGGGAACAAAACTTTGACTTTACACAGATTTGGGAGACCACCCAAGAAAATAACAAAAAGTGACAAAACACCACTTCCGGTTTCTGAGAAAGTACATAATATCTTAAAAACATGTATAGTGTCAAAATTTGTTTTGAGTAAAACAGTGTATTTTCCACCTAGAAGTAAAGTACATGTTCCAGTAAAATTAGTAGATTCGTGGTCAGGAAACGAATATTTGTTGGAGCCAAACAGAAAGCTAGAACATGACTATAAGATATTAATACCGAGAACTCTACTATCTAAAGAACAGAATTTGCTAGAAATTACAAATCCTTAGAGAGGAAAGTAGTTTTGAAACTGAATACAGTAGTAGGTTATGGAGAAGACTATATTAGGGAAGAAAAATGTTCTACAGTAAATAGTGAAGACTCAGAAAATGAAATAGAAAAAGAAAGGCTAAAATTTGATGAGAAAAAACTAGTGATAGGACAAAACGCAGATCCTGAAGTTAGAAAGAAATTAGTAGATCTCTCTTATGAGTTTAGTGACATATTTGCATGGGATTCTAGTACTATTGGAAGGGTGAAAAACTATGAACATCACATAGAACTTAAAACAAAAACACCTTTTCACCGTCCCCAATATCCCTTACCGGCAGCATGTAAGTCATTGGTTCGTGACCAGATTAACACACTTTTAGAACAAAACAATAGAGCCTGCGTCTAGCCCGTATAATAGCCAAATGCTATTTATAAAGAAGCCAGATAACTCGCTCCGGTGTGTTTTGGATGCCAGGGTCCTCAATAAACATGCAGTTTTTCATTCAACGTCATTAACGCCTATACATAATATTTTGTCAACAATGGGAGGACATCTTTGGTACTCAGTCTGTGACGTAAAATCAGCCTATTTTCAAATCCCAATTACTGAAGAATCTAGAGATTGTACAGCATTTAATATACCAGGCTTAGGGAGTTATCGTCATGTAGTTCTACCACAGGGGTATCTATCAGCGCCCGCGATCTATACCAGAATTATGTCTATAATGTTAGCAAATGTTGCCCAGGAGAACGTATTGTTCTATATGGATGACATTTTTGTATATTGTAACAATCAGGAGCAAATGGTGGCCATTTTGCGTAGTGTATTTGAAAGATTAAGGAAAGCAGGTTTGAAATTATCAGTAGAAAAATGTAAATTCTTGCAAAATCAAATAATTGCTCTCGGACATATTGTTAGTCCTATGGGTTTTCAAATCAGTGACAAAATTATTAATGCTATCAAGTGTTTTCAAACACCAAAGACACCTAAACATTTAAAATCATTTCTTGGGTTCTGTAATTATGTAAGAAAATACTGTAAGGACTATGCCTCTTTGGTGGAGCCATTACAAATTATGCTTAGACGAGGAAAAAAATTGAGTGGATGGAAGAGCACGAAACCGCGTTTCAAAATTTAAAAAAGTACTCATGGAAGCTCCGATTCTTTCACCTTATGTAGAGGGAAGACCCCTACGATTATGTACAGATGCATGTCAAAAATCGATCGGAAGTTGTTTGCTACAAAAGCAAGAAAATGGTCAATGAACACCACTGGGGTATTACAGCAGATTATTAAGACCAACGGAACAGAAACGCCACATAGTAGACCTTGAATTATTATCAATTTTATCAGCTTGTAAAGCGTTTAATTTTTATTTATACGGGAACGAATTTGAACTTTACACAGACTGTAAATGTTTGACCTACCTTAAAACCGCCCCTAAATTATCCCCAAAATTGGTTAGATGGGCATTACATTTAGAGGATTATAAATACATACCAGTGCATGTGAGAGGCGATCACAATCCTAGTGATATATTAAGCAGGGACACGAATATAAAACCAACAAAGGAAGACTTTGATTTTGATGAGTTAAATACATTCATGTCATTTGCGGAAGGAATAGATGTAGGAAAACTACAGGAAAGTGATCCTCACTTTGGGCCAATATTTCGTTCTCTCGAAAAACCAGAAGAATGTGACGGACGGATGGAAAGACAGGCATCTGCATTTGAAATTAAGGATGGCCGATTGTTTAAAAAGCATCGTTTCGCAAATAAAGTGAAATACTTGCTTTGCATTTCTTATTCATTACGCGAATATGTTTTTCAAAAGCTTCACACAGACCAGTACGGGGGAGGTCTGTTGCTTCGAGGCTTTTAGTTTAATGATTCTTGAACTCTTCTGGCAGTTGACAGATTATATAAATACCTATAAACCTGTATATCTAAAATACGAGTCAATCCCTTATACCATTTTAACATTATTAATAATCACCTACATGTTAAATTAACTTATAAATTATACCTATATTATTGTTTCATTATTAAAGATTGTAATTCATTTCACTTTTTTTTAGATCTTACAATAACCTAGGAAAGGCGTAAGCCCAACGCGTCTCTCACCATGTGGTTATGCTTAAGGTTTATCCTAATGGGGGTACATTGCGAGAGGTTTTCTTTCTTAAACATAACCGACTCCGTCCTATACTCCTGATAGAAGTGTTACGTAACATTAAATAAACTAGGAAATTCTAGGCGTGAATAAAAGATACAAGCCTCAAATGTGTGATTGATTTTAATTTTAGTGAAGTCATGAGATGTTTGTGAATTGGTTTATGTGTAGAGACATTTTGGCAGTTGACAGATTTCTTAAGCACATACCTGATTTTCTTGTTGAAGATTATTGTCCCACGACAGTCACTCCAGGTCCAATCTCAGCCCAAGTCCTTATTGACACAACAGTGACTTTCCAAATTTTATCTGATGTAGAATTTAATGTTCGAAGTCTCAAGACAAATTTGTTTCAAATAACTCAGTTACATTGAGACTATCGACGATGTAATCTCTGGTCGCTCTTTTTCATCCCGGAAATATCGTGAGGTTATATACTATTTCTTTCGCTGAGGTTGTTACCCAAAGTGACGTAGATCCATGCCATGACCCAGAAACACGGGTTCATGTACAAGTCGGAATTTGGTTCAGACGAAGAAATCTGTCAACGCAAGATTTACATAATGCGGAAGTTCATTATGTAAGTCAAACTGCCTTCAGCACATAAAACGAATTCGCAGACAAATTACATAATTCTTAACATTTTATTATAGAGTTTTAATCTGTATTTAGATAAAGGAATCTTTTCCTGTTTTGTTCATCTTTAAGAGTTGAATTTAGAACCAAAGTACAACACAAATAAAAAGTTTATAACTGGCCGGTTACAATACATTGAGGTATTTATATAATTCTCACTCCATAGTTATAACCAATCAAATATCAGGACTTACTTAACCTTCTACCCACCGAAAATTTAGATAAATTTTCTAAGGTAACTTTTGTAAACTAAACTCGAATAATTTTCGTTATCATTTTTATTATATCATTATTTTTTTAATCTTGAGGGAAGAAGGTTCACTCTCTCGTTCTCAATTGATTTTAAATCAAATAGTTGATATGATTTTGAAGCCTCAAGAAGTATAGAGAAAGTCCTCCGAACTAAGCTATATTATGCATTCGGTATTAGATAGCAGGAGAGTATGTGCATGCATCAGTATGAGCAGTATTTATAATTGTGCAATATAACTTATGCCCAATTTTCTTTGTCTAATATCGTGTTAAGAAATGTGATTAAAAGTTTGTGCATAAGAAGACGCTTGTCAAAAGATAACGTTACACATGTAGTTCTGTGTATTTAGTTAATTTGTTGATTTTGTATGATCATAGATTACATGTGTGTTCTATTAGATCATAGAGAGTGATGATACTATCGGAATTATATTGCTTAGAAATAGAGAAAGACATCAACACACATCTGTCCTACAGTACCGACCAAGTATTTTTCAGCCGATTCCGGACAAAAATAATTTGAAATTGAACATTGTGAATTCATCCACATATTGTACCTTATAGTGAATTTTGGCATGACCTTTTTCACAGTACTATAAATGCTGAAATAATTCTTATGGATGTAAACTGTAATTCTACATTTTAGGGAAGTTAAAATCAAACCGCGAGAAATCTAATTTCAGCATTTATCGATAGTTACCCTTACTTAAATAACTTTACTCCAACGAGAGTGTCTTTACAAGGACCTAGCTGTCCAAAAATATACAGTATATCACTGACTAATCACCGGTTGTATTTTCAATCAATTTGGTTGGTTTATCAGAACCCTTTGGAAACCGATCACTTCCTCATCATTGGGATACAGCTGTTTCGGTGTAGAGTGTTTCGATGTACGAGTCTCTCAATGTAAGGACGTTTAGGTGTGTCTGGTTCGTTGTAAAAGTTCCGATCTTTACACCGAAACGTCTGTTCTTCAAAAGGAAAATCATTCGTTAGGGAGAAATAAATTCATGAAAAATACAATATAAATAAATAAATAAATAAAAATAAAATGTTGGTGAAGTAATTCTCTTTTGTGCTCACTTCAGCAAGAATTTGTTGACATTTTCAGTTTCGACCAAATCAGAAGCAAAATTTCGTTAAATTTTTAGCTGCATTTGATTGGTAGTCCTGAGAGCAAGGTGCATTCTGATTGGTTGTTTAGACCTTCACATTATTCCCAATTAAGTTTCAACTGAATTAACGTTCTCCTTATTAGACCTATAACTATCATAATGGCCAATTGTTTGAAAAGCAAACGCAGTAGTGAGAAGTTCGTTGATGAGGGATATATCCATCAAAGACATTAGAAAGACAAGGTATGTTTACTTAAATTATTTTAGGATGTATGTGATTGTTGTACAGTTTAAATCTGTATTGCACTTAACACTGGAAACATTTGATTGTTTATGTACATTGTTTAATGAATTAATATTGTAATAATACATCTTGTTAAGTAACCAAAGTTACATTATATTAATTTGTTTATTAAGCTATAATGAGGCTACTTTATTTATTTTATGAATCTGGTTCTTAAACGTAACTGTAAATTCACTCTTTAATTATATCATTTTTATTTCAGGTGTCTTGACAATGTGAAGAAAAGGTTTCACGTAAAGCTACCTTAAATGATATTGTCATAAGATAAGTAAATATTCATTCTCATGCTCCAGATTCTGCGAAAGTAAAGACAGGCTATTGCATATTCGACAATGAAGAATAGAGCCGTGAAAATAATCGAGATGAAGCAATGTATTGTTTCGTCTGCAGTGTCACAAATGAGCGTATTTGCAGCAAATAAACATAGACAGCACAAAGAGTAGGTTCAGGTAAGATCTATTTTGCTACTTTCCAATATATGTTTATTTACTGTTACAGTTTTAATTCCATATTGTGAATTTGCTGAAAAATATAAATATTCAGGATTTATGTAAGCAATACTTGAGCTTGTAAACATATTGAACAGATATGAGTTGTGAACAAGATTTCCAGTGAGAGCTTCAGATGGGGAAAATATCGGGAAAACTCCATAACTATAAAATAACGTTGTGAATATATTTGTAGTTTTTCTTGTTATTCCTATTGTATTATTTCAGGTTGGAAATATAGGTAAATTATTGTCCAGCTCCTTAGCCAAAACACGCGAAGGAAATTAGTCTACTTGAGAAATATCAAGTGACGAAATCGGGGAATATTTTCTTGTGGTTTGATTCTGGTACAGATGACGATGAACGGTTTTTAATTTTTGAAACTAGAGGTATGGAACGATTGAAAGAGCATCATATTGATATGCCGATGGAACGTTTTAAGTGGTTCTCCCTCCAATTTTTCAACTATATACTATATATGTCAATCATGATTCTCTGTTTATACCGATATTACATGCTCTACTAACAAGAAAGACAGCGAGCCAATACCAGGTTCCTAGAAGCTGTTATGTAAATGATTACACCTGCTGATCCTGAGCACATTACGCTTGATACTGAGACAGCTGCTTTCCAGAGGGCATTTCAGCGCGAAATTCATATATGCTTTTTTCACCTTCATTTTCACCAAAATGTATGGAGGAAGATTCAAGCTGAAGATATCTAAGGATTATATAGTAGTGACGCAGAATTCGCCATAGAGTGCAGAAGGATACCTGCCCTTGTATTTACGCCAGAAGAGGACGTTTCTACTGCGTTTGCTACTTTATGTGGAAATTTAGAAAACACGTTGTAGCCTGTATTGGACTATTTTGAAGACTGTTAGATAGGACGATTGCTTGGGAGAGGAGGGCGACGAAATGCAAGGCACGTGCATGTGTGTGTTCTACTTAAATTAATTGTCACGTTTTGTTTGTCTTTGACTGCAGGACTAGAATGTAAATCTGTCACGTAAAATCAATAACAAAAGCTATTCAAATGTCTATATATGTTCTTAAATTAAATAAGATGAAAAGGCGTAAGGTTATACAGTAGATGCATTAATTGATGCTGTGTGTATTTAAAAATAAGTATTGTAGGCCTATACAGACAGATTGAAAGACTAAGATGTACAGAAAACTATAGATACAAATTAATATCACACAATCAGTATATACTGTTTGAAAAAGTACACTGAAGTATATCTTTGAATATGTAATGGAATAAGATATTATTTCCCTATTTATATGTATATACATAGTAAATTTGTACAATGGGCATTTTTAGTAATATTATATGAATGTGTTTTCAGATATTTCATACACATATGAAATAAACATTTTGCAGCAAAGATAGAAGTATTCAGAACGAGCAACAACATAGATGCTTTGCATCGGGGATTCAAGTCGAATATAGCGGGTGACATCCAGAAGTCCTAAAGTGCAGAAGTCCTAAAATGCAGAAGTCCTAAAAATATGGGCACTAGACCTAAATTTTAGGACTTCTGCACTTTAGGACTTCTGCACTTTAGGACTTCTGCATTTTAGGACTTCTGCATTTTAGGACTTCTGCACTTTAGGACTTCTGCATTTTAGGACTTCTGCACTTTAGGACTTCTGCACTTTAGGACTTCTGCCGTTTAGGACTTCTGCCATTTAGGACTTGTGCCTTTATCATTCACTTGCTTTAGTTCTGAAATTCGCCACCACCACACGAAATTGGGACTATGCAGCAACTAGTTGGCAATAATGTTACGAACGTATCTAATTCCAACAGTAACAGCTATATTTGTACTACTAAGATCGTTATTATCACTATCTGTTCTGCACTTATACACGAATTACATAATACAACCTATTTCATTCTAAGAATTAATTACATAATTTGTTAAGAAATTCGTTTCTTTCGAATGGAGATACGAGAATCCCAAGACAAATTCCTAAAACAAGAATAAATAAATAAATAAATAATAAAAAAATGTTTAAAAAGAATATTTTACCAGACTTCTGAAACCAAGCAAACATTCAGAATTGCAATATATACTGTGCGGAGCGTATTTTATTAAGAGTAGGACAAAAATCCACCAAAGTTTACTTAATTAGGACAAAAGCACACTAGACATTTCACGAGTGAACATTAAATACCAACTGTATACATAAAGAACGCAGTAAATTTAAAATTGAGCAAAGAACATTTATTACGCAATACAGTGGGTGACATTAATAAGTCTTAAATGGCACAAGTCCTAAAAATATAGGCATTAGACCTAAATTTTAATTCCTGTGCCATTTTTGCAGAAATTACTACATAGTCATTTAGGGGTGTAGCCTGCAAATTTTTCTAGGGGAGCATGATTTTTATATATTAAAAGCAAATCAAAAGTTTATTTCCAGATTACGAAAGCTTCAATAAGACAATAAATTTATACATATTACACATGTACACAAATACATAATATTATTATATTTCCAGTTAGTTCCTTTTTGAAACCTGGACCTTGACAGAGCGTAAATTTAAAATCACAGCTTGTGGGAAATGTACGAATCAGGTAGTTATAAGAAATCGGAAACTGTTCATGGAAATCCATTTGTTTGACTGTATTTATCTTCTGTACTCTTATATAAAAGAGTAAAGATGAGTGATTTTTTGGGCATACTACTACAAGTAGAGTCGTTAAATTTTAATTATAAAATATAATTTTCTTATGAAAGCCGCAGTGCAGGACATAAGAAAGAATTTTTGGAAATAAGGATCGTAAAACGGGTGGGGCAAGATTTTTTTAAAGGGTAGTGTATCTCGCAAGTTTCTGAAGCTAGTAAAATGAAACTTGGCATATAATCTTTCCTGTTAAAAAAAAACTGAAAATTGAACACATAAAAAGGAAAGAGCAAAGGGGGCACTTTTTTAATGTTCGAATTCCCCATTACTTACTCAGAAAATATGTAAATAAATTAAGGAAGGATTTGTTTAAGCTAGATGCGTGAAACTCGGTATTTGAACTTTTAACTAAAAGTAATAAAATACTATATGTTTCAGTATCTTGAAAATTACACTTCTAAGGGGAAGGAGGGTCAATTTCTATAATATTAAAATATCCCACTGCTTATAAGATTTGGGCAGAAAACTCTTTTCCTTTAGGCCTCGGTTATTCCAGTTAAGCAAATGAGAGTACAAAGTGGCTAATTAATTAGGTTCTTTTAATTATTTTAACATGTTGACGTAGTTTAATTCTTTTAAAACTGTATTCTTTCACATTCTATTATAAACATCCTTCATTTGCTGTAATTATTAAACACGTTTAAGAACAAAAGAGTAACTCATAATAGAAACAATTTCTGCAGGAACAACTGGTAGGATTCAGCCTCTTGTTGTGTTCTTTAGGCCGTTAAAAATTTTCTTGAGACATTTTTCTGACACTGTCCTTCTCTACAACTATAACATGAATTTACATCTCCGTAATAATATAATTAAGATCTCATCACTGATTCATAATCAGTTTTCTTTTCCTAGATTTGCTAATCTTATTGGGTATGCATGATATAAAAGCGGTTATTGGAAGAAAAACCATCTGTGTTTGAAAATTTTCTTTCAAAGATTGTGCAGCATTTTGCGATTTGTGCACAGTTATTGTCGTAATAAGGTGTGTGTGGTGTACACAATGTTTATGCATCACACAGTTTTTTACTATATATCATTACCGTAAAACGTTTTCCCAATCAATTAATAATTATAACATTTGAGGATATAAGAAGTTCTGACATAGAGTGAAGCGAGGGGACTCACTATAAATAAGTAACCCTTGCTAATTACAGAAACATTTAATTTTTATTTTATTTATTAATTTATATATTCTACTTCGTGAATTTATTTCTCCCTAACGAATAATTTTCATTTTGAAGAGTGGACGTTTCGGTGTAAACATTAGAACTTTTACAGCGAACCAGCCTGACCTTAACCGGCGAACGTCCTTACACCGAGCAATCCGTACACCGAAACGCCCTGCACCAAAACGTCCTACACCGAAACAGCCGTATCCCAGGAGTAGTTAATTACGAATATGACAATTATTTGCTACAGAAAGACTTCTGTACAAGAAATATATGTGTAAAAATAATTTACTTCAAAACAACACAAGGAAAGCAAAATTTATGACGTACATAACTAAAACACAATATTATGTTACTAATATGAAGTCAATGGTGTGGAAATAGAGAAAAACAGACATTATGAAAGATCTGGGAATCACATTTGGTAGAAAGTTAAAATTTTGTCAACATAGAAATATATCATGGAAAGAGTAAGAAAGGACAATAGGCTTCATTTATTTATTTATTTATTTATTACTAGCAGCGTTCACCCCGCTTCGCTGCGGTCACCCCGGAACGCAATAAACCTTGTTAATTAGATAATTTTTACTTTTTCGCTTTCAAGTGATATGATAAAAACCATAGTAGATTCCAGTAAATGTTAACATTATATCGCCTGTCATTTATGTTAACCCGCCGAGTCACATGGTCATGCGGGTTGCATATAAATACGTTTATTTTTACCTATGATGAACTAATAACAAAGGATTTGTACGTATGGACACTTGAATGGTCAATTATCTCAAGACACTGGTAATTAAAAATTAAAGTGATATGATAAAAACCATCTAGGGTCCAAATCCTAATAACCCCCCAAAAATGAAAGAAATTGGTTCAGCCGTATTAGCGTGATGAGTTCACAAAGGATTTGTGCGTTCTCTTTTATATATATAGATTTCAGAACGATAGAATATGTATTTATACAAATAACTTGTAAGAACTAAGGCTCTGTAATATGAAACAGTATATCTAAAACTTGACTAACAGATTGACAGTATTCTTCTTACGGACGCGATGGTAGCGCCACAAGAGATTTTTAGGACTTCTGCACTTTAGGACTTCTGCCTCGGTATGATTTTTAGGACTTCTGCCTTTTAGGACTTCTGCATTTTAGGACTTCTGCACTTTAGGACTTCTGCATTTTAGGACTTCTGCACTTTAGGACTTCTGCCATTTAGGACTTGTGCCGCGAAATAATTTTTAGGACTTGTGCATTTTAGGTCTAATGCCGTTTAGGACTTCTGCATTTTAGGACTTCTGCCATTTAGGACTTCTGCCGCGTCCCCGAATATAGCAGCTGCAATCCTTCGTTATGGAAGTTTCAAGATGCTCTGCAATAAGAAGGATCTATTAGTGCTCTTCAAATGGAACAAATAATTGGCAGACATGAAGTCAGGACAAGTAAGAAATACGCCGTTACAAAGAGACTGAGCAAGGTTTGTACAAATTACAACTTGATTATGTGATTACATCCTTAAAGGGAGTTGCATATACTATTAGATCATAATTTAGTGATTCTATGTAAACTGAAGTTATTTTAATTTTTTCAACAAAATTCCTGAGGTATTATTCAGTTTGTAATTATTATTACTTTGTCTCTGCAATACCTTTATTTGTTGACACTGAATATTTCCAGTGAATCTGAACTAAATTTGAGTATTACTGTTCTATAAAATTCGCTTATGGACACCTCTGAATCGAAAATGTCATAAATGTATTGGTGTTGTATTATCATCCTGTGATTGACTCAATAACAATGTTAACCAGTTTACACTATTACACAGTGTTACATTATGACACTTCATGACTGTTCATTACAAGCATATGATTAACGTTCTCAAATATTTTATACACTGAAACGTTCTTTATAGCCAAGTGTCCTCCACCGAAATTCACGAGCATCGTGACATCCGTATATCGAAACATTCTACACCGGAACATCCTAGACCTTTCATCATTCTTGAAATTATTTCATAGGAAATCAAAGAATGTGCAGCAACAAATAACAATAACATCATCCCGTCACAAGCAGCACATATCACGCAATGTAAACTGGTCACTGTATGTCAAAACTCAAATAACTAATTTAGGTCCTAGTAATTAGCAACCAAGTTCTAATTCTTTGCGGAACGTTATTAAATCAGTGGTACATCAAGTAATCACAACAAAAGAAAAATATTATGACTGCTCTGATGTTTCTTGTACTCAATTTTGCAATAAGAATATAAATTTTAAGAAAATTATCTTTTAAGTCAAGTTAGTGGACTCTTGAATGTCAGAACTGCATAATCCTCCGTCATGTTTGTCTAAAAAAAGTATCAACCAAAAGTAAACTACAGAAAATGGAAAGCAATTGCGAGGAGGGATTTTATCCACTAAAAAGGGGAAGTTGTTCTGCTCTAATTTTTTATACTAAATTCCCAAACGCAATATTTGGGCTTCCATTAGAAACTAACAGTCACTAAAACGTTTAACACTTAAGATTCCTTCACATGAATGAATTTCAGTTCCATCTAGCTTTTATGCCTCCATATGCTAATAATGATTACACTCAATTTCTCAATAACTTTCAATTTCAAGACAACTATAAACTTAAACCAGCCTTTCTCCAACAGCATAATTCAGTCTTGTTTTAGACCATATCAGAACTAAATCGTGACCTAGAATTGACGTAATTAAATATATATACCTAGATATTATAAAAATATTCCAATGGAAGGTGGTAATAATTTGTTACATGTATTTAATAATTTTTGGATCAATGGACAAACTCCACACTTGTAGAAAAAAGTGCAGTAATTCCTATATTAAAACCTAATAATCCTGTGAACAACTCTATTACCTACAGACCTAACTCGAAGCTTGAAGAACTTGTGTAGTGTGAAGAAATTGATGGAACTGAAGGCAAGGTTAGAGGAAATATGACAGATTAGGGTTAAAAAATAATGTTTAGTGTTGATGTGAAAGCCATGTTCATAAGTTTAAGAACACAATTAGGGTGATTACAGAACAGATGAAATGCAGTATAGTATGATTAATGGCTAGAGCGGGAAGGGTCTGAAAGAGTCTCTAAACTTCATGTAGAAGAACAGCTACTGCATCATAGGCAACAGGTTGGTTAAAATTATGTCTGGCGTTGGCAGAAATTACCATGAATGACTGGGAGAAGAAAGTAAGATTAAAAGGAGGTGGCAAACTAGTGTTTTTAGTAGATAAATCAATGACTGTATAGGAATATGGAAGGGGACACGAAGACAACCGGAGAAATTTGTGCAAGAGATTGAAGATA
Source organism: Thermobia domestica (assembly GCF_964235325.1). Lineage (NCBI taxonomy): Eukaryota > Metazoa > Arthropoda > Insecta > Zygentoma > Lepismatidae > Thermobia > Thermobia domestica. The sequence continues at coordinate 146,246,962 of NC_137455.1, read as the reverse complement.
AAGAAAAAAGCATAAAAGTGGAATTTGAAGTGGAAAACAAAGAGACATGAAGTTAAGGAGGAAAGAAAGAAGGATATACATGGAATGGTGTCATAAAATTTGTGTGTCGGGAAACTACTACCATGCGAGAAGTGATGTGGAGAATTAAACGAAAATAAACTTCTTTAGTAACATGGAGAAAAGGATTGGGCAGACGAACAGTGAGAAAAGAAATGCAGAGGAAGGGGATAAGAGCTTTTCATGAGCAGTTGGAGGGAAATGGATATAATAAAAGGAAACTAAGATACAAAAAAGGAGGAAAAAAGAAGAAAGAGAAGGAAGACTGGAAGGAAGAAAAAGGAAAGGAAAATGTGGGATAGAGAGTATGAGAGGAAGAGACGGAAGTCAATAAAAGAATGCTTAAGAAGATTAGAGGAAAATTAGTCAGAAATGGAAAGAAGCAAGATTTATTGAAATAGAAGGCGATAGAGTTATAAACTGTAACTCTGAACTAAAAATTGATGATGAGTGGAATAAATTGAAGAACCTTAAAAATTAAATAAGTTAATTGTACAGATTTATTTTTGTAAATTTAATATTATTTATTTATTTTATTTATTATTTATATTATTTAATTAATATTCATATTTGATGAAGTTAATTATAAAGCTTATTTACTTAATTAGATTAAATCTAGTTATTAGAAATGAAAGTATTATGTGTCAACAAGGAGAGAAGGGGAATAGCGACTTTAGTCTCTGTTTTTAATTTATGTGTGATGTAAGGGTATTGGCTGTAGTAGCCTATAATAATCAATCAAGATTCGCGAATTTTTTCGCAGTCTCTTATATTAAATCTGTCCCTACCTCTGTATTCATCGTGACTGATGAAGACAAAGCGAATAGTTGGCGAAATTGTTACACGTTCACAATTTTTACACGTATTGTTTCGCGCAACGAATAGTTTTAATTAAAATTTAACTCTTTAAAAAGCAAAGCTTGTACAATGGAAAACATTAACAGAAATTATAGTTTTTAGAATTTCACCAATTACTTCCTAATAACAGGGTTGGTTTTAGAAAAAATCTACTTTAGATGCATTGGGAATATTAACAAAAACATATGGTCTGCAATACAAAATAGAAAGGTGTTAATGGCATTCATCATAGATCCGCAAAAAGCATTGTATTTGAACTACTCTTACAAAAAGTATACAACTTAAAAATTCCTTCAAATATTATTAAATCAGTATTTAGTTTACTATTTAATAGAGAATTTATATTAAAATAAATAACTGTTACAGTAATTTTTGGCAAATACCACTTGGAGAACCACAAGGTAGTAAATTCAGTCCAGTGTTATTTAATATCTATATGGCAGAATTATTGAAAAAAAATTAAAAGTCTTGTCTATTTTTACGATGATCTAATATTTTTTACACCACGGATGATGTAAATAAAGACAAGATTAAATTAGAAAATGATCTTCATATAATACACAACTGGTGTTTGCAATATGGTCTAGTCATCAACTGGAACAAAACTCATTACATAGTCTTCATACAGAGAGAATTTCGAATTTCCCATCCTTTTTAATAAAGAGCCACAAGCTAAGGATTGGAGATCCATTAAATATCTGGAACTATATCTTAGTTATAAATTAAATTGGAAAAAACACATGGAATATCTTCCTGTAGAGACTAGGAAATTTCAGAATATATTAACTTGCCTGAGTAGGAAAAATGATGAGTATATCCTACACTCTTTAACAGAGTCATACAACAAACATGCTAAATGCTATGTGGTAGTATCCTTTATCCTCATAACATTCTGTACAAGAACTAAACGTTCACATGAATTCAATATAAGCTCTCAAGATCATTTTTGGTCACCCTAATTAGTGTACAAACTTGCATTAATGAAGCGATAGATAACTTTCCCTTATATGTTAAGATTTTTGATCTTGCTTGAAAGTTATCATGTTCACGTTTGGGATGTCTTCTTCCTAGATTATACATAAATCAGATCATATTGCTTATATTCAACAGAGAAAAAGCCTGAAGTATGTAAACCAACTGCCTTAGATTTACCTGGCTTATATATTATTAAACAATATTAGAACAAAAATAACAAAAGCTATTAATCTTCCATGTTATAATTTTGATTAATATATGTAATTAATAATAATTAATAATAATATATAATAATATTTTGATTAATGATTAATTTGATTAATATATATAATAATTGAAAATACCACAATTATTTTCTCAATTTTACCGTCATACCATCTGACAAGAGTATGACAAATACTGCTTCAGTTAGAAAAAGAGACAACCTTAATTTTTACACAGATGCATCCAAAACTGAAAGCACTGAAGTTAGAGTAGCAATAATCATTCCAAATACAAACCAAAAATATGTATATAAAATACCATATGTTTTTGGAGGGAAAGCTTCGGCGATCAGACAAGCATTGGTAATAATTAAAAAAAAATAGTTTCTCGTATTTACACCGATTCATTGACTGTTTTAAAATCCTTAGCTTCCATACATTGCAATTAAAGTAACTTGGTTACTACTTTATATAAAACATTTATATTGTAAATTAATACAGAAAAGTTACTTATAAAATTTGTACATGTTTTATCCCACACCAACATAAAATTAAATGAAAAATGTGATTTGCTTGCTCGCTTCGCAACAGAAATTGGAAAACCAGCATAAATTAGACTTCTCTCAGTAGCGTAGCAAGAATTTTTTTCAGGGGGGGCAATGAAGGTCCCAAGAAAATTTTGAGGAGGCCATCTCCAATGAATGAAAATATTTTATTCACACACACACACACACACACACACATATATATATATATATATATATATATATATATATATATATATATAGATAGATAGATAGATAGATAGATAGATAGATAGATAGATAGATAGATAGATAGATAGATAGATAGATATAGATATAGATATAGATATTTACACTAGCATCACTTACCCGCTTCGCTGGGTTAAATTAAGAAAAAATACTAACATGTTTCGTTAGTCAGTCACTTTTTACTATTATTAAAGCGCTCCTTGATATTGGTCATTTTCGATGATTTTTATATATCCCCTCTCCTGCCCATGTTGCGGGCCACGGCCTCGGAAGTGTCATTGTTCATCTCAGCGACCCCGAAAAGTATGAATTCGACACTGATATTGGTCATTATGATTTTATATATATATATACTAAGAGAGTATTCTTGCAAGTGTTAATTTTTGAACGCATTCCACAAGAAACTTCTATTCGCAGGAAAATATCCCTGTACAATATGGAAAAGGTTATGGTTTCTCAGTTCACAGTATTTTTCTCACAAAAGACTTGAAAAATCAGTTGTTCATCAAAGATGCTTGAAAAATCAGTAAAGATGCTCGGGTACCCTATGTGAGAGCATTTCCATAAAGCATGCTCATAATTGTAATTTGCGTAATCACTAAAACACCACGTTAAATTTAAGTTACAAATATGCATAATTGTAATTATTATGAATATTTATTCAAAGTAGTTTCCCTAAAGCAAAGAAGAGACTTGCTAAAAATTAGGTACAAAGTTGAATAACACAAATAAGCCATTAGTAATACAAGTATATATTTTCCGTAACTCGTAATTTTCCACTTTAAAACAAATCTGAAATCGGGTTTATTTCCTGTTGGTAACTTTTTCGTGGTAAATCGTCCGCGGAATGATGTCCATCCTTCAGCCAATAAATAACTAGCTCGTCTACTTTGAGCTTGTCTAGCGGTGGGCCATTAACGTTGATCAGCAACAAGTTAGACAATGTTTGAGCACTTAGTCTATTTCTAATATCAGTCATCTGTAAGATCATAAGGGGAAATCCCTGTTCGCACTCTGTCGCGGAAATTGATAATACTTCTACCCGATTTCTGCAACTCCTCATCGACAATCTACTTGTTAGACTTAAGTCTGATAACGATTTTTCTTGGTCAGGTTTGAAATACTCAGCAAGAAGTATCATCTCTCTATCACCATACAACATCTTTTCCATATCGACCATGTCTGTTGGCAATGTCGACCCATGTAGAACAGAAACTTCATCTACCACGCCTTTGATAGGGAATCTTGTGAATAAATTATCAATTAAAGCCTGATAAACTGATGATTTCTTATTTGTTTATAAATTTAATTTTTGTAATTACACATGAAGGTTTGATATCATTACCAAGTTTCCTCCCCCTTCTAGAAAGCGAAAGGGAACGAGGTTCCTGGAAAGTGTTCAGAGGTGAATGGGAATTTCCCTCCTTCTTCCCCTTCAATTACCACACTGCTGTTTGCCATGTGCCAAATTACGATGAATTTCAATTAAATTATCATAATATAATTATTTCCTTGTTGAATTATCGATACTTTTCAGTGGAAAAAAGGATGAAATTTGAAAGTTCCAAATCAAAGTAAGTAGACCAACGTAAAGGGAAAAAAGTGTAAAATTTTCCATACAGTTATGCTTACAATCCAAACTTAAAATTTCCGTGTAATTAAGCTTACAGTACAAATTTTATGCCTATTTTTCTCACAACTTTATGGGTTGATTGCCCTGTGCTGTAAGCGCTCCATACAATAAACATAAGCTTCAGCAATTATTATAACAGAAAGCAATGGATATATGAAGCCAAGCACTGTATTTTTGTTTCTGATTTTTTTTCCTTAAATAACATCGATCGTTTTCGATCATTTTTACTAGGGATGGGCACGAGTCGAGCTGAAACTCAAGTCGACTCGAAACTCGAGTCGAGTTTCGAGCCGTGTCAAAGGTAGTTTTCTCGAGTCAAGTTTCGAGCCGAGTTACTGTTTTTGAGATCGAGTTTCGAATCGAGTCGAGTTTGATACATAGCTCGCTCGTTTAGCTCGTTTTAGCTCGATTTGAAATCATGGCCTGATTAAACTGGAAAGCGAAAGCCATGAGAAATGTAAGATGTACTGTGGAATATTTTAGTGTTGCTCACGAGAGGGGACACTGCTTGCATCTCATCTCGATAACGAGACCACAATAGATTTTTTTTTTTTTTTAAATAAAAGGACAGCCTCAAATGTCGTGAGCACCAATGTATGTATATACTGTAGTTTTTACTATCAAGGATGAGACCTGCACGGTCGTATTTCTGAACCTAAGCAGAAGCCCAACCCGGGTAGTGATGTCAACGGGCTCAGCTCGGTTCAACTGAGCAAACAGCTCGAGCTTTCTCGGTTAGGATGAGCCATCGGCTCGGCTCAATTGAGCCGATGACCTGAGCCGACCCGTTTGGGATGAGCCACCGAATCAGTTCGGTTCGGCTCAGGTGAGCCATCGGTTTTTGCCGTCTCGGTTAGGTGAGGTGTTGACTCGGCTCATTTCTCGGTTCGGATCGATAGTAGATGAGCTGTGAGCCGAGCCACTCGATCCGTTCACAACCCTAAACCCGGGGGGGGGGGGGGAGCACCGCGGTGATTCAGATAACTGCTAACTCCAGAATAGAAAAATAACAGCTGAGGTATTCTAAGATGGATATAGGCCTATACATGATGTGTCTCATGTAACCCCTCTTTAATCAAATTGATGTGGGTATCAATTTATCTCCTGGTATACACCTTTATGCTATAGCCATGTTGAAGCAGCTCTTACGTTATGAATACTCGTAATTAATTAATTAATACGTAAAATTTACCATATTTTTCAATATTTTATCATATATATCTCGAATAACCTCTCCAACCACAATTATCAACATTAAATCTCCTTGTCTTTATATATGTGACTGTGTATAGCTGTGTTGAAATGGCTCCCATTATGAATGATTAATAAAAGGGATAATTCAAAATTGATCACTTTTCTGAATATCTTATCATAGGCTATATGGAGAAATCACTAATTTTTCAGTATTAACATATTGCTTTATTAGTCTGTTTTTCTGTTAGTATCAATCATTATAAAGAATGCTAGTGACAAAAGAAATCATACTTAACTTTAAATTATCTTCATAATACTCTTTTGTAATATTCCTATATTGTCTTTGGCTTTATAATTTTCCTATGGTATTTTTAAATTCCTCATATTTAGAATTTCTTGCGAGAAGAATAATCATCATCTAGTTTCTACACATTATATTATTATTATTATTATTATTATTATTATTATTATTATTATTATTATCAATATTATAAAAAGCCTGTTCCGGATAACAATGTTGTTATTTGTATAATATGGGCAGCTCGTGGAAACATAATTGTATGCCACATTTTCTGACTTTCGAGTAAGTATGAAAAGAAAGTTCATCATTCCTATGCAATTCGATACAATGACACATACCAAACAAGTTTCCCTTGTGGTTTAATACCAATCCAGTCCACCTAATAACTTAATTTTACCAGAAGTGACAATTATCATGATGTTCGCTAAATCCTCTCATGTCATGGTACAAACGAAATGAAATCTTTAAGTTTTATGTCCCACGGTTTTTCCGGTTAGGCTAAAGGAGACGGTGATGATGAGAGATGAGTGAAATGGTGGAATGAAGAAAGTGTGAGGAAACGGGAGAATCCCGAGAAAACCCACGAGCACGGTGTTTGTCCACCATAAAGTCCACAAGGCGCGAGCTGGGATCGAACCAGGGACCCCAAACACCGGAGGTGAACGCTCTACTACTGAGCTACCGCCGCCCCCACACATATCATGGTAAATAAAGTGATGACTTTGCTTCTTCATATTTTATATGGCCGGAAATTCTCTTTTATCTTATTCATTGGAGGCAAACGTTCTTACAGATTTAGACTGGACTGCAACTGAACACGTGTGGTTTATTGTTCAACAGCCCTGCAACTCTGCAAGTAAACAAGTTACCACCAAACGGAATCTGTAATCAGAGGTCCCTCCCTACAGAGGTTCAGACTTTTCTTTACTGAATAGTTTTAAGCTGTTTCCTTTTTTTATAGTAGGCAATAAAAATAGAAGAACAATGTTACTTTTCTGCGGCAGTGTGTCATTTATTTGAGCAAAGCTATGGTAGTCAAAATTTGCAGACACTCCTCAAATAACAGGAAGAATCTCACAGCTATTTACAAAGGCAATCGGAAAAACAAGTTCATTTCTCTGCTTTCACGAAATATTTACGTGTGTCACACTTTGCGTGCTGAAATTATTATTATTATTATTATTATTAATAATAATAATAATAATAATAATAATAATAATAATAATAATAATAATAATAATAATAATAATAATAATAATAATAATAATAATAATAATAATAATATTATTAATAATAATAATAATAGTGAATATCTACAATATATTATCATTATTCATACTTTATCTTATTTCTGACAGCAGTGTTACATACATAATTTTGTCTTCTTCAATCACAAGCCACTGTTGTGCTTATCCGATTCAAATCTCTCCTCCATATCGTTCTGCTTATTTACTCAGTAAAGTACTACTAGACTAATATTCATTCAAAACAATTCTTTGCTCCAATACTTGATCCAATTTTTTGTTGTATATACCCACATTCATGTCCAGTTCCATCTAAAGAAACTAGTGTAAAAAAAATTGTTCCCGAGCGTTATAATAGTGTATGATTGAATTCCGGATATATGAAGGCCCATAAATATGCAAATTACATATGGGCCGTTAAAATTAGTGCAATATGCATTGGGCCGCGGAGAACTTCCCATTTGAGTCAATTTTACACGAATACCGAGAGAACACTTCGCGAATGTAGCATAGATTTTGTCTTAAAATTACTCATATACAGACCACGACAATAGTCTAGGAGACAAAGTTTGTGTCTGTCTCGTATCGAAAAAGTATCGTACGGTCTCTTAGGAACCGTATATGTACCTGGAAACGTATGACTTCATGCCCACCATCAGCCATCTTTTGCAGAATTAAGTGAACGAGAGATATATTTATTTATTTATTACTAAGCTACCAGATACAATCTCAGAGGCCATTTTACACTGGAGCACTCAACAAATCAACAATAATAACAACATTGGGAAATGAAGTGGAAGGATGGCGGCCAGGGTCTGTATTTTAAGGTACCATCTCAACATTGACCTGGTGTAATTGAGGAAAACCCTGGAAAATCTCAGACAGGATGGATACTGAACTCTGGATTCGAGCATGGGATCTTCCGATTGCGAAGCAAAAACGCTGTAATAATAATAAATCTTTGAGTTTTACGTCCCACTCTTATGTCGGCTAGGCTAAAGGAGATGGGGATGATGAGAAATGAATGAAATGGTGGAATGAAGAAAGTGGGAGGAAATGGGCGGGCCCCGATAAAACCCATGCACACGGTGTTCGTCCACCACAAGGTTCACTTGGCGGGAGCAGAGATGGAACCCGGGACCCCATGCACCAGAGGTGAACGCTCTACCAATGAGCCACGGCGGTCCTTATAATAATAATAATAATAATAATAATAATAATAATAATAATAATAATAATAATAATAATAATAATAATAATAATAAGTGTCATTGATAATAATTGTATTGTGTATGTATGATACTTGAAGAGAGTACTTGAACTACACACACGATTAGGCTCGATTTGGCTCGTTTTGGCTCGACTCGACTCGAAACTCGAACCAAATTCGAGTCGAGTTGGAGGAAATTTTTCGAGCCGAAAGTCGAGTTCAAACATGTCTGTTTCGAGTCAAGTCGAGTTTCAAAGAAAACTCGCTCGAACTCGCTCGTGCCCATCCCTAATTTTTACAAACCAACTCACTACCAATTTTCCATATATAGAAAGTGTCCCTTCCCCACATAAAGGAAAATTTAAAAAAAATGCTAGGACACATTCTGTTTATTTTCAATGAAGAGTTAATACACTGAATTTCAGCTCCGTAAGTTTAACGGCTTGCAAGATACTCTTTTTTTTTTTCGCAAAAATTTGGATCTTCACTACCTTCTTAGGATATTATGCATTATAATAAAAACAATATAACATCCCAATTTGGATTAAGGCCGAACTATATACCAAAAGTAATTTCATTTGACTTTGCAATTTGACCGTGATGATCAGGCACACATAGTTACATTCAATTTTTTATATATTACAGTGATTCAAAAATGTATTTTTTCCAGTAGTTAGCTCTAAAAACTCACAGGTCTCGAAAGCCAAGTTGTAGTGTAAGTCCTATTGCTATTATTACAATTAAAAATATCAATATCCAAAAGTGCCTGAAGTTCTTTTTTCACTTGGTTAGATATACTCACCTCAGGTAAGTAGACAGAAACAAGTGGAAAAGGAAGGGAAATGAAAGTCTTGAAAGTAAAACGGAGACAAATTTACCAGTCTTCAGAAGATACTGTCTACAATGCAGTGAGCAGAGAGGGTCGGTAGATCATACTGAGTCGGCGGGTCGCAGTGGGTCACGGTGGGTGGTGGGTAGCAGTGGGTCATGGTGGATGGTGGGTCGCAGTGGGTCACGGTGGGTGGTGGGTCACAGTGGGTCATGGTGGGTGGTGGATCGCAGTGGGTCACGGTGGGTGGTGGGTCACCGTGGGTCATGGTGGGTGGTGGGTCGCAGTGGGTCACGGTGGGTGGTGGGTCACAGTGGGTAACACGCTGTTGACCCACGACCCACTGACCCACTCAGAAAACTTGACCCACTCGACCCACTGACCCACCGACCCACTGACCCACTCCATCTCTGGTGAATAGATAAATACCATCCCAGGCCCGAATTCATCTATGTTGAAAATTTAATCGAGATCGGTCAGGTGGTTTAAGAGTGAAGTCTCATAGAATCACTTTCATTTTTTTTTTACATATATCTTCCCACCCCTCCCCTCTCCTACGTTCCCCGTCATAGTTAAATGATAAAAATTATCCCAAGCCCGAACGTCATCTATGTTTAAAATTTGATGCTTTGTTGGGTGGTTCAAGAGCTATTAAGTTTTATTTATTTTTATATGTCAGTCCCCTTCCCTCCCCCTCCCCTAAGTTCTACCTTTAAAGTGATATGATAAAACCATCCCAGGTTCGAACTTCATCCATATTGAAAATTTGATTAAGATCGGTTCTGTGGTTAAAGCGTGATGAAGCCACAAAGTCAGTCATTTTTATTTTTATTCTTTTTACGTGTATCTCCCATTCCCTCTTCCCTAGGTTGCACCGTAAAAGTGAAATAACGAAAACATCCCAGGCCTGAACCTTATCTATCTTGAAAGTCTGATCAAGATCGGTATGGTGGTTCAAGAGTTAAGTTTTATTTGTTTTTATAGATTTTTCTCCTCCCCTTCCCCTCCCCTAAATCTGCCGTTAAAGTGATATGATAAAAATCACCTCAGGCCCAAACCTCATCTATGTTGATTTTTTTAAAGATCGGTCGAGTGGTTTAAGCGTGATGAAGTCACAAAGACAGTCACTTTTATTTTTACTTTTTTTTCATATATATATATATATATATATATATATATATATATATATATATATATATATATATATCCCTCCTCTTCGTTGCACTGCAAAAGTGAAATGAAAACATCCCAGTCCCAAATCTTATCTATGTTAAAAGTTTGATAGAGATCGGTGGGGTGGTTCAAGAGTTATTAAGTTTTATTTATTTTTATAGATTTCTCCCCTCCCCTAAGTTCTACAGTTAAAGTGATATGATAAAAACCACCTCAGGTCCAAACCTCATCTATGTTGAAAATTTGGTTAAGATCGGTCGGGTGGTTTAAGCGTGATAAAGTCACAAAGACAGTCACTTTTATTTTTACTTTTTGACATATAACTCCCTCCTCCCATTCCCCTTTCTTGCACTATAAAAGTGAAATGAAGAAAACATCCCAGGCCCAATCTTATCTGTGTTGAAAGTTTGATCGAGATCGGTCGGGTGCTTCAAAAGTTATTAAGTTTTATTCATTTTAATATATTTCCCCTCCTAACCTCCCCAACCCCTCTCTAAGATTTACTGTCAAAATGAAATGGTAGAAAACTTCCCAATTTTGAACTTCATATATGTTGAAAATTTGATTTTGATCGATCGGGTGGTTCAAGAGTTATTAATTCACGAACATAGTCACTTTTATTTTTATATTTATTGATTTTTGTATATCTCCCCCTCCACCCCCTTCCCTACGTTTCTCCGTCAAAGTGAAATGATGAAATTCATTCTAGTTCCAAACCTCATCTACATGAAAACTTCATCAAGATCGGAAGTTTGGTTCAAGAGTTATTAAGTTTTATTTACTTCTCTCTATGTGCCCCTCCTAACCCTCCCCTAAGTTCTACCGTTACCGTTAAAGGAAATAAATTAAAATACTCCGAGGCCAGAAGCGCATCTACGTTGAAAATTTGATCGAGATCGGTTGGGCAATTCAAGAGATTAAGAGTCAAAAACATAGTCACTTTCAATTTTATTATATATATATATATATATATATATATATATATATATATATTGTAATATGACTGAAACTAAGTGGTAAAGGGTAAATGATACTTTATTAATCTTGATATTAATATTTTGTAAATTTTCATACTTTAAATGGAAATAAAAACAATTCCCAATCTGGTGCTGTTAGGTCGTACACATTTTTAGAGCAATTAAGGAAGTCTCGTAACAACTCAAAATTATGTCTAGATAAAAATATTCTTCTTAATAGGGAATATAACTTATGTTATGTAGCAATGTGTCAACTAAACAACAAACCCTTCCTACTTCGAGTCATGAGGAAATTCTTGAAAATGTAATTGTAAGCGGAAGAAATGACGCTACCGGAAACTAGGAAGAAAAGGTAGGCGGACAAAAAGAGTAGTAAACTGGAGGGAGTTTTGAAGTGACCATCACAGAGGAAGGTTCGACCTCTTTATTATTCTCTGATCAAAATCATGGTGAGTACATGCTGGTTACAAATTGATAACACACTTCTATTATTTGACTTCATTACCAATTTCATTCACATCAAAATCTAACTTCTAATTTAATATGACAGTTATTATTGAATTTGTCATAAGGCCACAGCACCAGTTTTGGGTAATTATCTGATCTGATATCTCTAGTTTTATTTATGCAATCAAAACTATCCAAAACTATACTGCATCGAACTAAGTAATCATAGAAGGCGCCTACCTTATTTTATTGGAACTCTTCGCTGCGTCAAGATGATTCCTGTTTTCTAAATTTTGAGAGTTCATATTTTCAAATTCATCTAAACACAAATTTCGGGGATCACAAGTTCGGCTGACATGTCTTTTTATCATCTCACCGTAAAGCTTACTTGTGCATTACTGACTGGTATAGCAAGAATATACTGCATTATTTTGAACAGGTTTGGAAAATCGGCTTTTTCGAAAAAAAAACAACTCCATAATTTACCACTATTACCGGTACACTCTATTGTTCTTCCTATCAAGTGTTGATAGTACAGATTTCAAAACTGATAGCTCATTATACTGTTCTTTTCCATTGAAGTTAATTTTCATATTCACCTGTATCAAATCACGGAAAACAATGTTAGTACTATGCGACAATAGAGGTGCAACAATGAAAATAATCTAAACCTAGTCTTCTGCTACAATAAATATATACTGTAATTATTGTAAATAACTGAGTACAGCATATAAGGCCCTAGCAGAATGCCCGTTCTGCGTACGGGAAGAATCCCTGTTAGGAGTTCTAATGGGGGTTGAATTTGGATTTAAACGGTATCGGAAGTGTCACTGTTCGACTCAATGACCCCAGAACTACGGATTCGACACTAATATATCGGTCATTCTCGGTCATTTATCTCCCTCTTCTCCAATTGCAGGGATGAATTTGGATTTAAACGACATCGGAAATGTCACTGTTCATCTCAGCGATCCCGAAAACCAGTGTTGGGCAAATTTCAATTGAATTAACAATTAACAATTAATCTGTAAATTTAATTGTTAATTGCAATTAACAATTGAAATAAGTAATGGTTAATTGTTAATTGCAGTTGGCCATTAAAAAAGGAGAATCAATTGCAATTGATCAATTGATTGAAAGTAATTGCAGTGGAAAGTAATTGCAATTGAATTCTGTAATTCAATTGCAATTGAAATTAATTGGCAATTGATTCAATTGCAATTGATTACCACAGCAATTACTTTCAATTGATTGATCAATTGCAATTGATTTTCACTGATTAATTTTCAACACTGTAGTTCAGAGAGGGCGTGGGGCAATGAAAACTTTAGCCACGACCAATTGACTCACCACCCGTCGTGACCCACGACCCACCGTGACCCACTCTGACCCACCACCCACCATAAACCACTCTTACCCACTGCGACCCACAGATCCACCAAAACCCATTGTCATCAACTCTGACCTATGATTCACGCCCTTTTCTCTACTGACAAAAGAGTTTAAACTTGTAATAAAACAAGCCTATAAAATTATCACTCATCGGAGTTTGAATTTTTACGATCAATAGCTCAAGCACCGCACTAATACAATAACGGCGGATCTCACCTTTCTAATATAAATAAAATAGAGTTTGTTCGTGTGTCTATCTGTCTATCTTTGTGCGACCAGTGGACAAGACGAGTGGACCGAAACTTTTCAAAATTTGGTCACGGGTAGCTTGGTCTAGGCCCCAGACCAAGACGAAGAGCTTTTTTTAAAATTCCTTACTAGGGGGTCTCCAGGGGACGTTTACCGGTACCGGCCTGGAGACCAGACAAGTCGACCGAGAGTTACCAAATTTTGGTCAAAGATACCTTGGTCCAGGTCCCACACCAAGGCAAAGCTCTTTCGAAAAAATTCGAACCAGGGGGTCTCAGGGGGGCGTTTACCGGGACATGTAAAAGTAGTAGAAAATGACCGATATCAGTGTCGATTTCATAGTTTTCGCGGTCGCTGAGATCAATGGTGAAACTCCGATCGCATTAACTTCCAAATTCACCGTATCAGGCTACGGGCCGTGGGTCAACGGGGGGGGGGGGGAATGCCGAAACGTACAAGTAATCCAAAATGCCGATATTAGTGTCAAATCCATAATTTTCGCGGTTGCTGATATCAATGGTGACACTACCACTAGCGATGACTTTCAAATTCATCCACCGTTGTATGCGGGCCTTGGGTCACCAGAGGGGGAAATTCCGAGACATGTAAAAAAAAAATAATCGAAAATGACCGATATTAATGTCAAATTCATAGTTTTCGGGGTAGCTGAGCTCATTGGTGAAACTCAAGACCGCGTTTACTTTCACATTTAGCCCCCATCAGATAAGAAACGGGGGCATTATAACGGGAATCACGAGACATGTAAAAATAATCCATAATGACCGATGTCAAATCCGTAGTTTTCGCGGTGGCTGAGATCAATGGTGATACTTTCATTAGCGATGATTTTCAAATTTAGCCACCATTGTATGCGGGCCGGGAGCCACCGGGGGTGGGGAATTGCGAGACATGTAAAAATAATGGAAAGTGACCGATATTAGTGTCAAATCCATAGTTTTCGCTGTCGCTGAGATGAATGGTGATACTTCCACAGGCGTTGACTTCCAAATACAGCCCCCATCGGCTGCGGGCCAGAGGCATTGTTTTTTTTTTTTTTTTTTTCAAAATTGGAACCAGAGGATTATAGGGACTTTTACCGGCATATGTAAAAAGTAGTAGAAAATGGCAGATGTTAGTGTCACATTCATAGTTTTCGCGGTATTAGTTGGGGGTTGGTGGGGGCCAGAGGAGATTTTTTCACAATAGGAACCAAGGGGGTCTAAGGGGGCGTTCACCGGGACATGTAAAAGTACTAGAATTTGTGTCGAATCCATATTTATCGGGGTTGCTCAGACCTATAGTGACACCCCCGATAGTGTTTACGTTCAAATTCAGCCCCCATCGGCCTTCCCAATGAAAACACAAATATGGCGGAACAAGTTAATGCTGTTCCGTCAGGAACGATTTCGAGGTCGTTTCCTTCACATCGTCTTGTGCGTGTTTTCTACCGTTTTGTAAGCCTATTTCCACGTTTTGTGATGCAATGGTAGTGGGTCAAAATGGGCATTCAATGTGGGAAGAAAACTGATCCACTCTCCCACCAGTATCGAATTTCAAGGTCGCTTTTTTCGCATTGTTTAGAGCATATTTATACCGTTTCTGCGCATACTTTCACGTTTTGTAGGCCAACGAAAGTGGGTCAAAGGCGACCTACAAATATGGCAGAGAAAGACATATTCATTCCACTTTCAAGGTCCATTTTGACCCTCTCCCACTGATGCACAAAGCGACACAAATCATGTATAAAAAATGTGAAGGAAACGACCTCATTTGATGGTGACGGAACAGCATTAAGTTATTCCGCTATACTTGTAGGCCATTTTGACCCATTTTTGTTGTCGCACTAAAGTGGAAATAGAAGCACTAAAGTGGAAATAGGAGCACAAAACGGTACAAAGCAGGCACTGTACGATGCGAAAGAAACGACCCCCCAAATTCGATAGTGGCGGAACAATGGCTCTATTTTCTCACACATTGATGGACCATTTTGACGCATTTCTGGTGATGCTCAAAACGTGGAAGTAGGCGAACAGAACGGTACAAAATACACACTAAATGATGCGAAAGAACCAACCCCGAAATTCGATAATGGCGGAATAGTGAGCCATTTAACTCCCACTTTAAAGGCCCGTTTAACTCACTTCCGGTGACGCACAAGACGAGGAAGTAGGCACAGAAAACTTTTTAAAAAATAATCACTAAACGATGCGAAGGAAACGACCTAGAAATTCGACAGTGTCGGAACAATGGGTCATTTTGGTCACACTTTGGAGGTCCATTTTCACACACTTCTGGTAACGCGCAAAACGTGAAAATAAGGGCACGAAACATTCACTAGTCGACGCGAAAGGAAGGACCACGAAATTCGGTAGGTATAGTGGCGGAGCAGTGGGTCATTTTCGTCCCACCTTCGAGGCCCATTTTGACCGTCTTCCAGTGACGCACAAAACGTCGAAATACGCGCACAAAAGGGTATGAGATGTGAAATTAACGACCTCGAAATTCGATAGTAGCGGAACTCTTGGTCATTTTCGTCCCATCTTGGAAGCCCATTTTGACCCACTTCAGGTGACGCATAAAACGTGGAAATAAGGGCACGAAACGGCACGAAAATCCACTAGTCGATGCAAAAGGAAGGATATCGAAATTCAGTAGTGGCGGAACTCTTGGTCATTTTCATCCCACCTTCGAGACCCATTTTGACCGTCTTCCAGTGACGCACAAAACGTCGAAATAGGCGCACAAAAGGGTACGCGATGTGAAATTAACGAACTCGAAATTCGATAGTGGCGGAACAGTGGGTCGTTTTCGTCCTATCTTGGAAGCCCATTTTGACCCACTTCTGGTGACGCACGAAACGTGGAAATGGGGGCACGAAACAACACGAAAATTCAGTAGTCGATACGAAAGGAAGGACCTCGAAATTCGGTAGTGGCGGAGCAGTGGGTCATTTTCATCCCACCTTCGAAGCCCATTTTGACCATCTTCCAGTGACGCACAAAACGTCGAAATAGACGTACAAAAGGGTACGCGATGTGAAATTAACGACCTCGAGATTTAATGGTGGCGGATCTCTTGATCGTTTTCATCCCACCTTGGGGACTCATTTTAACCCACATCCCACGACGCACAAAACGGAAGTAGACGCACAAAACGGCACAAAACGATGTGAAGGAAACGATCTCGAAATTCATTGGTAGCGGAAGAGCAATAACTTGTTCCGCCATATTTGTAGGCCCATTTTGACCCACTTCCGGTGATGCACAAAATGTGGGAATAGGCGCATAAAGCGACACAAAACACGCACAAAAGATGCAAAACAAAGTACTGTACCTTGAAATTCGTTGGTGGCGGAACAAGTTAATGAAGCCATGAGCACCAATATAAGTATATACTGTAGTTCTTACCAGTTGGCGCGGTGGGTCAGTGGTAGAGCGTTCACCTCCGGTGCTTGAGGTCCCTGGTTCGATCCCAGCTCGCGCAGTTTGTACTTTGTGGTGGACAAACACCGTGCTCGTGGATTTTCTCGGAGTTCTCCCGTTTCCTCCCACTTTCTTCATTTCATTCATTTCCTATCATCACCGTCTCCTTTAGCCTAACCGGCATAATCGTGGGACGTAAAACTAAAGATTTCATATCATTTTTTGTAATTCTTACCATCAAGGCTGAGAACTGCACGGTCCAATTTTTTAGCCAAAGTAGAAGCCCAACCGGAATAGTGATGTCAACCGACTCGGACCGGTTCAATTGAGTGTACAGCTTGAACTGGCTTGGTTGGGATTACCCATCGACTGGGCTCAATTGAGCCAATGGCTTGAACCGGCTCCGTTGAAACGAGTCCATAGGCTGGGTTCGAGTCAGCTTAACTGAGCCGATGGCTCGAACCGGCTCGGTTGGAGTAAGCAATCAGCTCGGTTCGGCTCGGCTCGTGTGAGCATCGGCTCGAGCTGGCTCGGTTGGATGAGCTGTTGGCTCGGCTCACTTCTCGGTTCGGCTCGATAAGTGAATAAGCTGTGAGCGAGCCGCTTGAGCTGTTGACAACCCTAAACCCGGGTCGAGCAGTTTTGAACATATTTGGCTGGAGTCCCATAACTTTTAATAATTTTTGGCTCGAGCCCGAATACTTGCTCCTCCTGAACTCAAACCAAGAACCTCGTGACCGATGTCCTTGCCTCCTGAAGATTTCTTGACGACCGAGATCGACAGTCAACTAATTTTTAGTATTCCGATACAAACCGCCTATATTCCATGTTTATACAGGTACACGGTGTTATAATGATAATTAATTATAGTAGTAGTAGTAGTATCATTGATAATTATATTGTCTATGTATGATACTTGAAGATAGTGACACAAAGAATTTAACTCGAATTGGCTCGACTCGACTGGAAACTCGATCTGAATTCGAGTCGAGTTGGGGGAAATTTTTCGAGCCGATATCTCAAGTCGAGCTCAAAGATGTCTGCTTCGAGTCGAGTCGAGTTTTAAAGAAAACTCGCTCGAACTCGTTGGTGCCCATTCCTATTGTATGCATGACGGGCATATAGAGTTCTTTCGAGGGGGATAGAACCATAAACATAATATATTTTAAAAAATACTTAGTTTCCCGGCTTTCTTCCCATGGGGGGGGGAAGGATGGTAGGTATCCAGCATTTCTTATAAGTACCTTATTTGAAATGTGTAAAACAGTAACAAGTGGACAACACAATACACACACATCTTCTTATCTTCAGTTTTAATTGCTGCTTTCAATTGCAATTAACAATTACAATTAACAATTACAAGTTTCAATTGTCAATTGCAATTAACAATTAAATGTTTCAATTGCACCCTTTGCAATTGACAATTAACAATTAAAAGTTTCAATTGCCTGGTGACCAATTAACAATTAACAATTGACGAAAATTTAATTGCAAATTTTATGATTGAATTCAATTGCAATTGAATTAATTGTCAATTACAAATTGAAATCAATTGCAATTGAAATCAATTGCAATTGATTTTCAGAGCAATTACTTTCAATTGATTGATCAATTGCAATATATTTCAATTGATTTTGCCCAACACTGCCGAAAACTATGAATTCGACACTAATATTGACCATTTTCGATCATTTTTATGTATATCTCCCCGCGCCGTCAAAGTGAAATGATAAAAGCAATCCGAGGCCTGAACCTCATGTATGTTGAAAATTTGATAGAGATCAGTAGGATGGTTCAAGAATTATTAAGTTACAAACATAGTCACTTTCATCTTTATTATATATAGATACGTGTCATAGATAATTATCTATATAATTAATCATAAGTAACAGAATATTTTTAAGCCAGTAGATTTAGTTCGTTGACCAATAGATCCATTGAATGTATTTCGAATCCTGGCAATTCGGGCTGCACCTAGAGATCTGGCTATCCTAGATATGGTTCAAAGTCGATATGCTAACCATATATTACTCAATTAAATACCATATAGTCGGAAGCAGCTCTGCATGGGCTAAATGT
The DNA here is from genome assembly GCF_964235325.1 of Thermobia domestica. NCBI lineage: Eukaryota > Metazoa > Arthropoda > Insecta > Zygentoma > Lepismatidae > Thermobia > Thermobia domestica. Next base: position 146,227,946 of record NC_137455.1, on the reverse strand, counting down.
TAGGGAATATTTCATTTAGACAATATAACGAAACAAAAATCTGGAGTCTTATACTCTTTTATTGATCCATTGCAAATTATAAACAGAGATTCTTAGATTAGGGATATGGAATACTAGCCACTTTCGAGTCATAAATGGGAAAGAGGAAAAGTTATTTTCCGAGGCGGGAAAAATTAAGAATTCGTCAGGAGATAGCTCGGAGATATGAGTTATCTCTGAATTTAAATTTTCTTTTCCGAAGATTCCGATTTTTCTTTACCTATTTACTCCTTACTTAAAGCATGGTCCAGTTCGCGCTTTCTATGTCAAAATTCAACTAAACTAAATCCATCTAAATTGGTCTGAAAGCATTCTGGTTCTGAAAAATGTTAGCAGTAGGATTAGTTTCAGGATTAGTTTCAGGAAAATGTTAGCAGTAAGAGATACCGTCTTTCCATTCCACAAAGAAAATTTTCCTAGTGATATGTAACGATATAAATTCATTTGGTTACGAGCTACGATTTAGCAATCAAGAAAACTCTGAAGTATTACTTTCAAAAGTACACGAACACTCCACGAATCAAATCAACTTTATACTGGGTCCACAACGCATTATAAGGTTAAATAACCTCTGTTTCTATCATATCAAGTTTCTAAATATCTTTTAGCGGTCTAAAGTATTTTTTTCTTCGATACAAGTTATCTTCAATGTCAAGAAAAAGAGAAGAAAACATTGGAAGGCCATCAACTACTGTATTCGTAAAACCGCAAGAAGTCGGTTTTGTTGCATTCTTACTTTATTTTTTCTTTGCGGTTTTTGGATATTACCCATTATGGAAATCCTAATCTATAGAAAAATAATTTTGAAACTGCATACGTTGGCACTGTCCATAAGGTGAGACCAGTAAGAACATGAGCCATAATTCTTTCGGCTGCATACGTTTTACTTCCAGTTCCAATGTTAACGATAAAAAGATTATAGTCAGTCACATCGGTTACTTGAAGGACCTTGAAGGATCTTTGCATACTCCATTTTAAACACTTGCTCTAGATCCTGTTCTGTTGTACACAAAAGAAATGCACAATGCAATTAAGATTGAATGCATACAAAGTACGGACACAGTAATGGCGTAATAAATTAAAACTATCAAGGTCAAGACAATAGTTGCTCATGTATTTTAATATTTTTTTCTAGCTTAGCAGTAGCAATTTTTAATTACACTAGTTCAATTAATATACGTAGTTCATTGTTTCTATTTTAATAGAAAAAGATAAAATATGTTTCTGGGTGGGCACTAAATTTCTAGTGCAATTATGGAAAAATCTATAGGACAGTTATTATTCCTGTATTACAACAAATTGCTTAGACTCTTCCATTTACGGGTCTTCTTATAGACATATGTCAAAAGCTTCTCATTTAATGTACAGGGCATGTTATTTGAGTTTGTACAGATGTATGCTCGCCAATACTGAAGGAAGAAAAGTTAAATACAGAGTCCTATATACATCATGGACGCCCGAAGAAAATTTTCTATGTGGGTTCATCTAACTGATTGCTATATTACGTCTGGTATTTTTAAATTGTATTAGGTAAATCTTAAAAAAATTAATATATTTTCCTGAACCAGGGGACCTGGTCTCCCTTCGATCCCTCATGCTATAAATTGAAAGAATGAAGTTTGTAATTTATGTTTCTGAAGTTGTTAATGAACTCAAAAGCATTAGATGTTTCCTCGTGTGCGATACTACCAACCTTGTCCAACCATCCAATTCGCAAGAAAGGTGACAAAACTGACTGTAATAATTATCGAGGCATTTCTCATCAGTCAACATCCTATAAAATCCTTTCAAACATTCTATTAGCAAGATTGAACCCATATGCGGATAAAATTATTCGAGATTATCAATGCGGATTTAGACGAAATCGATCAACTATCGACCAAATATTTACCATTCGACAAATACTCGAAAAGAATTTGGAATACAATACCCCGATACATCTATTTATTGATTTTAGAAAGGCTTACGACTCGGTTAGGAGACAAACATTCTACAACATTCTTACAGAATTTGAAATACCGAAAAAGCTAATTAGATTAATTAAGATATGTTTAAATAAATCCCAAAGTTCGGATAGGAAAATTTTTGTCCACGAGCTTTCACGTCGAGAATAGCCTGAAACATGGAGATGCGATGTCACCGTTATTATTCAACTTTGTCCTGGAATACGTTATACGGAAAATCAAAGATAGCAACCAGGGCCTAGAGTTGAATGGCATTCATCAGGTTCTGGCACATGCTGAGTGGGTTTAGAAGTAAATGCAGAGAAAACTAAATACATGGAAGTTCGTTCGGACCGTAATACGGCCAATTATCGATGTCTTAAAATATCAAATAATGCTTTTGATGAAATGGATATTTTCAAATATCTAGGATCAATATTAACAGACGAAAACCATATTAACGAAGAAATTAAATTTCGACAAAAAGGAGGAAATTCGTGTTCTTATGGTCAAAATCTCTTGTCGTCGCAAATTCTGTCGAGGAATTTGAAGCTTAAAATATATGAAACGGTAATCATACCTGTTGATCTGTATGGTTGTGATACATGGTCGCTTACTCTGAGGAAAGAACATAGACTGAAAGTATTTGAGTACAAGATCCTAACACGAATATTCGAACCTAAGAGGAACGGGAATGGGGAATGGAGGAAACTTCATAACGACAAACTATATAGTTTATACGATTTACCAAACATTATTAAGGTCATCAAGTCTAGGGGGCTCAAGTGGCCAGGTCATGTAGCCAGGATGGAAGAAAGTAGGAACGCTTTCCAAGTCTAAACTGAAAGGCCAATGTGAAAACAACCATTAGAAGACCTAGGTGCAGATGTGAAGACAGTATTAAGATGGTTCTCTCAGAAATAGGAATACAATGTATTATGTCAGGAAAGTAAATGTACACCTATTTTTCGAGTCTGGCATTCCTGCGCTCCATCCGTGAAGAGTATGAGAATTAAATCAATCAAATGTTTACTGAGGGGCAATAAGAAAAGTTTAATCTGAATAAGACATTGCACAGGAGCACAAGCTGTGAATACGAATAGTGCATAGTGTAAATAAAGGACGACACCGAAAGAGAAAGCCAGAAACAGCTGTTAAACTTAGAAAAAAGAGTAAAAATTGTCGAAGTGGGAACATAAAACACAATTACAACAAATACGCCGACAACTAAACGTTCAACACGCCATGATCTTGGTGTATTGGTTAAGGTGGTGGTTTACAAATGAAAAGGACGCGAGTTCGAATCCACGTCAAGGACGTTTTTAAAAATTTTGTTAATAATACATACAGCTCATGAGAGATGGTAAAAGAGGTCGTATTTAGTCTTTCGTAGCAATTATTATTGGTAATGTTTAGTACTGATAATACTTTTTGTCTTTGCGTATTGCTTTTATTCTCTTCTTAATTTTAAAAGAGAAGAATATCCGAACAAATGCCACCAAAATTCCTCATATTTTGAATGTAAACGCCATTTGCAATTAGTAAAGAATAAAAAATGAACGTTCCGATATAGCTGCAAAAAGTAAAAAAAAAAAAAAAAACATGGAAGTGGAGTGTTCGAATCCATACTCATGGTTATTAAAAATACAATTTCTACATGCTTTACACCTCCCGACCACGTTTCTACGTTAGCAATTAAGAGGTTTGTGTTTAGGTTAGGCTGGTCAATACGTTTTGCAAAGGGGCCCGGTTTAGCTCTGACGCACCACAGGGGCGAGCAGGGAGCAAAACACCTTTTCTCTCTCCCTCTGTGTGTCTATTTATCTATCTATCTGTATATATATATATATATATATATATATATATATATATATATATATATATATATATATATATATATATATATATATATATATATATATATATAACGCTATTTGTGAATGCCATAGCCACCCTAATTTTCAGCGGATTGAGACGCAACTTGGCACAAACATTAATTGTTGAAATATCTTGATGAGTTCGTTAACAAGAATAAACAGATGAAAATGTTCAAAATGGCGGCCCTTCAAACTCTTAAAAACTTCCAAGGGAACCAAATTTCGCCCATAAATAGGTATTCAGAAAGTTTGAATAACTTTTCCTCTTTTACTGAAATATTTGTGTGCAGGGACTTATTGAAATATTGGACCCGATTAATCGCATAAAGAAGGTTCACGCCCTTTCGCTACGGTCAGGCTTTTTTTTTTTTGTTCGTTTGCAGGAAGGGGTTATTTTTCTATCGGAACAAGATGATTATTAGTGACGATATGGAATTGCACATTAAAAGTGAAGTAACTTGTGAAACGTGTTATTTGAAAGAATAATATAATAAATGTGCTTTCCCCTAACACAGAGATCTGTAAATCATGTATTTCAAGTTCGGGAGCGTGAAAGGCGAGGAGTGTTATTTGATTTGCTTTTTAGTAACACATTGCATTGCAAATAAAGGTAGGCAGCATAAATGGTAAGTTAAATATTATTATTATTATTATTATTATTATTATTATTATTATTATTATTAATAGGTTTTGTTTGTGGCAAGGCAATATCTTCCTCAATTCTTCTTCAAACGTAATAATTGTAACGCCATATCTCCCTTACAAACAAAATATTAGCAATTTAATCGAGAGAACGAGAAATTGTAGAGTGATGGGAGCAACGTAGGACAGTATGCACCCATAGTAATCAGAAAAATAAACGATTTCAATGCAAAATGAACGAAGAGTCATTGTCATGGGTAGTCATGGAGCCACGGCAGAGCCCTCTTTAGGCAAAATATCGATAACTTTATCGAGAGAACAGTAGGTGATAGTGAGATGGGACCAACGTTGGACACTGTGGACCCATAAGGCTCATCGAAAAAAATTAGTGGGGGGGGGCGCCAGCCAGCCTTACTTATTTCCACATAATAATATAAAATTATATTGTCGAAATACACACACGAGTTAGCTAGTAATATTTGATATTATTATTGTTATTATTATTATTATTATTATTATTATTATTATTATTATTATTATTATTATTATTATCGACAGCGTCTTTTCGTTACGTGTGCATGTTTGACATGAAGCCAAAGAGAAGATCCATCATTCGTAGAAAGAATAAGAATAGTCAGTTACTTAAACTGTGAACGACAGCGAAAAATACGAAAAGAGTGATTAGCTGTAGCGAAAAGAAACAATACTTTCTCTCAAATGGATAAAAAACCAAGCCGAGAAAGATTCGAACTCGCATGGACGGCGTGAAAAGTCAGTGCTTTGTCCACTTTTCTTTTAACTGACTCACCGAACGTGTTTCAGTAACTTACTTATTGGTAATTTTACTTGTTTCATTCGTTCAACTTGCTTCTTCTAATAATGTATAACGACAGAGACACGAACACAGAAACATAAGGAACAGTTAAAAATCATAGATGCTCTCCCGCCGGGAATCGAACCCGAGACAACAGGCAGCAAAGTCGCACGTGCTACCCACTAGACCAGAGGGGAGGGCACTGCTCACGCTCTGTGTCGTTAGTGATTTCGACCACTGTATTGCCAGCTATCACTTCTGTGAGTTGTATACTATGATCACATGTTTCTTCTTTGCTGGAAGAGTTAAACCTACATTCTATGTAATACATGAGGTATTTAGACCTACATGCTCTTCATATAATGTAATAAAAGGGTCATACTGGGAATAAGAAAAAGAACATTCCTTGGACAAAACGGAAACTATTGGCATCAGAAATATTTATCTACGAGGCATGCGCAGTAGTATATTTCAGAATAGTTACTGTTTAGTTCAGTAAGCGAAGAAAGGGGTGTAAAAAAGCAAATATGTCGCGTCAACGAGATCGATCAGAGTTGACAGAAGCGGAAGCAGATGTATAGTAATACAACAACTTGGTTAAATTGATAATTGGTTCTTTATTCTGTAGTAGATCGTATCACAACTTTACGGGAGAGCAGAGAAAGACTTACTAACGCTGTCATATAGTAAGCTTTAGTAACACGATCATATAGACACAAATGGATGTAACTGTGAGTACTACAACTTGGATTTAACGAAAGCCGTTTAGATATTCAGTGGTTTGCAGGGTTGTATAAGACACAAAAAGATAAGACACAATACAATTCTTCATACCTCAGCTTCCAGTAACTAGATACATGCAATTTCTGGTTAGATACTGAAACTGCTGTCGGATTTTAATACATGACGTATTGCAGGATACAAAATGCTTTGCATTACTTGTTTGTTTGTAGACAGCTACTAGCTTAGTGTTCTGAAAGGTTGTGTATAAACTAGGGATAGCCACTTCCGGAATTATTACTTTCCGGACTCCCGAAGGTAAAACCGGACAAATTCCGGAATTCGGAAAATTCCCATTTTGGAATAATTCCGGAATTCGGAGCAATCCAGATTTTTTCGGAATCCAGAGTTTTTCTCAATTCCGGAATTTTCTGAATTCCGGATTCTTCCCGAGTTCCAGAATTTTTCTGAATTAGGAAGTTTAACTGAAATCCATAATTTTCCGAAATCCGAAAAGTGAAAGTTCCGCTTCCAAAAAATGAATTTATTTTGTTTAATATGAATCGTGGCGGAAATAAGTCTTTGACCAGGTAATGGCGACTGCTTTGAAAGAAATGGGGTGTATGAGAATTTAATCTGTCATATTTGTAGTTTCGTGTGGAGAAAAAACAAACTTGTGAACCAGCGGTTTAAGAACAACTCAAGTTATTAATGTAAACTTTTCCGACTTCATAAAAGAAATACGAAAGACATTTTGAATCGAAGAAATATAGCATACAAGTTTGCAAGCGGAGACAAAGGAACCTAACGTAACCAGACTAAAAACGAATCTTTTACCGCGTAGCAATCGCGGTTTAGTGGTGAAGGTGCTTGTGCGAATGCACATTGTATTTTTTTTAGTTTAGGATTTTTGATGGCGATTGATCGGCGATAACATACGTTTTATTATATTCAGATATTTGAATACTCGGATGTTTCAATACTTGAACTATCAAATCTTCAGGAATAATAATAGTAATAATAATAAACTAATAGTAATTATTATTATCTCGTAGAAGATTAAAAGCTAGGAGCTAATTATCGCTCAGGTCATACCATTACAAGCAGAAACGTGACATTTGGAAATAATATTTCGGTTTGGTTTAATGTTGCTCACGAGAAGAGGAGTTTCTCATCTCGTTTCTAAAGCAAATAAAATAACATGAGAATTAACATTTTACATTCGAGACGGGTCAAGGCTAACTCAAAATTTTCGTCTCTCTTTGGAGATGAGAATCGAGACGAGACGAAAAGTATGGTAAACATTTCCTGTCTTGTCTTGTCTCGATTCTCGAAATAGTGTATGTCCATTCTTTAAGTAACAATTGCTCTGTAGACTGAACTCATAGGCTATTTCGTTACATTTTATTTCAGAGCTCATTGAATTATGCTCTGTGTAGGTATTTTGTAGCAAAGCTTTTATATTTACCTCTGCATATCCTAAAAATTAGTTTATTATATGCCTTACTGTTGCGTGATATTCAGTTATATTTATTACAGTTATTTTCCTTAAAACATACAGTAGAATACTTTCTACATGAAACTTCAACGGAACGTTGTAGTTTAAAATGTTGGTAGTTGCAAAGGTGTGTCTTGAAGGTACGGAACCCTTTCCCCGAAATCTCTACTTTAAGTAAATTTTGCCAAATTTCAACGGCAAGTTTAAAACTTTTATTATTATTATTATTATTATTATTATTATTATTATTATTATTATTATTATTATTATTATTATTATTATTATATCAACACCGTGTATAATTTTTAAAAGATATACGGTTTGTATCTGAATAGTAAAAGCCAATTGACTGTCGATCTCGGTCGTCGAGAAGTCTTCAGGAGGGAAGGACATCGATCACGTTCTGGGTTTGAGTTCCGAAGGGTCCGGGTTTAGGCTTCTCTACGGCTCGAGCGGTTCAACTTACAGCTCATTCACTATTGAACCGAGAAGTGGCCCGAGCCAACAGCTCACCCAACGGAGCCGATTTGAACCATCGGCTTAGTTCAGCTGAATCGAAACGTGCCGATGGACTAGTTTCAACTTAGCTGGCTTGAACCGGTTCACATGAGCCGAGTAGGGGACCCATCCCAACCGAGAAAGCTCGAGCCATCGGCTCAATTGAGCTCAGTCGATGGCTCGTTCTAACTGAGCCGGCTCGGGTCATCGGCTCATCCCAACCGAGCCGACTCGAGCTGTTCGCTCAGTAGATACGAACCGAGCCGGTTGATATCACTACCCGACTTGGTCTTCTGCTTGGGCTCAAGAATTCGACAGTGCAGGTCTCAGCCTTGATTTTAAGAACTACAGTATATACTTATATTGGTGATTACGACATTTGAGGCTGTCTCATGAAAAAAACTCTTGTCTTCTCGTTATCTAGACGAGACGAGATACACTAAAATTGCCCCACGAGATGCACTAAAATTACGAGACGAGACGCACCCGTGTCGTTAGCAACACTAAAGTATTCCACATTACTGCTTACATTTCTCATGGCTTTCGCTTTCCAGTCTAATCAGGCCATTATTTCAAAACGAGTTAAAACGAACTGAACGAGCGAGCGAGCCATTATCAAACTCGACTCAACTCGAAACTTGCCCTCGAAAACAGCTTGACCTTGATCGCTAGGCGGTAACCGATTCGTCTTTAGTCTGGTTACGTTAGGTTTCTTTGTCTCCGCTTGCAAACTTGTATGTTATATTTCTTCGATTCAAAATGTCTTTCGTATTTCTTTTATGATGTCGGCAAAGTTTACATTAATAACTTGAGTTGTTCTTAAACCGCTGGTTCACAAGTTTGTTTTTTCTCCACACGAAACTACAAATATGACAGATTGAATTCTCATACACCCCATTTCTTTCAAAGCAGTCGCCATTACCTGGTCAAAGACTTATTTCCGCCACGATTCATATTAAACAAAATAAATTCATTATTTGGAAGCGGAACTTTCACTTTCCGGATTTCGGAAAATTATGGAATTCAGTTAAACTCCCTAATCCGGATTATTCCGAATTCCGGAATGTTACCGAAATCAGAAATTTCTAAATTCCGGATTTTTCCGAATTCCGGAATTATTCCAAAATGGGAATTTTCCGAATTCCGGAATTTGTCCGGTTTTACCTTCGGGAGTCCGGAAAGTAATAATTCCGGAAGTGGCTATCCCTAGTTTATACACAACCTTTCAGAACACTAAGCTAGTAGCTGTCTACAAAGAAACAAGTAATGCAAAGCATTTTGTATCCTGCAATACGTCATATATTAAAATCCGATAGCAGTTTCAGTATCTAACCAGAAATTGCATGTATCTAGTTACTGGAAGCTGAGGTATGAAGAATTGTATTGTGTCTTATCTTTTTGTGTCTTTACAACCCTGCAAACCACTGAATATCTAAACGGATTACGTTAAATCCAAGTTGTAGTACTCACAGTTACATCCATTTGTGTCTATATGATCGTGTTACTAAAGCTTACTATATGACAGCGTTAGTAAGTCTTTCTCTGCTCTCCCGTAAAGTTGTGATACGATCTACTACAGAATAAAGAACCAATTATCAATTTAACCAGGTTGTTGTATTACTACACCTCTGCTTCCGCTTCTGTCAACTCTGATCGATCTCGTTGACGCGACATATTTGCTTTTTTACACCCCTTTCTTCGCTTACTGAACTAAACAGTAACTATTCTGAAATATACTACTGCGCATGCCTCGTAGATAAATATTTCTGATGCCAATAGTTTCCGTTTTGTCCAAGGAATGTTCTTTTTCTTATTCCCAGCATGACCCTTTTATTACATTATATGAAGAGCATGTAGGTCTAAATACCTCATGTATTACATAGAATGTAGGTTTAACTCTTCCAGCAAAGAAGAAACATGTGATCATAGTATACAACTCACAGAAGTGATAGCTGGCAATACAGTGGTCGAAATCACTAACGACACAGAGCGTGAGCAGTGCCCTCCCCTCTGGTCTAGTGGGTAGCACGTGCGACTTTGCTGCCTGTTGTCTCGGGTTCGATTCCCGGCGGGAGAGCATCTATGATTTTTAACTGTTCCTTATGTTTCTGTGTTCGTGTCTCTGTCGTTATAAGTTATTAGAAAAAGCAAGTTGAACGAATGAAACAAGTAAAATTAGCAATAAGTAAGTTACTGAAACACGTTCGGTTTGTCAGTTAAAAGAAAAGTGGACAAAGCACTGACTTTTCACGCCGTCCATGCGAGTTCGAATCAATCTCGGCTTGGTTTTTTTATCCATTTGAGAGAAAGTATTGTTTCTTTTCGCTACAGCTAATCACTCTTTTCGTATTTTTCGCTGTCGTTCACAGTTTAAGTAACTGACTATTCTTATTCTTTCTACGAATGATGGATCTTCTCTTTGGCTTCATGTCAAACATGCACACGTAATGAAAAGACGCTGTCGATAATAATAATAATAATAATAATAATAATAATAATAATAATAATAATAATAATATCAAATATTACTAGCTAACTCGTGTGTGTATTTCGACAATATAATTTTATATTATTATGTGGAAATAAGTAAGGCTGGCTGGCGCCCCCCCCCCACTAATTTTTTTCGATGAGCCTTATGGGTCCACAGTGTCCAACGTTGGTCCCATCTCACTATCACCTACTGTTCTCTCGATAAAGTTATCGATATTTTGCCTAAAGAGGGCTCTGCCGTGGCTCCATGACTACCCATGACAATGACTCTTCGTTCATTTTGCATTGAAATCGTTTATTTTTCTGATTACTATGGGTGCATACTGTCCTACGTTGCTCCCATCACTCTACAATTTCTCGTTCTCTCGATTAAATTGCTAATATTTTGTTTGTAAGGGAGATATGGCGTTACAATTATTACGTTTGAAGAAGAATTGAGGAAGATATTGCCTTGCCACAAACAAAACCTATTATTATTATTATTATTATTATTATTATTATTATTAATAATAATAATAATAATAATAATAATAATAATAATAATAATAATAATAATATTTTACTTACCACTAATGGTGCCGACCTTTATTTGCAATGCAATGTGTTACTAAAAAGCAAATCAAATAATACTCCTCGCCATTCACGCTCCCGAACTTGAAATACATGATTTACAGATCTCTGTGTTAGGGGAAAGCACATTTATTATATTATTCTTTCAAATAACACGTTTCACAAGTTACTTCACTTTCAATGTGTATTTTCATATCATCACTAACAATCATCTTGTTCCGATAGAAAAATAACCCCCTTCCTGTAAACAAACAAAAAAAAAAAGCCTGACCGTAGCAAAAGGGCGTGAACCTTCTTTATGCGATTAATCGGGTCCAATATTTCAATAAGTCCCTGCACACAAATATCTCAGTAAAAGAGGAAAAGTTATTCAAACTTTCTGAATACCTATTTATTGGCGAAATTTGGTTCCCTTGGAAGTTTTTAAGAGTTTGAAGGGCCGCCATTTTGAACATTTTCATCTGCTTATTCTTGTTAACGAACTCATCAAGATATTTCAACAATTAATGTTTGTGCCAAGTTGCGTCTCAATCCGCTGAAAATTAGGGTGGCTATGGCATTCACAAATAGCGTTATATATATATATATATATATACAGATAGATAGATAAATAGACACACAGAGGGAGAGAGAAAAGGTGTTTTGCTCCCTGCTCGCACCTGTGGTGCGTCAGAGCTAAACCGGGCCCCTTTGCAAAACGTATTGACCAGCCTAACCTAAACACAAACCTCTTAATTGCTAACGTAGAAACGTGGTCGGGAGGTGTAAAGCATGTAGAAATTGTATTTTTAATAACCATGAGTATGGATTCGAACACTCCACTTCCATGTTTTTTTTTTTTTTTTTTACTTTTTGCAGCTATATCGGAACGTTCATTTTTTATTCTTTACTAATTGCAAATGGCGTTTACATTCAAAATATGAGGAATTTTGGCATTTGTTCGGATATTCTTCTCTTTTAAAATTAAGAAGAGAATAAAAGCAATACGCAAAGACAAAAAGTATTATCAGTACTAAACATTTCCAATAATAATTGCTACGAAAGACTAAATACGACCTCTTTTACCATCTCTCATGAGCTGTATGTATTATTAACAAAATTTTTAAAAACGTCCTTGACGTGGATTCGAACTCGCGTCCTTTTCATTAGTAAGCCAGCACCTTAACCAATACACCAAGATCATGGCGTGTTGAACGTTTAGTTGTCGGCGTATTTGTTGTAATTGTGTTTTATGTTCCCACTTCGACAATTTTTACTCTTTTTTCTAAGTTTAACAGCTGTTTCTGGCTTTCTCTTTCGGTGTCGTCCTTTATTTACACTATGCACTATTCGTATTCACAGCTTGTGCTCCTGTGCAATGTCTTATTCAGATTAAACTTTTCTTTTTGCCCCTCAGTAAACATTTGATTGATTTAATTCTCATACTCTCCACGGATGGAGCGCAGGAATGCCAGACTCGAAAAATAGGTGTACATTTACTTTCCTGACAGATAATACAATAGAAACTTCATCCAGTTGGCTAAGAATAGAAGTCAATGGAGAGGTTTTGTGAACGCGGCATTGAACCTCCGGGTTCCGTAGGCCATAGAGGTAGTTAGTTATATTAAAACTCACCAAAATTTCTCGATGCTACTTACAACTTTGCAAAAGTAATGAATCGTTAAAGAGGATTTCGTTGTCTACTTTGGCAGTATCAACATAGTGATTTTCTTCGTTTTCAATGCTCAAGATTGAGATAAAGCTCGATCATCTACGAGATTATGATACGAATATACACTGACCAATGAAAACAATGTTGGTAGCTATTAAATATCTGGTATGTCCACCTTTGGCTCGCAGGACAGCAATATTCCGGTTTGCCATGAAAACAATGAGACCTCGATAGGTGCTGGAAGCGTGGTGCACCAGATCAGCACGCACAATCCATTTAATTTATGTAAATTCCGCAGAGGGTGTCAATGAGCTTGGATCATAAGTTCAATAATATTCCAAAAGTGTTCAATTAGGTTAAGATCGGATGAATTTAAAGGCCATTAAGCAATTAAAATGCATCACATTGCTTCCCGAACCACTGCACAACGATGGCCATGTGACAAGGGGACATTATTCTGCTGAAATATTTCATTTCCAGCTGGAAATAAGTATGACATGAGTGGGTGAACGTGATCAGCAATGACCTACCGATGGCTAAAGTCGTGGTGCCCTCCACATGAAGTATTGGGTTCATGAGTGACCATGTGAAGGTTCCCCGAATCAAAAGTGAGCCACCACCGATCTGCCTCACACTGCTTTGCACGTCTCAAGCAGCTGTTACCCTGAAGGACGTCGGATTATGACATTGTTCTGTGGTCCAATGGTGATTGGCACGTGCCAATTCCAGTCGTTATCGATTATGACGTACGGTTGAGATGGTGCACATGTGGGACGTTAGATGCGGAAGCCCATATCTAATAGCATACGGTGAACTGCATGCTCAGATACATTCGCGCTTTGTCCACTGCTACAGTCTGTTAAAGTTTGTTATTATTGTGTCACTTATTTTGTTTTATCCTATTGTACCAACCTTAAAAGTCTATGACTTCCGAGATTTTTAACCTGCGATCGGTCCCGCCGTTAGAAAAAATCTAACAATAATACACTTTTAGATATAACATTTTTCTTTTCTTTTTCTTCACTTGAAATCATTTATATATATATATATATATATATATATATATATATATATATATATATATATATATATAATAGAGCCCTGGAGGAAAACAACACGGCATCTCTGCAACACTTCAGAAATACTAAAAACGTGCGTGAACTGAATTATTAAGTATATTGGTATAATAAAGATAAATTGGTGTGTTAGAAAAAATCTATACATGCGACCGATGGCGTTACTCCATAAGGCGCGACTGATCGCTGGTTAATGAGGTGTGGCTGTCCACCTCTTATGGTTTGGTCTGGTGATGATTTCACTGTCTTTTTCTCAACCTTGGAAGACATTAAACACGACAGATCGCGAACATTGAAAAAATCACGCTGTTTCAGAAATCTCATTCCCAGCTGTCTCGCCACCCCCATCAAACTCTGACATTCCTCATACAACGCACAAGTATTAAACTGGGTAGTTGCTCAGATGTTTCCGTCATTATAGGCAAAAGATGGGATATACAACTGCAACCCCACATTTTCAACATCACATAATTTTAACATCCTAAAATAAAGTTAATCTTCGAAACATAGATGGGCTCCGTTTGCTCTTGGCCTCTGTATTCCGGACCCTGTAGGTCCGTTAGTCACGCCACTGGAGAAAACGTTGTTCTTCTTTGATGCACATAGAGAGTGGCGCGGCCGTCTTTACTTCGCAACAGCGCAATGCGGACTGATGTGATAAAGCTGCAATCTACCACAGGCGAAACCAATGGTAGCGACTGGTGAGCACACAATGCCATAGAGCTAACCTGAAAAGAAACATAAAAATATTGCAGTTACTTATTTACCGGTACTTACCTGTGTATTAAAGAAAATGAAATTCAGTTCTCCCACTGAAAGAAGACTCTGCCACTTGTGATAACAATCTTCTGATAACTAGACAAAAATGCCAACCCTTGCCACTGCATAGTACAGTAAATAATACTTAGATGTTTAAAATTAATTTTCTCTTTCTATTTTGCATAATCTATATTTTCTCGGTAATTATGCCTAAAATTATAGTAGTTTCGTTTTGCTCCACTTCAGGAATCTAAGTCTCTTGGGACCCAACCCAAGACCATATGTACAAAAGAAGAATTCTGCAGCTACTAGACCATAAATTTGAAGGAAACCTGTGCTATAAAGTATCAACTAATCTTGGAGATATAAAACAAAATATACTGTAATAGTAATGTACCAATGTTTGTTAAGATAATAAGCGTGATGTTCTGTGACAAAGAAACCAATCAAACAGGATCGTAACAGGATTTTTTCAAACACACTAACCTACAGAAACTAACAGATAAGGATTTCAAACAGCAACCTCATCCACACCGACAACCTGCTTTATCAGTAGTCTTACGTGGAGTCGAACTAAGTATAAGCGATGACGAAGTCAGCGAGGAATTAAAAGCTGATGAGCACTCCATTCTGAAGTGTTTACGCATTAAAAGCGTACATGGCGAAACTTACATGGTCCACGTTTTGACTAACTCTCAAGAGACCATTGACGATTTACTTTGCAATGGAGCTTTCATTTATAAAAAACGCCACAGAGTGGAACCATCACACACTCCAGCTTCCCTTCCATTGCGCTGCGAGAAATGCCAAATTTATAACTCGCATAGCACAGCGAAATGCCGTAATCCTGCGAAATGCGGATACTGCTCGCAACTTCACAACACGAAAACCTGCCCAAACCTCTAAAATCTAGCAGCGTGTAGTACCTGTGGAGATGCTCATCCCACTTTTAGCTACAAGTGCAAAACATGGCCCCGCCCAAGTGCAAAGAAACTGGTTGATTTAAATTGCCTTAAGGGCACCTACCGACAATCCTATGGATACGCCAACTTCTGTTTTTCAACCAATTTAAATCAACCAGTTTCTTTCCTTTCTCACCACAGCACTTCAAAATATTCTTCCCTTTCAACGGCAACACGTCTTCCAACAAATTCAACTGGCAGCCAAAAGAATCCTCAATGTTAACTTCGAAGCTCTTTACTCTGGTCAAAATGCATATTTTCACTCTTCTATTCTCAACACTGACCTTACATCTGATCCACATTGAGTTTTCAGACATGGACTCTAATATTAGTTTATTGTCTCTTAATATCAGCTCCTTAGAGGAACACAGGACTTTGAACAACTTCTATTGGAGGAAACCATTCATGCATTCTTACTAAACGAAACTCACCTTACAGCTGCACGCTCTAGCAAAGTTTCAAACTATCATGTACTTCGCCATGACAACACCATACCAGCCCGCAGAGCAAACGGTGGGGTAGCTATTGGTTTCCCTCGAAGCTGGCCATATCGCATATTCCATCCTCCAATACAAAATCTGTCTGAAAACTTGATTATTACGCTTTATTTCCAAACCTTTACGTAACCATTGCCACAGTTTACATTCGCCCTGGTCATGAGCTTCCTTATGGGTTTTTTCAATATATTTCCAATAGCTTTCGAATGTTTGTAATCATGACTGATATCAATTTTCAGCCGTTCCGATCGTCAAAAACGCCACTTCTAGGATTTCATCACCACGCATATTACAGGCACTATTCTGCAATTACCGAAACCAACTCGACATGTTTCCAACACTACACCAGATGTAGTCATTGTTTCGCATAATCTCATCGACCGATGCACTGTGCACGTACTCGATCCGATGGGCAGTGATTACCTTTCAATTAAACTTTCTATCACACGCCGAATCTCAAACCTTTCCAATTCTATTCCATCACGTGAAGTCCCACGTTTTGATAAAGCAGACTGGGAAGCATACTGCATTTCTCTTGAACACAGCCTTGAAAACTTAGAAGCCCCTACTACAGAAGAAAATATTCAACATCCTAACAGGTAAAAAGAAACATACACCAGAGGTGCCCACAAGGGGGGGGGGGGCTATGACGCAAGCTGCGTCATTGAAATATTTGGGGGGGGCTAAAAATCTATATAAATATGTTTGAGGGGGTGTAAAAATTAATCGAAAAGATTTTTTTTCATGGAAGAACACCTACGGATAGACAATTGAGGGGGGATGCGTCATGGACATGAGGGGGGGGTGGGCACCACTGCATACACCATGTCCATTAATTCACAATGACAAAGCTCTTCATACTGATGAAAATAAAGCGGACGCTTTTGCCGATTATCTACAAACAATTTTTACTTCTCTACCACCTACTGATCAGTCGAAAACTTATCCAGTCGAAAAAGTTAATTTTCAGTCTCCTCACCTTCAACCAAATCCATCCCACTCTCTTTCAGCTACCCATCCACTTACAGCTCCTATCACCACAGTCGAAATTCAAGACACGATAGCACTAAAACGCAATACTTCTCCTGGCATAGATGTGATCACACACCGCCATATCAAAGAAGGACTTTACATTCTCCTACACCTCTTAGCTCTCATTTTTACATTTATACTCAGAACAGGTTACATACCGTCTTACTGAAAAACCTCAAAAGTTCTAATGTTTCAAAAGCCGGACAAACCTGCCAATAGCGTTGCTTCTTACAGGCCAATTCAATTAACATCCATCTACAGCAATATTGTCGAACGTTTTCTCGTTCACAGGCTCCATCAACACCTCTCTGTTAAAAACCTTCTCCCGAACCATCAAGGAGGTTTTCGTCCAAATTACTGTATCAACGACCAACTTTTACGAGTGCTCACTATAAAAACTGATCATTACAACACCTTCAAACAATGCTGCTTAGTATTATTTGATCTCGAAAAAGCATTTGATGAAGTTTGGCACCAAGGTCTCATTGCTAAATTGTTGAATTCCAAACTTCCCCTTGCCTACGTCCGCTTTATTTATAATTCTCTCTCTTGCAGATTGGCCTATATCTCAATCAATAGTGCTCTTTCACAACCCATCTTTCTACATTCCGGCGTGCCTCAGGCTTCAGCACTTTCTCCTTTATTATATCTTCTATATATTGCAGACTTATCGCCACTTCCAGACAACATCCAACTTTTTCAATACGCAGACGATATAGCTTTCCTTGCCTTAGGGAACACAGTACAGCAAATTAATACTGCTATGCAGTCTGCTATCAACTCCTTCGTCAGCTGGTGCAAGCAATGGAGGCTCAAGATCAATCCAGATAAAACGCAAACATTATTTCTTCTTCCTCCCAGAAAACGTAGTAGAATTCAGAAAAATCCATCATATTTCAATTTAACCGTTGACGACACTCGCCTGAAACCCGATAATTACCTTAAATATCTTGGTCTCACCATCGACAAACACCTTACCTGGCGTCCTCATTTAAAGACGGTTGTCGCTAAAACTTATACGACGCTTAAGTGGAACGACTTGGGGTCTCAAATCATCTGTCGTCCTAAACACATACAAGGTTTTTCTTCGGGCAATACTAACGTATGGGTTCGTGGCTTGGGTTAACGCCTCTCCCTTTTATTACGAAAAACTAAAAATTCTTGAACGCCATGCATTACGTATTGCATTCTGCATTAAATTACCCAGCCCTACACATGAACTTTACGAGAGCCTAACTTTTCCCCATATTTTATACCACCTTGAAACACTCCGACTGAAGTATATTACTAAACGGTTCGAGGAACGACATGCCCTTCTCTTAGATACAATGAACTTTGATATAGCTTATACCCCTTCTCACCTCCTTTATCATACTTCACTTTCCCTTCTATTTTCTTTACATCATTACACTTTACCCAATGATCATCCCGATATTCATGCCGTTGCTGCTTATAAAACCGACTATTATTCACCTCTCATATTTCCATCCTTATGTTGCACAGTAGTCCTTCTGTTCTAACAGGGTTCACACTGTCTCCATCATGGTCCTGAGCCACCCCAAGACCAGAAGATAAGCTCATTCGTCCACTAATACATCCCACGTGTTGTGACGTCCGATGCACTTCATTTCCATCTCATACATTTCCCTCATTTATGATTATAGCATTAAAGCGCTAATGTCCTTCATATGATCTCACAACCATAATAAAGGCAATGCCATCTCTTGAAATAGTACCCCATCCTTATGATTATAGCATAATGCTATAATGTCTGCTGTTATATATTCACATCTGTTTCTGTATTTATCTTCGTAATATATATATTGTTTGTTAGTTATTGGAACTAAAAATAAACAATGCACTCATAGACCATCAGTATATACCTTCTATCCACAATTCTCTTCCTTCTCTTAACATATAAAGGGCATAACCCTTTGGGGCAGCTAGCCATCAAGCAAAAAAAAAAAAAAAAAAAAAGCTTCCATAAAAATACAAAAAACGCTTTTATTGCTATTGTAGCATTTTAATAGATAGAGAAGCCTTCTCTAAAACCAATGCAAATGAATTGTGCTGCCATCTTTGGAGTTCTTTTAAACTATGTTTGAGGACGTTTGTATGTTTGTGCCCAATCTTTTCGATAATGAGATCTCGGAAACTACAGGCTCTAGAAAGATGAAGTTTTCACTGATCGATTGTAAATTTCGCATAGATTGTTCAGTTCTAATTGAATATTTAAAAAAAAAAACATGGCCATTATTTCTTTATTACATTTTTACGGGTACACTGGAAGTGTTGAAATTAAAAAAAACTAAAACATCATATCCTATGGGTTATACATTCCAACACCGCATTGTTGTATATACGGGTTGAATATGTCTCAGGCGTTTGTTTCTTGGCAAAATAATAGTGATAAAGGAAGATAACCATTTCTCCAGTCTAAGATGAATCTTTATTTTTGAAGTGTTTTGCCCAATAAACACCATATATAACTGACATTATAATTAATTATGTATATAATGTATTTGCTTATTACATACTGTATGCAAGAAGAAAGAAAACACTGGTCATACATGACTTAGAAACTCCAACAGGAAGTAGACTTAAATTTTGCAAAGGGTGAAAGATATTGAGGACAAATAATCGAAAAATCTTCCCTTTGTAATACTCCTTTTCTCTCAAGACGTCTTTCACTTGTGTCTGTTAAGGGACATGTACAGATATTGTGAGGAATGAGAAGGAGATTTATGCTCATACATTGGCGTCTCTGGCATGTAAAATTTGGGGGGGACATAAAAGGAAATGATCTAACTGCTAGTATCTCAGCGGAATTTTAGATTATGTCACTCAAAATATTGGGGGGGACGCGTCCCCCCGTCCCCCCCGCCAGAGACGCCCATGTGCTCATATGCGAATGATGCGCTGTGTAGAGAGCGCAGGTTCATCTTGTCTATATATTAAAATGTTAGGTTTATATGTTTGTCTCCAAAGAAAAGTTTATGTTTGTCTCCAATCCTTTCGACAGTGAGATCTCGAAAACCACAACTGCTAGAAACGTGCCGTTTTCGCGAGTCGATTCCAAATTTTTTATAGATTGTCCAGTTCTAATTGAATATTTGAAAAACGTGCCCGTTATTTCTTTATTACATGTTTAGGGATACACTGGAACTGTTGATTTTTTTTTTTTTAAAAAAGCATCATATCCTATGGGTTATACATTCCAACACAACGCTATTGTATACAGGGGTTGTATATCTCCCAGACGTTTTTCATGGCCAAATGATGATGAAAAACGAAGGATAACAATTTTACCAGTCTCAGATGAATCATTATTGTTTGGGGTGTTTGCCAGTGAACATCATATATCACTGATATTATAATTAATTGTGTATGTAATTTATTAGCTTATTACATACTGCGTGTAAGAAAAAGGAAACACATGAATTAGCAACTCCAACCAGATGTAGGCTCAATCTTGCAAACGGGAACGGTCCGAGATATTGAAAAAATCTTCCCTTTATGGTACCCCTTGCCGATTTTTATCGAGACGTCTTTCACTTGTGCCTGTAAAGGACCATAAACAGATGTAAGGAATGACAAGGTGATTCATGCTCATATGTGAATGATGCGCTGTGTA
This sequence comes from Thermobia domestica, assembly GCF_964235325.1. NCBI lineage: Eukaryota > Metazoa > Arthropoda > Insecta > Zygentoma > Lepismatidae > Thermobia > Thermobia domestica. The sequence continues at coordinate 146,207,244 of NC_137455.1, read as the reverse complement.
GAGAGCCCAGGTTCAGCTAGTAATATTTATAATCTTTTTTTTAAATATAGTTTTCTTTGCATTTATTGAGAAGGAACGTAACTTTGTGACTACATTGTAGATCCGCTCCTGTGATAATGAAGATGTATCAGCTGATCAGTTATTCGTTGCAGGATCTGCTTTACTATGCCATCGACTCCAAGCAGATTACAATCTCCTCAAGACTGACATAAAACGAGTAACTGAATCGACCGAAGTTGCTTTCGTTTTGGTGTTGAATTGAAAAATTCACATTAAGCTTGTCAGTTTGGAGAGAGTGAACTACTTTTGGCAGAAAAGCGGAATATCTCGCTGCGGAAGATTATTTATTTAAAATGCAATGGTGCAAGTTTGATTTGATTTTGAATTAAGCGTTCCTTTCAGCAGAGAGGCTATATGAGACGTGGACCTAAACTTAACGTGGAATCCGAACCACATGAGCTTCCGCCGGCAATCAAACCGGTTCTCCCACGCCAAAGGCACGTATGGTAACCGCTTAGCCCCGTGTGAATGAATAGCTACAGGTAATGACATAATCGGCGAGATATAAATTTGAAGAGTAAGGAGAAAAAAATCACGTAAATGAAGATTAGCCGCGGTAATCTCCTGTAATGACCTTCGAATTGACCACGTTTGGTCTTACAATATCAGAAATGACTCTGTGTAACTCTTGTAAGTGGTGCTATTATTAGTGTCTTATGTTGTTTTGTTTATTTAAAATCTGTCATTAACTGTAATTATCAGCAACCATACTCTTCTTATTTATTTCTTTGTCTCAGTCACTTTCGAGTAGTTTTAATTTATTATGCAGGAGAGATGCAGCTCTATGAAGCCTCTATGTACTTCTTCACAATATAATATTCAAAAATTTATTGGGTATAGATAGTTAGAATTACTGTTGCCCAAGACTTGAGGCTGTCTCATCTCGAAAGAGTGTTGTGAAAGTGCTTCTCGTCTCGAAAATATATTTGTTTCTGTTGATAGTGTCTTGTCACGAAAGTATTTTTTTTTTTAGCTGGTTGGATTGCAGTTTAGCGTACTTTTCAGTACCGTGGTTATATGAGGCGTGAGTCTATACCACATGAACTATTAAAGCAATCGAACCCGGGTCTCCCACGTGGAAGACTCTTACGCTAACCTTGGAAGCTAGTCACAAGCATTCTATTTTGTCTTGTTTAGTGAGCAACACTACCTGTACAACTACAAAGAAAAATGAAATGATTGGCACCTGATTTTGTTCCTAATTTTCAGGTGAAAATTTATAAGACGCAATTTCAAACATTTTCTTAGTCCACTTATGGGAACAATTAAGTTTGTTTCGTTTTTTATTTTATTTTCTTTCCTTTCCTCTTTCTCTGTTTCTTCTTTTTTTTAAAAACCATTTTATTGAAGTTCCAGTTTTAAGTTTTCGAGCAAGAGACATTTGGACAAACACAGAGAAAGTTAAGAAAATAGCAAAAAATTCAAACCTAGACGGGTAGACTACAACAATCCTATTGTATTAGATTTGCAATATTATTATCCATCTGTGGTTATTGGTTTCCGTAGCGATTAATCCTTGGATTTCTTAAGAAACAGATTTAACATGATTATGCTCTATCCCTAACGAAAATTGGCTTCCATGAGTTAGCATTTAAATGATAATTGATGATTTCGAGAATGCTCGAATTTCCAGAACCAAAAGTATAAATTTCAGAATAATTTGGAGTAATTTGTTATAATCGTACATCTAGAGGTTACATTTTTCGTTTCTTTATAAAAATTCAAATGTTTACTCAACTTTCAAACAAATATTAAGATAATGCCTTTTTGGAAGGACGATGGGGACAATAGAATTTAAACACACACACACATACACACATAATTATATATATATATATATATATTGATTAAATTAACTTTTCCTTAATATGCCAGTGTTTGTTTCCGGTTCATAATGGAAACAATTCCAACTCTTACATATTTTCTTAAGACTCCAACTTTTACGATTCCTTCCTTAGCTTCTTAAAGCTAAATAAATGCCCCGTTAATTACAAGTGTCGTCTTATTCCTTAAATACAGTACGTCTTGGAATGAATCAACGGTATAGTTGCCAAGTGATGTTTCACGACAAAATGATTGAGCACATGACTTAAGTGAAAGTAAACTTCAAATGTGTGGTGTGATATAGTTGCTCCTACGCTCGTTGCATATTAACTATAAACACTTTTTTTTTTCACACTTCAGTTTTTTCCTCAACAAATTCTCGTAACTGTGTCTAGGCGTCTCATCATAACACCACACCTCCAGGACTGACACGGTAGCATATATGGAGGTCTCTTGCCCTACTTGCAGCGAGCCGAACTCTCTGCCCGAGGATAGTTGGAAAGGTCACCGCTAGACACATAGATATTTTCCACATTCATTCTTGGCTGGAGTCGAAGGACTACCGGATAACAGGTTGCAAGTTCCGAGTGCATCGCTAGCGTGGTTATTTCTGCTCATCGACCAGTGAGTGGCAAGAAGTGCGACTCCGCACGCTTTCGAGGCTGGACAAGTAAATACATATTAAATAGTGATTGCGTTTCTGTGGTAAGTACTTGAACATTTTTTACAATAATTATATAATGGTAATATCTATACGACAAGTGAAAAGATAATAGTAGAATGTGTTAAAAGTAATTTTATTCCTAGAAAGTGCTCGCTGAAATGTCCATTCTTCGCACGGCGAGAATAGGTTTGTAGGAAATATTTGATCCCTTCTCTCTGGTGATCCAGTTGTTCTCTTGCATTTTTTTTAACTTGCCGCTTCAATTTGCCTGCACAAATTCCTAACCATTATTCTTTGTTAGTTAATAAACATGTATTTGCATATTTAAAGGATAATCTTAATTGTAGTCTATTATAATATAATCAATGGCATTAAAATCTAAGAAATAAATTTTAAATATGTTTAAGAAGAATTTTAGGAAAGATCAAAAAAATGGATCAAACGATTGCGATCTTGGCCAATAATTAGTTTTTGGGTTAGGAGCTACAAAATTTTTGAACGGTCCCTAAATCGAATTTTCGTAATTTTTACGGAATAAGCACATCATATTGAATTAAGTGATAGTTTTGGTTTGGCTATACCATATGTAGTTCTCGAGATATAAAGCCTACAAGAAAATTTTTGTCTGAAATATTTGATCTTTTGATCCAAGAAAGAAGGGAAAATAGGTTGCTATGCAATTCAAACACAATATTAGACGATTGTCATTATTTTTTCACGATATGTTAGCATTGGAATGCAGTTGCTAGAGATGTTTTCTCCTTCTACTAGAGAACCTTCTCAGGTTAACTATTGTGGCAAAAATCTAAATTGGACCATGGCCCACTGATGTACCAAAAATCAATAAAATCATTGCAGTGGCCTGGTAGGGCGTTGGTGACCAAACATCGTAACATTAATTTTTATTTACATAGATAAAAGAGTAGGTTATTTCGTGTACATAGTTTCAGGGAACTAAACTATTTTTTTCTGTTAATTATCACTCACATTAATTAGGTGAATGGTGCACAGGTATAATTAGGTGATGCCTATTCTCTTAAACGAAAGAAATCGCAACAGCATTTTGTAAACTTGCCAGATTGAACTGAAGGCAAGCCTGGAGAGCAGGAATATTTGTCTTAACTGGGGATACACGTTTGAACTTAAATACGTATTTCTGCATAACACCGTTCATTAAGCACGGTGCACCGTGCATGTATTATTATCCCCGTTAGAGGGCCGCGGTGGCTCAGTAGTAGAGCGTTCACCTCTGGTGCTTGAGGTCCTGCGTTCGATCCCAGCCCCCACCAAGTGAACTTTGTGGTGGACAAACACCGTGCGTGGGTTTCCTCGGAGTTCTGCCGTTTCCTCCCACTTTCTTCATCCACCATTTCATTCATTACTCATAATCACCGTCTCCTTTAGCCTAACCGGCATAACCGTGGGACATAAAACTCAAAGATTTTATTTAATTTTTTATCATCTGATCATCTGACCTTATAACCCCCATTACTAGAACACTACCATTACTACTAAACAAAGAATAGTGTAGAGTACCAAAATAAATTAAAGTAGCACAAAAAACACAAGTAGATACCTGCCAAATTATTTTTTTCTTAAGCCCTTCTCTAGTCAAGATTCCTATTATCCAAAGCCGTTTTGTGGAAGTTTTGGCAGATTCTTTTCAATTTCGTCTGAACACAAATTTCTTCTACCACAGGTGCTGTGAACACTCTTTTTCTACCACTTAGTCATAAAGCTTTCGTTACACTGAAAACTACTGTAGTTCGACATGTGCATTACTGAATGGTACAGCGAGAATATAATTCATTGTTTTGAACACGTTTGGTGCATTAGTTTTCTCGAAAATCGCACTCCCAGGGGTGTAGCCAGCAGGTTTGCGTAGGAGGGGCCCGTCGTTTTTGAGGGGGGGCCAGCTACAATGTACAAACCCAAAAAAAAATTGTTGCTGCTAGTGTTTTTGAGGCCTGAAAGAAAGGAAGATTTGGTTTCCTTCTGGAAAACTAAAAACACTATTTTAGTTTCTTCTTCTTCTTCTTCTTCTTCTTATTATTATTATTATTATTATTATTATTATTATTATTATTATTATTATTATTATTATTATTATTATTATTATTATTATTCTCCATAAATTATATTCAAGATAGTTTTTATTATGCTTAATCAAGAACTACTGCCTGGGACCAAACGCTATACTTTTCTGCATAACTGTAAAGGTAACCAAGAAAGTTTTGTCCCTTTTCGTGGAGGTCTGTGTTCAATAGGACCTTACACCGTGAGTTGAATGCGAGTGGAGATACGGCGAACGTCAGTTGTTGGTGTGGGTATATCCAACATACTACCTGATTGTGGCAATTCAGATACACAATTAACTTACATAAAGACAGAGGGAACATGGGACATCCACAGAGCGTCATAAGAGCATGTATGCTGAACGAGTTCAAATGGAGGTCAAACGCCGCTGTAGCGGGACAGAATATACGCCAGGCCTTTGGTGAGGGTGTCGTGACGACGCGGACAGTGCAGCGATGGTTTAACAAGTTTAAGGACGATGACGAAACACCCGAAAACACCACGTACCAGAAGACCAACACATGTACAAAGAGAAACTGGGACTACAATTCAGTGTGTGGAAAAACCATTCGGCAGCACATCCATCAACTTGGGAAGCACTACAAGTTGGGTCGATGGGTCTCACATGTTTTGACTCCGGGCCAGAAGGCAACGCGGCAGACGCATGTGTTTATTTACTGTTTCGGAGCCATTTCTGGACAGGACATTGACATGTGATAAAAAGTGGGTTTCAAACGAAGCTCTACGGCACCGTTTTCATTGGTTAGCATCCCATGAACCGATTTCAAAACAGCCGAAACCAGCACTGTACCAAAAGAAGGTCCTTCTGTGTGTTTGGTGCATCGTGCATCGCGAACAGCTACCAGCTAGTCAGAGTATCAATGCAACGGTGTAGTGTTAGCAGTTGAGCTGTGCTCAAGAAAAACTCAAAACTCTGGAGCATCACTTCTGAATTGCAAATGGGTCCTCGTTTACGGGACAACGCCAAGTCCCACGTGGCTAGGATGAGTCAAGACACCATTCTCCGCCTTGGATAGGAAACAATATTGCAACCACTATATTCCGCGGGTATTGCACCATCCGATTATCACCTGTTCCACTCTTTGAACAATCACCTTAGAGGACGCCAGTTCAAATCCCCTAGTAAAAATCCAAAATGCAGCTGATACCTTCTTCGTTTCCCGGCCTACTAAGTTCTACCGCGATGGATTCCATGGCCTTCCAGAACGTTTTCAGAAGGTCGTCGATGCTGATGGGGACTATTTTTGATCTTCCAGGTTAGGTGACATATTGATGTTCGAAGGTGGTGGGTGAAAAAGCGACAGAACTTTTTTTGCTTACCTTTATATTTAAATTTAAGACCTTGTATACAGAACCTATCTACTTAAGATTGATTTTCTTTGAAATTTCACTTACTTTCTTTACGGTTTCCTGCCAAATATACTTATTTATTATTCGTGACTAAAAAAAAATATATTTTATTACACTGAATAGAAATAAAAGAGAAGCGAATGAAATCCAAATTGAATAAAAACATTGTTTCTCACCAAATTTTCCATCCTCTATGTCTTTTAAAACACTTGTTAAAGCATATAAAAATATACTGTACTTACAAATCAGTTTAGTACCTTTGTTTTATGGTTGTATTTGTAGTACCTTGTTAAAACGTTTGTCTTCAAACTGTCAAATATAAATCGCAGTAAATTGTGTAATCTGCTGTCGCAAAAAAGTATCCTATTTTTCGATCGGTATAAGGAAGAGATACTGTACTATTTTTCGATCGGTGTGGAAAAACAATATTTCACTATACTGAAGCGAGATAATTTTACTATGATATTTTAAAAGCTGGTCATTTGAGGGGGCAGTAAACCATTTGGGGGGCCTGGCCCCGATGGGCCCCCCCTTGGCTACACCCCTGCGCACTCCATAACAAATGTTTCATAATTCACAATGACAGTAGTTACTATTCTTCCTATAAAGTCTTGTACATTTTAAAACAGAAAATGCATTGTATAGTTCATTTCCATCGAAATTAATTTTAAGTTTTAAATCTCTGAACAAAAACAATTTTCATTTCATTTCATTTCGGCCTCCAATTGGACACCTTCTTGGGACTGTGCAGTAATACATGCGCAACAATAAAAAGAATTTAAACATAGAATTCGAAAATGAAATGAAATTTCTGAGTTTTACGGCCCACGGTTATGCCGGTCAGGCTAAAGGAGACGGTGATGATGAGTAATGAATGAAAATGGTGGAATGAAGAAAGTGGGAGGAAACGGGAGAACCCCGAGGAAACCCACGCACACGGTGTTTGTCCACCACAAAGTTCACTTGGCGGGGGCTGGGATCGAACCCGGGACCCCAAGCACCAGAAGTGAACACTCTACCACTGAGCCACCGCGGCCCCAACATAGAATTCGATTACAATAAAAATATAATCATTATAAATAACTAACCATAAACTACAAGTACAAGACAACAAATACTATTATTATAAAACATAAATGACAAAGATAAGTACAGGTAATTTAATATTTAAACTCATAGATTTGGTTTGTTGATCTGTAGACCTGTAAAATGTATTTCAAACCCGGAGATCTGGCAACCCTACATTTGGCCTTTTAAATCCACCGTATATTTCAGGCATATCGTTCACGTCTTTGCATAGAATTCCACAATCTATATAATGATATCACATAAGCAGCTTGTGTTTAAAACTTTTGGGTTGAGGAGTTACTTAAAAGAAAAAAAGAAGAAGTATATCTTGAATTAAGGAAAATAAAAATAACGACATGCAGTCGATGAACTTTCCGCGTATAGCTCAGCACGTTTCCAATTTGGAAAGCCAAACATGAACACCAGCTCCACGATTTGTTATTATTAAGATAATTCAAGTAGCTTCTACGTAACTTGAAAATGGAGATCATACGGAGTGCAAGTTTACCAGGAAATCAATATATTTTGCTAACTTTTTGTAAACATCACAAAATTATTTTCTTTTTAGGATACAAAGACAATAATATATTAAATACATACAATGTATACAAGGAATTATGAAATGTTATTTTCTGTTTCATAAGTTGACCCTGATATTTTTTATAAAAGTTACTTCGTTACATTTAATAATAGTTTTAAATAATAACAATCCCGTAAATTTGACAATTCTACATCTGCCTCTTTCTAATTCACAATGTAACCTTATTAAAAAGAAGAGCTAGCCAGTCACCTTTCTGTTTTCTTATAACATTGCCAAAAAACTAATTATTTGTAATGGAGGCGAGATTCGACTCATTGTGCGAGTGGCTGAATACCCTTAAGATACTTCTACTGCTAAGACAAATTGGTTTACTTTATAATTCCGCTACGAGACATATTTTCAAACGGAGAATCATAGATTGTCTGTACCTAAGGTTCCTGTTCCGCTACCGGTAGCTAAGTTCTTAGAAATGTCATAAAGGAATTGATGGCCACTGGCAGACAGATAGTGAAAAGAATCTTCGCGAGGAAAGTTGGTTCTGATTCTGTCTAAACGATATATAAACGATATTATGTACTGATCTGTACATGTTACGTGTTTGTAGTTGCACAAACCTATTGATAATATTTTATCTAGTAATTATAGTTATACAAATCTAATGATAACAATTTTATCTATTAATAACAATCCAAATTTCAATGTTTCTGAAATAAAGAAGTTTCTGGGCTACTATTCGTTATGAACACCATTTGCAAGATGTATCTTTATTCATAAATTTTATCATAAATGTTCACCCTTTCTCTGCAGAATTTAATATTGTAAGTTTATTATTATTATTACCGGTAATAATAATAAGTAATAAATGTGAATGAATGTCAAAATAACCCAAAATATCTTCATTATAGCCAGTTCAACGAAAAAATTATTATTATTATTATTTTATTGAATATAAGTTCATTGATGATTTAAAAATATTTTTTCTTGTTAGTTTGGGAAAACATTATGAATGAACTAAAAAATCATCAGCCTGTCCCCCCATTTATATATATATATATATATATATATATATATATATATATATATATATATATACCAAGATATGTTATTGAGCAGAGTAAAATGATATGATAGAAAGTAAAGTCTCATGCGTAGTTTTCAAGAACAAATTTCTTTGTCAATCTAAAAAACTGATCGTGTACAAAAGCTATACCATTTATTGAGATGAAACATACCAAAATATATCTTTATTAAATCCTTCAGCAGTGTTAGCAGTACGATAGTAATGAGATATAACCTAAAATTATGATTAGCTCTTCAGTTTTGATTTATTTAAATAAAATATTTTCCAAAGATAAGACATTCCTAATAACATCGTAGCCTTTCAATAGCCTTACTCAAACCTTCAAGAGCAGGTCTGTAGGCTTGAACAAGTTTGCATTTACATGGCTGCAGACCTAACCAAGGCTATGGAGAACTTGCTAGTTCCTCAATTGCAAACTTGTTTCAGACTTGACAGCAATGCATGATATAAGCAGGGCGCAAAATTTCCGGTCGCCAGGTCGCCATTGACGACTAGAAATTTAGAGCTGGCGACCAGTGTTCAGTAGGAATGGTTTCTGCCTAAACTCACAGGGCTGCGGTTTGTTTCGCACGAAAATAATTGTCACTGAGTGAGAGAAAATACCGAATGTGAAGTCTTCACAACGAACATGAAAAGTGAAGTCTTCACAACCTTGTAATTCGCCCCTCCTTTCCCACCCTCAATCAAAATGTTTTGCCTCCTGGAGTGTCAACGAGAGAGATGTAATCTTCCTTTGTCTTTTTTTTGTAAGTTAGCTAGCTATGGTGTAGCTAGCACCCATTTGCGAGGGCTACACCCTCTATTTGGGAAAGAGATTTAACATTATTATGGCGAAAAAAAAATATTTTCTGTTGGGCAAAGAGACATTTATGAACTGTATTAAACCGCCATAAGTTTTATTTATTTATTTATTTTATTATACGTGAGGAGGTCCTGTTAGTGACAAGCGGGTTTACTGTGCATGGTATGAAGGTGAGATATGGGCCGGTACGTGTGATGTGCTGAGGATACTGATGATGTTATAGTCCGGATGATTTGGAGGTACGGTATATTTATATAATGCGAAAAGCAGTGAGAGAGGTGTAGACGTGTGTTGATGGCTGTGAGTATAGGGAGCGTCGCTGTAAACGGTTTCAAAAAATAAAGCGTGTTCGCTGTCATACCGTTGAGTTATATATTTAATACGAAGATCTTCAATATGACAAAGAAGGTGAGGAAATGTTATGGGGTCGTACAATTCACGGGTTGGACTTGGTAATTTAATGCGGTACGCTAGGCGGAGAGCATGTCGTTCCATTATTAACAGCTTTTTGTAATGTTTTGCGCTTGCTGATATCCAGGAGGTAAAACCGTATGTAAGTACGGGACGGAGGAAGACCTTGTAGGTGTTGATGAGCGTAGAAGAATGGAGACCCCACTTTGTACCTATGAGACATTTAAGTAAATTTAATCTATTTTTGGCTTTGCTTACAACGGTAGCGAGGTGTGGACGCCATGTAAGATGATGATCAAATGTTATACCCAAGTATTTCACTGTCTTTGAATGCTGTATGGCAGCATCATTGACGGTAAGGGCAAGACGAGCTGGGTTTCGATGAACTCGTGAGCGACGGTTTGGTGGAATAAAGACTATGGCCTGAGTTTTGGTAGCGTTTATTGTTAAGCGCCACGTCCGACACCAATCGCTAAAGCGACGGATAGCTTCATTCATCGCAGTGTTTATTTGAGAGATAGTCTTCGTTAACGCCAGGAAAGCCGTGTCATCGGCGTACTGAAAAGTATGAATGTTTTGCGGTAAGGACGGCATGTCAGCGACATAAAGCAGATACAGCAGTGGGGACAAGGCAGAGCCTTGCGGAACGCCGCTATGAAGAAAAACAGGATAAGAGACACTGTCATTGATGTAAATGTAAGCCAGGCGGTTTGAGAGAAAATTAAAAATGAAGCGGATGTACGTGATTGGAAGACGGAAAGACAGAAGCTTGAATAAAAGTCCCAGGTGCCATACTTTATCAAATGCCTTTTCGAGATCGAATAAAACTAAACAGGCAGGCTTGGAAGAATTGTAATGATTAGTGATCATGTTGGTGAGGCGAAGTAACTGATCGTTAATACTATATCCTGGTCGGAAACCAGCTTGATGTAAAGGTAGCAAATTTTTCGCTGTTAAGTGAGTGTGAAGTCTTTTGACAAGGATGCGTTCCAATATTTTACTGAAAGTCGGAGTTAATTGTATGGGCCTGTAAGATGATACGGAATTTAGTGGTTTGTGTGGCTTAGCAAACATGAGTGTTTTGGAAGTCTTCCACTGAGGGGGAAGATAACCTGTGCGGAGAATAAACGTAAATATAGTTGCTAAAAGGTGTAGTAAGGCGAGAGGCGCTTCTTTGACATGACGATAAGTGATTGAGTCCAGACCAGGGGCAGTATTGCGCTTGCGAGCCGTGACGGAGTTGATATCTGTTACAGTGATAGGCGTAGTAAGAGGATGTGCGGGTAAAACATGAGACGTGCTGGGTTGAAGTTCTGGTGAATTTATGTTAAAGGTATGTGTGGGATGCCTGCGAGGAATGGCTGCTTCAGACGGAGTGAAAATAGATTGTAGATAGGTTGCGAAGGCGTCTGCTTTTTCTTTATCTGTGTGAAGAGGATTTTCATTCTCTAGAAGAGGATAGGTAGTGTGGGTCTTGCGACCAGTGAGCATGTTGAAACGGTTCCAGTATCTGGATGGGTGTGCATCGTCTGCCAAATTATTGCAAGCTTTTATCCATTGACGGAGTTTATATGCTTTAACATAATTGTGAACTGTGCGTTGAAATTGACGATGTAAGTGCAATGACTCTAGATTTCCTGTACGTTTGTAATCTTTGTAGAGCGCTCGTGAACGTCTGATAAGTGGTAAATAATGGGGTGGGAGCGTTGGGTGATAACTATGGGATGTACTAGTCGGTATAAAACGGCTGGTAGCGTCATGGAGTGCTGTAGTTATTCTATCCAAAGAATTATGAAGATCTTCCTCCGTTTCTGATAAAGTTGAGTTTGCAAAAATGCCACTGAGGTAATTTCGATATCCTGGCCAGTCGGCTTTGTCGAAGCGCAACGTGGTACGAGTGACAGGAGGTAAGTGGGGTGCTGGACGGTGTGAAGAAGTGAGTGATAATTTAACGGGAACATGATCACTACCAAGCGGATCGAGTACTGTGAGAGTACACCGTGCAGAGATACTGGCTGAAGTAATGACAACGTCTGGAGTGGTATCCGAGATCGGTCGGGTAGAATGAGGAAGGGTATGGAATGTGCCGGATGTTTCGGTTGCAATGAAATCTAGAAATTCTTCCTTTTGGCGGGCTGTTCGACTGTGAAAATTTATGTCTGCCATAATGATGTAGGTGCGGAACGTGTCTGAGATATACTGAAAAATTTTTAGAGGTATGGCATGACCAGGGCGGATGTAAATGGTAGGCAAAGTGACATTCCTTTGTCAAACCAAAGGCCGTGGAGAGGGGGGGCCTCTCATAATTTGTACGTGAGAGATACTGGCGACCATCGTTTTTGGATTGGTGAGTACGTTTGAATTTGAAATTTTGCGCCCTGGTATAAGGCTAGCCTTAAAATTCCTTTAAATTGACACCTTATCAAACATGACTTAAAATTTACACATGGTAAAGTCATACGCTGGGATAATTTCTAAGGTCAGGGCCGGCCTTAGGCCGATTGGACCGATTGCTCCCAATTGGGGGCCCCGCGCTAGTGCCGTCTACTTTAGTGCAGTCTAATCTACTATCCAGTACCGTTTTAACAGCATATTAGGCCCCAGAGCAAACAAGTATATTGTAGTCCTTATGACTAAATTTTGCTCCTAATACATGCCTTTCTGCTCGCGGGCCCCCGGCCAAGTGGCTATGGTACCGTTAAGATGGATCTGCTACTCTCGGTTGTCAAATACACATAACATTCCAATTAATCGTGGGCACAAAAAACCGGTTTTTGGTTTTTAGGAAACCGAAACCGGTTTTTGAAAATTTTCCAAAAAATTTAACCGAAATCGGTTTCCTCCAAAACCGGTTCGGTTTTCACTTGATCTGGTTTCGGTTTTCCTCAAAACCGGTTCCAGTGTTTTTCCAAAATTGGATCTATTTCTTACCAGAATAGTGTTTCGTTGTTCTCCGGAAACCGAATCCGTTTCCACAGAAATATTTTTTTCAAGTTTTCATCGAAACCAGTTTCGGTAAAAACCGAACCAGTTTCAAAGAAAATGGAAACCGGTTCCGGTGGAAAAACCGAACTGGTTTTTGGAGAAAACCGAAATATCGGTTTTTCGAATTTCGGTTATTCTAGAAACCGGTTTCCGGTTTTTATAAAAACCGGCTTCACCCATTCCTAATTGCAACACAGGTACATTCATGAACTCCACAAGGGCAGGTATGACCTCTCCCTAACAAGTAAATGAATAGTTTGTATTAAGTTTCCGGACATAAGTAAATATTTTCTGAATTTAATGCTGCAGTAGTTTCTTTATTTTTTATGTTTACAACTTCTGTTGTAAAACTAGATATTTTGTCCAGGGAGTATTTTGCACTACCCAATACCCTAACACTCGCTAAAACTTCCTTACACATACCCCTGAGCGTAAAAATATTGTTTTCTTTGAGCTGTGTAAAAATGTATATCATTATTTTGAGTGCACACCCTCTTTTATTTTGAAAACTCCACGAAGTAAAAGTTGTTGGCGTTCTTACTGATTATGTCATGTGATACTACCGTGAATACACAGATGGTATCAAATAAATCATCTTCAGTGCGACTTCTTTACATATCCTTTCTCTTATTACAGCTGTATTAAAAATACAAAACCAGAGGACAAACTTTGCCCTCTCCTGCGAAAAATCCCGTGGATGTATATTTTTTAATCAAGTCAAAAAACCGAATGTATACTAGCGCGTACTGAACTGAATAGTTGGCTGCTTATGAAGGTTTGTCTTCTAACTCGAATAATTCAATGGAAAATATGTCATCCATCTTCCCACCTTTTCATTTTGTCTGCAGTCGATAACGATATCAAGCTGGTTATACTTTCATAAATATTTATCTACGATGTTCTCACTAGCGTGCATTAGTTTTTGAATTCTTTTAAAGGATACAATTGTTAAGAAACCTTTGAACTAACGAATTCATATCAATATGCATTTCATTGTCTTACGATTATAAACTTACGGAAACATAGACTCCACCATTGTATTTGTCGTAAAATGCTAGCCCAATTTGATATGTTACATAACCTCCTTCCTATTTAAAAAAGTCGAGCGAGATACAAGATGGCAGCGGCGTCATTCAGGGGGTAGGAGGGACAAGCCCCCTCACGAAGAATTTGAGGAATAAATACTGTATACTTTAATTGATTGTCTACTAATATACTAGTGCGAAACGTGAGAGTTTTATGTCAGTGGTGCTCTTACCCCTTTTAAGCAAAGTCTGAAATGACTCCCCTGCAAGATGGCCGACTCCAAGATGGCTGCCACGATAAACATGCCCTGAAATAGATGTCTACTTCCTCCCAGTGTTGGTTAATATGTTTTTGTTTTTCATCCCTTTACCCGTTACACAAATAAAATGAAATTTTCAAAGTTGAAACACATTGTTATTACGTATTCTGATCAATCAGGCTTTTGGCCACTGCGGCCGTCTTTATGGACGGAAGCACTTTAAATTTTGCTTACGCTCGTTTTTTGATATTCCATACTTCTCTACCAAGTTTAGTCAAGAAATTAGATTTCAACATCGGTAGATTTACTTGTAGGAGAAAAAATCTATGAAATACTGGTACAGAACCTTCTTGAAATATGGCGAGGCACAAGGGTGAAATAAGTATTTTAAAATTCATTTACTGTCTGCATTTTCATTTGAGTTATTTCTCTGAAAAATTAGCTGCAATAAGCAATGAACAAGGTGGGTGTTTTCGCCAGGACATTTTGCAGATGGAAGAACGTTATAAAGGGAAATGGAATCCGGCCATGATAAGGGCCCATAGACCATTCAATAATTTTCCCTCTGGTCAAAGTAACCTGAGGGCTAGACGTTCTGGCTTCACTTCACGGGGACGAACCAACAGTTCTTTTTTTGTTCTATCTTTTCTGAGCTAAATTAATTGTTTAAATAAATAATTTCACATTCACTAAAACAAGTAATATTATGACTGTCTTTTGCAGATGTGATAGTGCTATATATATATATATATATATATATATATATATATATATATATATATATATATATATATATATATATATATATTTTACATTGAAATGTACCTTATATACGTTTAGTCTATTAACTTTCACGCACTATTTAAGCACACATTATTTTGATTGCCATCCATTCTAACAGCAAAATCACTATTAAACTTTTGAAATGAAATGAAAATAATATTTTTTTATTTGACGTCCCAGGATTTGTTCTTAGGAGATGGATGATTAATGAAAGTGAGTGATTATGAAATTAAATTTTGTGAGTTCTCCCACCGGGAATCGGGCTCGAGACTGTTTACCACAGGCGCACGCGTTAACCACTAGACCAGCAGGGAAAGCGCTATATATATAGTATATATTATTTATTTATGACTTCTTTTACGTGGCGAAGTTAAGGCTCTGCAGCCTTCTCCGAGCACAATGTATATATATATATATATATATATATATATATATATATATATATATATATATATATATATATATATATATATATATATATATATGTCTATATATATATATATATATATATATATATTGTATACATGTATACAATGTATATATTATACATATATACATGTAATTGGTTCTACAGATCCTGGTGCAAGTTAGTTGTAAACCTCGGCCCCCGCAAAATGTTCCCAATCGGACCCCGCACCCCCTAAGGCCGGCCCTGTCTAAGATTAAGTCAGTCAAAGAAAATTAAGGGCAAACTTAGACTTACTGTAGATGCGCATGTTTACTGGGATATATCAGTTGGTAGATAACTTTGAACTAAACCAAATAACATGCTTTAGGATAAATTCCGATGTGTAATTTTCGAGAAAATCGACAAAATTAAATTAAGTGACGCTAAAAACTGTGTCGTTCGTTGCCAATATTAATTGATAGTTTTGATTTCGCTGGAAGAAATTGCATTTTTATTTTATTTATTTTTTGCATATCTAGCAAAATTCATTGTTAATTGGCAGATTGTATCTATTGATGTTTGTCCTTTTCTAACGAAGATACGCATACTCCTTTACGTACATATTAATAGCAAAAAAATGGGTTCAAATCCTGTTAAAAACAGAAGCTTCATTATTATTATTATTATTATTATTATTATTATTATTATTATTATTATTATTATTATTATTATTATTATTATTATTATTATTATTATTATTATTATTATTATTATTATTTAAATATTGAAAAAGGTGTATTTCTGTAGGTTGCCTTAACCTCGTAGAAAAGGTAGGATGCTGAAATAAGTACACTAAAATGTGATAACGGAGAGAGAAATTTCATTATTATGTTGACAATTTTAATAATATATTTGTACCTCTTCAGGACGTTTTTAAAAGTTTAGTATTTTCTTCTTTCCCCTCGTTTAACTCAGGCCCGTAGCCAGCCCAAAAATGTAGGAGATGCCCAGTAGAAGTTAGGGGGAGTCCGATCCAACCATACTATAGTTCATCACCATATTATAGTACATTTGCAAGCCTACCGTGGAAATTTTAGGGGGGCCGGCCTCCTTAGATCCCCCGTGGATACGGGCCTGGTTTAGCTGTTTGCTATTTCTACATTGTGATTGCCAATGTTGTTCAGTGAATTAAATAGTTCTTACATAGTATCTTTCTTTTTTTCTATATTATTTCTAGACATTAATTTTCTGACAATTAGATTGCACAGGTAATTTTCAAAAATAAGATCATCCACATTCTTATTAATATGTACATGTTGCAGTGGTTACATTAATGCACCAGGCAAATCGAGAAACTGGGAACCCGAATCTTTTCAGAGATTGTATTGGTGCTGCAAATCTCAATCTGCATTTTCTCCCAAAATCAATAAGTGCTTGACTAAAAAAGCACTTTTACAATATTCAAATTAAGTTCCTGATAAGTGCAACACATGACAAGGAGTTGTCAATAGACTACCTATATTCTATCAAAGTCAGATAGAGCTCCTCATGACTAAATGGTTGCTGTTCTCTCCTTCTGAGTGGCACGGGTTCGATTCCTGATTAAAGTGCACGAGATTCGGATTCCACACTAACTGTAGATCCAAGTCTTATACAAGTTTGATGCTGAAAAGGAACGCTAAACTACAGTACAGTAATCAAGGTCGTCTGATATAGTAGTAGGGTAATGAAACATTAACATTTGGTAGTTTTATCTATTAGTTAAAAATCTAAATACATTAAAAGGTGCTAAAACTGGCCGTAAGGTAGTTAAATTTTGCTAAAGGAAAAATATGAAATATTCTCAAAGATGTTTATGTTTCTAAAGAATTCCTGCCACTTTATAACCTTGAAAATAGACAAGCTATTTCAAGTTTTCCATCACCTGCCATAGATAAATATCTTTCCCCTGAAGAAAGTCTCACCAGTTGTTTTCCATTCTTTTGACTAGAAATTTGTTTTGCCAAAGATTGTTTGCTATTAGTTGGTTTTATTACAATAGTGATATGTAATTAAGATAACAGTGAAAACGATTTTCATATTTTTGAAGGATAATTAATACAGAAAGAGATTTAACAATAAAAAGTAAAAACTTCAGTTTATTGTTAATTTGCTAACGAAGAATTTTCAGGTAAGCAAGAATCGCAGTATTCTCTCTCTCTCTCTCTCTCTCTCTCTCTCTCTCTCTCTCTCTCTCATTGTAAGGTTGAAAGAGCTTACTCGGTTCTACTGTTGAAAGATGTTCGATACAGGGTACGTAGGGTTGCCATATGTCCGTAGTTTGTACGGACTGTTTGTATTTTGGGGTCCGTGTCCATGTTGTGTTTTTATCATATATGCTAACTTATATTTTAGTAACAATTAATAAAGTAGGTTATATTTTTAAAAAGTGTCTCATTTTTCCATTCCAGGGTTCTTTTGGTTAGATTTGATATATGTAATCTAATGGCGTGATTCATTATATTCGTGATCATGAAAAACATTATAAAACATATTAGTTTCCAATAGCGTTTTAAGTATTACAGTAAGCAATTGTGTGATAACCTAAAAAGGTGACTTTTAGTAAGAAATTTCCAAATATTTGTTCTGTGTTTGGGCACCGTATCTTTGGTCGTCATTTTAAGGCTTGTCCGTATTTTGGATCAAAAAATCATGGCAACCCTAAGGATACGGCATTGACAATTACGGTACAGGACGAGTATTGTGATATAAAAGTCTTGAAACACACCATTGGGGACGTAGTCATCAATCCTGTACTCCTGTGATAAGTTCAGACGATTGACCTCGAGGAGACTTTAATAGCATTGCGGGAAAATTTCAGCCCCGGCCACTCCCTGAAATCTCGTTGTGCTAATCGTATTCTCCCTAAGTATAGTATATACCCCCCCCAAAAAAAACTTGTCTAGGGAACAGAGAGAAAACGGAAGTTCTTTATATGAATGACAGGCTTTAAATCAAAGAAGGTATAGGATGATGATACCACCGCTTGCTGCAAACAAGCACTTGGAAACATGGCCGCGGGGAGCAATTGACCCCTTAGATTTTCGAAAGGGGTTCGGTTCTTCGAAATACATGTAAAAACATGTTAGATTTACTTACTCATACACTACAGTATTTAATATATTTACTGCAGCTAATAAAACTATGCAATATGCGTTAGTAACTATTGTTACACGTGAAGAAGTATATATTCATGACTTTGTTTGTGTCGTTCTTCCCCCCCCCCTCTCCCCTGGAGAAATCCTGAAGGCGTTTCTGCTTGGAAATTTTCCAAAAAGTTGACATCTTTTTGTAAATACTTTCTTTTGTACCTAGTATGTCCATTATATTTTCATGTGTATTTTGGAAATATTTAGCTATTTGTCCAATGATTTGGTTGCACCGGTTTTGATTGTATCACTCGTCCATTGCTCATAAAGGCATCTATTTTGTTTGTGTTAGGCTAATATATGTTATGAAATTTTTATTAAATCCAAAAGTGATCCGACAAATATAGTACGATTATATG
Organism: Thermobia domestica; assembly: GCF_964235325.1. Taxonomy (NCBI): domain Eukaryota; kingdom Metazoa; phylum Arthropoda; class Insecta; order Zygentoma; family Lepismatidae; genus Thermobia; species Thermobia domestica. The sequence goes on along the minus strand of NC_137455.1, from coordinate 146,188,358 downwards.
CGACTCACGCTAAATGTTTGTCGAATCTTTTAGTTTATAGGGCCTACTGCATTTTCGACAAGCTTCACTTCATTAATGAGGAAGACTCTCTTAGTATTCACCTATAACATATTACACCTTATCATACACAATAAGAATTATTTGCTTTATCTTTGTTTCCGTGACTAAAATTTTCCCCATGCATATTCGAGAACTTCATAATCCTCATCCTCACCATCGTTGTCAATACGATATCCCGTTTCTGCCAAGCAGCAGGCCACTTTGGACATTGAATTCGGACAAGTTCTTAATAAAAATAATCGAGATTGATAATATTTCGTGAATTATACAAAAGTTTGTGTCTTTAAAATATTAAAGAACATACATATTAAAACTGACATATTCACATAAACATATAGTAACGGATTTAAAGGGGAGGCTTTGGGGCTGAAGCCCCTCCCAAATATCAGAGCAAGACGAATTTGAGGGAGGCGATAAATAAGTTTTCATCTGAATTATGGAAATGGACGATCGAGGCTTCCTCTTGTGTTTTGCTTTGGATATTAACTGCTGGTGCCGATGGCCTTAACAGCCAAATCGCGAACTAAGTTGTAAACAGGCACTCGCAGAATAACAATGGAGAACTTTTTGGTTATGCTAACTGAAGAAGTTCTGTATTGTCTCGAAGTACATCGGCTGATTCTGCGAACTTTCGTTCTGTACTAGGAATGGCCATATCCTAATATCCGAAACTCCATGCAAAATATATTTGAAGAATGGTTTGGCCAGTGGCCACCGGTTACTATTTGGTACCAAAAAATGTTCACCATCTTCTTAGGTATTGATTAACATCAATATTATCTCTTTATGACTTACGGTTCCCGAGATACGGCTTCTTAAATTTCCCGAAATCGGAAGTTTTTGGCCAATATCTCGGGAACGGTAAGTCATAGAGAGATGATATCGATGTTGAACAATGCCTACGAGCAGTGCTTAAAGTGACATCAGATGAGGTGACGGTATGGAACAAATATGACCATATATATATATATATATATATATATATATATATATATATATATATATATATATATATATATATATATATATATATATATATATATATATATAGAGAGAGAGAGAGAGAGAGAGAGAGAGAGAGAGAGAGAGAGAAAGAAAGAGAACTAATATGTAAATATTTCACGCTCCACTATCATCAGTGCCGTATATACTGGTTTGCTGGCTTGAGCTACCACTAACCTTTCATAACACCTGTACATTCATAATAATAATAATAATAAATCTTCCTCTTTGGAATATTGAGTTCTTGCTAGGGAGTCTAGTTTCCTTCCAGTTACACCTATGCTTTGGATAAGTTGTGCTAGCAATGAAGAACGATGAAAGAGGCGATTAGCCAATGAAGGAGGCTCAGTCTATAAGAACCTTCGAAACGTAACGTAAATAATGAAACAAATAACTATAAAGCTCTGCCAATTCCCGCAAAATACTGTCAAACACAAAATTTGAGTTGCGTTGACGCAAACCATTACGGAACGAAGCTCCAGGGACCCGCAAATGTGCTGTCATTACTCGTATAACTTTCCTTTACTCTTCGCTCACGCCCAAGAAACCGATTTCTCTAGAGGCAACTGGTCCTACCTGGCAGGCCGTTCGTACTCTGCGGATGTAGATGGAGCGAAGGGGAATACGCTCATAGCTACACGATTCTTGCTGCAGAGAGGAAAATTTGTGAAACATACTTCGACCTCACTCCCTCCATCCCTCTTATGGAGGAAACTTTCCCTTTGGTTTGGGGAAAGAAGTGAATTTCTTCGGCTGCGTCGCCAATTTGTCATTCAATCGTGTGGTCTTTGGCGAGTGAAGATCGTGGACTACCTAAAATTGTTAACCAGTCGGTGCACAACGAAGCCCGTGAAATAATTAGTAAATGTAGCAATTCTGTCCGCATCCAACAAATGAAGGGTCTCAGCTACATCAACTTGTCTTTCCTCTTTCGAGAGAGGTATGGGAAAGCACATACTATGGACAGCAGCTCCAGAAGGGGCACACTCGAAATAAAAAGGCTCTAGTTCCGGCAAGGAACTGAATTTCCCTTCTCTAAACTGAATGAACTTAAAAACTTTTGAATATCAAAATATAAAAGTGTAAAAGGTAAACGGCTTGTAAGGCTTAGGCTTTCTATTGATGAACTAGCCTTTAGACTTCTGCATCTAAACTGATTATTGAGCAATAGTGATTACGAAGTGAGGAAAGAAGCAGAGGCGGTATGCTTTCATAGAAATTATGCTTGACCATATCGGCGATCTAAATGTGGAAGAACACGGATGGTACGTTTACCTAAACATCGTATTTACAATAACATAGCGATCCAACGCGGCCTTAAGTGGGTTAAAACAAGAAAATACATATATGTTCATATGTTTTTCGTCTCGTTTGCAAGGCTTTGTAGGCAATCTCATCTCCTCTCTAGTATCTAATATTTAATGATTCTTTCCAACTTCATTTCCATTTTCAAAAACTTCCTCTGGTCTCGTCTCGTGCTCAATACTAATTTTCTTGTATAGTTGTAAACACAGAATTCCAGACAAAATGAAAAGAATAATTTTGAATGTAACAAAAGAGTCCTGTCAATATCAGAGACGGATCCAGGTTAAGCATTTTAGGCGGGCAGTACAGTAGCTAGAATTGTTTGAGGGGGAATGGACGCTCTCACAAATGCTGAAAAAAAAAAATCAAGAGCATAAATTCTGCCATTGAATAGGGTGATAGGGAACTATTAACTTTTCAAAGCAGTAGCAACGAAATCTTTGATAGTGCAAACATATTTGTTGACTCAATGCTAACATCGTACTTATTACTGTGTAAAATCTTTCTTTTTTCTACCTGCAAATTACAATATAAATAAGTTATTTTTACCGGTATGCCATACCGGCCGATTTTCTAACTTTCGGATGCATAACCGGCTCATACCGCCTCACTTTAAGCACTGCCTACGAGGATGGTGAACATTTTGGTAGCAAATAGTAACCGGTGGCCACAGGTTATATCTGTATTTTCAGTATATATACAGTGATAAAATAAAAAAGTGACAGCTCAGTGTAGCTAATTCAATAGATGCCCTAATACGCAGGTTCCAACTATGTAAGTATATTATTTATTGAATTTAATCAAATAAATATAATATACAATTTCATATTAATTTTGAAAAGATTATTTCTTTTTAAGTTCGTCCTGGCAATGCTCTTGCACTGTAAACAATTACAGTTACATTTACTGCTTACCGTCAATTCTGGCAGCCAACTGATTACTCTAAAATTTACGGTATTACTGTAAAGTTTATGGCTATAGGCCATAAAAGGGCTATATTTAGGGCCTATTACCATAATTATAACACTAATACCGTAAATTTTAGGGTAATCGGTTGGCAACCAGAATTGACGGTAATCGGTCAGTAAATGTGACCGTAATTGTTTACAGTGTGGTGCTTTCTCAACTGGTTTAGTTCTGTTTTGTCGTGAAGTTTGTGATATGTATCCTTGGTATATTTCATATACACTATCTCCCGAATATTTTTTTAATCCTAGCTCATTAAAAATACAGAAAAAATATTGCAATGAGATACATTGAACATCATATTAATAAATATTAATAAAATAAGTTTTTAAATAGATGAAGTAGAATATCAGGTAGACCATTTCTTTGACTCCATGAACTAACCTATCTTCAACTACCTGCAAGCGTGTTATATATTACTATCAAATTTGAACAGCAAAAATGAGTTCTACTGGTTTTCTAAATTATTTTGTTCCAGCCCCCCTTAAAAAACAATTTCTGGATCCGCCACTGAAACTATATATCGAAGCTAATTTGAAGCTTTTTTCGACAATTAAACTCAACTCTGGTGCAGTTTTCTTCTTCTTCTTCTTCTTTTTTTTTTTAACAAGAGGTTTAATTTCAATTTTACAAGCGGGGTTTTAATTATTTATAGTTTAGGAGCTACTTCTTTTACACTTAGACCTACCTTTGACTAATTTCAGTCTCAAGCTATGGCATGGTTGCGAAACTCCAAAGATAATATATACCTCAAAACTGAATACATCACACGGAAAGCTGATAATTTTTATTAGAATAATTGGCTTCTCTTACTTTCTTAAGATGAGGATAATTCAAGCCTGAATGAAAACATACACCATATTGCATCAAATCGAATAATTTTACGAAAATTGTCGTGCCCATCTTCTTCTTTTTTTTTTTAAATATATATATATATATATATATATATATATATATATATATATATATATATATATATATATATATATATAGTATGTACACCCTGTGTGATTAAATTTTCCGGTTGAAAGTAAATTTATTCCCTTTTACCCCTTATACTTGACCAATTTTAACGCAAAGAAATGGAGATGATTACGAAGCCCTAAAAATATATATATATATACAACAGTGTATCAAAATAGAATAATTTTTACTTTTTATCCGAGTTATACTGGAAAATTGTCTTGTTTTCACTTTATAGGTATAGAAGTGTGCGAACTTGAATATGAGATACTCTTGTTCTTGAGAGGATTTAATCGCAAATAATAGGCTTGATTTTCGAAGATGGTAATGCCAAGTTTTATTAAAATCGGGTACATTTTAAGAAAGTTACAGTGGAATTAACAAACAAGCTAAGAGATGGATGCACGCACACAAATGTGATTGAGGTAGAATCGTGGACCCGTGATTACGCTTGCTTCAATTGTAATATTAGCTATTGCTATTAATATTACTATTATTATTCAGAATATTGCAGTTCTACAGTAGCATTCACCAAATAGGTGAATTGAAAAAAAAACTAATACAATTTCATTAGTCTGAATTTACTGGTTTGTTTAGTTACTCTACCAACTTCTCTGTTCATTCATCTAGAAGTGACATACAAACTTTGGTTACTAATCCCGACGTTTCTTCGCTTTATACGAGTTTCCAGAAATTGAGATCTAATTAAATCGCTTTCTCTCACACAGGAACTCCAATTTATTGAATTTTTAATAAGTTGCCAAACCACTTTTCATAGGATACAACTTACAACACCCAACCAAACAAGGATTGCTTGCTTGTTTTTATTTGATAAAAGAGACACTTAATTATCGTCAAAAATTGCAAAGATACACTTTCATGCTTACATACATTTCACAAATTTAGTTTTGTTTTCAAGGAAAACGATAACATTCTCCAAATAAAAATATGGTTATTACGTATCCGAAGCCTCTGCGTTAGTTTAATGGAGTCGCTGTTGTGTGTTTATATCGTCGTTGGCAATTCAAAACCTGCTATGTGACAATTTCGGCCGTTTCGAGATAATAGTATTATCTGGTGCAGCTTTTAGACTCTCTAATTTATTATTACTTCAGAAGGTATCTAGTTACTTGCAGCATCAAATATTACTTATCACTTTTATAAAGCGAAAAATCTAACCAGGATACTGTTTTTCGTTTCTCCTGAAAAATTTATAAAAATGCACATAGCAGGTTTTGAATTGCCGGCGACGATATGTTATTATTGTCTGAAGGAGTTGTTGGGAGGAACGGTACGAGTGCTTTACAGTGTAGCCAGAATATAGAACACTAAAGTCAATACAGTCCATTTCTTGGTTTGTTGTTTTAATATTGTTAAAGCAGGGCAAGATTTAGGTTTGGTGGGGCCCTAAGCTACTGAAGGTAATGGGACTCGTTATGTGTCCAGATGAACGTAGACATCCTATATACAGAAATGAAGAAACTAATGATATTTTATGAAGCAGGCTAGCAGAAGGGGCCCCATTACTTACATCATAGGAGTCTACACAACACGAAGTACTGTTGTTGTATATAGATTTTATTTTATTTTTACTGTTTTTGTTATATTTTGGAAATGTACATTCAGGTTTTCCTTTGGTTTTTGAGGCCCCCACGAGAGTGAGGCCCTAAGCTATAGCTTGTTCAGCTTATACATAATTCCGGCACTGTGTTAAAATGATTGTTGTGATTTGAAGTGAAAAATAAAAAAAAAATCACCACAGAAAATAATGTATTCCAATACTAGAAGAACTCATATAAAATGTTGAGACTTTGTGGAAAAGAAAGAAAAAAGTGAATTCATATTGCATTTAATAAAACAACAGAAATGCTGTTTTTGCGGTAGACAGAAGTGTGAGAATTGTTATTAAAATTGGTATATTTTATTCAACCACGTATAAACACACTGTAGACCAGTGGCGTAGGGAAAGGGGCTCCCTCTTAGTATGGTGATGTCAAAAATTGGTTCTGCTAGTATGCACTATATCCCATTTATGACCCGATAAAATAACTTTTCTTATAATTTATCACAACTATTATATAGTCATGTCAAAAGAAATTTAGTTTCCAGAAAGTCCCGTTAACCCTACATATGATTTCAACAAATTGGTTATGTATTGATTTTCTCTTTTTGGGGGAGAAGGTCTCTTTCTCATCAGCATAACCGTCTTTCGCATCAGCATCAAAATTAACCGTCTGAGAGTGTGAGTAAGAGCATTAGAAAAGAAACATGTTGCTCAAGCATTTTCAAATATATATAAGAATTTTATATATATCTCATGCGCTAACAATTCGGCTAAGCAGACCAATATATATATATTTGATATATATGTATATATATATATATATATATATATATATATATATATATATATATATATATATATATATATATATATATATATATATATATATATATATATATATATTGGTCTGTTTAGCCGAATTGTTAGCGCATGAGATTTCATAGTACGTGGCCCATAGTTCCACTCCCAACTGGACCAGTAGCATTTCTGGAGTTGACCATCATTATGAAGGGACGTAGTGACTCAGTGGTAAAGCGCTCTTCTCTCTGATGCCTGAGGTATCTGGTTTGATCCCAGCTCGCGCCAAGTGGTCTTTGTGATAGACAACCATAATTGCGTGGGTTTTCTCGCGTCCTCCGTCTCCTCCCACTTTCTTCACTCCACCATTTTGTTCATTATCATCATCATTTCCTTTAGCCTCCAAGGCATAATTGTGGGTCGTAAATCTGAAAAGATTTAATTTAATATTTTTCATCATTGTGAAGCATTTGGGGAACTATGTGAACTAAGAAGTAACGAACTCCTATCTAGTTCTATCTGTTAACTATTTTCATCAATATTTCAAACCCCTATTGCCATAAATAAAACTAAAAAAAAAAATTAAAAAATGCCTGCAATTCAACTCACTTTTGTGTACCGAAATAAAGTACTTAACGTGATATCGTAAGAATATATGAAAGTCTTGTCTGGCAATACGGCGAACGTTTCAGAAGATAACGAAGTCACAACTACTTCCATTAAGTTTGATTCATCAATCCTTTTGATTTTCTTGCAAAACTATATGGCAGAAATTTCAAGTAAAATCAACACCTCTGGCAACCCTGCCATGGGACTGAAATCACTTGTAAACAAAAACAAAAAATGTTCGCAATTTTGCCACACGCACAGATTAATCAAACGAGTAATGTCCTAGTTTTGCACCAGTGATTCCAAAATCATTTTTACACGTAGCTGCCCCTTCGTGAATCTCAGATAATTCATGCTCCCTCTCCTTGTATTTGACGCTTGTTAGACTAACCCCTTTGCCAATTTCCAATTTGAATTTCCAAATCTCTGATAATAATAATATTCACCAATTTATATTTATTTTCAGCAAAACTTCTTCATACCATTGTAATGATTGTAGTGCAATATTCTTTTTTTAGAGGCTTTATTGTTTCTGGAACTAGAATTTTTATCCAATAGTTTTTTGGGCGTATTTAATTTGACACCTCTTTGTTACAACATTCGTAATATTTGTAATTATGAATATACTTTATTTCTGTCAGCTGCTTATGCTCCTTGCTTGCTCTTCACGCTCCCTTTCCCCAAGTTGAGGGGAGCTGTTTTACACAGAAAACTGTTGTTAGGAAGCAATGCATATCCTCACTTGATACACTTCAATCTTCTGTACTATTCCTTTAAGAAAACCCCTGTCTTAAAACATTTACAATCAATTTCAAATTCATTGTACTTTGTTATTATTTTAGTATTTATTTTCCAATTTATGGGGAAAATGTTCAGTTTGGTTTTGTTATTTGATCCGAACTATATTCCCTCTACAGGATTTGCAACCGGGATCACTAGCACAAAAGGCAAGGCATGCATGCTAACCATTTGGCTGCGTGGGTGCTCTCATTCTGGAAAAGGAAGAGTATACGCTAAACATGGAAAATTTTGGCTCTTTTTACTTCTTAAATCAGTAATTAATTTCTTTTGTTGGGCTTTTTTCTTTCTGTCATGAGCTCATATGCATTCATAAGATTATGACAAAGAGATTGTCATGCAACGGTGCCCTCATGATGTTTCGGGTCACGTGAACCTTGTTTCCTTCTGCATTGAGATCAGTCACTTTCACTGTCACTTCTTCGCAAAAATGCAACACGAGTAACAACCGGAGGAATTTGGTGATTGCAAAAAGCCTCCGCTGAAAGTGCAGCAACAGTATAGTGCATGAGTGAATTTGTTCAAGCGAGTAGAGCGTTTGAATCAAATGCTTTTAAGGTAAGCATTGCTGATCTCATTCTTTCTTGTTTGATTTCTTTCCTTGAAGAACAACGTTATCCATGACATGAGCTGTCAAGACAAATATTACCAAACTTTTTTTTAATGATTGTTATAAAAACTTGTTGATTAAATTGCTTGCTGATTCAATAACGAGAAAGTTTTAATCTTGAGTCTGTGCTTAGTTTTTTTATTATCTTTTTAAAATAGATTATATAATCAAAAATTACGCATCGTCGTCAACAGTAATTTTGTCAATGTTCCTTCTAGTAGTCCAACTTTTTTTTTTTTTTTTTTTTTTTTAAGAGGTTGAGTGTCATGACTCAGAATGACAAAGTCGTGATGCCCAGTTTTATGCCTTACTTCAAAAATTCATTGAAGCACTAAGCTATACCTTTATACTCTCTATATATGTGTCTCATTCATATCCTTGTGTTTATAAATTTACTCCCCTGGCTACAATATTAATAAAACGTACAAGCCATTACACTAGACTTTATTGCTTTCGTTTCTTAAACTAATTCGTGTTGAGTTATTATTTCAACATTTATTTATGATTAATTTTATTTTTAGTTTAGCGTCCCTGTCATCTGCGAGACTATATGAGACGTGGACCTATAGTTTAACATGATCTTCCGTCAGGAACATTTATTTATGAAATATAAGCAACATATAACAGACGTTTTGAGATACCTTTGCCCGAACAAAATTCACCTCCTTCGCTTTGGGATTTTTTTTCAGAAATTGATATACCGATACCATATTATAGAATTTGTTACCTAATATTGATTTATGATATATAACCAACATCGTAAATGCCCTTTTCGAAAAATTCGATTTTTTATTTTTATTTTTATTTATTTATTTATTTATTTTGTAATTTCACCCTCCAGTAATCTGCTTCTTTTTGGGAAGGTAGAAAACAATTTAAGAAAATAACAGGGAATCATATTAAAATCTTAAATTTAAAATCGCATCGTTCAACGGTATGGCCTCTAGGCGAGTGTACTGTACATACATAAAAACGAATAGACTATGCTAGCCACCAAAAATTACCCTCTCACCATATAGGGACCATAAAACGTGTAAAATGCATTGAAATCTAGAGATCGATTCATTTCACCGATCACTATACCCTTCTTCTTCCCTTCACCCTACTCTCTCGAAAATAAAAAGTGGGTATCACATTTGAATTAACTTACGAACTGTGGAAACGTCAGCAGTTTCGATTTTCTTTCTTTGGAACACCTAACGATAACAAAATTTAAGCCTAATCATAATAGTATTAATACTTGAACTGAATTTCTTTATACTTAACAAGTAGTCTATATAGTATTGAGTCTTTTGCGCAAGAGATGAACCTGTGTCCTAAATCTCCAATAGTAATTTAATTTGCCTCTCTGTATTGCCAATAATAACTTAATTTTTGCTAGCCCCCTGAAAGTATGCCTGGAAGAAACACTGTTAAGGGATGCATGTGTTTATATGTCACGTCTGTCTCGAAAAAGTTAGATCTGGCGTACACCTTTGAAAAGAAAACGAACATTAGGAGTATGTGAAAAAAAAAATATTGAATACCACACACCAGTGATCTGCATAGCCCTCCACACTGGTCTAGTAGCTACTGCGTGCACGTTTTGTAAACGAGGTTCCGGGTTCGGTTCTCAGTAAGTGAGCCTTGAAATTTGAACATATAACGCTGGATTGGATTCAACCTTGAACTTCAGGTTCACGTCTCATATAGCCACAGTGCTTAAACGGAACGCTAAACTCCAACCAACCAATAAACCATTATCTTTCATAGGACTTACTTAGTGTGCTGCTAGGGTCGTTCAATAAATAGATATACGTGTACAATAGAGAGTTTATGCAAGCGAAGAGATACAGAAAAAAATAAACTCTGCTAAAAGACAGTAAACAGAATCACCCGAAACGTAAACTTATTTCTATTTCTACAAGTTTTAATTTCGTCCAATAAATGTCAACCGCAGGAGTATGTTTGGTACCATCTCACGACGCAATGTGAAACTTCTATAGTTCTACAACTGTATACCAATAGTAGGACCAAGATATGGATATCCACCGATATAGTCGTTACCCGTTAAGATGTTAACGGATTCACTCCATTAACGAACTCGGCCCAGATAATCCCTCTAGCTATCTACTGTTAAAAACAACATTCAAAATTCTCTTTCATTCAAGAATTATCGTGTGGAGTAACGAATGGGCGGACGGACTAACATCATATTTTATAAGGCCCACTAGCAGGATCCTAATAAGTAGAGTTTGGAAAAATATTTCAAAATTTGAAAAGTTAAGAAAAGCAATGAAAATTTTGATACAGTTTGAAGATTTTCTTAATTTATGAAAAGGCTTTATTTATTAGTTCACTTAGATAGCTTGACTACTTTTTCAGGCATTGCTGCTCGGTTCAGATCTCCGCCGCCAGATATCAAACAAATAATTAATTTTAACTCAGTGTTTGTATTTCCTATAAAGTATAATTCCTGTAAGAATTCTTCCTTTTTGTCCAGGAGTATTCTAGTAAGATGTTGCACGCATGGAAGAGGCTATATCTGTATATGTAACTAACACTCACATGACTTGAATTGTAATTAATGCAATAAAATCACTACAAACCGATACAAACCACTATTATAATTTCAAATTTCGTCACCTTCGTATGACCATGGCCTTAATTACTGTACATAAATAAACAAGTTTATGCTGCTTTGTTTACAACCGTTATCGAGGAAGCAGGTTAGGTATGTAGTAATTTCTTTTGTGTATGTATCAGTCATACATATTAATTCACATCACATATATTCATTTTTTTTTCTATTATACCGGCAATACTACGCAAGAAAGAAGACAGAAAGATAACATTTTAGGGACTGGAAACAATGGTACTTGTTTCTGTTTATGTTATTAAAAGCTGACATCATCTTGTATAATTTTAGAAAATTATTTTAGAAAACGGTGGCGTAACTAAAGGTTTGCCCCCTCTTGTTAAATATGGGGGCGATGTCCATTGGAGATCACACTACCCGGGGAATTGGGGAGGAAGAAAGGAATGGAGAAGGGAGAAAACGGCCTGGGACTATTATCTTAGGTACAATCCCGGTATTTGCCTGGGGTAAATGAGGAACAGGGAAACCTCACTCAGAATGACTAGCCTGAAAAGCTTTTGCACTTTTTTGACCGAGTGTTCCCACCGGGAATCGAACCCGAGACCGATTGATCCAAATGGGAGAGCGTTAGCGACTATGCTATGTAGGGCCACATCATGTCTCTATTGAAATGATAATACCAAGCACCAGGCCCGTAGCCAGCCTCAAAATTTAGGGGGGGCTAAATGTAAATTAGGGTGGGCACACACACACACACACACACACACACATATATATATATATATATATATATATATATATATATATATATATATATATATATATATATATATATATATATATATATATATATATATATATATATATAATGTCTGTCTCTGTGTATGATGAATAATTTCTTATGCTCTTAAAACTAAAACTACAGCGTGAAGGAATTACTATTATTAAAATTTTCCCCTATAGCGTTAGTACAATTGTACCTGGAAGCTAGAATACTATGTGTTTCCTTTTTATTTATTTGTTATGGCAACAAAATATTTCTTCCGTTTTCTCTTCAAGGAAATAAAAAAAATATTTAAAAAAATAGTTGGCCTAACGAACCAATCATTAAAATTTCCAAAGAATTAGTACAGGAAATACGTTTTTTAATTTTTGATGACTGAAAAAATATTTGTGAAACTTGAAAACATCTAGAGAGTAATGAGATTTAATACTATCTTCAAAGAGATTCTACAGAGAAGGGTCTCGAAATCTTAAATCAATATTTTGAAATACATGTGGCCTAAACAAATATATGCATATTGGAAAAATGAAATTAACATCTTACCTGTATTATTATTTACATGTCCTTAGATACGAAAATTTATATTTCTTCAAATATTACGCGCTTTATTTTACACTTGTACTTCTAAACATTTTTTGATCAGTTTTTTATAGCGATGTTCGAAAGAAATAATGATATGTTTATGGGTTTTTGCTATCTACAAATTTATAAATTTTATAAAATAAGAAACACAAACACAACACGCATATATACACTCCTCATGTTGGCACACTATAGTCGAAACAATTTGAACATTTGAACAATCACTAACAACACAATCACAGTATAAGTCTCCTTGTTTTGGATGCTGCCAATCTTAGAACAATTGTGTCCAGATCGAGATTTCTGGTGATGTCATTGTTGTAACTCAACAAAACAAGATCGGCACGGTGCAGTTAATGTACAGCTCCTTTTGAAAAATGCCCTAACAAAGAAGGAATTCCTCTCACCTGAAGTAGTCCTATATAACGGTTGACCGGCTTCAGGGCAGAAATTTAGTAAAGAAAATATTCAAATTTACAAACGTAGGTATAATATCTAATTGCTTTCTTTTTAGTAACTGAAAAAAATACATTTTGCATAACAGCTGTGAGTTCCATTTTATCATAACACATTTCAATTTTTAGACGTCGCGGACCCCCGGGGTCCGCGGACTCAAGTTTAAAAACAACTGCTCTAGACTCTTTGGAACATACTATCAACAATCATTTAGGACGATTGCTACTAAAGTCATGTTTAAGTAAAAATAATCTGTTATGTTTTGGTACTCGAGCATTCAAATAAGAAATAACTCCAAAAAAAGTTCCTTGTTCTAGCGCAGTTACCTTCTTTCTCGAAACGAAATTGATAAGAGAAGTAACAATTCATTAAATTTTCTTTGTATAGTACAATTCATATCAAAGTATACATGAAATTCTTCTTTACATTGTACAAATAAGAATTCAAGATCAGTTGCTTTCGTAGGTACTAAAAAAGTTTAAGAACTCATGATTTAAACAGCTATTTACTTATTTCTATTGAAGATATCTCTTCTTCAAAATGAAACTACATTAACAAATTGTTACTTTTGTGGCCTATCCCGTAGCCTCATGGGTACAGCGCTCGCCTTTTGCGCGTCTGGTTTCGGGTTCAAACCGTACTGGGAGTCCTCGGATTCAAACCGATAGTGATTTGAATGTTACTTTAAGCTATAGGTCCCGTGTCTACATAGCCTCCCTGCTGAAGAGGAACACTAAACTCCCCAACGCGCCCTGTTTTAAGTCAAAGGTCAAATTTCAAATTTATAAAGCATTATACATAGTATCATCCAATAAGGTTAAATTTTTAATTGAAAATTCTGTTTTTCCTATAAGTGCAACTGCTACCTCCGTTTAGTCCGCTACATTTTTTATTTACATACCAGAAGATTGCAAGGTATTCTTTTACAAAATAGTAACTTTGGATGATTCTGGCACCAAAGATTAGCAACAATTATTAAATTATTTTTATAAAGTATCTAATAATTCATTCCCGAGAAAGATTAAGTGAATCAAACTTATTTTTAGTTTAAAGATATATTAAAAGTATTACTTATCTATTCCAAGTTATTTGACAAATAGTGAAGTTGCTGATACACTACAATTCTCATTCTTCAAGTCAACTTCGGTGCATCTTCAGAAACCAGCATCGATCAACTTTCAATTACAACCATGTTCAACTCGTAACACAACAAGAGTAAACACAATTCAGAAAAGGAAACCGTTCTTACTCCGTTGTCACGTGCCATAAAACGTGGTCAAAATACCCCCCCCTCTCTCTCAATGTCCAATATACACAAAACAAACCCATACACCTGTGTGATGATTAGAGCGAAGCAGTTGCGACCCCCTGTTGAGGGATGCTGTCTTTTCAATCTCTCGCATATTGACCGAAAGCCAATGACTCACAGCAAAAGGATGTTTTCAGTTGCAAATTCCAAGAAGGACAGGAAGAAGTAAACTCTTCGTCCGCAGATTAAGGTAAAACTATGTTGTTTCTGAACACAAATGCATGTTTGCCGATAGAATAACCACAAATTATTTTTCTCCTGCAGCGAGGGTCGTTTGACATGAAGCATTAAAAAAAAAGAAAAAAGAAAAGAAAAGTATCACGCTCAAAGAAATATTAGCAATTCAAAGAAGCGTAGCGCATAAATAGGCCAATACTTTAAATGAGGACAATAAAAGTAAATTTTAATTTAGCACTCTAAAGTACACTTGGAAATACAATTTCTTCCAGCATTTCAGTCAGTGTTCGAATTAAACTTTCGAACGAGAGGGGGAGCTTATGTATTTTTGCTGTAACTGTAGAAGGCGAAAATTTATCCCAGAAATGGATGTTATGTTATTTCTGTGATACGAGCCGGACATACATTTTTACCGAAGGGGAATTTCCCCGGCATCCCCCGTTAATTCGAACTATGACTTTAGTTAGGGGGCTGCAAAAAATTTAGGGGGGCTGAGCCCGCCCTAGCCCCCCCTTGACTACGGGCCTGCCAAGCACTGGCCAATCGTTGCAACTGTCAATCAGGACTTACTGATGCTACAATGACTTGTGAAATTCATTACTGTAGATCGAAAACCACCAATATACAGTCAAAAAAAAGAAACTATCTATATGAGTCGTTTAGTTCCAAACCGGCTTTTGTCTATTTACAGCTAACTCTGGAAATCTGAGAAAAACTGAATGTTTTGTAGAACTGGGAATACTTGATTGTGTTCATGTGAATCGCTTCAAGAACCTCAAATATTTCCAATTCTACAAAACATCAATCGTACAGTTTTTCTCAGTTTTCCAGGATTTGCTGTAAATGGACAAAAACCGGTTTGAAACTGGACGACACATTATAGAAAACGTTTAGTTTTTAGTCCTGCAAATAGGAAGAATATGGATAGCTAATTTATGGAGATAATAATACGTGGTGAATATGAAGGCTTTTGCTGTAACAGTTCAGGCATGCACAACTTTGCATAATTTCTGGTTTAACCTGCTTCGGAATACAAAATTGAACTCAGGCTGCGGTTTCATACGTATTTGATTGTAAGAAATCAAACGTCATTAACATCATTTTGCATAAGAGAGAGAAAGAAATATAGAACACACACACATAGACCAGAATGTCAGATACATTAGAAGCATTAAAAATTTTTAATCAATTTTTCGAAATCAACAAATGATTTTAAATTATTTTTCACTTAAGTAACCCGAACTTTTCTTCTGCAGCTGAAAGAAATTTGCCAACCTAGCAGGTCTTTGACACGTTCAATATTTTCCAAATCGTCTTTGTTAAAATATTATTATGACATATGCATTAAAGATTTATGCACCGTGATTTTAGTGTATGTTCTACGGATTTTAGGCAATTAACTGGCAGAGAGAAAGAATGGACCAAAAGTACGAAAAAATCCATACAACTGTAAATAATATCAACAAGAAATTTAATTCTGTACCATGGGAACTAGAGTAATACTGTATTAATGAAGGTTATGCACTTTTATTGATAGTTTTAGATATTGCACCACGCCAGTAACTGGAACAGAAAAATGCGAAGAAAATAATTGCATAAAAAAATGAATCATATGATTTAAATAGATAGATTGCCTGTTTTTTAAAGTACAGCGTAAATATACCTATTTAAAATATAGAAGGAAAAGAAAGTAGCTACAGAGTGAGGTTTGGGGGCGATGACTCAGTGGAAGAGCGCTCACATCTGGTGCGTTGTGTTTCTGGTTTGATCGCAGCTCGCACCAAATGAGCTTTGATGGACAAAGACCTATGCATGGGTTTTCTCATTCCACCTTGTCGTTCATTATCATCATCACTGTCTTCCTTAGCCTTGGAGTATAATCGTGGGCCATTAAACTAAGAAAAAAGAAAAAAAAGTAAGGCATCAGTTGTATATCTCTTGTCCGACAGGTATAACCGCTACTGTTCAATGAGTTAACTATTGATAACACATTGATGGAAACGCATTAACCCCAGTTTTCTGTCGTGGGGTCTGTGTGACCCCAACTAGAAGTAAGTTTGCTAATAGTTTTGAAGAAATTTTAAAATATATTACTGAAACTTTCTGACAATTAACCTAATGTAAAATGATTACAAAATAGTTCGTACTTGTTTGTTGATGGCAGTGGCGGATCTAGCCGGGGCTGGATGGCCGAGGCCTCTTCAAATTTTTGAACGTCAAAAACAATTGAAGCTACTATTTATATATATATTTCAAATTAAAATGGTTTGCGTAAACTCATGATATACCTATCATAGACTGGAATCTGGTCACTCCCCCAATTTTACCCCCTAGATCCGTCACTGGTTTGATGGTGCTAAGGGACTAGAGCGAATTGTCTGTTGCAAAGGGGAAAGTAATAGGAAAAGACAATTTATAAATTTGTGATTCTACCTTTTCTTTTACTCTAATAATCACAGAATGTTTCCAAATAAGGTTGATGGGAGAACGTTTGTCTTCTTTCAGCGTATTTATGTGGGTTAGTTTACCACCAAATCGACCAAGTGACCCTACCTCAGTTAGGCAAGTTAGATATCTTCACCGGTAAATCCAAAGTATATTCATTTGTAGGTAGCACAGTCCTACTCTCTACATTATCACTGGAAAATTGCGGAGTGACGTAACTTTGTGTGACTTGCAAATTTATCATTGACTATCTAGAAGATGGGACTGTGTTATCTACAAATGAATATACCTTGCATCCACTGGTGAAGTTATTTGATCGAATTAGGAATACGCGCATCCAGAATTTGATGCATGCAAAGTAAACAGAAAGTTTGGTCGTGTATAACTGACCTTAGTTGATCGCAATTTCTTCCAATCTGAGACGATAAAGTTAAGAATTTCTTCATTTGCCAGTGTGACCGCTGTTTTCGTCTCTCTCTGTAAGCAATCATTGGTTGGTTTTCCAAACAATTAGCTTATCGGGTGAAATTATTTGTTCTTCTAGCTCAGAACCTTGTGTTGAAACTTTCAAAACATTTGTTCAAAAGTGAAAGGAACATTACTATGGAAAATTATTTTCCAAGTGTTGAACTTGCTCAGTACATGCTAACTCAGAATCTCTCGTTGGAACGATGAAGAAGAACAAACGTGAAATCCCAGACATTATGCAACCTAGTAAATCTCGTAGTCCATTGACATCTGTCTTCGGATTCAACGGAGACCTAACGATCGTAAGTTATGCACCTAAGAGAAGCAAAGCTGTGATTTTACTCAGCACGCGGCATCATGATACCGCTGTATCTGACACAGGTAAGAACAAGCCAGATATAACAAGACCAATGGGGCGGTGGATAAATTTGACCAAATGGTGAGAAAATTCACAACCAAACGGCAAACAAGAAGGTGGCCATTAGCTGTATTCTTCAATATGGTAGATGCTTCTGCGCTGAATGCATCTATAATTTTCAAAATTCAAAATCCAGATTTATTCAATAAACTCAATGCAAGGCGTAAATTTTTAACCAGCCTTGTCAAGGACATGGTAAAGCCTCACATGCAGCGAAGATGCGAGATGTCAGCACGGTTACCAAAATCAGTGACTGAAGCAATGAAACACTTTGGAATCTCCAAAACTGAAAGGACTTCAACAATTTCAGCGTCATCTGCAAACATAGGAAAGCGTTGTCATCTTTTTGATAGGAAGAAGGACAGAAAAGTAGACTAGTTTGTGAAAAATGCAACAAACATTTTTGTGCAGAGCACCAAGCAGTTATTTGTTGCAACATGTAAATAAACGTGAAAAAACTTAGTTCTCTTGTAATAATGAGAAATAGGTTGAAATGTACCACATGTGAAATTGTATTTTGAGCATTAATAAAGATTAAATTGTAAAACAGAAGAGGATTTGCTTTTTAAATAAATATTAAGCGAAATAATAAATTGTTAGGTTAGGTTAGGTTAGTGGTCATTGTAAATGGTAACCGTAAATTGTTAGTCATAACTTTCAATATAGATACAATCTACGATATTAGATTAGGTTTAATTAGTTGTGATTGTAAATTGTAATAGTAAATTGTTAGTAGTCATTTTCAATATAGATTTAGTCTAAGATGGTCATTATAAATTGTAATATTAAATTGTTTGTGGTAATTTTCAATATAGATACAGTCTACAATATTGGGGTCTGTGAGACCCCACGACAAAAGAATACGAAAAAATTTAGGACAAAAAATAGGGGTTAAAGAACATCCAATAGGAATGTATGGCGCTGACTGGCCCGAGTTTAATGCGCTAGAAGGAGGTGACGGTAGGTTATAGTGACTTCAACAAGTCAACATACCATTCATAGGTATCCTAACATGTGGTACAGTGTGTTCAAAAACATACAATATCCAGCTTAATAACACGTGAAACCAGATCGGTTTGGTCGTACAGGTGGTAAATGTCTCTCTGGAATACGGTATTCCACAATCGCAGTTACTCTTGGCGTAGTTGCATGAGGGTCCAAGTGGTAGTCAGGCCTCGTTTCATTTTGTCCCACACCGCCACACGTGCCCGATAAGACATACAAAGGTAGCAGGATATCTGGAAAGGTAGCAGGTCAGGATAGAAGTTGCATCAACTAGAGTAGTTTGGTTACCCTGGCAGTATGAAATAGACCGTAAACATGCTGGAAGATGATGTACGTTCTCAACAATGAACAGATGTGTCACACGTAATAGTGTGAGAATATAGCAGAAATATAGATTTGCCTCCAATAATCGATTATTTGGTTTTCGTGCTCTCGCACGGAAGATCACAGGAGCTTTGATTATCCTGGTGGTTGCCATCCTGTAAGTTAGATCTCCCCAAACGATACTTCTGTCCAGGAGCTCCCTGGTGCGTCGCAGGACACACATGTCTGTTGTACCCCATCAATTGACTATTGACGTATCACGACCCAATTCTGCGGAATGATCGTAGAAGTATAAGACCATGATCGCAGTCACTTAAATGCACAATAGAGATTCGCTAGCGTCGCCGTGATATTGCAGATGCAGTCTGAGATTGGCACACAACTACATTCGTCGTGATGTCCGATGGCCTTCAAATACTAGCAACATGCTCTCTACAGATCCTAAGAATATCAACTTGCATATTTATTGTGCCTTCAATGAGGATAACCTTCACCAATCAATTAGCACTGTACATTAAGAAGTCAAAATTTATCTTCACTGAAACCTATCTTGACCCAACCCAATTCAGTGGCGATTGTTATTATCCCTTCTCTAAGATTTTGCTTTATGCTATTCTCATATCATCTTGATATACTGGTCATTTTCTTGGAAACTTCCGAAATAAATGGGCTTATTTCAGTGTTGGACGTCTAGATTTAATTGCCCGAACATATTCGATGGACAACTGCATAAAACACAGAAGGTATTTCGAAAATTCATATATGAGCCAAATAGCAAATTAAAAGAACTAGCTAAAAACAAACAAAAATAAAACAAAGTTTGAAGAAACAAACAGTTTGATCAAAGAGTTTTAAATACATGAAGAAAATAAAATGTAAATGGAAGGACTTCAAACTTTTGGTAGTAGTCATTGAGTCAGTAATATGAAAACTTGAAGGTATTGTTGAATATAGTTCCTGAGATTGAACATTCCACAGATGCACAATAGAATCTACAAGCGCCATTGAAGGCACGTTTGAATTGCACCGTGGTACTGAAAGAATTTATTGGTTGACGTTTACGTTGAATGATTAATATCAATAGCATAGCATAACTAAAAGTAGACTATATTCGAACGTTCGTTTTCAGTATTATTGTCATTGAGTAACATTTATGACGTTTTTGACTGAAATAACAGTAAATGTTTTTAAAACCATATTATTATTATTATTATTATTATTATTATTATTATTATTATTATTATTATTATTATTATTATTATTATTATTATTATTATTATTATTATTATTTATTCATTTAACTTTCCGTAAAGATGTACATTTTTCTACGTACAAAAGAGTTTACAAATGCCTGTAAAAAGGATGTTAATATTTATTCATTTTAGAACATGTTTGAACTTAAATCTAGTCCAAAACTAGCACTAAGATTTGTGAAATTGTTGAAGGTTACTTGAAGGGATATATTAAGGTTCAATTTCAGAGTGAGAGTTTAGGTGATTGTCACTCGACGGTGTTAGTGCTTTACGCCATATTTTTTTTCAGCCCATTCATTTAGATTGGAAACTACAATATTTTCCTGTCTTCATTGAAATGCATTATAACTTAATTGTGTGCTTTTACTGATTTCTTCTGCACTTATTTCTGTACTGAATTAAATGTCCCATGCTTTTTCAAAATAAATTTGCATTTTACATAAATTTCACTAGTAAATATTTAAATTATATAGATCTATATAATAACATTTAATTTTCACGAAATAATGGACACAGCTAGATTTGAAGAAGAAATTACTAAAATAAAAACATTAAAATTTCATTTAAAAGAAAACACAAAAATAATTTCCCGTAAATCAATAGGTGAAGAGAAGGATGATGGTGCAGATGTACATTACCGTTAAGGGCAGATCTCATCTCCTGTTCCTGAATAGTAGATATCTAGTTAATTCCAATGTCTATGCTTCTATGTTACTCAGGTATATCTACGTCATTGTTCCTTTTGTTTAGAAAAATTCAGTATAATACACTACAGTTTCCTAACACTTATAAGAAGCTAAACATAAATAGGTGCTTTGTTTTGAACAATGGCTTCAATATCGTTTAAGGTAAAGCTACTCTTCATGTTAATAAACGTTCAAATTTACAAGACAGATAAGTCTTAGAGTTTCTAACTGGATTGTTTTGATTAAATTTGTGTCCTGGATTCTTGTTTACAAAAAATTTAAACAATAGAAATAAATTTAAAATGTTTTATGATTATAGATTATACCAGTTGCTGAATTCGTGGGCAGAAAGGAAATGATTTAAATATTTAAAGAAGGTCATCAAGTTGTTAAGTTAAATTCATTGTACGAACCTACGTGACATGCAAAAATACATGCTTGAATAAATTAAACTACTATCGATTAAAAAAAAACGTACATTCTCTTGTATACCATAAATCAATTAAACAGTTAAGTAGTTAATACAATTTTTGTAAGTTTTGCTTTACTATCAGTTTACAGTCAAAATAATATACACGTTTCTTGTGATAAATGTCATAGTTATAATGGTAACCATAGATCAGAAGCGTACTATCTTTTTTTAATTATGGTCCTCAGTAGCTCTTACCGTTAAAAGTAGATCAAATATCAAAGAACATTAATAACTCTAAAATTGATAAAGATGAATTAGATGCCTGAGACTGAGAAGGGGCTATGCCACACAACCTGAAATTTTGATGTAGATACAGTTCCTGTTGGTGCTGCTAACAATTTTTCCAATTACCCTGTTGATATTTGAAGGCAAATAAGCCATTGCCCAATAACAATAACCATACGTTATGCATTTTATACTTAGTCTAATAAATATTCATTTTTTAAAAACTATCTGTATGTGGCATAGCCCCTTCTCACTCTCAAGCACTCAATTATCGTTTTCAACAGAAAATCAATATTTGAATCATTTTTTTAAAAAAATTTGTGATATATATTCTGAATCTAATTTTACTTAAAAAATAACTAATGTGCTTAATTAAATATGAAGCAAGTCGGATATTCATGTATTTTCACTCAGCACACAAAAATCATTGAAAATGGTTATTTGCAAGATCTTTTGGAATATTTTATTTACCAGTTTCACTTCACCATAATAATTTGTTTTTAAATTCATACAGTATCTATAGTACAGTGTATATACAGTACTTGGGTAGTTGTACGTTATCAATTTTAGTACGAATAGTATATTTGAGCTTTATTTTATTTACTTTATTAGGCATATTATTATTATTACTGCATTTATTATTGCATTTACTATTCTCTATTTGATAATACGTTGATATTCAACAAAACAAAAATTAATAAACGTAAGTATACGGTAGAATCACATTTTAACGGGTTTTGAAGAATTGTCAGATGATAAGTATTATACCAATAACTTAATATCTCTATTTTATGGATTTTGTTAGCTTTCATTCAAAGAAAATTTAAGAAACAAACTGTAGAATATATTTTTAAAACATATACTATAGACAATATTCATATTCATTATTTTATAACCGGCCAACGTGACATCGAATGATAGAAAATGTATGAAGTTATTTTGTTTGTTAACAGTTTATGATCTTTCAGAATCAAGCTATTTAGCACGTGAACATGAACCTATAGTTTAATGTAATGTGATTGGAGCTATTAGCTCATATTCAATTAGTTGCATCACTCATATTGATGTTAAATTTCCCTTTTCCTGTATTGTTGGATTTTGTAATCCTTTTCTCTAGTTTCACTTTCATAAAACATTAAATTATGTTTTCAGTATTTGTAACGAAAGTTTTAAATTTTGAAACCAGACAAAGTTAGTAGATACTTCATTAAGATTCGTGTAGTTCAAAAACCGGCCATTGCAAACAAAGAAACTTTATAGTGAAACTTTATAGTGAGCAGGAACTGGCACTCAAACGTTATTGTGCAGATTTTGAATACAAACTTAATATTCCTTTCTGCCTTTCGCGTGTACTGTTCGTGGAGATAAACCGCTTTTTGGTTGTGAAACATATGTCTATTATTGAATTGTCCATTCTTAGAAATTTAGCCACAAATCTACTTATTATTAATAACTAACCTGTTTCTGAGATTAAAGGACCCGTTTGTGTACACTCTTAAATTTGATATACGTATATTTAGGTACATGTTATCAATGATGTAAAACAAGAAATATTAATGAAGAAAGAGAATTATCTTTTTCATTATCACTCTAATAAGCAAATTGTAAATAAATTAAGATATTATATACAGCGTATAGCATATAGACAATACAAATAGAAAGCTTAGTTTTATTATGATATTAGGCAAAGAATTTCAAAATGATATTCCTATAATTGGAACCCTACTTCTGTTGTGTGAGATCGCAGTTTGAATATACGACTCTTTCTTGGACAGCAAAAATAGAAATACATTGACATGATTGAAAAGAATACATTCAAGATTCTTGAAATTAGTTAATTATAGAAAAAAACTTACCTGTATCCAAAATGTAAATGATATTCAGAAATAATACAAAACTTCACTGTGTATATTTTGAAATAGCGGAAAGAGTATACGGATCTTTTGTTCTTACACAAATTAATACATGGTAAGGTTGATTGTTCCGATCTTACTTCAAAAGTCGAATTGCATGTCCAGTCAGGTAAAACACGGGTAGGAAATACTAATATATACATTTTACTAGGAAAAGACAAGAACGAATATCCTTCCTAAATGTTCTATATGAAGGATGAGTCCTTCTTACAATACAATGAAGGGATATCTGAAATAAATGCTTTTGGAAAGTCGGAGGCAGTATATAAGAGTAGATTTAAAAATATATGTGATACGAAAATTTATAAATGTATAATACTTTCCAAAGATTGAACTGTAAACAAACGTATTTATATATGAACTACGATATAACTGAGCCTATACCTGTTGTGTTGAATAAATAAAGATATAAATACATTCTTATAATGCAGAGACATGTTTCAGAGAGTGAATTAGATAACTTCAGCTTTTTTTTTTTTTCGAAATGAGTATACGTGTAACTGTTAGTTGTTTCGAGAGCTATAAGGGACGTGAATCTTCACCTTTATGTAGGATTCGAACTATGTATTCAACAAGTTTCTTTTCTAATATTTTATCAATACTTTAAATTTTTTTTTCAGTATAGCGTCGTAAGACTTAGTATTCCTTTTTCTAAGATAAATTCTGGATTACTACTGTTGCGATGTATATATGTCTATATAGTTCGTTGAATACACTATTAAACGTAGTTGTATATAGGTTTAGATACACGAAAGACATAAATCACATACAATAAAAGATAACACAAACCCTTCATGGTTCAGAGCAAACAATACTTTTTCAGATTATTCGCTGAAACTATTTTTGTAATGTATGCGTAATCAAGTATATAGCTATGAGAATTAGTATTACAAATGTACTACTGTATTCATTTAGCAACACTTTTGAGTGGGTACGAAAGTGAAATAATAGGAGAAACAACCGGTAAACCGTGTGTGAAAAAACGTAATATTTTAAAGAGAAAAGAAGGCAAGCTTATGTGTTCAAAAGTGTTAAAACATGTTTCCAATTGTGAGAGTCACGAGTCACGCTTTTACAGAGCGTGGCAATTCTAGGCTCTTCAATGTAATTACAGGGTACAATAATTTTGTAGTTATAACTCTAAGAGGGAGTTAGTTCATTAAGGACACGTACACGTACACACATAAGTATACTTATACATGGTACACACACACACACACTCACAACAAGAAAGAAAGAAAGAAAGAAAGAGAGAGTAGATGTATGTAGTCACTGGTCTGTGTAGAAGGAGGAAAAACTTTTGAGTGGTGAAACTCAAAACACTTTCTTTACTCAAATGGCTAAGAACGAAAAGTTAGTTCACTTGGTTTGGCATAAGATGGAAACGAGATGATCATCATCTGCAACAGAGTGCATTTTTAGACGAGTGAAAAAAAGAATTCTCTTCTTCACTTTCTTTTGGACGTAAGTTTTATATTCCTTTTTTATGTACCGTTAATTAATATTAATTTGTCACCGAGAATTGAATAATGTTTAAATCACGAAAGAATGAAGAAAAGTAAAGCTTTCGAATTTTAATGAAAATATTTCGCTTTAACTTCCTTACAAAATCACATCTTGCTAATTAAATAATTAAGGCATGAACATTCGTAATTACAGTACATTATGTTACTTGAGAAGCTTGCTTTTAAAAGGAAGCGTATCCATCTATTCACACTTTTTTCTGGAACATTTCAAAATACTTATCCTTCTGGAACAGAAACTCCCATTTCCGAGTATTGAAAGTCTTATGGAGTATTATTTATCAATAATGTATATAGGCTTTCATAATGACGACTAATCTCAACGGTTCAGACGTTTTTATTTTATTTTATAAATCTCATGTCTCTTGGACATTTACAAAGTGGGCTTTATACTTTTTAAAAACGAACTCCTCATATATGTGGTAGATTACTCTTAAAGCTCCACAGTTCTGGAAAATCAATAGAAACCCATTAATATAAATGCAATTGAGTAGTACCTAGGTATTCCTTCTGAAGGTTGAGCTAAAATATGATTTCAGTGGGCATTTTAGATTCTAGTTTGCCTAGGTAGGGTTCATTACCGGTTTTAATAAAATAATTATTTTCTATACAGTATATCGAATATGCTGACCGCCTGTTTAGTAAAATTCCTGAAATTAACCTAAATAGTATTATTAATTAGTAATAATTAAGAACCAAATAAATTTAAAGGCATAATGCTTCTATCACTGGTAATCTGTTACTTAAACGTATTTACTCCACATAACAACTGTTTCATATCATATGTTTCTCTCATATAAGCTGTATAACTAATTGTAACTAATGGAAACTAGCTGGCATTATGCAGAAGGACAGCGTTTAGACTTAACTTTAATGAGTCTATCAACAATTTCCATTCATTAGTTTTGTAATCTATTTTTAGACTATATTACTGCAAAACACCAAGTTATTTTCAATTTTGAGAAATGGAAGGAATGTAGTCACGAAACAGTCACCTTTACTTCTGGTCAAAACAATTTCACTACTTGAGTCTAGATCCCAAGAAGTCTACTTTACCTTTAGGTAATTCTAGATCGCAAACCACATCATTCAAATCACTCTGTGTTATTTTATGTTGTTGTCTACTTTCCCCATTACTTCAGAAATCAGGATCTTTCGATGCACATTGTTTTGAAGATGATAAAAAAAAGCACCAGAATTACAATCCTGCTCATCATATACTATGTAAGACTCAGGTGGGATCAAAACAGGAAGTCCGGCTTCGTGAGACAGTGGTATGTCATGATCGGTCAAGGCTGACTTTTTATTCTTTGAAAGGCCGTGTGTTACTGAAGTTGTCATACAAGAGTAACAATCAGTTAGGTGATTTGATGGTTCGCTACAGATCATGGGGATAGCGAAGTCCATTAAGAAACTTTCATGGTTCAACCATGAATGAAGATTCGAGGCACAAGTTATGCAACACATATGAAGAGTCAACCATGAACGAAGATTAGCCCTTCCATTTCCCTGTTGCTGGCTGGCAATAGCAACGAGGCTAAATATAGACTACAAACATATAACAATACAACAAGAATATTTTCTGCAATGGACAACATGTTATTTACCATCCTCGAAGTTTCGGAAAGATAAAATAGGATAATGTTTTGGTTACAGACATTTTTATACCATTCAAAACCCTCTCGTATCCCAAAAAATAACGATATGGAAATGAAAGGAATACCAAATTTAAGGACATGGATAAAAGTTTAAAACAGTGTACTTTTTGTAAACATTCTACACGTTGTAGATACTATGTGGAAAATTACTTGAAAGATTTCTTATTTTCCTCTTTTTTACTATACTTGACGGGGAAGGTCAATACTTCCCTACATTACCTCGGAGCTATATGCAGTAAAGTCAACTGTATCATCGGGAAGCAGTGGCGGATCCAGAATATGATCAAGGGAGGGGTTAAACCATAGTTTGCAGTTTTATCCAGTGTAAAGCAGGATCGAAGACCATTTTATCCAGCGTATACCTGAGCGTCAAGGAGGGGCTATAGCCCTATAGCCCCCCTTGAATCCGCCTCTGTCGGGAGGTCCAAATTTTTAGCTCTCCATAACTTGTTTCAATCGTTTGAAAAGTTTCTAATTCACACTTCTGTATGTTGCCAGTATTTTATGTAACCCGCATTAGGGTGTACTATATCTTGAAAACTAGAGGAAATTTGTGCTTTTCATGATCAGTGTGGTTGATTTAGTAAAAGAATAACTGGTTTTCCTTAAGATGCATTTTCACTGTCGGTTGCAGTGTAATAATAATAATAATAATAATAATAATAATAATAATAATAATAATAATAATAATAATAATAATAATAATAATAATAATAATAATAACGTATATAAATAAAAATAAAGGAAAATTATTAATATTGAAAACTTAAAATGATGTTTTTTTTTGTTTAACATCCACAGAGGCTAAAGGAGACGCATGATTTGCAGTGTTGCACATGAAACGTGGGATTTCCTGTCTCGTTTTTGAGACGAGCTGAGAATTTCTCGAGTCTCATGTGCAACAGTAGTTCACCGAAATCTTAGGTCACACATACTGTTTCAGTGTTACATAATTCATAGTATGAAAAGTATAAAATGTTAGTGATTATACAAACACAATGAAGAGCATTTATCAACATTTAAAGATACACAAGTCAGTACTCAATATACTCCGATAATAAATATACATATTAAATGTTGTTATACCACACTCTTCGTGGATCTGTCATGGCGCGGAGGGATTCTGATAACTTTAAAATAAAATTAAGCATAAAACAAAATTTTCAAAACGAGATGAGAATAGATTTTTCTAGAATCAAGATTAGACGAGACTTCTACAAAATTTACGTGAACAAGACGAGAAAATCGTATTTTTGTCACTAATGATCAATGAAAATGAATAATTGTGAAATTAATTTTTGCGCTGTGCTCGAGAATCGAACCGGGATTACGTACTAAAATCGCACACACTAGCAGCTAGTCTATTATTATTATTATTATTATTATTATTATTATTATTATTATTATTATTATTATTATTATTATTATTATTATTATTATTATTATTAATTATAGATCTACGAGAAATGTTCTGAAATATACTGAATTTTATGATGGGACGAGAATGATGATAATTAATATTCTACATATTTATTTTGTGTGCAAGACGTTATAAACGCTAGGAAGACACCTATAGATGCAAGAATGATATATAAGAGCAGTAATAATGGTTGGCCGAATATAGACAATGGCATACTAAAAACATTGCGTCAAAGATAATTTACTGAGTACTTTTCAATGATAATATGCTGAACAAACTACTTTCTACGCAAATAACGTAGTTCCTAAAGGTTGGCTCAAAATATGGTTTTCTAATATTGGAATTGTTTATGTGTATGCGTTTGTATGTGTATGTGTGTGAGTGAGAGAGGGAGGGAGGGACAATTGCTCAAGTTTTCCAGCCAACAATGTTGAAGGTTCTATTATAAGCAGAAAGTCAATGTTTATCTTTCCTGTCCGATGATTAACCTACGTTTGCCCAACATTTTTTTTTTACCATTAGCATTTTACGTTCTTTTTATCAAATTATCATTACATCTTTTAATATTAATTTTCAAATACAGTACATTTTAATATATTTCATGTTTATTTAATTTAACATTTCGAAATCTGTATTAAAATAAGAATTCGAATTTTGAAGATATTTGCTTTTGTTTTTTTTTTTTTTTTTAGATTTTTTATGTCTACAAAGTTTCCTTCCTTTCTTATTTAATATTTTTAAACAACAAAAATATTAGTTAATTTAGTTTTAACCCAATACTTTTATATTGATATTTCAGCTAACACGTAGCGTAATATACGGGGAGCAGCTATTTAACAGATATTTCAATAGAGTTTTTTATGTATACAGATAAAACAGAAAACTTAACTTTTACAAATCGCGCGTATGGTAACCAGCTTTAAAGGTCAGAAACAGTTGTATGTACCAAACGAATCACAGCTATCAATACAAGTATTGCATAGAAGACGAAGAATTTAAGGGTATTCTATTTACTCAGCGGCTCTTATTTTTGTATAACTTTGAGAGAGATCTTGTTCAGGTGTGTTTCATTGTTAGAAATTCAAGCAGAAACCCAAGCAAGGATATCCAAATCCTGGCTAGCTCAAGCAAACTTTGGAAAGGGGGATGAAACAGTCCTCTTCAACCCCAGAATCGGCACCAGAACCTATTATTAATTATTGTATATGTGATCTGCTCTTCTAGATACTAGACACCAACTTATCGTAGTGGCCTGCACCTACCATAACTACATGTTTATCCAAACAATTCTTTCAAATTACTTTAAAACATCATTACTAATAACATTTTTTCATACATAATCAGATTAT
Organism: Thermobia domestica; assembly: GCF_964235325.1. Taxonomy (NCBI): domain Eukaryota; kingdom Metazoa; phylum Arthropoda; class Insecta; order Zygentoma; family Lepismatidae; genus Thermobia; species Thermobia domestica. Next base: position 146,158,638 of record NC_137455.1, on the reverse strand, counting down.
ATCAAGACTTGCTGTACGCAAGGTATTTTATAAAAGGGTTTCCATTTTATAATCGTTTCGTGGAGGGTATCAAAGACTACGAATATGCAATGAAGTGTATTAATTGACAAACTACGCTTTGAAAAAGAGACATTCCACCTTTAACTACAGAGACATTTCGAGGTGGGTAGAAACAGTTACACACAGAAATGCATTTATTTATTTAAAAAGAAAGTAAAAATAAATGCACAATTAATGCAATTGATCATATCTCTATATAAAATACGTTGTACAGTAAAATAAGAAAAACGTAGCACTAACCTCTCTAGACATATCTGCAATTTGGCATATATTTTATAATATTGTTTATTTTACGAAGACAAATGTGTGACTAATGCCTAAAATCTATTGTGAATATAGACCCAGCATGTGACTCCACGTTAACCACAGAATATTTTGATTTGCTGTAGATCATTTAGTACATCATAAGACATTAATCAGACCTAAATTTTAAAAAAGAAAGAATTAAAAAGGCTAAAGTTTACTTCTGTTGAAGAAATGTATATTCTATTACTAATAATAATAAGACTATACATTTGAGCAAAAAGAGCAAACACTGAATTTTATTCGGAAGTGAACAGATCAAATTTTAAGCAAGGACAGAACGACACTTGATGAAGACAGTGACAATACTTAATGAATACCATGTTTGATGATTCAATGTCAACGATTGGTCGATCAAAGCCGTGCACATACTTCCGCTCTCCTATAACTGGAATGGAATTCTTCCAAGGACATCCTTCGATAAGATCGAGAACAAGAATAGAGAATAGTAACAAAAAAGATAAAGAAAGACATAGCACAGTTTAAAAGATTTAAAAGAAAAGACCTTTTAACTTCTCAGATAATAATTGTTAAAATATACCTATACTACTAAATTGTCTATATATTAGTTACGAATAAGAGTTCTGTTCAACATTTTACTCAATATTGGTGTGTACGTGTTGATATCTGATGATTAAAGTGCTAAAAGCAGGTATGAATGTACGAGTAACCTTGAAATGTGGTATTTAAAATAGGGCAATTGTCAGGACAGTTTATAGTTCATTCGAGTCACATACTGTTGTCCTTGTATAACCTTGTCCATTTCATTTTTTGCTTCCAATTTGTTTGATATATACTTCCTCTTTTGCATTTAATGACATTGGTTCTCCTATATTCATTTGAGTTATGGCCTCCTCTGTGAAATAAATTAAAGAAAAAAATATACTAAAACCCCGAAATTGATTACGATAAAATTACAGGAACTCAGTTAAGTGAGAAAAAGATAACTGCATGAAAATCCTGAATATGTATTTATTGAAACCAATAATACACGTAAATAGGCGAAACACTACTACAAGCACTTTTACACTAAAAGATCTAATGGATGAGATTTTGGCTTGATTTATTTCAAGCTTAACTTTTATTCGAAGAGAACAAAGGCATAACCGCTCAGATAGTTGCGCTGTATTCTAGATAGAAATATTGGAAACTTTTAAAGCATCATTGGGTGAGCTGGATGGACGCCGATCTACTTAGCTTTTCCCGCCATGGTCGTTATTGCTTACTATCCTTAGAGCAGTGGTGGCACTACAGGGGAACCAGGAGGGGCGACAGCCACTTCAATATTTTTTCTCTCCCATCTTCGCCCCCTATATTTTTAATGTACAACCGGTGAGCTCATGATCACAAACTGCTGCTGTAGTATTTGCCATTGAAATCTATGTGACATTGAAATCTTTGTTGTGCATTGGTATGTTTACAGATAGAGAAACTACCTTTTGTTCATTAATGCATTCTTTAATGCTGGTTCGTCAAGAAATATCTGAAGCTTTGTATGTTCACTGTTACAACCACAGATTAAATTTTGTGATAGTGGACGTGTGGCGGTGAATAGAGAAAGTTGACGCTTTCTTCAATGCTCTCCAGCAGTTATTCGTCTTCATAATTCGTTCTACTGTTCTTTCAGTTTTCATTGAACTACAGGAACGATACGTTCCCAAGGTTATAGAGCTAAAACGAATCTGCAACACAAGATGGATTTGACAGATTTCATCATGTATAGCTGTACAGGAAACGTTTCCTATCATTTTGATAACGTTGCATCAAATGGCTGGGGATAAGGACTCAGAGAAGAAATTGGAAGCTCAGTCACTAATTGAAAGACTTGATTTTATTTTCATCTTCTGCCTTTATTTGTTCTCCAACGTTCTTATCACTCTGAAGATCCTATCACATTACCTGCAAAAGTCAGACTGTGATCTAGCAACAACAATAACGCTTGTTGAAGCTCTAGTTTCCCATTTCAGTAATCACAGAAAAAATGAGTGTGGAATATTTGATGAAACCCATATTAAACAGAATTATTATTGAACTAAAAGCCAGGTTCACTGATAATGGTTCGATTCTGAAAGGTGTAAGTGACCCGGAAATGACTATTTTTTTAAAACCTGTAATCTTTTTGCCGTTAGCAGCGCACTGTAAATGCGACATAGATACTTTGGAAACAGAGGTCAAATTGCTTGCAGAAGTAATTGAAAGGCATGTAAAGGAAAACCAAATCAAAGTTTCCACCTTGTCGAAACTGCTGCTTATGCTGGAATTCTATAAGCTCGCCTTCAGTGAAATTCACAAACTCTGCATAATCGCAATGTGCATTCCTTCATCTACAGCAGGGTGCGAAAGGACTTTCTCTTATCTCTCATCTTATCATAGGCCTCTTTAAGGAACACGATTGGTGGTATTAAGCTAAATTCACTTGTTGTTCTTTCAATTGAAGAATGAATTTTTAAAGTTCCGGATTTGTAAAAAGTTGTAAAAGAATAGCTACTGTACATGAAAACAGAGGAATTTTGTTGTGGCTAAGATTCATTCCAGTTTTGTTAGATATGTTGTGAGTTTTTACTTTTTATATTTGCCATTACAATGAACAGAACCTTATATAAACACTTAAAAACTCGCACAGTAGTGGACATTAATGTTTCTTTACATATAATTGCTTTCATAATACTGTTACATGCCTTTATAAAATTCATATATTTTACTTCTTGTTTCAAGTAGTCATATCCAAAATAACTGTCGCATGATAATTTGATAATATTTTGCAGGGTACTTCTAATACTGTTACTATGTGTATAATCGGGAAATGTATATTTGTGGTAAACTTCATCGAAAAATAATTATAAATACGAAAATTAGAACGAGTCAAACAAAATATTACTAAATGGACAAGAAAAGTTTTTTTTTCGTTATATTGTTCTTATTTACTGCTCTTTTGACATGAAATTTACCACATACATGTCTTTGCCGATTATACACAGTAAGAAATACCGGACGAAATCATTATCAAATTATATTCTTACAACAACATATTTATATAAATTCGACAATCATTTTGGACATGATTTTTATAGCATGTAGGCTGCAGACATACATTCTTCTAACATTTACAATTCATTTTACTGTATTTGTGTTATATGCTTCTTTCAATATTCGCTGTAAGTTTACGTTCCTGTGTTGGGCTTATATTAAAGTGTCTCTAGAGACGTGTTGATGTTCATTTACTATCCACAAGCATAAAGCTGTGCAATGAGAAATAAATTGGATTGATAGAAGTTCAGAATTTAATAATAATAATAATAATAATAATAATAATAATAATAATAATAATAATAATAATAATAATAATAATAATAATAATAATAATAATAATAATAATAATTATCATCATCATCATCATCATCATCATCAAAGCAAAACAAATGTGGTTGTCTCGCCTCCTCAACATTTTCCTTGCCTCTCCGCTTGCCCCCTTCTAGCGCCGCCACTGTATATATTAATCAAGAGTATAATAATGTACTAATGAAAAGTAATATACATTGCTTAGGAAATGATGAAACGAAATTAATGTTCATTTAAATCCCCGCATTGGAAGCTATTTAGAGATTATGAAAAAAACACAGGTGAATGATGAAACGACTGAGAGAGACAAATATATTCTCTGAAAACACAAAAGCGGTTATTCATGTATGAAGACAACCTGGAGTGTGGAATCGAATAAATGAATCACGATAGATGTTTGTTCTCCATTAGTGACTCACGGTAGCTCACGGAAAGAAAAAAATGAGTGAAATATCACGTTTAAATTAAAGAAAAAAATATATTCTATCTAATGCCGGTGTGGAAATAAATAAGACAAATGAATCATAATATGAGAAATGTGAAACAAAAAATGAAAGTATAAGAGTTGGTGAAAACATTTCCAATGCTACTGACTCAACATATCAAAGTTTGAATCAAGGACAGGAAACTGCTTACAAAGAAGGAAGAAGGTGACATTCATTTCGAATGGTTGCTAAACCGCAAAACTCCTTCTCTGTTTAGTCAATCAATTCAGTTAGATTCTTTGGTCTTTATTTTTTTCTGCATCTTTCACGAGCTAGAGAGTTTGAGTGATATGTAAGAAATTGGCCACGTTCCAGGTGCAATGTAATCAGAATAGTGGACCAGTAAAAACCTTTTTCATGTCTTGGTTAAGCGTAAGTGCAGGGAATATGCAAACAAAACACTTGAACTGCCATTGATTCTGGTTTCAAGAATCCAATTGACACAGAAATACGGAGAATAAAACACTGGAGAGAAATTGTTTCGTCTTCGCTCACTGTTTACATAAATATGGAAAGTAGCAAAGCAATATTTAGCTAGGCTCTATATGTCTAACGTTGAATCTAAATTAGATAAAGAGTATTCTTAAAGTACGAGGTTAGAACAAAAATCAGATCAAAGTTTCGTATTTATTTTTACTGTTAATGACATCTTCCAATATTATATCAGTAAAAATAAGTACGAAATTTTGATCCTATCTTCGTCCTAACATCCAAATCTATATATACTGATATAGATACTAATCTCTCTATATAAAAGAAATAATGACTAATTCATCAACGCTTAGGTCAAACTGTTTAACTTAGACATTTGAAATCTGTATAGTACCTAGGATTTGTGACGAGGACCACCAACAAGGAAGTTTTGGTAATTCCATATGGAAAGGAGCAAATGGGGTTGCAATTATTACTGCCATGATTTCGGGATGCCCATATCTTGAAATCTCTTAAGTTCAGACATCAAATTCGTTATTTAAACAAATCATTTAAAATGATTCAACGCATATTTCAGCGTTATGATCTAGAAAGGAAGAAAATGGGGTGGCGTGATTCACTAAGATAACCATAGAAGGTGTTCGAATTTCATGCGAGAGGAATTCTATATGGAAGATGCAGGAGGAACGCAAAATATTGTCTGCAATAATAAGTGGGGGGCATTTACTAGTTCAGAATAAATTGCGTAGCCTTACGTTGTATATACTATATTACATATATGAACTCATGTGCAGTCTATTGACTTTAAACTCTGCAGCCCATACATAGATCTGTTGTTGGATTCGTGATAGAAGGTTTTAACGTTTCCAGTGTTGATTGATAACTGGAATTTATCTGAATAAGAAAGTGGGGAGTCAAAAAGCCCAAAATAGGGCGTTTAATTAGATACGCTAGTAAGTAACCACGTCTATGGCTCAACACTTTTACGTTCAGTTTTTGAAGGTTTCTGCTGACTTTTACTTGAACGTCTCTAATTCCTATGGCAATTGATGCTGAATATCAGTTCGTACTTTATTCTTGTTTCTTAATGGAACAAGGTTTTAAATGCCGGTCTCTACTTGTCTGTGTACGTTCTTGTCGGAAAAAATGGAAGAAGTTTTAGAATTTCAACCATGAAAATTTCTTTATTTTAACTTGGTGCGCTACAGAAGTTCAGACATCAAATTCGATAGTTCAGAATAAATTGCGTAGTCCTACGTTGTATATACTATATTACATATATGAACTCATGCGCAGCCTATTGACTTTAAACTCTGCAGCCCATCCACACCACAAAAAGATCGCCAAATTTTTAAAATCAAAATAAGTTGATATGTATATAATATCTGTAATTTTCATGACAATATTTGCTTTCATTCAGGAGATATGCATTATCATTAAGGAATTTTTTGAGGGGAGGGAGATTTACTTCAATAACTAAATGTAATGCCTTATTATATCTCTTGACTGAAACAGTATTTATATGAGGCACATATGTTATACCAACGTTTTGTTTCTAATTGAACATTTAATGTTGGTGCCGATCCAGTTTTAGCAAAGGAAGGACAATGTGGGGTAATATTATGCTTTTATAAAGTTTACTTTTTAATTTCTTTTATATTTGTTACTATGATAAGAGATTTTCGCATACATTTTCATCCATTAAATCTGCCTTGTATTTTTTGTTTGACTTACGTGAATATATATATATATATATATATATATATATATATATATATATATATATATATATATATATATATATATATATATATATATATATATATATATTTGTAGAAAATCTTTAAAGTTGTAGGAATTTGTTGTATTTTCTGCAGAACTGGGAGTTAAATAACGATTCTGAACATAGAATAATGATCATCAAAGTCACAGCAACCAATCCTCAACATTTGAACGACATGGAAAGAATATGAGCTAAACAAAATTCAAATATGAATGCTTATAACTGGTTTTAAACTTAATTCAAATGTGCATCTGCACTTGTTTTCCATAGACAATGAAGCAACGGAAAGTGGACAACCCAACTGTTTTACCTTCTCATATCTAACACTGTCGAAAAACTGAAATAAGAAGGTAAAAGGGAATCTAAAAGTGTCACTAGATCAAGTATCCTCTGTGTTTGTGCGTGGGTGAAAAATTATGAAACTAGAAAGTAAATGGGAGTAACACCCGTGAAAAAATAAAATAATAAAGGAAAATAAAGCAAACATACAATACCTGATTAGACCCACAGACTTTTGTTGTCACTCAGACAACGATTGCATTCCATGGCGAAAGAAGTTTGGAGTCAGTGGGAGACAGCAATGAAGTCCTCAACCACACATCGTATCGATCGGTCATAACAGACGTTCCCATGTGTGAGACGTCAAGATTTCATATCTCAACTCATGAAGAGTTGGCTACGTCCTTTGAACGACAAATATGTGTGGATTGTTTGTCGCACAACATAGAGTATATTATGTCTGTTGACCATTGCTGGATGCTTGGAGATAAGTTTTAGTGGTCCATTCCATAGAGCTCAGCACTGTAACAACCAGCAGCAGCAGTGTGTGTGTGTGTGTGTGTGTTTTTTTTTAAATACCGCAACGGAGTAAGACATAATGGATCATCCTACCACTGACAACCATATCAGCACAACACCTTACACCGATGAAAGGATGGTTTTCGAAACTGTCCTGGACGTTGATCACAATTCAAACACTGTCCTGACCGTTTACAATTTTCATGACACACCCATTTTTCATCAGAAACATTAATTCGGTGCAGAAAATCTTTCCCGTTATTATGTACACTCAGAACTACACGTCTCCAGACGGCAACTTTTAGTAGCCTGTGTCAACTCATGTGGACACATGTGTCCAACTTTTTCACTTTTCCGATTGCGCAGTGCCGCGGAACGACAGTAATATGGTGTACGTATATGCTTACCTCGCCTGCAATCTTGTTTCTGAGGAGCTCATGAGAATACGCTGTTGGTCGGTAGGCACCGGGCTCATTTTTACTTTCGACCGACAAAAGGGGAGAAAAAGTGTGTAGATCCTGCGGGATAAAAAATCGAATTCGAAATTTCAACGGATTTACACGTTATCATGATCTATAGATACCAAAAAAGTTCTTTCGATCTGTTTGTCTATTCGTCCGTTCGTTCTCATACACATTTGTCTAGATGCCATACCGTTCAACGTACGTATCTCATCAAATTTTAGACTTAACGTTCTTTTATTATTCTCCAGATTTTTGTTTTCGAATTTTCTTCCCACCTTCACAAATAAGGGTAGTTTACCGAAAGGTGAAAATAAAAAATATATATATTAAAAAAAACTAACAATTTGTTTGTTTCATAAATGAATGTCTCGAAAACAACCTCATATAGTGATATACGTCATTTCTCCGGGAAAAAATCGAGAAAGTGTAGTTTATTCTTGGAGTGAATATTTTTCGTACGGGTTTCCTCAAAAACAACTTAGGCGATTTTGCTAATATTTCATAAATAAATATTTAATCAATAACCTGACAATACGGCATAACTCATTTGTTATGAAAAAATCTATGAGGAGTAGGTTGTTCTTGGGCATGAGTTTTTTCGAATGATTTTCTCGAAAACTATTCAGGCAATTTTGTTCATAGTTCATAAATCAATATTTCACTAGTAACTCTATACTAACTAACTAACTAACCCTATGGACTATGGAACCCGGAGATTCAATGCCGCGTTCACAAAAGCTCTCCACTGACTTCTATCATTAGCCAATTGGATCCAGTTTGTATTCCTATCTCTGCGAGATCCATCTTAATATTGTTCTCCCATCTGCGCCTAGGTCTTCCTAATGATCATTTTCCGGTCGGTCTTCCAGTTAAGATTTTCAATGCATTCCTAATTTCTTCCATTCTGGCTACATGACCTGCCCACTTGAGCCTCCTAGACTTGATGACCCTAACAATGTTGATTAAACCGTACAAATTACGTAGCTCCTCGCTATGAAGTTTCCGCCATTCCCCATTCACGTTTCTCTTGGGTCCGAATATTCGTTTCAGGATCTTGTTCTCAAATACTTTCAATCTATGTTGTTCTTTCCGAGCAAGCGACCATGTTTCGCAACCATCCAGAACAACAAGTATCATGATCGTTTAGCTTCAAAATCCTCGTCAGAATTCGCGACAAGAGATTTTTAACTGAATAACACGAATTCCTTGCTTTCAGTCGACATTTAATTTCTTCGCGAAAATGGTTTTCGTATTTTAATATTGATCTTAGATATTTGAAACTATTCACTTTATCAAAAGTATTATTAGATATTTTAACGCATCCATAATTTGTCGCATTACGATCCCGACGCATTTCAATGTACAGTAGGACGTCGATAATCCGAACGTCAAAAATCCGAAACGTCAATAATCCGAATGCGGTCCCTAGAAGCCAGTGACAGTACACAAATTCAATTTTCTTTGTGTGAAGTCAGTGCTTTTACAAAAGCTCATTCATATGTAATTGTTTGTCATAGATATTTTTATTTTCCCTTAGGCCTATAAAAGTTAAGTTTTAAGTGTGAGTTACAAGAACAGTCTAATTTAATGTACGAGCAGGTTCTTCAGAAATATTAAATGTAAGAAGCCTTACGTACGGTATTGTAATTACTGTACATACTGTATAACCACTGTAGCGATAAAAGAGCATACCATACAGTATATTTAAGCCTAAATAGCATTTTCTTGGTCATTTTCGAAAATCGAACAATTTGAAAATCCGAACTACCCATGGTCTTAATTAGTTCGGATTTTCGACTTCCTACTGTATTTACTTTTCTCTGCATTTACTTCTAAGCCAATGTTCTTGCAAGCGTTTAGTAAGATCCCTGCATTTCTTTCTATTGTTCTCCCGTCATCCCCTATTAATTTACATCATCAGCATTTTCGATAATCTGATGAACCCCATTCAACTCTAGGCCCTGGTTGTTATCTTTGATTTTCCTTATAGCGTATTCCAAGACAAAGTTGAATAATATTATGATTTTGTTCATATTTCATTAATAAATACTAATATTCCTATAATGATGCATAAATAACTTCCATGATAATATCCATGAGGGTGATTTACTCTTTTTTCCTAACAGTTTTGTAAAATACAACTCATGCGATATTTTGGCCATGTTTTAAAAATAGGTAAACACGTGGCATAAGTCATTTCTTACGGAAAAATCTACAAGAGGTAGTTTACTTTTGGGCGAAGCTTTCCAAAAACGTTTCATAATTTTGTTCGTATTCCACAAGAAAATGTTTAATTGATTATGACTTCAGGGGAAGATGCTTTAGTTTAAGAAGTTGGATCGAGAAAATTTAGTACGGTGTCCCGTACATTTCAATCGGACGAACTCAATACAATACAATACAGTGTGAGTCAAAAGTTCCTTCATTACCCCATATAAAATGAAAGAAAGTTGGATTAGCCACGAATGATCATGTAGAATTATGTGAGGCTGAAGGAGAAACAATTTATGTGGTTGGGGTAATTGGCTGGCATTGTGAATTCAAGCTGAAAATTTTAAATGAAAAGAAAGTAATTTTAATGTAATACATGAAGCAGGTTTAGAATTTTAAGAGAGATACAGTAGTGAAGGTTTCGTTAACCTAATATGAGAGTGGACTCCCCCAACAATATCAAATTGTTTTCCTCTACTGTTCTACATGTGTCTACCATAACTTCTTGTGGCCAGTATAACTCCGTTTTAATTTTATACTAATTGGTATGGAAGTTTTGATTCACTCTTATATAGAATTATATTTGTGTATGGGGGGAGGAGTGGGAGGTCAAGAAGTTATGGAATCGGATAGAAAATTATGAACAATGGGATTGTACATTCTTAGACGTATAATCAATTATCCATGTTCATTCCGCACCTGAGCTGTTTAAGAACACGCTATCAATTCAAAGGACAGGACACTTTCTGCTGACGTCAATTTCTGTTCAACTGTCAGCAAAAGCTAAACAGCTTTTGTATTCTTAAATGAGTTGAAAGAAAACACATTCGGATCAATTTTGTTAGACATATTTAGATGAACGTTGTGGTTAATAATATTCCATGTTTAGAATTGCAACGACATTCCGCTTGAATTCTTCAGGGAAACAAGTTTCTGATCACTTTGAAGGAGATATCTTTCAGAAACTGCTTTCAGATAAGTTTTCCCTTTTGCATACGTCTCTTTTGCATACGTCCCGTTTTCCCTTTTGCAATTTATGTGGTTGGGGTAATTGGCTGGTATTGTGAATTCAAGCTGAAATATTTAAATGAAAAGAAGGTAATTCTAATGTAATGCATGAAGCAGGTTTAGAATTTCAAGGGAGATATAGTGGTTTAGTTAGCTCTATTGAATACACTTAGTTTACTGTCTACTTCGTTCAATTCTCGTAGTTCTTCGTTATAAGTACTTAAATTCAGCCACCTCCATATTATTATTATTATCAATTATAACGCATCTGTAGATACTCTTCCGGCTTGTTACAAAATGCCTACATTTACTTCGAAACTGATTGCTTTATACACCGCCAGAAGAATATTTGTGCTTTATTGAGTTGACCTTATATAGTCTACCATCAGGGCTATTTTGCATTATGTGAAGTTGGTTCAGTATATTCAGCAATAATCGTCTATTATTATTTCTAATTTTCCTATAACGTATTCCACATCGAAATCGAAAAGTAACATAAATAAGGCGTTATTTTTTTTTAGACCGTTATAAATCCCGAAATAGGATAAAATGTTTCCTTCCTACTCGTACCTTACTTCTTGTTCTACTAAAACACTCACTTACCAACCTTACACACTTCTTGGAAATTCTGAATTCTTTGAAATATAGTATATCTCTTCTAACGGAATCATTTACACGCTTTTATAAAGTCTACGAATAGCAAAATATAGAATCATACCTCCACTTCTTCTCTAATATGCGATATAGAATATTTGATCTAGTGTAGAGGTATAACATCTAAAGCCACATTGATAATGTCAGACCACTTCATCTACATACGTAACTGTAATAAAGATACCAAGATTTTGTAGCAATATTCCTCGATAATTATTGTAGTCCGTTTTGTGACCTTATTTAAATGAAATTAAAAGAAATCTTTAGTTTTATACCGATTAGGCTAAAGGAGGCGGTAATAATGAGAAATGAATGAAATGGTGGAATGAAGAAAGTGGAAAGAAACGGGAGAACCTCGAGAAAACTCACGAGCACGGTGTTTGTCCACCACAAAATCCACACAGCGCAAGCTGGGATCGAACCAGGGACCGCAAGCACCGGAGGTGAACGCTCTACCACTGAGCCACCGTGCCCTTGACCTTATTTAAATGTATGAAGTAGTCTTTCCAATTTTTTTGTCTTTCTGACATATTGAGCAGATTAGTCGGTGGAACTCCTTGATTAAGATGGTTTCTCCCATCTTGAATAGTTTGGCAGAAATCTGATTCCGAGATTTTGAGGTTCTTTAATTTTAATAGCCTATTCAGTCTCTCGATGGAACATTCTCTCAACCCGTTGTTTTGGTGTGTGCACTTGGCTTATCTTTTTCTTAGATTTCCACGCGTTTATTTAACAGGCTACCGAAATACCGTTTTTGTCTATCGAGAGCATTTTCGGTACCAGTTACGATGTTTTCATTTCCAGATTGAAACCATGCACAAAATTACGTTTTTGAATAATACTATTTGTCTGATGAGAGATCGAAAATCACTATATTGTTTATTTCAGAATAAATCATTATCGGTGGGAAATAACAACAGTCACTAGTTTTGTTGTAAATGAAATCTTTGAGTTTTACGTCCCACGGTTATGCGGGTTAGGCTAAAGGAGACGGTGATGATGAGTAATGAATGAAATGGTGGAATGAAGAAAGTGGGAGGAAACGGGAGAACCCCGAGAAAACCCACGCACACGGTGTTTGTCCACCACAAAGTTCACTTGGCGGGGGCTGGGATCGAACCCGGGACCCCTAGCACCAGAGGTGAACGCTCTACCACTGAGCCACCGCGGCCCTTAGTTTTGTTGTGAAGTGGGAGACATAAGTCTCCAATTTTGTACTGCTCTCATAAAAAATACATAAATAGGAACAAGGTTGTTACCCACGAGACAAGAGCTACACTTTTAAAGTCGAGACAATTTATTTGCTTCCTTGATTTGAGTTTAGTGTCCCTTTTAGCAGTGAGGCTATATGAGACGTGAATCCGAATCTCACAAGCTTCCTCCGAGAATCGAACCCAGGTCTCCAGCGCTAAAGGCGTGTATGCTAACCGCTTAGCCACGAGGGAGCTCTTAAGTCGAGATGAGACGAATCATTTCTGGTCTCAAGGGAAACACTACTTATACACAAGTCTTAGATTTCAAATTGTTACAGTGTTACATGATTTATATATATATATATATATATATATATATATATATATATATATATATATATATATATATATATATATATATATATATATAAACTGGTGGACTGATTATACAATAAATACAATGCAACGGCATTTGTCAACGTTTCAAGGTACGCAAGTCGTTACGCAATAAATAAACTTCAATTATAAATGTGACTTAAATAAAGATCTAGCACTTCAATATATTACAATCGTGCTCTATTTCTTATATAATTAAACATCATCTTGATATACAGGGTGTTCATAAAGTCCGTTGCTGTCTGTTGTATCGTCAAAACAACTGCGGAATAAGAAAACGCAAAAACACGTCCATAATTATTTTAAGGGGCGTGAGTTTTGAGCTATAAAAGGTCCGCTCCAGACCCCCCATTTATGGGTACGTGGGGTCAACTTGAAAATTTTAAATGGCAAAGAGGGTCGAGTAATATATCGTTGGAAAGGTCTCAACAAGAGAAATATTTTCACGGAAGTTACAAGTCCCTATGTTGATTCCATCCAAAATGGCGGAGGTTCACATTTCGTGTCCATAAAGTCCGTTGCCACCTCGTGTATCTGGGAAACGACTGCGAATATGAGAAAAAGCAAAAACACGTCCATCATTTTTTTAAGGGACTTGAATTTTGAGCTATAAAAGGTTCACTCCACACACCCCTATTTAGGGGTACGTGAGGTCAACTTGAAAGTTTTAAATGGAAAAAGGGGTCGAGTAATATATCGTTGGAAAGGTCTTGACAAGAGAAATATTTTCCTGATAGTTTCAAGTCCATATGTTGATCCCATCCAAAATGATGGGGGTTCACATTTCGTGTCCATAGTCTGTTGCCACCCCCTGTATCTTCGAAAGAATATGATAAAGAATATGATATTCTTCAACCAGTCAAGCAACTCCAATTCCTGGGAATCCAAGTGGATCTCGCCGACAATTCTCTGAGTGTAGACCCCAGATATCTCAAGATTGTGAAAACAGTGCCGTGGTCTCTCATCGCATTGTCTCGGCATGCACGCCAGGTTCTCGCCGGGTATGTAACATGGGTCACCCCCGTTACATCCCTCTCGTTTCCAGTCGCCCACGCCATTCTCCAGCATGGACCAACGCAGTTTGTGAAGCAAGCAGTCTCCGCCGCTACCTCTCGTCCTCGCCGCATATGGGAAGACAAGACGCCTCGCATACAATTGTTTGCTGATGCTACACCGACCTCCATTGCCATCACAGATGACCAAGGACAACCCGTCTTTGCAGCAGAAGTTCCACATCCGTACCCGATCTTCGTGATGGAGTTCATCGCAGCAGCCATCGCCATTGTTCTCCATGCAGAGCATATACCTTTGATATACACAGATAACATAGCTGTTATGTACTGTCTCTCTCGACAAGTCTGTCGAGTTCCTTTTTTGTACCCAATCGCTCATATTTTGTTCAATAATTTCTTGTATAAAATCAAGCATGTGTACTCGGAAAATAATAAAGCAGACGGGTTGTCGCGAGCTGGCGCTCGATTCCTTTCACGCCCACAGCCAATCAGGAATCAGCTTTCCGGCATCCAGCCTTTAAAACTGGATGACGGAAGCTGATAAATTTACCATACTGAGATACGAAGCTGTAGTGAGCGTCACGCGAGCGCCTGTGCTCCAGACATCTTTTCGTGTTTTTGTGAAAATATAAACTGTTGTTTCCCCTCGCCTTCAATAAACATTGATATTAACATTATTACAGTGTTTGTGAACATTTAAGTGCAGTGACAAACTCAAGTGTCTGTGAAAGTGCTGTGCAGTGTGCATGTTGCATGCGTAGCTAGGAGTAGAGTTGGTAGCTAGCAACAAAGCACGGCAGCACTTTAACCGCCATATCGACGGGCAAGAACAGTTTTGTTCAGCAAGTTGCGTGGCCCCGAGACGACAGAAACCAAAAGCTTGCTTCTGATTGGTCGGAGTGACGCAGGTGCGGGAGCCAATCGGAAGCCAGAATCCGCTAGCAGCACATATAAAAGAACAGGACCATCGTCACTCAGCTCAGTTGCCCGCTGGTGCGGGAGCCCGGCTGATAGGCTGGGAAAAAATAGAAAATTAGGTCCTCTTCCCACAAATAATAAAAAATCCCAGCAATCCGGCTAAAAGAAAAACTGGCCGCTAGGAGCTCGTCCAATACGCTCCTAGACAGCGTTCAGCATACCGTCAGACATAAGCCTAGTGCGGCCCTTACTAGTCCCACTACGGCAGAAAACACAACCGCTAAAACCCTGAAATACACTGGAAAGGCCGGCGATCCGGCCCTTTTCAGAGCCACGCAAACAAACGTTAGTGCTCCCACCCCAGCTACCCCCGAAAAGGCCGAACCTATTACAGTCCTTTTCAGAGCCATGGCTGACCCCACGAAAGATAGCCGTACCACAATCAATAAAGGAGGCAAGATGAAAGACGTCCGCGCCCGCACCCGGAAGCCACCAAGCGCCTCAGTCAAGGCAGTTACCAACCAATTGAGAGGCATGAAGTTCACAACTTTGGGAACAACCAGCATCCACCGCCGAGCGACACCCAAAACAAAGAAACAACCAAAGCAATCAACCACCAAAACCACCTCAGAGACAGATCCAGCCAGCAGTGCCCCCCCCCCAGAAATGGACAACACCAACTACCCCCCACTGCAGACACCAAACCCGCAAACAGCAGCACCAGACAACACAGATTCAATGGACGACTCCAGACCCGGACCTTCTACATTCCAAGAAGAGGAGGGAGAGTTCCAGCGACCAAGAAAGACAATGAAGAGAACCGCCTCTGGCCCCATCACGTCCCTTTGTGATTTCCAAAACAAATATGGCCTCCTTGCAAGACACGACCAAGAAGAAAACAACATGGACACAAGCCCACCTAGTGCCGAAAACATACAGAATGAAAACACCCAGGACTCAAGACAGTGTACGGGAACAACAGTAGGACTCCTCAACCTTCCAGCCAGAAAGGTTCCCCCGATATATATTTATGATGTAAAAAACCAGTTTGCGCTAGTGCAGTCCCTCGCGGCCACCCTGGATTCCCCCCCGGAAGTGTATAAGAACAGAGATTTTGTTAAAATGCATTGTGCTTCAATGAAAGACCTTGCTAAAGTGGAAGCCTTCCTAAAGCACGAAAAACGGCCATACGCGACAGAACTACCAAAAGCGTCCCGACCACTAAAAGTAGTGATCCGCAAACTTCCAATGGACACCCCACCGGACAGCATCACGACTGCCCTCACAGAACTGGGATACGCAGTCAAAGCAGTCAGCCAACTTCGAGGCAGAGCCGACGCTGAGGGCAATAGACCCAAGTTTCCCCTGTTCCTGGTCACTCTCAACAAGCAAGCGGGCGCACCTGACATCTACGAACTGAAGAGGCTGCTCTATTACAGAGTAGCAGTAGAACCCTATAAAGGAAACGACATCCTGCAGTGCCACCGTTGCCAGCGTGTTGGACACTCGCAGACTACATGTTGGGCGATCGCCAGGTGCGTTAAGTGCGGTGAATCGCATGACACCCAGATGTGCCAGAAGAAGACACGCGATACTGCGGCCAAATGTGTCAATTGTGATGGCGCACATCCTGCAAATTACCAGGGGTGCCCATACATACAAGCGGAAAAGAAAAAACGTGCATCTCGAAAGCAGCAGTTTCCACCAGTCAATGAACCCACACCTGACAGCCAGAAAAAGAAGCAGCAACCACAGAAGAGCAACACACAGCAACGCCAAAGTACAACCGACACCTACTCCAAGAAGCTCCAGCCGGCAGAAGAAGAGACTCAACCCACGCCAAGCACATCAACCCCAGAAGAAGAAACCTCTCCGGAGACGGAAACAACGGAACAACCCACCACTCCAACGCCAACAACTCCTCACAGTGGCAACGCAACAGCAGCGCCCAAGCCAGCTACCACAACCCAGACCGCCTTCGACGCAGACCTGATAACATCCTTCAAGGAAGTCATGAACTTACTGACGGGCCTAAACATCAAGAGCTTCTTGGAGAAGCTTAAAGTAGGCCTCAAGAAGATCCAAGACGCCAAAGACCAAACAACCAAATTCGCCACCATCCTAGAAGTTGCAGCTACACTACTGGATGATGGCACAAACTAAATCAAGAGTAAACCGGGACATACGAATAGCCTGTTGGAACTGCGAAGGCGTGAGCAGGCAACGAGCAGAACTCACCGATTTTCTCCAGAGGGAAAACGTGGACGTGGCCCTGATGAGCGAAACCTTCCTGAAGCCCCAGCACAGCTTCCGTATTAGGAACTACACCATCCATCGTGAGGATCGTCTGGACAGAAGAAAAGGAGGCACGGCAATACTAGTGAAAAACCAGATCGCCCACGACAGACTGACACTACCAGCAATGCAGTCCATCGAGGGGACGGCCATCACGATCTACTCTCCAGACGGGCCACTACACATAGTAGCAGCATACAAACCACCAAACCTCAGACTTCACCCGCCAGATCTTCAACTGCTCCGAAGACTAGGACACCGTGTGCTTGTAGGTGGAGACCTCAACTGCAAGCACCCGGCCTGGAATTCCAGAACATCCAACGTGAACGGGCGCATACTCCACACAGCACTACGGCAGATAGACTTCCTACCAGCAGCACCGCCGGAACCAACGTTTTTCCCAAGAAACGGATTCCTACCAGACGTCTTGGACATGACCCTCTCGGCCCACACAGCAATCCTGGAGGGACCCAGCGTCATCCATGATTTACTATCTGACCACATCCCGGTCATGCTTACTGTGGCGACCAGACATCACGTTCCGGTTCGTCGAGTGCCAGGAAGGATCGAAACGGATTGGAACGAGTACACCCGCCAAGTAGCCGAGTTGGTCGATCCAAGACTACCACTCCACAGCCCGGAAGACATCGACACAGCTGTCCAACATCTAACCACAGCCATCAAGGTGGCATACCGCCGTGCAACAATGGAGCAGCAGACCAGGGAAACGAAGAAACCAGAGGACCTTCGTACTAGCGCATTAATCCAAATGAAGCGATGGGCTAGACGGAAGTGGCAAACAACAAGACATCCCCAGTATAAGACTCTGTGGAACTTCCTGAACACAAGAGTCAAAAATAGACTAAATCGCTTAGCAGCCAACGCATGGAACGCCAAGCTCCTCGCAATGGATGTACCGTCACCAGAATACTGGAAGTTGCTACGTAACGTGGCCCGACCGCCAGCACCACCACGCATCCAACCGCTCCGCAGCCCACGCGGTATGGTATACGAACCAGAAGCTCAAGCCACGCTCTTCGCTAACCACCTCCAAGAAACGTTCAAGGAGAACCCCACCCCACCGGACGCTATGACGGAAGCAGCAGTACAGCAGAGTATACGCACCCTCCAAGAAGATGCACCTTTTCCACCTGAAGACTTGGCCACTACAAGAGAGATCCAGCAAATCATCCGGAAACTGCACAACCATCGAGCTGCGGGCCCAGACAGGATACCACCACTAACCCTTAAGAAAGCACCAAGAAGAGCCATCGTCCTACTGACCCGGATCACCAATGCCATACTGCAATACAGCCACTTCCCAGCAGAATGGAAGGAAGCCCGCCTAACGATGATCCCAAAGGCAAAAGGAACCAGAACGGAGTTGAAAAACTATCGTCCCATCAGTCTCCTCTCTCACCTCAGCAAAGTGGTAGAGAGGGTAATTCAACATAGACTACTGACACACGTGAAGAACCAGGATCTACTGCCATGTCACCAATTCGGTTTCCGTTCAGGACACAGCACGACACTCCAGCTAGTCCGAGTCGTGGACCACATCACACAACAGTTCAACGAAGGAGGCCACACCCTAGGACTCTTTCTCGACATCGAGAAGGCATTTGACAGGGTGTGGCATCAGGGACTCCTACACAAACTTCATCAGGCGGGCTTCCCAACCTACCAAACCAAACTCATACAGAGTTACCTAACCGGGAGAAGATTCAGAGTCACGCATCTGGGACACACATCTGACTCACGACCGATTGAAGCAGGAGTGCCGCAGGGGTCGTGCTTATCGCCACTGTTGTACTCACTCTACACAGCTGATATACCAACCACGCACTCCACAATGGTAGCCACCTATGCGGATGACACGGCGATTTTTGCTAGCAATCACAACCACCGCTACGCAGAAGTCGCCATGCAACGTCACATCAATCAGCTGGAGGAGTGGACACGCCGCTGGAAAACAAAAATAAACCCCACAAAGACAACACTTGTGGACTTCACGAGGAAAACAAAGAAGAAGACCTACAGGCTCACCTGGTCAGGCACACCACTCACTCCCCAGAACGAAGCCAAGTACCTGGGAGTAACCCTCGACTACAAACTTACGTTTTCCAGACACATCTCAAACACGGCCGACCGAGCAGCTCAAAAAGTCAGATGGCTACTACCAATCCTCCTGAGCCCGCAGTTCGAACTCACCACGAAAAGGAACATCTACTCCACATTTATCAGACCGACGCTGCTGTACGCACACCCCGCATGGGAGCATGCGGCAGCAACCCACCACCGAATTCTCCAGATAATCCAGAACAGAGCAGCAAGGGCTATTACGGGTCACTCACGAGACACTCGAATAGCCCAAATACACGAAGACCTAGAGCTACCGCTCCTCAGAGAAACAAGAGAAGTACTATCAAGACGATTCTGGCAATCAGTAGACCAGCACGACAACCAGCTGGTGGCCAACATAGGCACTGGAGACCCGCGACGAAGAGTCTACAGAATGCCGCGCCCGCCATAAAACAACATAAACAAAAGGAAAGAGAGCCTGCGACAGTGGCAGCTCTTCATTGTAAATACGAGTGAAATCAAAAGCCAATCAAGATAACTCACAACATATGGAAGGCAAGGGCATACGCCCGGAACTTCGTACACTAAAATCCGCCAATACAAACTGAACTGAACTGATAAATTTAGTGTAAAGTGCTGTGCTGTAGCTAGCATTTGTAGAGTAGTGTGTGCACGTGCATGTTTTGGTCAAACAAAGCACTGCACGCACACTTCCCGCACAAGTGACTGTCAAAAAGTAGTCGTTCAGGAGCGCGGACCCGAAAGAAAGCACCCTATCGGGATTGGCCAGTTTGACTTCGAGATCTCGCTTCTGATTGGCTGTTTTAAACAGGCTCCCAGCCAGCCCTTAAAAAGGAGAACTCAGGCGCTTCACGTTCAGTCCGCCACGCTGTGTGGAGGAAGCAACACGTTGCGGCCACTCCCCATAGCAAATACATTATATCAATAAACTCTAGTGCAAGTGATTAGAACGATACACTCCCATATATGAATAAACTGATATCCCAACAGGAACAATTTCACGAGAAATAAGCAAAAACACAGTGAAAGGCAAAAAGAAAAATAGGCCGGCCGGAGCACGCCCAAAAAGCTCACGGCACCCACGGGCACTCCCCCCCCATAATAAGAGACAGTGCTATCAAGACCCTTGCGGTCCTTTCAAGGGCCACCGGAACTATAGTGCTTGAGTAGGATTTCCATTCAGTGATTCCAGCCATGAACGAAGGGAACACCCAAGCCCCCGTGCCACGTAAGGGCAGACCAACGACCAGCAAGGGGCCCCGCCCCAGGAAAGCCCCCCCCAGCAATCTTAACACCGTCACTAAGCAGCTCCAGGGACTCAAATTCACCGCCCTGGGCACAGTCCGTAAGCGAAGAGTAACCATCACCAAGGCCAAGAAACCAACGAAAACCCTACAGGAGCCCCCCCCGATGACCCCACCGCAGGAGACAGCGCCCGATACCCAATCACCACAACAATTTCCCCCTTTACAACAAAGAGAGGAGGAAACTCCATACCAGTCAGAACCAGGAGTCTCAACAGAAGTACAGCCGCCCCCCCCAAGGCCCACAGAAGAAACCACCACCTCAGACGATGGATTCCTGCAGCCCCCCCGAAAATCACTGAAAAGAGCACCGACTGGACCAGTGAGCTCCCTAGTGGAATTCAGGACCGAATGTAGGAACAGATTTTCCCCCCTAACACCAGACCAGCAAAGCACAACCCCCCCAGGATCAACCATCAACCTCAAATGAAGTGGACATGGAAGAAGGAAGTGAAGAACACAGTGCCACCATACCCCTCAGAGCCCGACAAGTTCCCCCCATATTCATATATGGAGTGGAAAAACAGAACACTTTAATGAAGACACTGGCGGCCGCACTCGCAGCCCCCCCAAAGTGTGGTTTAACAAAGACTTTATTAAACTTCACTGCAATTCAATGAGCGACCACGCAAAAGTAGAGGCGTTCTGCAAACAGCAGAGCTACCCCTACTCAACAGAGCTCCCCAAAACTTCCCGCCCACTGAAAGTGGTAGTGAGGAAACTACCCATTGACACAGATCCGGAGGATGTCAAAACTGCACTGGAAGCACAGGGACACTCCGTACTCGCAGTTCACCAGATGAGAGGCAGACCGGATGCGCAGGGCACCAGACCCCTATTCCCCCTGTTTCTCGTCTCGCTAGAAAAGAAGCAAGTGAAACCTAGCATCTACGAGCTCACCCGCCTACTTTGGTACAGAGTAGTGGTAGAGCCGTACAAAGGGAACGACCTGCTGCAATGCCACCGCTGCCAACGCGTTGGCCACTCACAACAAACGTGCCATGCAATACCACGATGCGTGAAGTGTGGGGAAAAGCATTCTACACAGGAGTGTCCCAAGAAGACCAGAGACGCCCCAGCAAAGTGTGTAAATTGCAGTGGCGCCCACCCTGCAAACTATCAGGGATGCCCGTACCTCCAGGCGGAGAAGAAGAAGAGGACAGGCAAGAACCAGCAAATCACCCCTCCACCACGCAAGCAAGACAACTCTGCCCCACGACAAGAAGTACCAAGTCAAGACAAGACAACCCAGAAGACACCTCCAAAAAACCCAGAATCACCACCATCGCCAACGCCCACAGCGACACCCTCAACATCTTCCACAGCGACATCACAAGCCACCACGTCACAGCCTGACCCGCCCGAGAAACCAGGGCCCAGCAGACAGACAGAACAGCAGCCAACGGAAACACAGTCATCCGAAGACGCCACAGCAGAGGACCCCAGCCTGGCGTCATCACTCAAGGAGATCCTCAGCCTACTGACGGGGCTGAACGTCAAGAACTTCCTGAAGAACCTGAAGGAAGGACTGAAGAAGATCGCCGCAGCCAAAGATCCCATAACAAAATTGACGACACTCCTGGACGTAGCTGCAACACTCCTTGATGATGGCGCACAGTAACTCCCATATACACCGAGCCTTACGGGTGGCCTGCTGGAATGCTGAAGGCATTCAGAAGCAAAAAGAAGAGTTCAAGGACTTCCTGGAGCGAGAGAACATCGACGTGGTACTGCTCTCGGAGACACACCTGAAGCCCCACCTCTCCCTCCGAGTCAGGAACTACACCACATACAGGGATGACCGTCAGGGAAGGAAAGGCGGCACAGCAATTCTACTCAAACGGCAGATCGCACACGACCGTCTCCAACTCCCTGCACTACAGTCCCTGGAAACAACTGGCGTCACGTTGCATTCTCCAGATGGGCCACTACATATAGTCTCTGTTTACCGGGCACCTGGGAACAGACTCCACCCTCCGGATCTCATTGCTCTAAGAAGACTGGGACACAGGGTTCTGCTGGCAGGCGATTTCAACTGCAAACACCCGGCGTGGCATTCCAGAGTATCGAATGCAAACGGCAGAGCACTCCACCACGCTCTACGGCAGATAGATCTGATCCCGGCAGCACCAAGGGAACCCACCCATTTCCCAAGGAACGGGGGACTACCAGATGTGCTAGACATCACCCTGTCAGCCAACACAGCGATACTGGATGGCCCAGGTGTACTACATGACCTCCAGTCGGACCACATACCAGTGCTGTTCACTATAGCACTTAGACACCATGTTCCGGTGAACAGCTTACCCAAGCAAGCCACCACCGACTGGAATGAGTACACTCGCCTGCTAGCAGAGATGATCAACACCCGGCTTCCAGTGAGCACTTCAGAGGAGATCGACGATGCAGTCCAACACCTCACCACGGCCATCAGATCAGCCTATCGGCTGGCAACCACAGTTCAACAACAGGAGCAACAACAACAACCTGAAGACCTCCGAACGGCGGCCCTGATCTCTCTCAAAAGGTGGACCAGGCGCCAATGGCAGAAGACAAGGCACCCTCAGCTCAAGGTACTCTGGAATTCACTGGTGAAACGGGTGAAAAACCGGCTCCGGAGACAAATGTACTCAGCATGGAACGAAAGACTGCAAGCCATAGACGCCCCATCCAGGGAGTTCTGGAAACTCCTCCGCGCCATAGCAAGACCCCCAGGCCCACCTCGTACACAACCCGTACGAGGGCAGCAGGGATTAGTGTATTCACCAAGAGAAATTGCATCAGTGTTTGCAGACCATCTCCAGGGGACCTTCCAGGAGAACAACACCCCTCCAGACGCCACCACGGAAGAAGCAGTGCAGGCCAGCCTGCGGGACATCCAGCAGGACTACCATCTCCCGGCGACAGACCTGGCTACTCCGAGGGAAATCACCAGAATAATCAAACGACTACACAACCGCAAGGCAGCAGGACCAGACGCAATTCCAACCCTGGCGATAAAACAAGCACCGAGGAAAGCTGTGGCACTCCTCACGAGAATTACGAATGGCATCTTGAGAACGGGACACTTCCCATCAGTGTGGAAGGAAGCTCGAATCATAATGCTACCCAAGACTACAGGACACAGGACAGAGGCGAAAAACTATCGGCCGATCAGTCTGCTCTCCCACCTAGGAAAGATCGTGGAAAGAGTGATCCAAAGGAGAATCATGGACCAGGTGCAGGAAAGAGACAGCTTACCGGACCATCAACACGGATTCAGGCCTGGGCACAGCACCACCCTTCAGCTAGTCCGGGTAGTCGACAAAATAACTCATCAGTACAACGAAGGAGGCCACACCCTAGGCCTCTTTCTAGACATCGAAAAGGCATTCGACAGGGTGTGGCACAATGGACTGGTCCATAAACTACATCAAGCCGGCCTCCCCACATATCAAATCCGGATCATCCGGAGCTACCTGACCGATCGCCGATTCCGGGTGTTCCACTCAGGGCACCTAACAGACACCAGGCCAATCCACGCAGGAGTACCACAGGGGTCCTGCCTCTCTCCACTTCTGTATGCACTCTTCACTGCAGATATTCCTACGGACCATGGCACACTACTAGCCACCTACGCAGATGACACGGCAGTCTTTGCCCAGAATCGCAACCCACGGTACGCAGAAAGGGCATTGCAGAGACATATCATCAAACTCGAAGAGTGGACACAGAAGTGGAAGATCAGAATCAACCCAGCGAAGACCACCTTGGTAGACTTCACTAGAAGATACGCAAACCGGAACTTTACCATCATGATGTCTGGAACCCTGCTACCTCTCGCAAAAGAAGCCAAGTACCTCGGAGTTATCCTGGACGACCGCCTAACATTCCGAAGACACCTAACGGAAACCTCCACCAAAGCAACTAGAACACTACGAGCACTGCTGCCAATTCTTCTCAGCGGGAGCTTCAGCCACAGTACCCGAAGACACATCTACGAAATCAGCATACGGCCCATCTTGTTGTACGCTCACCCTGCTTGGGAGCACGCAGCACGTCATCACCAACGTCAGCTACAGGTGATCCAGAACAGGGCAGCAAGAGCCATAACCCGGCACGCACTCGGAACCAGCATTGCACAACTACATGAAGATTTGGACCTCCCCCTCCTCCAGGAAGTTCGAGAGAACCTTTCAGCCAGATTCTGGGCACAGGTCACCAACCACCCCAACCCCAGCATCGCAGCCATTGGAACCAATGCACCTAGAAGACAAGTCTACAGGATGCCTCGACCACCCTAAGGAAAACAAACCGAAGGATCTGCGACAGTAGCGATCCGAAAAAGATAAGATGATGTAACACAAACGCCAAGAAAAGAACACTCAAATGCAAGTCAAGAGCACACGCTCGTTACTTGTAAAACTAAAATCCGCCAAGAACAACGAACGAACGAACAACGAACGAACGAATTCCGCATTTGAGCTTGTGGAGCCTGAGAGGAGTCAGCGACCTCCATGTCCATCATTATTTTAAGGGGCTTGAATTTGAGTGAAAAAAAGGTCCACCCCAGATAAGGGTACGAAGGGTCGTGTTTTTGCATTTTATCATCTTCTCAATTGTTTCGAAGATACAGGGGTAGCAACGGACTTTATACACACGAAATATGAACCTCAGCCATTTTGGATGGGGTGAACATAGAGAATTGAAACTTTCGGCAAAATATTTATCTTGTCGAGTCCTTTCCAACGATATATTACTCGACCCCCTTTGCCATTTAAAATTTTCAAGTTGACCCCACGTACCCTTATATGGGGGTGTCTGGGGTGGACCTTTTATACCTCAAAATTCAAACCCCTTAAAATAAGGATGGATATGTTTTTGCGTTTTCTCATATTCGCAGTCGATTCGAAGATACACGGGGTGGCAACGGACTTTATGGACACCATGTATAGTACATTATGAATAGTTATCCTTGTAAATACATAGATAAGGAATAACGAAGTTCGAGCCTAGAGCCTTGTTATTGTACGTGATTACATATTTTAATGGTTTAGACTTAACGTATGTATGCAAAACATACAGAGTATACACTTATATAATATACGGTATTTAGTTCTTATACTATATATACAGGGTGTCCAAAAAATCCGTTGCCACCTCATGTATCTTCGAAAGGACTGCAAATATGAGAAAACGCAAAAACACGTACGTCATTATTGTGAGGGGTTGAATTTTGAGCTATAAAAGGTGCATCCCAGACATTCCATATAGGAGTACGTGAAGTCAACTTGAACATTTCAAATGGCAAACAATGTCGAGTAATATATCGTTGGAAAGATCTCGACAAAAGAAATTTTCAGAGACCTTTCCAAGTTAACCCCACGTATTCCTATATGAGGTGTCTGGGATGGTTCTTTTTTAGCTCCAAATTCAAGCCACTCACAATAATGACGTACATATTTAGCGTTTGCTCATATTCGCAGTCGTTTCGAAGATACACGGGGTGGCAACGGACTTTATGGACATCCTGTATATTACATATTAGTACAGTAAATAAAATCATATTAGACTATATCTTTCAATACTCAGTTTCGTATTTTTTCATGATTTTTGTATAAAATATTTAAAACATCTATGAACTGGATGCTACGTTAACTCTTTTTACTTTCAGGCAACGATAGAAGAAAAGAAAATGTGCTGGTCATGAAAAGAAAAACGAATTCGGGATTTTAATGGATTTACATGTTTCATGGACCCTACAAACCGGAAAAGTGATTTTTTAAATGTTTGTCCGTCCGTTCGTCCCGATGTAAACATATGCACTCACTCGCCCAGAGGCCGTATCACTTAACCAGTGATGTAATAGGCCTACTAGTATTTTTAGTTCGCATTCGCTCGGCGGTTTGCAAAAAATATAGGATATATCCAATCCCATATACACTCATCCTTTTCCAAATGTAAGATGAATATGCGCTGGGGTGCACACGTATACTTCCGTATACGCCCCATTATACACCGCGCTCAACATATCAAAAACAAATTTTAAACTTAAGGTTTCTATAAGATTCTATAGGGTGGTTTTATGATTTTTTTCTATCCTTAAAATAATTGATTAATTGATTGAATTAAGTTTAATGGGGACGTCAGCATCGAGGCCATTTGTATCCGTCACGTCCTGGTACCTGATGGAGGGTGTTTAATAAAATATTAATGTGTGAAATATAAACAAAATTGTTAGAGATATTTTCCAGAATAAAAGCTATTTTTCTCGAAAACATATCTAACGATTTTGTTTATACATATTTCATACATTAATATATCATTGCTCCCCCTCCCTATATCGTTGTACCAGTCATTTCATTTGGAAAACCCAGTGGTAGTTTACTCTCGGACATGAGTGTCTTCTGGACGATTTTCTCAAAAATGACAGACAATTTGGTTCATATTTCATAAATATTTATTTCATTAAAAACCTGACAATTGTCCTCATGTTCTGAAAAAAAAAAACTGAGAAGGAATAGTTGTCTTACACACGACGAGAAAATCAAATCTAATATCTACTGGTAATGTTATTTTATACTTATTCTTTTCTTGTTTTAATCTTGGAAATAAATACCTAATGCTTTTATCGCATTTCTTTTAAAAGCTCTAATTTTCTTCCAGGTCCACAGATTTTGAAAGGACAGTAACGCAATGATTTATTTTCCCAAATTAGTGGCAGTTGTTGTATTTTCTATTGTGCTTCAAGCTGAGAGCAGTGAAAGAAACTTAAAGGCTGGACATCAACAAGAAAACGCCAAATTACCATCAGAATCATCCCCACTCGCTAAATTTGTACTCACGTTCTCCAAACCTGGGGCTTTCGGCAAGGTATGTAATTATATAAAAGTATTGTTCTCTTTTAAAATTCATTGTAATTTCTATGTCAAGTGTACTTAGAGATAGTAGATTTATATTAAGATGCAATTTCTTTTTCATTTTCTCCCGTTGCTGTATGAAATACATAACGTGACATTAATACCTTCGTAAGCAAAAACTTAGAGCTGGACAAAATCATTTTAAATGTAATTTTATTAATATGATTTGCTAATTACTAAGTAAAAGTGATTTTTGCTATTCCAGTAAAGTTTAGTAATTTTCAACTTCATACAAAAAAGTAATATACTGTAAATAAATAAATAAAATAATAATTTGAAACCAAGAAAGACTTATAAGACATTTTACGGTATATTTAGGAAGTAATGTTATTTTGAATGGTAATAAATTATGTAAATCACGTCCCAGTTGGTTGGCCTTAACTAACTAATTACTTTTTAGTTGTTATTGTTTTTCTCTCTCTTTTTAGTAATAGTATTCAATTAGTCATACCTACATTCAATTATCTTAGATATTCTAAAATAATATACAAGAAAGCCGTCTTTTGTAGCGCGCACGGAGAAAATAGGTGTAAAGAAATTAATTGAACACTCCTTCCCTCTTAGGAAGCACATTTCATTAAAAGTGTGATGGTAAAGATCCGTAATGCCACTTCCTTCTCACCTCGCCTCTTTTCACCCCCTATGTCGATGGAGGATGAATCAAGACATAAACGGCATCACGATTATCACTATTCATCTCAGCAACTTCGAAAATTATCGATTGGGCACTAATATTGATTGTTTTCGATTATTTTTATTGATCACCCCTTCAACCTCCCTACCTTCTTCCCGAAAATGTAATAAAAAGTTAAGTTAGACCAGAGTCCACTCGTGTATAAAAAGCATCAAAATTGGAGCATTGGTCTAGGAGGAGTTAGACATCAAACACTGTTACATTCATTTCTACTTGTATTTATATAGATAAGCGAATGAAACATATATTCAACTGATAGTTACCCAATGCTGAAACGTAGTTCTAACAACGTATATTCAATACGAAGAAGGTTAACGTTTGAAAATGTCCGAATGATGTAAGGAGATGAACGTGAATCAATCGCAAGTTTTCGATTCATAAGGAAATAAACCAAACAATGTTTTGGCCAAAGCAATAAGAGTTAATAATTGAATTCTCAAAATCTTTTCATTCAATTTAAAATTATATCCACTACACTTATTACCGTAGACTTCAACATATACCAAATGTCAAATTTCACAATAGGCTTATTTCCCTTTGCTTTTGACACGTATAATTATAGATTGAATTTTACTCTGAACGACTGATAAAAGGACCATCGCTTGGTGTCCATAAAATAATGTATATCATAGCTATTATTATTATTATTATTATTATTATTATTATTATTATTAGTAGTAGTAGTAGTAGTAGTAGTAGTAGTAGTAGTAGTAGTAGCAGTAGTGGTAGTAGTAGTAGTAGTACGTATCAGAGTTAGAGTGGGTCAAGTAGGTCACTGGATCGTGTGTCAAAGGACGTGACCCACTGTGACCCACTCGGATCCGCCGACCCACTTTGCTCGGTGCATTGTAGATATCTTCTGAACGCTGGTGAATTTGACTATGTTTACTTTCAAGGTCCCCATTTTTCTTCCCTTTTCATTTGTTTCTATTGCTTACCTAATCTGAGTATACCTAACTGACAATAACTCCGAAAATGAACCTTGAATCTGGGGATAACCTATATATTTTCTCAAAGGGTTTGTCGAGCAAGTTCCAAAATAGATTTCAATTATTTGCCCAGAAGTGACCCTGGCCCTTCTGGGTTGGAAATATATAGAATAACTTGACTTGTATATCCTATATATCAATCAAAGTACTCCGCATGACTAGTAGATTAAGAATATAATACGCATTATCCAATTATATCCTATATCAAAGTAATAAACCCCAAAAAATAATTATTTCACTATATCCTATATTAGTGAACCTCACTATCACGCCGTAGAATGAGCTCTCACACCTCAAAAACAAAGGCTTGCCAAGACCATGACGAGTGAGTTACATGATTCTAACACATAGCCAAAAACTAAAGCGAAGCTCGAGCAAATAACATCCAACTGGAGCCTTCTTTCCTCTCATTACCCGGGCCTTGTCGTGGCTAGAGGGCTTAAACACTGAAGTTTGACCGATCGGGTTTATATAGCTACAAAGAAAGAGCTGTTCGGATCGAGTAAATAAGCTCAAATTACAACGACAACTAATTTTCCCTAATTAGTAACACAAAATCTATTGAACGTTTTTGTACCGCGTGACCTATCAAACAACTCGTCTAGATGAGGAGTTGACGAATAAATAATGAACGTACTGATCTGATAACGTATATAGGTGATATCGTGGAAAATATAGAAATTGAAATACGTACACCGAATGTATCACATCTAGTCATAACAATGAGTCACATTAGTTGTGATGCCAAGTGACTTACTGTTGACTAGATATTATGGATATGCTTTTCTCAACTTTATAGGTCCACTAATATAGAATATTAATAGTGAAATTATCATGTTTTTTGGTTTTATTCATTAGTATAGGATATAACCCTAATAGCAGAGACAACTTGCAAACCGCTTGCTGTAAGCTTGAATTGAAAGTCGGTCAAGCTTGCATCTAGCTAGATTGGAAAACATGCAAGCATGCCGCAAGCTGGACTCCAGTATCGAAGTTACATGGTGGCAATCTTGCATTTAGTGTTCCATTCAAGCTTCACGCAAGCGTTTTATAAGTCAAGCCAATAGCCAATGCACGGCCAGTGATGCTATAACGCTCTGCGAGGGGTCTAAAGCATCGCTTACAAATACAACAAAAGGCGGATTGTATTAAAGCATGCGTTTCAAGTGCAAGCGTAGAAAGCCAAAAGCCAAGCACGCGCCGAAAGCTTTCTTACTACTAGGGAACTGAGTAGTGCATGTTATATTCTTAATCTACCAGTCATGCACGTCACTTTGGCATATAGGTCAAGTTGTTCTATATATTTCCAACCCTGAAGGGGTGGGATCACTTCCGGGCAAAGAACTGAAACTTGTTTTGCAACTTACTCGACAAACCCTTTCAGGAAATATATAGGTTATGCCCAGATTCAAGGTTCAACTTTGGAGTCATCCCTGGTAAGTGAAAAAAGAACTTCAGGCACTTTTCGATATTGATATTGATAATTGTCATAGGCGTATTTAAGGGGGAGGGGCTTGCGGGCTTAAGCCTTCCTGAAAGATAATTTACTAATTTCAAGTAAATGAAATATTTTGCAGAATTTTCACATTTCTATTAATAAACTTAGCAAAGCCTCCCGCCCCCCGGAAACAATATCGTAAATACGCCACTGGTAATTGAAATAATAGCAATAGAACTTACTACTTGGCTTTTGGGAGATAGTCGAATCTTACTGTTTTTTCTCTTTATGTTGGCTTGCTTTACCTTGATTTAAGACTTTCAAATTTCATCTTATTTTCCATTGAAAAGTGTCTGTAATTCAACAAGGAAATAATTATGTGTGACAATTAAATTGAAATTCCTCGTAATATGACTCATGACTTTACTATTTTATATTGTAAAAGTCAGATCCACTGATATTGTAACAGAGCGATTGACCGTAGAAATTCAAACTCCGATTAGTGATAATTTCACAGCTTTGTTTTATTACAAGTTTAGGATTAAGATTTCTGGGCTTTCGACATCTAAGGCCATTTAGCCTTTTACGTTTTGAGGGATGACGTCCCTCGGCGAACACAGTATCAAAGGAAATGGAAGAAAGAAAGGATTGGGGAAGGAAGGAAGCGGCCTGCGACCTATAAGTTAGGTACCACCCCGCATTTGCCTGGTGTGAATGAGGAAAACCCAGGAAAACCTCATTCAGGGTGGGTTTTACAATTTTTCGACCGAGTGCCCCCACCGGAAAGGCGAAAGCGAGAGCGTTAGCGACTACGCTACGCGGGGCCACGTTTTATTACAAGTGTAAACTCTTTAGTCAGTGGAAAGGAGGGCCTGGATCATGGGCCATGGCATCTTTCAGTTTAACGCCGCACGATTATGCCCGTTAGGCTAAGGGAGATGAGTAAAGCAAAATAATAATGATGGAACAATTGGTGAAATGATAGTGTGGGAGGAAAGTGGAGTACTCCAAGAAAACCCACGGACACAATATTGTGGATTATGGGTCATGGCGATGGGTTTTGGTGCGTGGTGGTTGGTCAGAGTGGATCATGATAGATCAGAGTGCATTATGCTAGGTCAAAGTAGATTATGGTGGGTTAAAGTGGATCATGGTGGGTCGTAATGGGTAGTGGTCGAGTGAGTTCTGGGTCACAGTGGGTGATCGGTCAGTGGGTCATGGGTCAACTTTTCATTGGCCTACGCCATCTCTGGTAAGTATTCTGCCTGTTAGCAGGTCTTGGCACTAAGAGGAGATTCCCCACCCCTTTCCTTAGATTAGAGTCTAGAAATGTTTCTTCTATGTTTTTCTTCTTTTAACTCCCAAAATTTTCTTTTGTTTTCAAATAATCAAACAGTTGCGTTTTTTTTTCCTATTTCTTGTTTCCCTTTCATGTTACTCTTTATGGTGGTATGAAGAAGGAAATTTCTTTGCGACCAATCCAGTTGGCATTTCTACGCAGGATGATGGATAAAAGCATCCTCTTTTCTCCTACTCGTTTTAAAACGATTTGTTGTTCTCTCTGTCCATTTTATCTTTTCCATCTTCCTCCAACACCACATTTCGAAGTTCTTTAAGTATTTCTACCCTAAATTCCGTAACTATTCTATCAGGCCTTGTTTCCATGTTGTACTAATACACAATAACTCACTGAGCAAGGCTGTGATAATATGGTAAAAAAAAAAAGAAAAAAAAACACTATCACGTAACAGTTTCAACACAATAACTATGTCTTCATCAGACTTGTGAAGGAGTGGAAGTCTGATGAAGACACAGTTAGTGTGTTGAAACTGTTACGTGATAGTGTGTGTGTGGTTTTTTTTTTTTTTTTTTTTTTACATATTATCACATAGCCTTGCTCAGAGTGTTATTGTGTATTAATTCCATAACGTGCAATCTCATGCTCCATATATAGTATTTAATCAGCTTCTTCCGTAGTTCAATGGTAAGCCTGCTATAAAAGTAACAAGGAAGTTCTGTCGCTTTTTGTGGAGGTCTGTGTTCAATTGGCCCTCACACCTTTGAGTTGAATGCGAATGGAGATAAGGAGAAGGTCAGTTGTTGGTGTGGGTATATCCAACACACTACCTAGTTGTGGCAGTTCAGTTACACCGTGAACTTGCGTAAGGACAGAGTGAACATGGGACCTCCACAGAGCGTCATAAGGGCGTGTATGCTGTGCGAGTTCAAACTGGGGTCAAACGCCGTTGCAGCGGGGTGGAAGATATGCCAGGCCTTTGGTGAGGATGTCGTAACTACATGGTAGTTTAACAAGTTTAAGCACGGTGACGAAACACTTGAAGACACACTACGTGCCGCAAGACCAACACATGTACAAAATGAAGATCTTCATTCAACAATTGAGGCGAACGATGGCCAGACATGTGAGAACTGGGAGTACAATTCAGAAACTATACGGCAGCACCTCCATCAGCTTGGGAAGCACTACAAGTTGGGTCAATGGGTCGCACATGATTTGATTCCGCGCCAGAAGGCTACGTGAGCAGACACCTGTGTTTCTTTGCTGTCTCGTCTGAGGAAGGAGCCATTTCTGGACAGTGTGTTGGCATGTGATGAGAAGTGGGCCCTGTGCGAAGCTCCACGGCGTCGTCATCATTGGTTAGCATCCCATGAACCGGTTGCAAAACAGCCGAAACCAGCACTGCACCAGAAGAAGATCCTCCTGTGTGTTTGGTGGACTGTTCGCGGCATCGTGCATCGGGAACTGTTACCAGCTGGTCAGCGCATCAGTGCGACTGTGTACTGTCAGCAGTTAAGCAGTGTTCAAGAGAAACGCAAACCTCTAGAGCCAGCACTTCTGAACGGCAATGGGGTTCTCCAGTTACAGAACAACGTTAAGAACCATGTGGCTAGGATGACCCAGGACACCATTCTACGCCTTAGTTGGGAAACACTATTGCATCCGCCATACTCCCTGGACATTGCACCGTCCGATTATCAACTGTTCCATTCCTTGGGCCTTAGAGGACGCCAGTTCAAATCCCTAGTAAAAGTGCAAAAAGCTTGATACTTCCTTCGCTTCACGGCCCACCAAGTTCTACCGCGATGGAATCCATGTCTTTCCAGAACGTTAGCAGAAGATCGTCAATGCTGATGGGGACTATTTTTGATCTTCCATGTTCTTCTTAGGCGCCATATCGATGTTCGAAGTTGGTGGGTGGAAAAGTGACAGAACTTTCTTTGTTATTTTATAGTTAGGAATGTTCTTTTCTTGTTGAATGCCTCTTTTGTTACATCAATTCTTGGGCCTGATCTCTTTGGTGGAATAAGCGTCTCTCGCCCAAGTTAGGGTTGCCAACTCTGGAAAATAAGAAAACCGGCACCTCCTTTAAATTTCCTATGATGTAATTTTAAGTGTAAAGTATCTCTGTTCGGACTCATATATGGGAAGGAAATGTACTACCGTGAACAAATGTGCATTAGCACCTGTATTCTGCATATCCTTAGTACATTCATTAATAAGCTTAATAGATACATTGTGCTATAAATGAGAAAATGAAATCGGCATTGATCATGTTATTGTATTTACCAGTAACTGCAACTTCTTTAAAATTATAGAAACAGATGAACAAAAATATATTAATCTTTACGTGACAAGTTTGGATCTGGAAAACAAAATTTACTCTTGGATTTACAGAAATATACTTTTTTAATCTATACTTCGAACTAGATGAAATTGCTTCGAACTAGATACAAATTTGAGAAACATGTCATAAAGAGGGTGGTAAGAAGTTTGTACCGGTCACCGGCTTTAATCAAAATAACAGTAATACTTCCGGCCAGGCCGTGAAAAACCGACCAGTTGGCATACCTAGTCCAAGTACTTCCCAGATATTTGGAATTATCGACCTCTTCAAGCTTTCTTTGTTCTACTCTTATACTTAAAGAGTGTATTTCCATGGAATATTATCATGACTTTCGATTTTTTTTTATCTTGATTTGCATTCCATTTTGTTTCCCATTGTCAACTATTCTATTCGTCCTCTCGTGTAGTCCTTTCTCGGTCCTAGCTATAATAACCATGTCCGTATACCTCACCTTGTTGATGATATGTCCTCCAATTTTGAAATCTCAAACTTCCGTTAATTTTTCCTTTATTAAATATTCACTGTAAACGTTGAATAGCTGGAATGATATACCATGTGCTTGTCTGACTCCTGTCCCAATCTCCATACTGTTGGTTTCTCCATGGTTTAGGCGCAACTTCCCTCTTCGCCTTGTGTACAGGCTGCGAAGAGTCGACGATCCCTCCAGTTGACTTCGATTTCTTTAAGTATTTCCAGAAGTTAAGTAGTCCAATTGACCCGGTCGATTTTTTTTTTTTTTTTTTTTTTTTTTTTTTTTTGCTGGTCTATGAAGCACAAACACAATTCTTCCTTTAAGTCGAGAACTGTTTCTGATAAGATTCCCATCAATCCAATAGCACCTCTGGTGCCACTTCCGTTCCGGAATCCAGATTGACCTTCCTCCAATATCTCTTCTTACTTTCGAATTACTTATTCAGTATAAGCCTAGTAATCTTTCTAATGTGGGAAATAAAGCTAATGGTTCTGTGATCACTGCACTTTTTTTTTTTTGCTTGCTCTTCTTAGATAATGCAACCATTGTAACATTTAGAAAATCCTTCGGCCATTCTCAATTCGGGTAGGTTAATAAGTGCTATACCTAAAAAAAATGTACACATATATGAAGCCGAAACATGTTCAGTGCAGTTTAATTACTTTATTAGTTCAATCTAAATCATGAAAAGTGTTGCTAAGTACTTATCAGTGAAATTATCTAACCTGATTCACTAGATAATCAACATACAGGGTGGTCCAAAAGTAGGTATACACCCCTGCATTGATCCAGTATAACATTCTAGTTTATGGGTTCATTTGTTTCGGCTCTTCCGAGCTTAAGATATAGTAAAAACACACTAAGAACAAATAATAAAGAAACTGAGTCTACCTGATGGATAACAATAAGAAATTATATAAAATGCAGTACGGTACTGTATACCTACTTTTAGGCCACCAAGTTCTTACCATTACACACACTAAATAACGTAATGTCAATATTCCTCGAATAGTTAAACCTAAGGATTCATAACTATAATAATAATAATAATAATAATAATAATAATAATAATAATAATAATAATAATAATAATAATGTAATATTGCTATATTGTGCGATCATTTTTTAAGGGCTCATCGGCAGTATTCAACGAAGAACCATTATTAACAAACCAAACATCATGTCCACCAGGAGACGATGGTTTGGAGTGCCGAAGACAAGAAGCTCTTCGAGGAGCAGATGAATGCTCAGGAGGTAAGACAAAATGATGAACTTTACACGTAAATTAAAACACAGCGGTAATTAGAGAAAGAAAAATGGTAAAAGATTATGATAAGAAGTAGAACACTCTCCATTAAGAAAGTATATTGTAACAATATCTGTAATAAATAGCATAAGGCTGGTAGGTACTACTTTTTTTTTTTTTTTTTTTTTTTTAATGTCAAGATTATGGAAAATTATCTATTTACATGAAAGTGAGGTTTACTAAACCGACGAAAAAAGATGACACTACTATTCTATCCTTTATTCTAATTTAAGATTTATTTTCATTTTTCATTTTATAATGACATTTTTCCGCCCAGGTATTCCAACTAAATTTAATTTATTTTAGAAAGCAACAAGAACTTACTCCATTACACTCTATTGTTTTAAATTGGTTTAAAAATTAATAGAACATCCCCTCGTATTATCTCCGTCCATCCCCTTACGTAAATGTGGAAACAAATAATAGTGCAAACGAATGTTAACTGATTATAACCTAGCGGACATTGTTCAGGGTTGTTACTTTACAATTCGGAAAGTTCTGGTTCGAATCGGGTTGGCGGCCATCCTGGTGAAATATTTCCTCAGTTCAACGAGTGGAATAACGGCTGGTAGTGTGGAATATAGGCACTGGCTATTTTGTCGTCAGTTCCTATTTCATTATTTTTGTAATTATCGTTGATTGGTAATGATTTCAGTAATTTTCTTTTGAAGCTGTATCTGGAATATATATATATATATATATATATATATATATATATATATATATATATTAAAAATGAATGAGAACTTCATGTCTAAAAGCAAATAAACACGTTGTTGGATTAATTTAGCATGTCAGAAATACATGAAAATCGTATTGTCTTCTTTCTTCACTTAAATGAAAATCACACTTCTCACAATACATTATTGATAATACGTACATAAAATAATGTAGGTTTATAGGTAAAGGACGTCGTCTTTAAGTGAGAAATTTCATACAAAATACTGATTTATTACGTAATGCTTAGTAAGAGCGAAAACAATTATGTCGTAAAAACTGGAATGAATATTAAGTATTTGCCTTTAGGTGATGCACTATAGCTTAGAATGAAATTGCACTATTTCCTACAAAACAATTACAAGAAATATAAAAAAATTCGAACTTGTATATAACAGAATAACATTTAATATAAATATAAGTTAAGCATTACCACAATTTTGAAAAACAATAAACTTAGGTTATCTTAAATTTGAATTATGTCTGGTAACTTTGGACTAGGCTTGACACATGCGAAACTTGCTCCGGTTTTATTGGTATGAGCATTAAATAAATCTTAAGAAATTATATTTATAAATATAATAGGACTTTTCTATGATAAAAACTGATATGAAAAATTTTGCCAGTTAAAGCTATAAACCAAATATTTAAAGATTACTTCTTTTAGTAACAATAAGTATCAATGTAACACGTACACTACGTGAAGGAGTTTGGTTTGCATGACGACATATTTTCATTGAAACCAGAAGTAGTAGTAGGTTTCTGTTACTTTTAGTTCTAATAGGAAGTTAAAAGAGAATATGCTACCTATTCTTAGAACATTAAATTGATTCCAAAAAACCGTTGCTCACTATCTCTTATCATTTTGCTTTATGTAGATCAATATTAAAACCGGAAGTTGTAGTGGATTCTTGTCACTTCTGGTTTTAGTAGAGTCAATAATGGAGATGAAATGTATGCATGAGACGCCCAATTGATTGCACTAAACCACTTCTCGCTATGTATTACCGTTTTTACCCTATAGTGATCAATGTAAAAACATGAAATGGTTGATTTCTAATACTTCCGGTTTGATCACCGCCTCTATAACTTTTGATCCTCTAGATTCTGATCAAATTTGGTGGTGATTCATCAAGTAGTTCTTAATTTTTTTTCTTCGGAGGACGGATGGACACGTGGACAGGGTAAATAGCGTATGTAAAGGAGATAACCAAACTCCTTAAAAATAAAGTTATGCAGATAATTTATTTGGTTTACTTGGGTTCTTAATAATAACAAAACTAAACTCCATTTTATCCCATTTTCGTCTCAGGGATTTCATGTCCAATTTTTAATCGGATATCACAATCACCCAAGCAATATTAACATTTGTTTTCAAGCTTACTTAAGAAACATTTTGCCCAGAGTTGCTGATCTTAAAGTCGCAATAAACCTTTCAACAAATCTTTGTACTCTCTTATAACATATATATTATGATAGTGCGCCGGTGTACTATCTTGTTGGTAATAAAACGTGTCATTATTGTACATGCGTGAATTACGGGGAAAATGAGATCAGCAAGCATTGTTAGGTACTGTCAAAACGGAAAACGCCGATGAGATCCCTAAGACAAAAACTCAGGGCCGGATTTAAGGGGGTCTGTAGACCCGGGCCTCCAGGTGGACAGGGGTCTGCACTCTGATCAAAATCTCAACTGACTGTCTAAAAAGAATCATACAAGATAAAGTCATCATTACAAGATAAAATATGGCCAAAAATATGAAACAAATTTCTTCCTTTATTATATCCACCGTCTTAATAAATTAGAATAAATCTAACTAACTAACTCTATGGCCTATGGAACCCGGAGGTTCAATGCCGCGTTCACAAAAGCTCTCCACTGACTTCTATCCTTAGCTAACTGCATCCAGTTTTTACTTTGTATTCCAATCTCTGCGAGATCCATCTTAACATTGTCCTCCCATCTGCGCCTAGGTCTTCCTAATGGTCGTTTTCCGATTGGTCTTCCAGTCAAGACTTTGAAAGCGTTTCTACTTTCTTCCATTCTAGCTACATGACCCGTCCACCTAAGCCTCCTAGACTTGACGACCCTAACAATGTTGGGTAAACCATATAAATTATATAGTTCCTCGTTATGAAGTTTCCGCCATTCCCCATTCCCGTTCCTCTTGGGTCCGAATATTCGTCTCAGAATCTTTTTCTCGAATACTTTCAGTCTATGTTCATCCCTCAGAGTAAGCGACCATGTTTCGCAATCATACAGAACAACAGGCATGATTATTGTTTTGTATATTTTAAGCTTCAGATTCCTCGACAGAATTCGCGACGACAAGAGATTTTGAACCGAATAGTAACACGAATTCCCTGCTTTTAGTCGACATTTAATTTCTTCGTGAATATGATTTTTCTCTGTTAATATTGATCCTAGATATTTGAAAGTATCCACTTTATCAAAAGTATTATTTAATATTTTAACGCATTCATAATTTGCTGTATTCCGGTCCCGACGCACTTCCATGTATTTAGTTTTCTCTGCATTTACTTCTAAACCCATGTCCCTGCAGGCATTTAATAAGATCTCTGCATTTCTTTCTATTGTTCTCCTATCATCCCCTATTAAATTTACATCATCAGCATATGCCATAACCTGGTGAATACCGTTCAACTCTAGGCCCTGGTTGCTATCTTTGATTTTTCTTATAGCGTATTCCAGAACGAAGTTAAATAATAATGGCGACAACGCATCTCCTTGTTTCAGGCCATTTTCGACGTGAAAGCTCGTGGACAAAAATTTTCCTACCCGTACTTTACTTTGGGATTCATTTAAACATATCTTAATTAATCTAATTAGCTTTCTCGGTATTCCAAGTTCTGTAAGAACGTTGTATAATGTTTCTCTCCTAACCGAGTCGTACGCCTTTCTAAAATCAATAAATAGTTGATGTATCGGGGTATTGTATTCCCACTTTTTTTCGAGTATTTGGCAAATGGTAAATATTTGGTCGATAGTTGATCGATTTCGTCTAAATCTGCACTGATAATCTCCAATAATTTCATCTGCGTATGGGGTCAGTCTTGTTAACAGAATATTTGAAAGGATTTTATAGGATGTTGACAGAAGAGAAATGCCTCGATAATTATTACAGTCAGTTTTGTCGCCCTTCTTGTGAATTGGAACAATGATTGATTCTTTCCACTCTTGTGCCAATTCTTCCTTGTTCCAGATAAGGAGAATGAGATTGTGTATCTTGTTCCACAATTTTTCGCCTCCAGCTAAAATTAACTCAGCCGGAATTTCATCTACACCCGGAGATTTGTGTTTCTTTAATTTCTTTATAGCGGTTTCCACTTCTATTCGGTTGGGTTCTGGAATATACGGTTCTGCGGTGTGTATCACCTTTTCTCCACGCACAGTAGTTTTTGGTTGCGTGTTAAGCAAATCGTCAAAGAAATCTTTCCATCTATTTAGGATGCTATCCGTATCAGTGAGAACTGTACCGTCAGATTTCTTTAATATATAAGCACGAGGTTGATAGCCTTTCTTAAATTCGTTGATTCCCTTATACATGTCCCGGATGTTTTTATTTTTACTATTATCTTCAAGTTCCTTAATTTTAGCTTTCAGAAAGTCGCGTTTCTTTGTTTTAAAAGTTTTGGAAGTTTCCCGCTAGATATCTGCGAAATTTTGTGTAGTTATTTCATTCGGATTTTGTAGCCAGCGTAATTTTGCCTGTTTTCTCTTCTCTGCTAGTTTAATGCATTCCTGGTCGAACCATGGTTTGTTCCTAAGTATTTCCGCGTGTCCCAATTTTTCTTTTGCTGAAATTTTAATGCTATCTCTAATTTCAATCCAGGTATCCTCAACACTAATGCACTCCGAATCTTCTAAAGCCGAGAATCTATTCGAAACTTCAATCTGGTATTTCTCTCTTGCCTGGCTCTCTTCTAATTTCTTTAAATTGAATATCCCCGTTTTCGGACAATGAATATTACCTTTATTCAACGATAACCTCTCTCGTATTATCGCTGCTACCAGGTAGTGGTCAGTATCACAATCAACCCCTCTAAACGACCGGACATCAATTATGCTAGATTGCCTTCTTCTATCTACTAAAACGTGATCAATTTGATTGTGTGTCTTTCCGTCTGGTGATGTCCAAGTGTATTTATGAACGTCGCGATGTGGGAATTTTGTACTCTTCACGATTAGGTTTTTGGATGTTGCAAAGTTCACGAGTCTAACACCGTTGTCATTACTTTCCTTATGCAGACTTTCGTTCCATATAATCGGTTTGAAAATATCCTCTCGTCCTACTTTCGCATTGAAATCCCCTAATAGAATTTTCATATGGTATCGCGAGAGTTGGTCAAATATCCGTTCCACTTCTTCGTAAAAACTGTCTTTTGTATCGTCATCCCTATCTTCAGTTGGGGCATGTACATTTAAAACAATAATATCACACCACCGTCCCTTAAGAGTAATAAAAGAAAGTCTATCAGTAACAAATTCAACCCGTTTAATTGCTGGTAATATACGTTTATGAACGAAAAACCCTGTTCCTAACTGGTGATTTTTGTTTCCTTCCCCGTGAAAGAACGTAAAATTTCCGGAATTCTCAGATCCATTAGAATAAATCAGTTTCAAAAAAGACGATCGAATATAGTGCATGAGAATCGTGATTTATATTTCTTTGTTGAACAGAAGTGTTCTGCAGTCTCATGTAATTATAGAATACCCAGTCCCAATCCGGCTGAAAAATTGTCACTGCGTAGATGCACAATTTCAGTCTGTTTATGAACTCTGTATGAGTGGAGTCGGGTAGAATTTTTAAATCACAATAATAGGCGGATTATTTC
Source organism: Thermobia domestica (assembly GCF_964235325.1). Lineage (NCBI taxonomy): Eukaryota > Metazoa > Arthropoda > Insecta > Zygentoma > Lepismatidae > Thermobia > Thermobia domestica. The sequence goes on along the minus strand of NC_137455.1, from coordinate 146,116,860 downwards.
AAATATATTTGTGCGCTGTGAGATTCACTCACCCCTAGATACACTCAGTAAAACGCTAGAGAAAATTTTTTTGACGTACTCATTTTTTATTTATTACATTTATGTAATATAATAACTATTTTTTTTGTGCATTTCGAAAGTTCCATCAGGTATAGTATCATCTAATGCATGGCATGGTTGATGTAGAACTACATTAATTCTTTAACTTTCCTTTTGTACTCTTTCACAGAAATGTATTAGGTGGTCAATAGGGGCCCATTTTTTTTCTAGCCCCGGGCCTCCAGATGGATTAATCCGGCCCTGGACAAACTATACTATTTAACACACATGGTAAATTCCCAGCCTTTTCAACAGTACAGTGAGGATTATCTTCAATCCAGTATACACAATTATATTTTTTGACAGTGGCATTATTTCTAAATTGTGCTTCATCTGAGCAAATAATGCTATCCATAATCCCGAACCCATCCACAAAATGGTATCCTGCGATCTGGGTCGTCTTCACTTAGCTGTTACACCAGCCTTGGAATGTAAACACGCAATTTACCTCCATTTATTGTGCTTAGCATAGTGTTAACACTTACCGCTCATACGTGACCCTTGCATTGAAGATTTTTGTGGTGAACGCTGAAACCGTTTCGACACTTGTAGCCATGCCCTGCTTACTCATAATTGATGGATGGAATATCTTTTATTAAACCAACTTTACACCAACCTTCATATACAGTATGTTTCTTACAAGGAAATGGTTCCAACCTGACAAGTCCGACTTGGACGAAATTTCATATAGATACTAATTTCAGCTCGGTGAATAACGTGGAAATAGTCATTCGATTCGCTTTTGCGTACTTTACGAGATATGCAGGGTGATACAAAACACAATGCAACATAAGACAACTATGTAATCCAAGTCCGAATTGGACGAAATTTCGTATAGATGCTAATTTGAGGTCGGTGAATAACGTGGGAACAGTCATTCGATTCGCTTTGCGTACTTTCGAATGTACTTGGATTAACCCGTCGTATGAATCTGCTGTTCATGGGTAAGAGAGATACGTGCTATATTTGAATCGTGTATGCAGAATGACAGTCTGACATGCACAGTAAGCGACATTAACAAATAAGGCGCGGCCTGCCGCACGCGAACATGTGAATTGGACTGTTTCTTTTGCCAAACTTCGTCTATTACTGTTTACTTTACAGTCGCCGGAACCCAGTTTCCGTTCTAATGTTGACCTTCCAAGGTGCTACTGCAATTGGTAAACGGTGCGATTTCAGGGACATGTGTCCTCAAGTCCTCAAAGACTCATACTTCTTTCCAGGATCACAACATCGAACAGTTTCTCCTTTCATTTTCATGTGGATATATATAGTGTGTTAATGAACTATAACGACAAACTGCAAGAGGTGATTCCTCACATCAAAATAAGAGAAACGTTCATACAGACCTATGACAAAAAAAGTGCATAGTTTCAGAGCTAGGGCTGTCCAAAATCGCGAAAAGGCTAAATTTCAATAGGCCCTATTTCGAATTCCAGAAACTGTGGATGGTGGATCTTATCAGCGTAAAGGAAGCCACGCATACACAATCCAAAAGTGCATATTTCATCAATTGCCAATAGTTGTAAAGGGTGTAATTCTCAGATATGTTTTCAATAGAGTTTTCAGATATACCCTGATTTCAAGAAGGGTCCAAATAAGGCTAGAGGTAAACCTTGACAACAATGGAGGAAGTGTTAGGAAGCAGCAGCTCTGTGTTTTTTTGTGTTCGGAATAACGTGTGGTGATATGTATTTCGTCACGGTATATTTCACGATTTCCTCACTTATAAGCGTGAAAGAAAACATTGCATCATGTTTTCCCGAGTATGAGAAATCGTGCTGCTAACGATCCTGAAGACTTCCGACATAGCGCCAAAGGATTCCGTGTTCACTGCTATCAAGGCTTATTGTTTGCCTACTTTGGACCAATCATAAAGTCAGAACATACATGTATCTCAAAATTCTGTTGATGGCATGTCTGGGAATTTCACCCTGCAGGGAATAATCTGTACACCCATTGAACATTAATGAAATTTGCATTTTTGTATTGCGTATGCGAGACTTCCTTTATGCTGATAAGGACCACCATCCAGTTTCTGGAATTCGAAATAGAACCCCTTGAAATTTGGCTTTTTCGCGATTTTGGACAGCCCTAACTCTGAAAGAATGCTCTTTTCGCCATAGGTCCATATGAACTTTTTTCTCTTATTTTGATGTGAGAAATCACCTCTTAAAGTTTGTCGGTATAGTTCATTAACACCCTGTTATATATATATATATATATATATATATATATATATATATATATATATATATATATATATATATATACTAGCAGCGTTCACCCCGCTTCGCTGCGGTCACCCCGTAACGCAATAAACTTTGTTACTTAGATAATTTTTACTTTTTCGCTTTCAAGTGATATGATAAAAACCATAGTAGATTGCAGTAAATGTTAACATTATAGCGCCTGTCATTTATGTTAACCCGCCGAGTGACACGGTCATGCGGGTTGCATATAAATACGTTTATTTTTACCTATGATGAACTAACAAAGGATTTGTACGTTATGGACACTTGAATGGTCAATTATCTCAAGACACTGGTAATTAAAAATTAAAGTGATATGATAAAAACCATCTAGGGTCCAAATCCTAATAACCCCCCAAAAATGAAAGAAATTGGTTCAGCCGTATTAGCGTGATGAGGGAACAAAGGATTTGTACGTTCTCTTTTATATATATATATATATATATATATATATATATATATATATATATATATATATAACTGGTATTTTTTTCTCGTCAAATGCTAATACCTTATTGGCCTAAACATAAGCCTCACATTTCCCCCCAAATTTCAATTGTAATGTATATATTTGATGCGTCTTACATTCGCGACCTTACAAAAATTACATTTCTTCATATCACATGGTATTTAAAATGTGCTGATTTCTTATATGAATAACGATAATGCAAGAATAGCATTGTAGAAACACACTGCATTGTTATCCAATAATAGCATTGTCGAATATAACTTTTGGTAGTTAACAGAAAGCTATCTTTAAAGGAATTCTGTCCTCTAAATCTTCAATAATGATACTCTACTTTGTATATACTGTATTTATGATAAAATAAAATAATGTACGGTATCAATCTAATCATACTTCCCTGAATCTGCAGGTAAATGACTACCGGTACTTTAATTTCTTCCCTTGGAGTATCACATGTTTTCGTTTTCCCTCCTTCAAATTTTAGGATGCTATTTATATGTGGAGACGGCTTATTTTCGGACCAATACGATAATAATGTAGAATTCTTAATCTTATTTTAAATCTTTATTATTATTGATCTGTCGCTTTTTCTTTATTTTTACAGGTGACTGTGAAAGCTGTCGAACCTGCGACGTAAGAACTGCTGGGGATTGGCCTCAGTGTTGCAAAAACAACTATCGTTGTTGTTCAGAGCTTGCAGGAGCATGTCAGAAATGTGATCGCCCAGAATTGCATGCGTTCTGTGCCAAGAACTTCAAACGCTGCTTTTAACTAAAATAATGTGGAGTGAAAACACCATTTACCAAGTCACAAAGAGTATCTCGCTTAAACAATAATAATCAAAGACTTGCAATAAGCATTCCAGGACTCATTGAAATGTCAATTACAGCGTGTTCAATAGTCAATCTGTAAATCGTAAGTTCTTAATGAATGTTATGAAAACGATAAGTGTTTACGAAATCTGTATAAGATTTATGTGCATCTTTTTACTATTCATATTAATACCGTGAACAAAATTCACTGTCACTATCTACGGCATCAGTCTTGGTAAGTTTCTAGACTCTCTCACAGAAAAAAAGTATTCCTGTTGTCACAAATTTATTATTTTAATAGGGCTATACCCCCTTACCTTGTATTCGATACATTTTCTACATCAGTCCAGAAGTTTCTCTAAAATTATATACTGAAGGATTCTTCTCGGAGAAACTACGTATCTATAGTCTTATTACTGTTACTCTTGCCACCGGTTTCTGTTTCATCCTATCTCTTAGTGAATTGTGAAGTCTAAAGGGACTAAATCCGATAAGGGAGAAAGTTTGGGACGCCTCATAAACGCATCTTCGCGGTTTTGAACGCCAGTGCCGTATTAGCTGAGTCGCTGTCTCTCTGCAATAGAATTTACTTACGCAATAGCATCAGTAGTTCGGAATAATAGTTATGGTAATGGATGGGAACTAGGTGCCCCATCATTATAGTATGATAGCTTTGAAATCCCTGAACATTGATGTCATCACCTTATCAATTAACGGACTGTTTGGACTGAGGGAGGAGGGTTTTCATAGCTTTGATGACTCTTTTGCTCCTAAGATCAAAGTAGCAGCAGTAGATCTCATTCTCTCTATGCTGCATAACTCAAGCAAACAATTGTGGAGTCTCATCATGCTGTTCGTTGCGTTCACCAGTTCCCGCTCTCACTGTCAGTAGGTCGGCAGGCAGACTTATTGGCATCTATCGAGCAGTAAGAACTTAGGAGCTAGAAACTTATCAAACGTCTCTCGTGAATGTGTTACTAGATAACCGTATGAAATGAAATACATTAATCAAGTCAGCAAGGAAAATATCAATCTACTAAAACAAAGGAGACATGTTCATATTTCAAAGACAATGACATTTAGTATTTCCAATAATTTCTTGTAACTTCTGTCTCTGCCTTTGTGTACAAATATTGTGAATTCAAAATAGAATTAGAAGAACGTAAAATTGAATTATGTTGAATGATGTCAATGTCTTAACGTGTACGGTTATATAAAAATACATTTTAAAAATTAAAGTATGTACAACATCTGAAGTGATTCTTATTGGCACTAACATACCCATGCAGCATAAAAGTCCCATAGGCGTCCTACTGGGAAGATACAAACATCTGATGAATGCCAATCATAAAACTCAAGTGCGCAAATATTAAGGTAATACTAGAGTGCAGTCTGTAGACAAAAGTTGTGCATGTAAACGAGAAAAAACGAAGTGTTTCTGGATGGCAAAATTATTTATTGCTCTGCCCACCTCAGCACAAGAATACTACTGTTCGACAAGTTTTGTAACGAACACATAAGCACCATTTTTGGTCAGTTTTAGTGTGCTGAAAACGAAAATGACAAAGAAAAAGATTGGTTCTTGTTCTGAAGTTACAGAGGGAGAAAGAGGAAAAGTCCGAAAGCAACATTATTCCACAATTTATTAGCCCCTACTAGGCATCAAAATTAACTATTTCTGTATCTTAGATGTAATCGGATAATATTTTTGTTTTGGAGGGCACTGAGTACGAGAATGAAGTTTAGCTCTAGTTGTTTTATACACAGATACCGAGATTGATTCATTTATGTTGAACTGAAGTCAATGTGCAACTGTACCTGTACTGCACATGCGCAACCCATCGTCTTGAGACTACCATGGGACAAGCAGCAGCACAGACTAGGATATACAGACCGAAAACTCAGCGAAAAACTGGAAACTTGGCGACAGTAGCGCCTCTATCACACGACGACGAAACTAACCAGTCGATCTGACGTCACCTACGTCGAAAATTTCGAAACTAACCACAGGATAGATTATTTTTCATCGTCCTATTTTTCTTCCATTTTGTTATGCAATCGTAATACTGAATAGTAGTATTTAGATTATTTTAAGGATAAACGATTTAATTTCACTGCTATATCTGATAACTGGAGGGAATAATAGATTGTATGTCACATTAAATATACGTGATACAGGGTGAAATCAGTTATTTCCTCCATTTAGCATGTAAATCTATCAGTGGTGTTCTGTGGTGTAAACACTGCTTTCAAAGTGAACTGTTTTAAAAAGAAGAAAATTCTATTAATATAAAAAAAGCTGGAAAGGAACGTCCAGTCCAGAGACAGTACAAGAAAAAGTTAACATTAGCTTATCTGATCTTGCTGCACTACGTCTAAAACTGAGATGCGAAGCAGACGAAAACAATTCGCCGGTTACTATGACAATCCATGACGTCACGTTCCAAGACCGATGGCAGCGCTATCCACACACGACGACACTGACCCCGCCCACCGATAGCGTTGATTGGATCTTTCGCTGTCCAGACAATCCAAACTGATTTCAATAGGATATATAGGAAGTTGCTCGTGTGGTCGAGCGTGGTGAGATGCCGTAGCAACCGAGCAGTTTCTGGTAGGGGTTCATTATGACTCACAACGTCACGCTTCGTAGAAATGTGGGCCAGTGCGTAATTTTTATATAGGTCGTGCCACTGCGAATTGTATTATACGAAAATATGCGGCACAAAGTCCTGGGCCAACACACCGACGCAAGCAGCTAGAACCGTTTCCCAAAAGAGTTTATGATTGTGGTCATATTTTCGTACAGGGGCAAACTGCATCTTCGAAAGGTGGAACGAAACGTCAAAATCAACGCTACGTACTATCAGACTCATGTCCTGACTGAAATATATCAGCATGAAATCCCAGTGTTATACACCAACACAAGCCATCCAGCCACACGGCCAAAACATTGCCGGAATTCTATCGCCGTATGGAAGAGGAATCTGGAATTTTGGCAATTCTCTTCTCTGACATCCCTGTCAAGAATCCAGATGCCAGCTCAATGGACTCCTCAAGCGGCACCTGTCCCATCGTTGAGTTTCCACCGCCAACGGCCCGTGGAAAGCCTGTAAAGAGGAGTAGGATGCATTACCCATAGACCAGCTTCAATGCAGTCTCCTGCAATGGAAACTTCGATAAGGGGAAATAGTCAGTAGAGGTGACCTGCATATCGAACACAATTGGTGGTAGAAACACGTCATTTCCTAGGTAAGTCATAAATTCAAATTTGGCTCAAATATATATACGTTGAGTTGAGTTGATTTTAGTTTAGCGTCCCCTTAAGCAGCGAGGCTATATGAGACGTGGACCTACTGATTAACGTGGAATCCGAACCACATGAGCTCCCGCCGGGAATCGAACCCGAAGAATATATACGTGTTACATCGCTTGTAGGGTGAATCTACTCATAGATACAAAACAAAATTCATTAAACATTTGATCAGAATCACTTAGTTTCAGAGTTACAGGTTGCCGAAAGTGTAAGAAAATGTACTTCGAAGGTGAATATCCAAAACTACTAACCACAGAGTTGAGGCGACATGTTATCGTCTTACATTTATATTCTACTCTATCCAAAAATACATTACTCAGAATCCTTTATAGGTGGCACAAGGGATTCTTCCACAGGAAATGAGGGATTCCGAAATATACCATTAAGAAATGTAGGTCCGATTCATGATCATGGAATGACGTTCAAATAAGTAACAAATAGTTCACAGAGCATTGATATCATGGACAGTATTTTTAGACTGTTGTGCATGGTTACATAACTACAGCAGGTAATGACTGTAGCGGATAAAATAAAATTTAATAAATTCTTTAGTTTAACGTTCCACAATCACGTCATGTGGGCTCAAGAAAATGGTTTGTTAATGAAAGTTATTGATTATGGAAGAATCATTGGAATGAGAATATCAGAGTATCCTTCCTCAAGAAAACCACAGACAATGTTATCCACCAAAACCTTACTTATCATGGAAGAGAAATTGGGTCCTGTTATAGTTGAGGTGAACGTTCTACCACTGAGTCGGTGTCCCTCTCCCCACTTCTACCCGTAACGGACAAAAGATTGTTGATAATACATGGGAGACGATGACGTTTGATGCAAACAAAACGACTATGTATCAAAAAGTCGAAGTTAAGGAGGTAGATACTTTGAAATGCTTGGCAACATCAACGGTCGAGGCGAAAACTGACTAAAGGATCATAATATAGAAACGCAATGACATGCGGACCACAAAGGCGAAATTACATTGACTGTCCACATACGCAAAGATCGAGTGCGTAAAATGAGACCTCCACTAGGGGCACTTGCAATGCAGGTTGCTAGTAGGACCAAAATACCGGTAGTTATCCCTGGAACTTTCCATTTAAAGGTCGTGTCTGTGCAAAAAAAAATGTTTCTTACAATAGTCTGGTTTAATATCGTCGAAAGACCGTTCAAGTGGCCAGTGATCACCATTAATTGATCTCTAGATCTCTTGTAAAATACTAATATTTACGATAGTTCGGATTGTGGACTGTTCCTCTGTCAGATATGCACTTCATTTATGGAGAAGCACTAAGTAGTAACCGGGAAGCCAGGTGTATGTAAAGTGAACGATTCCAAAATCGGAGGTTAACGTCTCAACTTTTTAACAGTTACTTGATATTCGCCTTCGAGAAATACGATCTGTTTTGCTGCCAAAATGAGAACATATGACCTCGTACCTTGCGTATTCATCAGCTCAGAGGGAAAGTATTTCCATCGATACAGGCATGTCTTGATACCAGAATACGCACTATAGGCCAGGTGCTCAACACTCGCTATTTCAATATGTGACGCGTCATGAATGAAGAAGATGCACCCATTACTAGTGTGTATGGTGCTGAATTCATCACCACAGGAAGAGTTTCGTTGGCTTCAGGCATTTTTGCAATAGTTTTTCGAGCAAATTGTTGCTATACCGGACCTTCTACTCCTGATTTTGCGGACCAAGGCGGCAATATTTATTAGGACATACATGTACAAAAGCACAACAGTTGTTTGAAATGTTAAAGAATTTCATCCTACTCTTCTGAAACACCATCAGCACAATTTTTCACTAAATGTATGATGTGATGAAGTCTAGGACAACCAGACTGCTCTTTATTTGTTCTCTATCTACCTCTGTGATGACAATTACCGTATATTTTGCCAGAGCTTTAAAAATTTGTCATTAGCAATTAGGCAGCTACTTAGCTTCACAACGACGGCGCACCTGCACACTTTCCTATGAATATTGGAGACTTCCACAATCAAATATTTGAATTAACCATGGCAAAAATATGCCTTGGTCAACATAACTCGTGCGACTTAGCTATATTCAGGCCTCCCAGCAGAACATTGAGAAAATATTGGTTTATAAAATAGGACAGTTTGGTTTCTAAAATAAAATGTAACGCTCTTAAACAGAAAAAAAAAAATTGTATTGTAAGAAAAGGCCACCCTTCACTACGCCAACCTTCCAAGACTTTTCCAGTATTCATTGCAGATTTTCCGGGTTACCAACAATTTTGACTACAATGCACAAACACAAATTAGTAATGCAACTGGAAGTATTATTTCTTTAAGGATACCACCTCTCCATACATTCTGAATTACACATTTCACGTTCATTTTTCTTGTTTTTATGATTTTTGTGCAAACAATAGAATTTGAACAAGGCATTGAAAATGGTAAAAACACTAAAAAATGCACCTTCACTATTGTTAGAATTTAAAACATACTGGCACTACCTCAGAATAAAAAGAAATAGTTAACTCTGATTTATAGGATTACCCTGGCGTTTAACACTTTCTACATCTCACGTTATTTATACATAATTTTGAATACACGCAAAAATATTAACTATTTCTCTACCTTCCTATTATCCTTCTACATCTTTTATTTACAGATGAACTTTATTTTGACATTATTTTTCAATACTTCAATTTTTCAATCTTTCTAATGAAAAAAGAAGACTAATAACATTTCTCTGTAATGAAATGTTTGAATCTAATTAAAGATTGAATTATTTGATCAATGTACTTCCCTCTGAAATAAATAATGTTAACAGCATTTCATTCATCATATTTCTGCAAATTATATATGTTGGTGAATACCAACACACCTCCATGCCAGGGCCGTGCTGGGATCAGTGTTGCCACGGTCCTAGCTCTGGAGTGGGCTGAAAAATAGTACCAAATTGAAACAAAAAGGGCTGAATTCATTATTTTATACCATTGTAATGCATGGCTCTATAATAACACAAAACTACGAGAGGTATTCTAGAACATCCCCCCCTCCCCCAAGAGTGCAAGTCGAGGAAGTACTCCAATGTATATAGAGTATTACAGGTGGCACATTTTCTGCTACCGAGAGAAAAAATTACCCAGAATTCTTGCGCGACGTGACGTCACGTGGAAGAGAGCACGAAACAAACACATTGTAGGGAATAGAGTAAGCGGTGTCCATGTGTGAAATTTATAAAGAATCAGTGGCGGCTAATGTTAGTGTTGCAGCGTTGCGCAACGACCAAAGTATTTCAAGAAAAAAATATTATTATCAATAGTAGTAAAGAACAGAAAAATACTTTTTAATACTTGCATATATACACTTTAAATAACATATTCTTTTTACTTCTGTAACTGTCCGTTCCGTTAATCCGTTTTAAAAAGCGCAAAATAATCCGTCACAGTCTCTAATTTATATTGTGTTGCAGCGAGCATACAACGACCAGATTCCTTCAGCGCGGCTATTGGAGCAAATGTTAAGTCTCCTTTCCCCTATTTCAGAAGTTAAAGGGACTGGTCCTTGCAGTGCTTCTGCAACACAGCACGGTTTCCAGTGAACGAGAAGGTTTTTCATGCTAAATAAGATTCCTGAATTTTCTTTCACTAGCAATTAACAAATGGAATTTGTTTTTATACATTCATATTTTTAAATTACGGGACCATACTGAAGCAAATCAATATAATGACAATTTAAAAAAGTGATTGCAGAATTACAAAATAAGAAAGAAAATATCTAGTAGAGGAGAAAACAAATGAAAGTAGACCCGCATTTACAAGTTAATTCTTAGCTTATGTTGATAATGAAGGTTTCTTCTACAGTAATTTGTGAATCAAATATTAATAAGTCAGTATGTACAATCAGCGGCAAAAAACCTGCAACATGAGAATGTAAGTTTATTGTGATACTACGCCTAACAGCACAGGGAATCGACATAACGTCTAAATGGCACGAATCACACCAGGATAAACCTCAGCGTCCTCCCGTGAACACTTATTTTAAAGCAAAAGACTTCGTCATTTCACAATAAACTTACATGATTATGTTGCAGGTTTTTTGCCGCTGATTGTACAATCGCCCTTCCCCCTCTGTGGATAGTATTTTAGTATAAACATATTTCTTTTATAAAATAAGTATATTTTATACTCTTGATAATTTCCACATAAAATTGTATGATGGGGAACGCCACATTTAATTTGGGACTAGTTAGCAATGCTCAGGGGCGTAGCCATAAGGGGTCCACCGGGTCCGGACATCCCAAAAATTTCGAAACTTGACTAACATTTGTAGACTTTCTTAACGAACTATACTTGTTTAACAGAGAAACGATTGATGTAGGCTAAATATTTTATTTTACGCCTCATCATGTACTCTTCTTTTCTTATAAAAAGAATCGTTCTATCATTTTTTTTTCTAAAAATATAGATGACAGTAAGTAAGAATTACTTATCGTCTTTTCGGGTGCAGTATAAGACAGGTTCCATATTATGTAGACGTATTGGACCTCCCTCAAATACTTTGGACCCCTCCTAGTTAACACTTCTGGGCAGTGTGCGAATTGAAAAATTTTCCCAGGGGGGGATGAATTTCACCCATATGCGCACCCAGGCCTCCCCCCATATATATATGTTAGTATATATATATATATATATATATATATATATATATATATATATATATATATATATATATATATATATATATATATATTGTTAGTATATATATATGTATACTAACAAGTACAAAACAGTTGAGATGTGAGATCTTTCATAAATTTTCACTCAAGTAATATTTAGGTTAGCTACGCAAAGTAAGAATTGTTCCCTTTTTCTATCTTTATGTCCATTTAAAAATACTCCAGAGGAGGAAAAAGTTATCCCTGCCAGGGATAAAATTTTTCTTCTCCAGGGTGGGAAAGATTTTTGTCAGGGGGGGAAATCCCTGGCATCCCCCCCGCCAATTCGCACCCTGCTTCTGGGTTTAGAACTGGCAGTGCTGTTTGTTTTGATGTTTTTTGATTTTTGGCTTCTGTTACATGCTGATCCTTTATCTGGTGGGTTTCGAGGTTTCCTTTCCAGAACATATCACATTGGTAAGCATTGTTTCGTCTCATGTGGAAGTATATTGTGTTCATCGTGCATTGCGTAACAACCAAGACGGATGATTTGGAATGTAGTTCTTTCTTTTACGCACATGTGTGTGTGTTGTAGAGACCTGCACGGCCCGGGCTTGGGCGGGCCGACACTGATTTCTTTTCAGGTCGGGCCGGGCTGGGGCCGATCAATTGCAATTCTTTAATAATTATTGACTTTCGTTAAACGATAATTAGAATAAAGCCAAACGTTAAAGAAGTGTGTCCGTGAAAAATGTTACAAAGGATGCAATAGCTTTTTGCAGTTTGTGTTGCTTAGTGGCTCCACTTTCACTATAGAGGATTGCAGGCATTATGCGGTAAATTGAGCTCTGACCTTGACCTTCACTGAACTTAAAATATAACAAGAAGGGGTGGGAAGTTTTGCCTGTCGCTAAACAATATTGCCATCTTCACTTTATGCTAAAAATCAATTAAGTTAGATTTTTGTTACAGGGAATAGAGTTTTTGTTCTCTCGATAACAGGCAAAGTTCTAGGAGGCAATGGTACCATTCGGGAGGCAAGCGTCAGGTTGTGAACCAGAGTTTAGATATTGTTTCTAAGGGTTAGGTCAAATTTAGTACTAAATTTTGAGAAAGTTTGGGGCTCGAGCTAATTTTAAAAAAAATTATCGGGCCAAAAACTTTTAAAATTTATCGGGCCCGGGCCGGGCTTGGGCCAAGAATTTTAAAAAACTTATCGGGCCGGGCCGGGCTCGGGCCGAAAATCTCCAAAACTTTTCGGGCCCGAGCTGGGCCGGGCCTAGGTACGTTCGGGTCGGATTGGACTCGGGCCGAAAAATTCGGCCCGTGCAGGTCTCTAGTGTGTTGATGTATGAATATGTGACATTCGGAATTCATATACCAGTACCTATTTTGTATCAGCTGTTTTGGTTTTTAATTATTAGGTTTAATTTCATTGTGTGTGCTTTAATTCTGTAAATAACCTACAAATTCTGAGTGAATTGTATACGATGACTTCTGTAAATAACTTACAGAAAACATTGACCAGCTTTCAACTGAGGAAAAATTTGCAATTAAGTCTTAGACAAAACAAGCAAAGGGCAATTCAGGAGAGTGTTCGAAAAAAAAATCCAGTTTAAATTTACAGGATATCTTATGGCAGTAGTGTAGTTTGCACCAGATACATTTCCTCAATTTATTTTAAATTTTCCTGGATAAAATGTGAATAAAGTGTGTTCAATGTACATTTTTTTTTATAACACTAATCTCTGCTACGAACTCTCTTCAGTCAACGCTGAAGAGGAATTCGGATCACTGTCAGGCATTGAGTTTGCTAGAATGAATCGTTCGCAATAATCTAGAAAAAATATTTAGTGAATCTACAAAGCTTCTGAAATTAATATTAACTGTATCTATGGCGTCAGCAAAAGACGAAAAGTTTTTTTCCACACGAGAAAGAATTGATACTTTCAAGGAATTGAATGTCCCAAGGAAGGTTATCACCATTGTTATGCTTTCCATTGAAAAAGACCTGACAATAAGAATACCAGAGTTCAGCCAGCATGTATTAGACAGATTTGCTCCAATCAAAGAGAGGAGAATGAACTTACTAATTAATTAAGGTGATTAATCGGATAAAATGTTCTGCATTTTTTATTTTTAAAAAATAGAATTTTATTTAACATGTCACATAGCATTTGCATCTAAAGTTATAATGATTAGTCAATGAGTCAACTTTATATCTTCTTTCTCTTATCATTGGTACTGAACACCCGAAACTACAATCCACCGGCCGCCACTGTAAAGAATGGGTAATTATTGAGACAAAAATGAATAAAAATAACTTTGTTGTTGCTCAATGTCCGAATTGAGAAAGGAAGACTCCATGTATAACATAGCACACCTTTCCTAAAATGTTGTTGGTACAACGGCAGTGAGTTTCTCCGTGTAAACGCGCAGACAGAATTGATGTAAACAATGCTAATATTTATTCTATTCATTTCTTACCAAAAGATTATGAGAGACTTGCAACACGAACTTCATAAGCTACCTGTAAGAAAAAAAGTTCCGCCCTCATGCAATTTCTTCTCTGCATAAATCGAATTGGCATGGAATTGTTAAGAACGAACAGAAGTAAAGGGTTAAGAGAAAATAATTTATTTTTCAAACATATGAAGTTGAAGAACTTGAAAGAAATTTAAATAACTAGTCATGGATGCAGATCCTATAAGACGGGCAAAAATGTTAGAAAATAGGATTTGCTCATTCTGTCCCCATAACTCGGTGAAGCCAAAAAATAATCGAGACAAACCTGATTGGCTGCTCTCTTTTCAACCAGTAATGCTCGCTCTAAACTAGGTTTTCCGTGTGCCAACATATAGTATTCATTGCGTTTATTCTTATGTAAATATTCGCTTTAACGTTTAAAATGGTTACATAGGCAGCTTATGGATTCGTGTTCGTTAACTTCAATGGAGATTGCGTTCTTATTTCCGTTGAGGCTCATGCTCACTTGGGCTAGCACTCATCCTCCAATAAGGATCACACTCAGGGTGGGATCCAGGATTTTCTGAGCGGGGGTGCACCAATAATTACCAAACTAACCAATCACACTGAAACTCTTCAAAGTGACATGTGACAGTATGCTTTACCCTTGACAACGCTGATACATAGAACGGGGGCGGGGCGGTTATTTTAAAGAAGGTAGCATGTTTTCTGTCCTACTTGACAAATGTTATACTGTATTGTTTTGCTTGGTGAATCCTTTTCCTTCAGCCTTCAGAAAATCGACTTAATGTATCGCTTTTACAAACCAATGCTTTCTCTTAAGCCCCAAACGGAAAAATAATGGCAGAAAGTTTCGGAAAGTGTTGCTATTTTCACTCCTAGCTTCTCATTTTAGTGTATATTTACAACGAAGGGGTGAACGTGCACCGGTGCACCCCCCTAAATCCGGCCCTGCTGATCACACTCACTAGACTGCTCGGAGCTCGTGCTCACTAATTTCATTGCGAGTGGAGGCGCAGTGGCTCAGTGGTAGAGCGTTCACCTCCGGTGCTTGGGGTCCCTGGTTCGATCCCCGCTCGTGCCGTGTGGACTTTGTGGTGGACAAACACCATGCTCGTGGGTTTCTCGGGGTTCTCCCGGTTCCTTCCACTTTCTTCATTCCACCATTTCATTCATTTCTCATAATCATCGTCTCCTTTAGCCTAACCGGCGTAACCGTGTGACGTAAAACTTAAAGATTTCATTTCATCTCATTTCATTTCATTTTCATTTCATTGGGATACACTTTTATTGGGTTTGGGCTCACTACACTCAATAAAGCTCGGGCTTACCAATCTGAACTATAGTAAGGTTCACTACCATTAATGAGCTCGTGCTCAATGACGTCAGTGGGGCTTGCAATGGGTTTATTGCTTTCAGTGGGGAAAGCGTTCATCATTCTCGTTAAGGCTCGCTCTTACTTAAGCTTGTTTTTATATCCTATAATGAGGCTTGCGTTTACTCGGTCTCGGTCTCACATCCTTCAGTGAGGTTCACTCTCACTAGGCTCCTTGGAGATCGCGCACATTAATCTATTTCGAGCGAGCACGCGTAGGTTTGGGTCACTAATCTTAATTAGACTTTTGCTCACTCGCGCGTGCTATCTCCCGTCAACTGGGCTCGAGCTCACTCATCAATGTGTATTAATGTGGGCTCGGGTTCCATATTTTCAGTGGGGTTCGCGCTATTTATTCTCGTTGAGGCTTGCGCTTTCTTGGTCTAGGACTCACTTTCTTTAATGAGGTTCGAACTCACTAGGCTTCTTGGAACTCGCGCTCTCTAGTCTCCTTCGGCCACCCACTTGCTTGGATTCGGGCACACTAATCTGGATTGGACTCGTGCTCATTTCCGTCAGCTGGGCTCGATCTCACTACAATCACTATAACTCGAGCTCACTTATACCAGCGCGGTTTTCACTAACTTGGACTCGGATTCATTACCTTTAGTGGGTTCGTGCTCATTATTCTCGTTGAAGCTCGTGCTTATTTGACCCCGGGCTCATATCTTTCAATGAGGCTTGCACTAACAGGTTCCTTGGAGCTCGTGCTCTCTGATCTCTTTCGGACAAGCGCTTACTTGGACTCAGACTTCAACACTCAGTGGGACTCGAGCTCACTGCCATTAGGGTTTGTACACATTTTTGCTTGGGCTCACATCCTTCATTCAGGCATGTGCTTAGTCAGGTTCTGGTTCAGATACTTTAATGAGACTTGCAGTCACTGGCGCAAATCCCGGGGAGATGAGGGAGACATGTCCCTTCCAATGCTGGAACTGAGGGGGGCTGTCTCCCCCAAATAACACGATTTGAAATGTTCTTTTTGGGGGGAGGGAGGGAGAAATGTGATGATTTGTGTCCGAGTGCCACAAGGAAATGTGAGATGAAATTGATTTTGCCCCAGAATAAGCTTCGAATCTACCCGCCTCCCAATGTTGAAGACAACTCTGCTCCCCTGATCTTCTACAGCATTAACTTTCAAGTTCATAAATATTTTGAACATTGCTTAAAAAAAATATGGGAATGGTCTTACCCGTCCCCCCCAATGTTGAAGACAGATGTGCGCCGCTGCTTGCAGTTATTATACGAATTTTGTTCGGGCACATTTTCCGCGAACTAAACCCAAAATATAATAGAAACACGTGTAAACAAGAGCATTTATTTGAACAATCTCAACCTAAAAAATTAATTAATTAATTAATTAATATAATTTAATTGTAAAATGATAACAATGTATGCTATTAATATTTCAACAATATTTCAATATTACTCAAATATTACTTTGTATTTTTTAACATAAAAAAAAATCTATTTCATCACACACTTCTACACCTAGCACTCCATTTTCGACAACGACAAACACATTCAATGTTGCCAGAACACAGTAATTAATAAATAAAGCCCAAACAATGAAGAAACAAAGTGCAAGGAAAAACAACCAATGCGTTCCGGGTTCTGTGACTTCTGAGGGCTGCAATTAGAATTATCACTAACATTTTCTATCAATATTCATAAAACAATAACAATGAGTGGATGATAACATTAATATAAATTTACTATAATATAAAATTTACCCTGCGTATTTGTAGTGTTAGAATTAGTAATTTTTTTTTTTTTTGTCTCTATGTAGTTTCAACAATCAAATGCAGTTAGAATATGCTCGTAGTATACAAAAAATATATGCTAAAAGCAGAAGACGCGATTTCCTCTCTTCCACGTGACGTCACACTTCCAGCGACCAATCCCAGTCCGAATCGCATATTTAGCAGCCCCTGGAAGTACTCTTTAAAAAAATACTTTTTAAAAAGATCCAAATAAGAGGAATCGGAACAACCTTGGAAGTAGAAGAAACTTTTGTTGTTCATAGGAAGTATAACAGAGGCCGCAAATTAAAAGGGAAAACAGTTATCATCTTCGGTATGTATTGTAACGAAACCAAACGCACCTCTATTTCAAAGTGACCAATAAACCAAAACGGTATTATGGCCATATATGAGAAAATATAAAACTAGGAACAAATCAATCATCTCCGAGTTCGAGTGTAAACAGTACGTTATAAATAATAAAATATAAATTATTGCACTTTATTCTCGCCTATTTCTCGACCGAAGGAGGATAATAGACTGGGAGAAGAATATAAGGTAAGTAAACTGACATTTGTAAAAATATGTACAACCGGTCCAGCGTCCTAGAAGCTTCCCTGAAAGACATAAAAAAAAAAAAGAGATGTAGAGAAAGTCTTACTGACACTTTTGAATATGTGACAAGTATTTGTTAAATGGGCTGAATTCGGTAGAATTGTACCAAATTTTTCACAAAAGGGGCTGAAAATGCCAGCGTGGTACCAACGGGCCGATAAATGACAAAAAGGGCTGAATTAGGTACAATTGTACCAAGTGTGGCAACAGTGGCTGGGATACTAACGAGGGCGGTGGACAAGTCTACCTAAAGGGCGCCCATACAATCCTGAATATATATATATATATATATATATATATATATATATATATATATATATATATATATATATATATATATATATATATATATATATATATATATATATAATATGGATGGATGGCGATGCAAGGGTGGCTCCCAAAGAAACTGGAGTATGCCTTCGAGTATTTTAGCAAACGTTGAATGAGGAAATGCACAACAATCAAGTACAAGATTTCAACAATCAAAAGTAATAATACAGAGTTCAAATTAGATCACTTAGAATTCGAAAGAGAAATACAGATGTGTGATTGATCTATTTTGTCTCAGCACAAAATAAACTTCGGAAGAAGAGTTTAAATGAAAAGAAGTCTTTAACGCATTGCAGTTACATCTTCTAGGCTAATGGTAACGGATAACAAATTAACTGCTTCCTGTCCATTGTACGTAAGTGTGTGTGAAAATGGAAAAAATAACTTTGATCCAGATTAGATTTATAACGACTGTGCATAAGACACTCAGACAGCAAAGATCATGTATGTACGAGAGTGCAAGGGATTCTTCACATCACAACAGTGATTGTCACAAATTATGTCAACACAATTTGGGCGAAAGTAAGCTATATTAAAAGATTTCCTCCTTGTAATACGTAATTCTGTGAAAGATAATAACTCCGAGCACAGAAGCAATGAAGCTCGACGAAACACAAGCTGTTGCGTGTGTTGCACAATGATGCAAAGAAATACAGTTTCAAACTACCGATTTATTCTCTTTCGTATAAAGTAGGATAAGTATGAAATACTCATAGGTACCTTGTACAGTATTTGTGCAATGCAGTATGTGTACACGAGGCAGATGTGAATAATAAAGAGTTCACAGTCTGATATTGTGGACCATTGACTGTATTGCAAAGATAATATCGGCGAAGAAAATTTTTCCGCATGCGGTAAAACACACCTGAAATTTTGGAGATGACTGCCGCAGCTATATTAATTAGAGCAACAAGTTTTTCGGCTGCTGTAGCTGGTGTTGCATACAAAACGCGTTTCAATCACCCCCTTAAAAAGGAATCAAAGGGGCGTGAGGTAAGGTGAACGAGGTTGTCATAACACAGGTCCTTCTTTCCAGTCCAAATATCTGGAATGTTTTATTTAGGTAGGTCTGCATATTTTTGTTAAAATGTGCAGGTGCTCTGTTATGCTGGGATCACATCTGCTGTCTTATGTTCAAGGGTATATGTTGTAACAATTTTGGGAGAACATTACGTAAAAATAAAAAATACGTCCTCCCACACAGGCGAGTCCGTAATAAATAAGGTCCTATCACAAAATTATCCACCATACCGCACAGCTAGTGATAGGTAAATTCCCGGGAAGATATTTTTCGGGAATATTCCCGGGAAGATTCCCAAAAATGGGGAGATTCCGGAAATTGCGCACACATTTCCGGTTTTATCAGGATTGCGCACAAAAATATTAAGCAACGTTGTCAGATGGACAATATTTTCTCTTTTATCATGTTTGTATATGTGTGTGACTTTATTGACAAGTGTAATTTTGAAAATACAGAGGAATTAACACATAAGCATATGAAGAAGTGCAGAGAAGTGATGTACTGTATACGAAAGAAAGAAAAAAAAACAGTTCGTCCGATAAATATTACAGAGGCTGTTGAGTAAACGGTTGAAAGAGAAGATGAGTTAAGTCATGATGGAGAAAAAGTTTCTATTTGCAAAATGAAGAAGCTAAGATTATCGTCCTTGGCTAGTGGTGGGAAGTATGCCGTCTATATTATTATTATTATTATTAACTTTGAGAATGTCATCGTAATGGTTTGCTTCGTTTTATTTAGGTTTCCACCTAGAATATGGGTTTCAGAACCCTCAGTAGCTCTTCGATTGACGAATGGGGCCGAAGCATTTCATAAGCATTACAATGAACAAGTCTATTCACCGGATCCAAATATTTATTAAGTGATTTAATCTGTGAAGATACAATCAGAAACAAAATTGAAATTAAGATCATTTACGAAAGGATATTCCAATACACAAAGAAAGGATAAGAAGAAACTTAATATTGAAACTGTATCAGATACTTAAAGGTGATACATATTCAGTGTATCAGATAAGGAGAATTAAATTTCTAAAAATTGTAGGCTTAAAATTGCAACCAGGAAAATTTTAGCATGTGGATTATAAATATGAAAACTTGGTTTTGGAGATACCTTGACTTGTATTTACTGATCAAATTATTTAATTAAGTCTCAATATAATTTGATCTGATTATTTCTGATTTTTGTTTCTATCCTAGTCTGAAGGAAAATCCTGTTTGCGCACAGATTTTAAAGCTATCATTGTGGCAATGTTGGACAAAAATCTGTTCAAAGAGGCCAACAGAGATTTGTGCGCTATTTGGGATCTAGAGTGTGCGCAATCCAGTTGCTCCCTATTATTTCTGATTGATGAACTCTTGAATTTGATTTTTTGTTCATTTCCCTCACTCAACGTTTGATAAAATACTCAAAGGAATACTCCACTTTCTTTGGGAGTCACCCTTGCACCTCCATTGCACTATATCCCATTGTACACTAACTGAATCTAAAATTAATAAACATTCTCTTTTATCTGACTTTGATCCGACGTTTTGTTCTTCAGTTATGGTTGTTTTTACATTTTTCGACAAATTTTTGGATGATCAAGATGCCGAAAGGAGGCATTTTTACACCCAGCTTGGTTCATATGTTTCGTTTTATCTCGGTGTCAGGAATCACCGCCCGAGGTTTGTTATAATAATTAAGTTACACCCTGTGTATATAGGGCTCCATTTTATGTATTGAATTCACCCAATTTATTTAGTAACATAAATAGCTAAACCGTGAAAACGTCTTTATTAGAGAAACATTATTATTTCTTCTAATAAATTTTTGTCCAACAAAATTAAGCTAAATATATACTAATAAATGAATATAGTTATATTTTAGAAATACAGTAGGCACTGATTGTTCGAACACTGCTCTAAAACACACAGGAACAATCAAATTTGTAAATAAAGAGCTTAAAATAAACTTGAATTCTTAAAACTGCGCTATATCGATTACGCTGAACTTTTTTTTTTTTTTTTTAATAAATAGCAGCAGCACGAAATCAAATAGACCTGCATGTCAATTGCTTTACTGGCTTTATATATAATTTGAAAAACGATTGCACTCTTTGCCTGTTCTCCCTCAATAGCAACTGTATGAATGCATAATACAAAACTAGCACACAGAAGAATTTAAAAAATATTTGTAATATGATATTTCGTAGGCCGTCTTTTATAAGGGCGAAGAGGTTCATTACCAACAGTCACTATATGAATTTACTATACTGAAATGGTATTCTACAGAACAACTAAAGCCACTAATATATACCGTCATTTCCCATAAATATAGTCCAGGCATCCAACTATGGTCCAAGACAACTCTCATGACGTCATTAGCAATAGCTAATACGGTTTTCTGCCGGGAGTTAAGCTAGGCATCGGAAAGAACATCCAATAGATGGTGCAATAGGGCAACATAGTTAGTTTGAACGCGCGGGTTTTATTTGCGCGGGAGACGTGATGTGATGAAAATAAGAATAAATGCCTCGTGCACAAAAGTGTGAAAAGTAAGCTTCGGTGGATAAAATTGATAAGTGTGATACGCATGAAAGTTGTTATTTTAAGAACAGTCTTATGTCTACAGTAAAACTAGATATAAACTACTGAAGGAAATTATATTGTTTCTGTATAGTAGGCTAGTAAACAAAAGTCTTCAACTTGAATCCCAACAATGTACCACAATTTTCGTGGACCATAGATGTATTCCATTTGGTTTGCACCTTTATTTCTTAGTTCAACCCTAGGTCTATTTCATTGACTATAGGCAGTGGCGGATCCAGGCTGGGCCCTGGGTTCCGGTCTATCAGTTTTATTGAAAATTACTAAATTATTAAATGCCAAGAAGCAATTGATTGCTTATTTAACTGGTGAAGGACGGAAACAAGGAACCCTTCCGAAAGCTATTTTTCCGAACCTCTTGCGTAAGCTAATGGAAACGCTTCATGATCGAGGAGCAGTTAACATACAGCCTGGGTTTCGCAAAACTGGAATATATCCACTGAACAGAAACGAAGTGTTAGATAGATTGCCATCATCTGATCCTGAAAGGAACAAAACTTCCTCTCTTGTGTCAACCGTTTTCTTACAACATTTAGAGAAAATGCGTTATGGAAACGACACCAGTACCAGTGCTAATAATGATGATACCAATGCGTTAGCGTTCAAAAAATATACCGGTACTACCCGGAAGAGACAACTACATGTTGAACCTGGTAGAAGCATTTCAATAGATGAGTTTCAAGGTTTGGGAAATATTGCAGCAGAACAGCTTTCCACAAATGGATCTCAAGCACCAAAACGGGAGCTTTCTAAAAGTAAGATGAAAGTGAAGCGCAGACGAGTTTCAAAAGAATTTGAATCTTCAGACAGTGAAGATGACGAGCCGGAACTCTCACGTTTAACTCTTTCAGATTCATATACAGATACAAATGTTTCTATGTTATATGAAGACGAAGACATTTCTCTACCAACATCTTTAGCCGTGAAAACTCCAGTTGCAATGGCGTTGACTTGCAAGAGGATGTGTATGTTATTGTGTCTTATGACAGTAGGCTATGGCCAGGCATTGTAAAGGAAACAAGGGAGACAGGGGCTGTTGTTTCTTGTATGGAAAAAGCTGGCTCGTACTGGATATGGCCACAACAATAAGATAGGTTATATTATCCACTAAGTGATATAATCATTAACATTATTCCACCTCAGCAAATTTCCTCTTCCCGAGGACTTTTCAAAGTGAAAGAACTTGACAGAGGTATGGCACAGTACTTTGAATTGAATTACTTTTAACCTGTAATGGTACTGGTGCTTTCTTTAGTGTAGTACCGTAGTGTTAATGTTAAAATAACACTGATATTATAAATGGTACTATTTGATAATTTACAGTGCCGTTTTATTAAAAACTTTGTACTTTAATACTTTCATTTTCTTTTTAATAAATTTTCTATTCTGTAGATTTTCATTTTTATGTAAACTGACTCCCAACATTGCCTTCCACACCACAATCTATTCATGGACCATTGTTGGGCAACTCAGAACATAACTATGTACCACCATATTTTCTTTCATAAATGTGAACGTAGAGTGCTTAGTTTAACGACAGTAAATTATTTTATTAGCGGAAGGTATAGATTACCCAAAGCCAAAATTATGTACTTCTGCGGCAAATATTAGAATAGATATGGCCAAATATATGCAAAATCTGGACCATAGTTATGGGAAATGACGGTAGTGATATTTCGCAGGGCGCACTGTATTCTTCAAATGAGTTTTAATCAACAGTATGTATTCATTGTACAGAACTGTGCCATACAGAAGAATAAATAAAACCTTTTATACTTGATGTGGTTTCGCAAGGGCGCCTTACATAAAGGGCGCAGTGTACTTACCACAGGTTCTTTACCAACAGTAAAAGTATGTATTCATTGTACAGAACTGTGCCATACAGAAGAATAAATAAAACCGTTTATGCTTGATGTGGTTTCGCAAGGGCGCCCTATGTAAAGGGCGCAGTGTCCCTTCACGGGTTCTTTACCAACAGTAAAAGTATGTATTCATTGTACTACCATGAGCAAAATAAATGACGCGTCTCTTTATTTTGAAATTTTTTGAAAATATCTCTGTTTTCTTTATATGTTCGAAATTTCGGAAGGTTTCCCCAGCAGGACAGGTTAATAACAAACCCGTTTTTAATATTTGTGTTAGATATTAGCTTAAAATAAATAAATTAGAAGCAAAAAACATTAAATCGACAGAAATCTCGAGAATTACCAACTCTGCTAAAGTGGGAAATTTTCAAGAACGCGAGGGAATTCTGCAGTTCAACACGAAGCAGCGACATCTATGTCACTGAGAGAAATGTGGATAAAATCTACAAACGAAACTTTTAACGAAATATTTCTAATATGTCTTATTTCGTGCATTATCTGCAAACTCCAAATATATGAATATATGCCAAGTATTGACGTAAAGATAGAGCAACAAGTGGAAATTGTCTATGGAAAAGGACGAATTGGTAGCGCGACTGTAATGAAAAATCGTCTTTACCGTAGAACAGGGTCAGTTCACGTGAGGAAACAAATAGCTCAATTAGTTAAAGCAACTAGTCTGTATGTCGAAGGTAGCGGGTTCGAATCCAGATTAAAATAACGTCATTTGTATTATTATGGTTATTTTATTTATTTTTTTATGTGGGAAAGAATCAAATTGTAACATATGTGTAAAATTCATGACGATACAAAAAAAGAAAAAAAAGCCGTAGTGCGGGCCACCCACGCTTCGCTTGCGAGACGCTTTTCTTTAGATTGAAGTAAAAAGCCAGCGCGCGTTCGATTTTCAGTTGTTCTCAAAATCCACGTGACGCTGACCTCCTTACTTTCGGCGATAAGGTAGTGTTTGCGTTGTTAGTGTCTTGTTAGCATTCAGCTTGAATAAAGGACAAACTTAATTATTTTTTTTAATTGTTCCGTCTAGTACTCTAGTACTCTAGTCCCACGTACCTATAATATCGCTCTTTATTTCCTCATATTTCGGTAACTATGAGGCATAACCTATTGTAGTATTTACGTATAAAGCATAAATGTGAACATAGATGGCAGCAGATTTGAGCCTACTTATTTCGCGAAAGAATACAGAACTGTTGCAGATATTTTAATATAAACTTCAAGTGTAACTTACAGTTTACTATAAACTTTATCTGAACGCTGTGTTTAAAGTATAAACATTTTTCTGCGTTTTTATATAAAAAGGTAGAAATTTCAAGTACTCGCCACTAATATAACAACATGTTAGATATTTGTAAGAAGCAACGGCGCGTTGTGTGTCTCCTCTACACCGCCATACTCATCACAGGCTTTTTTCCTTCTGCCTGGAAGTTAGCTAAAATAATTGTCTTTCTTAAACCAGGCAAGAATCCTACGGAGATCACCTCGTATAGACCCATCAGCCTCACTACAGTATTTAGTAAGACTTTCGAGCGGATCATAGTGAAACGGCTTCATGCCCATATAGAACGGCACAACATCCTTCCAGTCACGCAGGCCGGCTTCAGACCATTATTTGCCACATCAGACCAGCTCCTGAAACTCTCGTCTTTGATCGCCAATCATTTTAATAAACATCTTCCTGCGGTCCTGATCTCCTTTGACATTGAACGTGCTTTTGATACGGTATGGCATGAGGGTTTGCTTTATAAACTACAAAAGCTTCTACCTCTTCCATATGTCCGCCTTATTTCCAACTTCTTGTCTCAAAGGCATGCTTTCATACAGATTAATAGCGCCCAATCTACTGCCTTCCCCTTAAAAGCTGGCGTACCTCAGGGGTCGGTTTTATCCCCCCTCTTATATATCCTATATGTTTCAGATATGCCTCTCCCACCTTCACCTATACATGCTTTTCAATATGCTGATGACACGGCGTATCTTGCCCTGGGATCGTCCGTGGATCGTATAACCACACAGCTACAAACTGCCATAGATGCTCTACTTGCCTGGTGTCTAAAATGGAAGCTCAAGATAAATCCAACCAAAACGCAAATGACGCTCTTCGGGCCTAAAAAACATAAATACTGTCAATCAAGGAATCCGGACCGCTTACACATCACTGTCATGGGCTCCACCATACCTCTTAGCAATAATATTAAATACCTCGGCGTGACTTTCGATCGCCATATGACCTGGCGCAGTCACTTACGAATCTTGGAGCAAAACATCCGCAAACGATTGTATTTACTGAGCCGTTTAAAGGGCACCACATGGGGCTTAAATTCCAACTTACTGCTTTATACGTATAAGGTATTTGTTCGCCCCGCAATCACGTATGGACATCTCGCCTGGCTCTCGGCCAATAAATATTACTATGACCGCCTTGAAATATTGGAACGCCGAGCTATTCGCATCGCCTTTTCCCTGCCACCCCGCACACCAAGAGCCCTTGTCTATTCACAAACTACAATGCCGTTTCTCCTTCCTCACATTTATCGTCTTCGAACCCGTTATATCCTGCAACACATTACAAACGCTCATCCGATCGTTGCAGACCTATTAGATCAGATGCCTACCTCTCCTCGACGCATCTACCCGCCTGTGGACCATCTGCTGGCAATCTATGAAAGAGAGGCTCACACAGCGGATTATAATCCAGCGCGCCGCATATACCAAACAAATCCGCACATATACCCTCCCTAAACTTTCTTTTCTTGGCAGCTCATTTCTCCACTGCACTTTGTCGCCTTTTTATGCCACACTAATTACAAATCCTACATCACATTAAGGCTGAATCCTTTACTTCTATAAATTCGTACATTTCCTGATTTCCAACTATCTTTCGTTGCGTCTCCAATCAATCAGACCTCTGGCCAGAGAGAAGGCGTAAACTTCTGTGGCCCGCCCATCTCCGGATGGGAATGAAATGCTTTATGTATGTATGTATGCGTTGTGTGTCACAACTAAACCGTAACAATTATGCTTATTTTGATGTTTTGCAGAAGTGGATGGGAGACTTGGGTGTTTTTGTTGTGCATATGCTCCAATAATTGGGGAGGTGAGGGGACAATATATTGTAGCATAGATTTAGTCAGACGGTTAAATTATATTGATTTCATACTGTTTTATCTAAATTCGCTTAGTGCAAGATTCCATATAACTTCTTTGGATTGTGTTTCGCTTGCAATAAGCTTAATAAAGCTTGCCATTGATGAGAATACGCTTAAATTGGCTTGCGTTTGAGATAATTTGACTTGTGTTTAACTTGTGAAGACAAGATTGCCCCAAGCCTTGCCCAGATGTAACTAACTAGCTTGCCACAAGCTTAAAGCAAGCTAATTGGCTTGCATAGTATAGCTTGCGGCAAGCTAATTTACCTTGCAACAGCAAGTTTGTGGCAACTTGCAGCAAGTTTAAATTGCTGTCTGGGTAATAATAATAATAATAATAATAATAATAATAATCCTGAATATGCCATCCTTACATAATGTAAGAATATTGTAGTTTCTTAGTTTAAATCTTAGATATCTTAGTCTAAAGTGCTTTCTTTAGTAATTATTTGAACAACCATGTAGGAGGGGGTACGACGTTTTATTTTGCCCCTCTCATTTCAGTACCCTTCCAACAGAAAGTAATTTCTGATGAGCAGGGTAGACAAAATGAATAAGAAATATATTTACAGCATCCTCTCCCCTTTCATGATTGGAATATCACGTAGCATTTTTTTTATTCTACCAAAGATGGCCCTGTGCAGTTAGGGGTAGGTAACTAAAGAAATACCTAATATATAGCGCCCCTTGATTATAATATTACCGCTTCTTTATTTGTACGAGGGAGCCCCAACAAGGTGATAAAAAGAATAGGAAAAATGTCTATTGAATCCAGTGGCGGATCCAGCACAAACTTCTGGGGGGGGGGAGTGAAAGATTCTTTTGATGATGTGAAGCTGTCACAAATTACCACTAAACTAAACATAATAGTGGGGTGAACTGGAACCCAGTCAGTTTAAATTGATGTAAAAGTTTAATTTTTGGCTTCATATTAAAGTTTTGGTTTCAAATGAGAATTTCAGTCCCAGTGGTCAAGGATCAAATCTCGTGGGGCTCTTCAGTGTAGGCTAATACGGGCCCCTTATGAGAAAAGGCAAAAATATTAAAATGTTTATAACGTTCGAATTTTTCGTTTATTTTAAAGAAATGTTGGGCTTCGTATTAAAGTGTTGGTTCCAAATGGCAATTTCAGTTCGATGGAGAATGATCAAATCCTGGAGTCGGGGGGTGGGGGGCTTATCAGTATAGTGTGCTACGGCTCCATTATGGGAAAAGGCAAAAATATGAAAATGCTTATAACTTTCGAATTTTTCGTCTATTTTAAAGAAATATTGGCTTCATATTAAAGTCTTGGCTTCAAATGACAATTTCAGTCCTTGTGGACAATTATCAAATCTCGGAGGGCTCTTCGGTGTAGGGGTTTCGGCTTCTTTATGGGACAAGATTCACGTAATTGATATTGCAAAATTGTTTTGTATACATTAGTGTAAACTTGCACCATTTGGTTAATTTTACCTCTTATATTTTGCAGATTTCAAATTCCAAGCAATAGTTACTTCTCAAAGCTATGTCTTTTATGAAAAGCTGTCATGGAGTAGACGAACGAACAGGCACCCAAACATTGGTTGAGTCGGACGGTTGAAACTCGTTAAGCTCACTTCAATTATTATTATTATTATTATTATTAATAATAATAATAATAATAATAATAATAATAGAGCATTCATGGGGTCCGTGGCTCGACTCCACTTCGCGCCAAGTGAAATTTGAGATAGACAAATACCGTGTGCATTGGTATGAGTTTTCTTGGAATTTTCCATTTTCCTCTCACTTTCTTCATTTCATCATTTCATTCATCATCATTCTCCCTTAGCGTAGGTACATAATCGTGCAACGTTAAACTAGATATTCCATTTAATTTTAATTTCAATAATAATAATAAACAATTAATTCAACTGAAAGAACTGTAATTTATGTTGACGGCAATTATCATAAATATGCAACCATTATAAAAACAATGCTTTGAATAGAAAGATAATCCTTCCCAAGTGTTAACGAATGCGCACGAGATAAGACATGTCTCGAGAAAGAGACGAGATGCGCTTTGTGACATCCAAAAGAAGACGTAACAAATGTTTTGGACACGAGATAGCTTTTAAAATGTCTCGTCTTGTCTGGAATGTCTCGAAAACAAAAGTCTAAGTTTTAAAATTATTTTTAAAGATATATTCTCTCAAAAGTAGCTCTCTGCCTTAAAATTAATAACGGCATTTGTGATTTTTTTTAAAAAAATAAACAATGTCTAAAGTTAATAGTTAACTTTTCGAAAAGCTTTAT
The DNA here is from genome assembly GCF_964235325.1 of Thermobia domestica. Classification (NCBI taxonomy): domain Eukaryota; kingdom Metazoa; phylum Arthropoda; class Insecta; order Zygentoma; family Lepismatidae; genus Thermobia; species Thermobia domestica. The sequence goes on along the minus strand of NC_137455.1, from coordinate 146,087,812 downwards.
TAAGGGTGAACCTGAAAGATGCCCACAAACTTCGGGAGATGATTCGTGACATCAAAAGGAGACAAATAGCCCTCTTGCAGTTTTCGAGTTCAGCTTCGTTGTCGAGATACAGGGTTGCCAACTGGTCGTGTTTGAGAAACTCACTGGAAATAAATTCAACTCCAAGAATAAGCTACTACAGGTCAATTGACTTATACCATGCTGCAAGGTTAAATATTTGCTTATGAAGTGTGTACAAAATTTGCCAGTGTCCTTTCTGAGAACATCGTCGAGAAAAAGTCACCTCCAAGAATAAACTACCCCTCGTAAATTTTTCTAAGAGAAATACTGCAATATAGGGTTGTTAATTAAATATTGATCAATGAAAAATAAACAAAATTGTTAAAACCATTTTGAAGAAAATAGCTTTTTTCGATTTTCGGCTGTTAGTAAACCACACTTATTTTAGGCGGTAGGAAAAAATGGGAAAATCACCTGTAGGAATACTATGTAAACCCTAAGTTTAAAATTTGGTGTAGATACGTTGAACGGTATGGCCTCTAGGCGAGTGCACAGAAAAGTGTACCGAACGGACGGACCGGAAAGACGGGTAACGAAAAATCACATTTTCGGTATGTAGACGCCATGAAGTATGTAAATCCGTTGAAATCTGAATTTGATATACTATTTTCACAATCACCATATTTTCTTCTCTCTTTTGTCGCTCGAAAAAGAAAAGCCTGAGTTTACCACAAAAAGCTAGGGTGTTTACCAAAAATATTCAATTACAGGGCCACCGCACTAAACTTTTTCAATTCAATTTCTTAACTGTGTTAGGCCGCAGTTGTTACTGAAGTGTGTATTTGGATAATACGAAAAAAAATATATCGTATTATTCAAATACATCGAATGTCAGAATATCGAATAAAAAACTTCGATTGAAGAAAATCCACACTACAAAACTAACTCACACTTTGAGCACATTTTCATTAGACATATAATAGAGCAATTAATGCAATAATTGTTTATGAAATATGAAAAAATCAAATGAGTCATTTTCGAGAAAGTCGTTCAAAAAGAACACGTCAGAAGTAACCTACCTCTTGTGAATTGTTTCGAACAATGAGTTAAGATATACTTTTGCTTATTAATGAAATATTTATTTGCGAAATTTGAACAAAATCGCCTGTCGTTCGAGAAAATTGTTGGGAAAAACCTTGACCCCCAAAATAATCTATCCGTCGTAATTGTTTTTCATAGAAATGACTTATACTAAAATATAGGGTTATTAATGAAATATTTATTTATGAATTATCAATAAAATTGTCCACGTAAGTTTTGAGAAAATCGTGAGGGAAAAATAACTCCCCGAATAAACTCTCTTGAGGATTCTTTCAGGGCAAGCGAGTTATTCCATATTATTAGGTTTTTAATGAAATATTTATTTCTGAGTACGAACAAAATTGCTTGATTCATTTTAGAGAAAACCGTGGAGGAAAAACACCCCCAAGAGTAAACTACTCCTCGTATATTTTTTTTCAGGACAAACGAGTTTTGCCATATTGTTCGGTTATTAACGAAATATGTATTTTTGAAATACGAATAAACTCTTTTGAGTCATTTTTGAGAAAATCGCCCAGACAACACACTCCACCAAGAATAAACTACCCCTCGCATTTTTTTTAGGAGAAACGAGTTATTTATGCCATATTGTTAAGTTATTAATGAAATATTTATTTATGAAATATGAACGAAAACACTTGAGTCGATTTTGAGAAAATCACTGAGAAAAAACTCACCCCTAAGTATAAACTACCCCTTGTAGATTTTTCTCAGATAAATGCCTTATACCACAAAATAGGGTTGCTAATTAAATATTGATTTATAAAAAAAGAAAGAAAACAAGATCGTTAGAGCCAGTTATGAGAAAATATATTTTTTCTATTTTCATCGTACAGGAAACTACCCTTGTTTTGGGAGTAGGAGGGAAATAAAAGAAACTATAGGAAATACTATGAAAATCTTAAACTAAAATTTGGTGCAGATAAGTTGAATGGTTGGCCTCTAGGCGAGTGCACAGAAAAGTGTAGCGAACGGACGGACGAACAGATGGACATGTATCAAAAAATAACTTTTTCGGTATTAGGGGCTATAATACGTGTAAATTCGTTGAAATCTCAAATTTGATTTTTTTTCGATCACCATATTTTCTTCTCTCATTTGCCACTTCAAAGTAAAAGGAACTCAGAACTACAGATAAGAGACACCTACTTTTACACACAGACATTTATTGATTTAAAACTGTTTTAGTTTGTCATTTCACTTCCAGTTGAAAGGTTTTACCGTGACTAACGGCATACCAATGACGAGACGGAAGTTTTGAGGAAGTAAATGCATTTAGAAGTCTAGACTACATTACGCCTATCAGCCTGTTTTTACTTCTGCAATTGTTGACAGTTGTAATTTCGTCCAAACGCTACATGAAATAATTCTTGGTTGACGTCATTGTGTTACTATTTTAGTATTGTTCTCTTCAGACTTGGTTGAAGTTTCGTCTTAACGATTACACATTTTTTCTTTCTTATTTCATCGTTACACATAAAAATAAAATGTTCTGGTGAGTGGATAGATTCGAACCTACGAACATTGAGTTTTCATTCTTCCAACACTTTACCAATGGACCAAGCTTTGTCTTCACGTTAACGCCCGGTTACAGGGTTTATTACGATTTAAATAAAATGGCTGGCTGTTAGTTTCCTGCCCAAATATTTCGATAAAAATTTTTCATTGCTTCGTAGATGCGTAGAGCAATGTTTAGATACACATTTTAGGATAGTGTATTTTGGTGTATATAATAATTTCTTGCCAGATAAAAGCTAGATAAGTTTTAATAAAATGTTTCATATGTAGTTCTCAATAATAGGCTTGCTGTTCGGGGTGAAGTTTCAAGGTTCAGCATTGAATAGCAGTTTTTGCTATTAATATCCATTCTAACAATATTGGCAGTGGACAAAAGTTAGCCCGTGTTGAAGCTTTTTGCTCCTAATTTAATTATTTTACTTTATTATTTAACGAATATATTGAAAATTGTCAGCAGGCACGTATACAGTAATTTATTTCGGAAGGGGCCCGACTTCAATATTAGGATAAATTATAATAAAATTTTAAAAGATAATCCCAAAAATTAGGCTAAATTTACAGAAAAGTTGGGATTTCAGAGGGGGTCCGGACCCCCTGTACCCACCCCTAAATGTGTCCTTGTTTGTCAGTAACGTTCCCTCATTTTGAATCCCTCAAAAACTTCGGATATATAAAGGGAAAAGTTATTTTCGATAAAATATCACTTCAAGGAGACGCGACAGTTTTATTGCACATGGTGGTATCCAACGTTCACAAGGGCTAGAATTCCTTCCCTTTTATTCTTTTGCTATTGTGCTCTATCGAAAGGTTAGGTTTGTAAATTATTACTCTTACAAACAAGCGTGATTGGCAGATAGGAATACTGAACAGAACTCCACAGAAATGCATGTTGAACTTACGTTTATAGCTACCCTTTGGTGATTTGGCCTCAAGGTCAATCGAGTGGTAATTCAGTTCCGTCTCTGTTCTTGAGCCATGTTCGTATTACTTCGAACAGTTTTGCTCATGAAAAGCATGCCTCGTAATAGACTTCTTTCGCGTAAGAAATCGAAACTCAGTTGGTCAGAGCAACTAGTCTGTACGAATTAGGTTGTTAGTTAGAGTCCAGTACGAGTAAGGATTTTCATTACTATTGATTGTTTTTATCATTTTTAGGTGAGGAAAAATCAAATTGTGACATCGCGATATCAAATGTATTTTGTTAGGTAACTTTAACTTAGGTAACCTGTCTCAGCTAAACTTTAAACATCAGTAACCGTCGAAATTATTTCACTAACCGATCAGTCACTGAACATTTCAAACACGCCAAACCAGTGGCATAATATGAAGGTTAACCTCTCCTCCGCAGTCCTTAGTTATGCGTCCGTACTTTCAGGTGCGTGCCAAGGGCCGGGCGACTGCTCGGGGCGCCAAAACGAGCCTCAAAAAGTAAATTTTAGAACGTGTTTTCTACTGACGTTTTTGGTTTATATTCTTGTAAAGTAGTGGCAATTACATAACCATGGAAGAAGAGAGTTTCATAGTAATAAGGGGGCTGTATCGAAAAATGGAGAGATGGCATGCAGAATAAAGAGTGGCGGGGTGTAAGTATTGTTTGTTTGTTTGCTTGAGTTTAGCGTTCCACGGTTATGCCTTAATGGCCAAAGGAGATGTGGATACTAATTATAGTGGAATCTGAACCACTTTTATCGTTCAACAGTAATCCACCGGGAATTGGATCCGGTACCACAGAAGGCAGGCGTGCTAGCCACAAGACCAAGCGGGGGGCGGGGAGTTCGTATTGTTTATAGCGGGCCATATTCTTTGTGAAGTTTTCCTAGGTAATGAATGTCTTTTTGAAAAATGGGTTTAAAATATTAAAAACACTATGATAAAATGTAAAATATAGGCTAGTACTAGGGGGAGGGCGCCAAAAAGTCACCTTGCCCGGGTGAAAATTTGGCCTGGTCCGCCCCTGCGTACTTTCTGTATATTTTTGGCCTTGCAGCTTGTGCGGTCCCCACGCCACAGGGTTGCGGGGGCGCTATTTACGCGTATGCTTCGAACGTAATTCAATAAGTGCTTAAGAAATTCTACCATCAGCGTGGAAACGGGAATATATATTTTTCTAATAGTCCCATAGAACTTTCATTCAGAACGCCAGATGCAATTAAGTAGAAGGAAGATCTGATGTTTCCTAAGTAAGTTCTTTTCAGAAAGTTTGCTATTTCTTTAACGGTGATGTAAATAAATATACTCATCGTTATTAGCTCGACACAAAACCATCCTGGACAAATCCCTCTAGAAAACTTTATTCTGCCTAATTTTATAAGCGACTCAACGGTGAAACACTTGTTAACGAAAGCAATGCTGTGTATACACTGCCTTGTTTCTGACAAAATATAAAGTGTTTTGTAATCTTTAGACACTTTTCCTATTCTTTTTGTCACCCTTGGTTATGTAGGGTGGCCTTGAACAAATAAAGAAGAGGTAATATTATAGTCAAGGGGCGCAATAAATATATTAGGTATTTCTTTTGTTCCCTAACCATAACGGCCTAGGGTCGTCTTCAGTAGAATAAAAAATGTTACGTGATATTCCATTCACGAAAGGTTACTTTAAATATATTTCTTCTTCATTTTGTCTACTCTGCTTGTCAGAAATTATATACTTTCTGTTGGGGCGGTGCTGAAAAGAGAGGGGGGGGATAAAACTTCGTGACCCCTCATACATTTTAAATTTTGTTAGATGGTTGCTCAAATTATTACTAAAGAAAGCACTTTAAACCAAGATATCTAAAGTTACATTATGTAAGGGTAGCATATTCAGGAATAATAATAATAATAATAATAATAATAATAAATGTCTTTGGAGAGCCGAAATTATGTGACACGAATCATTACATGTAGAGCTTTAAAATGAGTGGTCATAGGAGGAAAAAACAGGGTTTTTCTCTGTCTGACCAACGTAAAGATTATGTGCTGAAGTTAAGAAGCATTATCATTCTACAATACGTTGCTTTTACGTAGAATATCAGTTACTTCAGTTCTCCTCCTTCGGGCTACTTATCTCATGTGGTAAATTCAAAACAATTTCAATTTAAGACAAATACATGTAAAACTTTTCTGTAATTAAATATATATAGGGGAAATTAAACATTTAATAGGGAAATCTATTATCAAAGTGTCCAAAAAAGTAGATAGAAGACTATCAAGCGAGAAACATTGTGAAACTTTATAAAATTCTCCAAATTAGAATTAACATTTACTGGAAAACATTCGTTATGCACCAGTGAGCATGTAGTGAGTAGTGAGCACAGGGGAAATTATTACGAAACTGTTTGCAAACAAAAATTAGAGACACTAATGCAAGTGCGAGAACGGCATTTTTTTTTTTTTTTGGTATCGTCATGAGTTTTACACATATGTTACAATTTGATTTTTTTCCCACATAAAAAATAAATAAAATAACCACAGTAATAAAAATTACAACCGCACTTCCATGGGGTTCGAACCCAATACCTTCGGCATACAGACTAGTTGCTTTAACTAACTGATCTACTTGTTTTCTTACGTCAACTGAACCTGTTCTACGGTAAAGACGATTTTTCATTACGATTGTGCTAAGAATTCGTCTTTTTCCACAGGTAATTTCCACTATTTGCTCTATCTATACGTTAATACTTAGCATAGATTCATATATTTGGAGTTCGCTGATAATGCATGTAATAAGACACATTAGAAATGTTTCGTTTGTAGATCTAATCCACGTTTCTTTCAATGACATAGATGTCGCTGCTTCTTGTTGAACTGCAGAATTCCCTCGCGTTCTTGAAAATTTCCCACTTTAGCAGAGTTGGTAATTCTCGAGATTTCTGTCGATTTAATGTTTTTTGCTTTTAATTTATTTATTTTAAGCTAATATCTAACACAAATATTAAAAACGGGTTTGTTATTAACCTGTCCTCCTGGGGAAACCTTCCGAAATTTCGAACATATAAAGAAAACGGAGATATTTTCAAAAAACTTCAGAATAAAGAGACGCGTCATTTATATTGCTCATGGTAGTACAGAACTGTACCATACAGAAGAATAAATAAAACCTTTTATCTTTGATGTGGTTTCGCAAGGACGCCTTATATAAAGGGCGCAGTGTACTTACCACAGGTTCTTTACCAATAACAACTGTAAGAATTTATTATACAAAAAAAAAATCGTACCTTTATTTATAATGTGATGTTTCGGAGGGCGCACCGGGACGTCCCGGTGGGCCAGCACGGGCCTGCTCCATGCCTAACCAATACTGCTGCACACACTGCTGAAAGAAAATGCTAACACAGTTTGCGTTATAAGAGACTGACGCATGGCAAAGTTCCTCAGCTAAGTTTCATTGGGGAAGTTTAAGCACACAGAAAGCAGAAAAAAAGAATAGACATGGAAGGATAGGAAAAAAACAAATTTAAAAAAAGTGAGGATTAGTGACTAGTCCCTCAGCAAAAATAAATGCTAAGATACATTTAGCCCTTGGCCTGTATTTTTAATAATACAATCACCGAAAAACATAGAAAATAGAGGACAAGATAAAAATATAGGAAAAAATAGCAAAATAGGACAGCTGAGAGCCCTGTATATTGGATTTATTTCTGTTGGTGTGCAAGCCAGGAAAAAATTCGTCGGTGCCATCTGTGTGATGAGGCCAGTGAAAGTTTTAACACCGTCTCTGAGGCGTTCCTAATTTCCTCTATCTCGTACATGTAATACAATTTAAAATTATACCGAAGAGAGTCTCAGAGGGTCAATCGTCATGGTGATGCGATGGCAATCATTTTACATGTTCGATCTTTGCATATTTGAATACTTCATGTTGTGATTCTTTCTTGACTGCATGCTAGGGGTAAAAGTGCGGGGAAACGCCGTCCCAAACCTCCAAAAATATGTACGGCTTCCCCCAGTTTCGAAAAAAAAAAAAATACAATGGGCAAAGATAGGCAGGGTGACGCCATGCCGCTACCTACCTTCCCCCTCCCTTTTCAGATCCACTTTTATCCCTGCCGCCTGCAATCACACTTCTCTAGTATTGTCGTTTGTTTTTACCATAATCCCTCTCGAGGGTTCATGTATGGTTTCCGGGATGTCAGTCTCCTTAACACAGCAGTTTTCAACTTTTGATCAGAGAGTCTATTTTCTTGTTCGCATGTGCCATTGCCTCCCATCCGTTCTCTACATTTTGTCCGCTACGAGCAGGAGTTGGGAAGCACAGTGTCTCAGTGATAGGCTGTTCGCCTGTACTGAAAGGAAAACAATTTTGATCCCCTGAGAAGTTAGCTTTTGGTGGATAGAGTCATGTCCATGAATTTTTTGGCGCGGAAGGGCGGGGGAACTCCCGTTTTTTTAACCTCTCTCGATTATGTATCGAGGCTAGGAAGAGGTGATGAGATGGCTGATAACGGTGGAATGAAGCAAATGGGAAAACCACGAGAATACACACGTTCAGCGTTTGTTCATAAGATCGAACCAGTGACCGCACTCACAAGAAGTGAACGTTCTACCACTGAAACACTGCGACACCAACACCCGTTTGCTATCATATTCTCATTCAACCAATTCTTCCATAATCAATAAATTTCATTAAAAACTTCCCTTTTAGCCCCATGGCAAAATCGTTGGATGTCAAACTAAAGATTTTCTTTAATTTAATTTTGTCCGCTACAGTCTTTCCCTGTTGCACTTATGCAACAATGCACAACAATCCAAAATATTTGATTCTGTTCAAGATATCTATGTTCTGTGAACGAATATGTTACTTATTTGAACGTCGTTGCGTGCGTCATGAATCGGACTTATTTTTCTTAATAAAATACCCCGGAATCCCTCATTTCCTGTGGAAGAATCCTTGTGCCGCCTATAAAGCATTCTGAATAATGCATGCTAGCAAACCCGCACGTCCTGCGCAAGCGCAGGACACTATTGTTGTTTGAATGATTGAATATGATACAAAATTAAAAATATTTATGGCTAGCAAAGTAGTTTTAATAACACGTTAATAATAACTTTAAGTTTTTTTCGAATCGAAGACGCACCCCGATTTCGCTGGGTTAAATTAAGGAAAAATAGTAATATTTCCGTTTTTACTATTACTAAAGCGCTCTTTGATATTGGTCATTTTCGGTTCTTTTTATATATCCCCCTTCCCTCCCCATGTTGCGGGGCACGGCATGATAAAAATTATCCTAGGCCCGAATGTCATTTACGTTGAAAATTTGATCGAGATCGGTTGGGTGGTTCGAGTTAGGTTCTATTCATTTTATATATATATTTCCCCCTCCCCCAAGTTCTACGGTCAAAGGGATATGATAAAAACCATACCAGGTCCGAACCCCTCTATGTTGATAATTTGGTTCGGAGGTTTACGCGTGATGAAGCCACAATCATTTTTTATTTATTTATTTTTTTTTAGATATATGTTCCCTTCCCCCGCCCTACATTGTGCCGTTCAAGTAAAATGATGAAAACATCCTAGGTCCGAACATTATCTATGTTGAAAGTTTGATCGAAAGATCGAACATGTAAAATGATTGCTACCGCATCACCATGACGATTGACCCTCCGAGATTCTCTTCGGTATACTTTTAAATTGTATTACGTGTACGAGATAGAGGAAATTAGGAACACCTCATAGACGATGTTAAAACTGTCTCTCACTGGCCTCATCCCACAGATGGCACCGACGAATTATTTCCTGGCTTGCACACCAACAGAAATAAATCCAATATAGCTAAGTCGCACGAGTATGTTGACCAAGGCATATTTTCGCCACGGTCAATTCAAATATTTGATTGTGGAAGTCTCCGATATTCATAGGAAAGTGTGCAGGTGCGCTGTCGTTGTGAAGCTAAGTAGCTGCCTAATTGCTAATGACAAATTTTTAAAGCTCCGCAAGATATCACGTAGAAATATACGGTAATTGTCATCACAGAGGTAGATAGAGAACAAATAAAGAGCAATTTGGTTGTCCTAGACTTCACCACATCATACATTTAGTGAAAAATTGTGCTGATGGTGTTGGAGAAGAGTAGGATGAAATTCTTTAACATTTGAAGCAACTGTTATGCTTTTGAACATGTCTCTCCTAATAAATATTGCCGCCTTGGTCCGCAAAATCAGGAGTAGAAGGTCCGGTATAGCAACAATTTGCTCGAAAAACTATTGCAAAAGTGCCTGAAACCAACGAAACTCTTCCTGTGGTGATGAATTCAGCACCATACACACTAGTAATGGGTGCATCATCTTCAATCATGATGCGTCACATATTGAAATAGTGTGTGTTGAGCGCCTGTCCTATAGTGCGTATTCTGGTATCAAGACATGCCTGTATCGATGGAAATACTTTCCCTCTGAGCTGATCCATACGCAAAGTACGAGGTCATATGTTCTCATTTTGGCAGCAAAACAGATCGTATTTCTCGAAGGCGAATATCAAGTAGCTGTTAAAAAGTTGTGAGATGTTTACCTCAGATTTTGGAACCGTTCACTTTACATACACCTGGCTTCCCGGTTACTACTTAGTGCTTCTCCATAAATGAAGTGCATTTCTGACAGAGGAACAGTCCACAATCCGAACTATCGTAAATATTAGTATTTTACAAGAGATCCAAAGATATACGACACTACCACAATTAACGGTGATTACTGGCCACTTTAATGGTCTCTCAACGATATTAAACCAGGCTATTGTAAGAAACATTTTTTGCGCAGACGCGACCTTTAAATGGAAAGCTCCAGGGATAACTACTGGTATTTTGGTCCTACTAGCAACCTACATTGCAAGTGCCCCTAGTGGAGAACTCATTTTACGCACTCGATTTTTGCGTATGTGGACACTTCGCGTGTTATAGTAAACGAACTCCTCAAAATTATTGTCAATGGAAGGCAAGACATTTACTGATTTGTGAAATTTTTTAAGTATATATTAGTTTCGCCAAATTTGCAAAGGTCTGTTCTACCTTACTTCTCACTGCATTACTTTCACTTTCTGAAATATTATCTAACATGTAATGATTTTTTTCTGCAAATCATTCACATCAGAAGAAATCATGTGTAATCAGAATCATACACATTCACAGTAGATGGGACATGTTTGTCAACCATATTGTACGAGAAAAAATTGAATAAAAAGTTTTCAAAATGTATAAAATATGAACACTGCCCTCGAACAAAGCAGTAACACAATTAGTGACGTGTGGTCCGTCGGACTCCACTAACTGTAAGGAAACGTAACTGTGAAGCTTGAACATCCGAACTCTACAGGTACACTCATGTCCAAAATTATCGTCGTATGTCTATAAATATGTTGTTGTAGGAATATAATTTGACAACAAATTCGCCCGGTATTTCATATAATGTTAGGATGTGTATAATCGGCAAAGACATATGTGGCAAATTTCATATCAAAAGAACAGTAAATAAGAACACGAAAATAAAACTTTCTTGTCCATTTAGCAACATTTTGTTTCACTCGTTCTAATTTTCGTATTTATAGTACTTTTCCTATGAAATTTACCACAAATATACATTTCCCGATTATTCACATAATATCAGTATTAAAAGTCCACTGCAAAATCATTATCAAATTATATTCTTACAAAGAAGACAGTTATAGATATGTGACAATCATTTTGGATATAAGTGTACTTGTAGCTAACTGCGAGTGAGAAAGGTACTAGGAGTGACACGTATTCGAGGTCAATCGTCTGCTAAGGGAGAAGGAAAAAAGGTGTTCGGTGTCCATGGGACCTCACGTCACTAAGGGTCCAAACTTAGTATATGCCTTCCTCCAATCTTTGAAAATAATCTTAGTTTGATGTTGCAAGAATCTTCAAAAAGAAGGAAGGGAATAAAATCAGGACTAGCTCGGGAGAGTAATGCTCCCGGAAGTACGAACGAATTACACAGTTCTGATTGGTTGGCGTTATCCATTTCTTGCCATGTAGCATTCAAATAGCAGAAATCAAACGGTCGATCACACTTTGTTTTGAGCCTTGGTCGGGACGTCATAGTAATAGAGTCTAGTTTCGTTACCTGTTACAATACCGCTCACAGAGAAAAGATTTTCCATTTTAAATTTTTTTCAACATTTCACGGTACCATGAAACACGATGCGCCCGCCATCTACTCGTCGGTCAAGTCACGTGGTACCCACATGGTACAAAGCTTTCTAACTCGAAGGTGATCGCGAAGAATAGCACGAACTGCTAGTGCATTAATGCCCAAGCATACCTCTATTTGATGGTATGTAACCAGTCTGTCTCAAGCATTTTCCTTACTGCAGCAATTGTTTTTGTTCAGTCACAGATGAAGATGGCCGACCTGACTTTGGAGCGTCCTCAAGGCTGAAATTTCCTGTTTGAAACGCTCGGTACCACCTAAATATCGTTGTACGATGAGGACAATCCTCTCCAAACACACGAGTCATTTCCTCTAAACACTGATCAACACTTAAACCACGTGCAAAATTGACCGATATTCAGTTTTTGACCACAATAACAATATACCAACCTCTTTTTACTAACACAGCTGAAAATCAACTGACAAACAATGACTACAGCTTCTACAGTGCAGGTTTGGACATGTCTAAACACGTGCTAAGTTGCAAACTCCTGTTATAATCCATTCTACTCTATTGCAAAACTTTCCTAGTGCCTTTTGTATAGAACATTATACACAAATTTCAGCTCAATACGATTTCGGATATACATGTTTGTGTGAAATTGATCTTTTTTCTGCATTATGCGTATGTTACGTACGTAAATATACTCATCGTTATACGAGGAGTACAGAACATTGTGTACAATGTATGTCTATCCATATTGTCTGTCTGATCAAATATCTATAATTTAGAAACAAAATATGCGAAATGCGTAACAGTAAATGATTTTCTAGTCGAGGAGAGACAATATTTACTGATTGAAGTTATAGGATATATATTACATAACTAGCAGTAGACCTAACTTTGCACCGAGACGAATCAACAAAAAGAGCACTACAGGATTATTATTTTTAATCAAGCTAGGGGAAGACATACAACAACGTAAAGTGATTTGTGCAGTGTACAAAGATGTGGAGACAAGTGTTTCATGTAATTGTTGTTTCTTCAGAACTGTGTGTTCCACTTTTATTTTATAAGAGAACAGTATCAAAAATGAATAATTAAATATGAAGTTACACTAACGGATATGATGGTGATCACGATCACAGATTTGATCGAGATCATACAGAATTAAAAAATATTCGGTGCAGTACACAATTAGGTCCACTGATGTTTAAAAACTACACAAATTTACACTACTCCTAACAATATGAAATATCTCCAAGTATATTCAAGGTATTTATATTTGTAAGTGAACAGCAAAAAGTTTGAAATTAAAATATACAACCTCTACCGCTTCATACGAACGGTATTTTAAACATTGACAAAATTGCCTTTTATGTTAAAAGGTAATGGAAAGGAATATACAAGTAAGTACATCTGCTCACAAATTGAAATGCCAACTTCTAAAATTCGTAAAAAACAGGAAAAAGTGAGACTATGTGTTTTTATTGACATATGAAACAAATTTACAAGAACATATGAGTTATACCATCAGAGACCACCAAAGAAAGAAACGGATTGTGAAATTTTAAAGCAAAACCATGTTTAAAAAATAATAAACTAAACTTCATTACTTTATTTCATTTCTACGAAATTTGTACAATTCAATGTTTGAAGCGACTATGGTATTAAATTACATCATTGCAGCTGAAGTAACATATACAACACCTGATTATAACGGATCTTAAAACTAATTCAAATGTGAGCACCACTTCCATAAAAGCAGATTATGGAACTGCTGTTCTTGTATCACGCTTCAGTAGAGCCTTCCGGTTCTAACACAAATACTACAACAGCTAACTTTAATGAATGTCATACACACTTTGAAGGGCCAGTTCTGGTTGATCATAACCCATTTCCTCAGGAGTACAAATTCCTAATTCATCAAGTGTTGGCTGGATTTCCTGCAAAATACAATCAAAAATTTTAAGAATAACTAAAAAATGTCGTAAGCTCTGAACGCGATAAGTGTGTTGAAATGTTACATTTCCTCCAATCCATAATAAGTATCCTTTAATAAATGCGTATATATATTCACTATCAATAATACGTACTCTCAAACTCACATGGAACCACATCGGGATTCTGTTTCTTTCTTAATTTTGCTTCTTCACTTATGATTCTTTAGATGGTATTCTTCGAAACTTAATCCCCTTCAGTTTTATACACGTAAGTAATTTCAGTTCAAATTTCTTGTAACATGACTTCCCTTAAAGAACTAATATCAATTGTCCACAATGAATACGAACAAACCTTCTGTGGCCTACTAAACCATATAGGACTGGACATATTAATCATCTAAAATACTTGTGCTGTGTAATATTAACGAATACACATTATCTTATTTAAAACCATATTTTATTCTAGTTTGAAACCATAGTTCGGTAAGCTCTATAATGTATACAGTTAGCAGATTTGCTTCACGTCTACACTCTGCTTGCGTTTTTAACCTACTACTATGTCCTACGTTATTGAACGCAATATAAGGTTCTTAACTGTCTTGCATTCAATACTAAAATCATACTGACCAAGTTACTTTTTCTTTGATTTCTGAACAACTTTTCTAATTTATATATGTATTTGCATCATAAATACTGAAAGAAAATTCTAGATCTGATACTTATTATATTAATAAGAATTGTTTAAATACATGAATTTTCTCATGTAAACCACTTTTCGTGGCTCAGCATTTCCGCTCGAGATTTGAATATTTTCTATAAAATACACAACAGTATTCGTAATTCGTTCGTTTAGTTCAGTGATTATCAACCCTCATGAAAAGAGGGTTTCTGAATTATAAGTTGTGGGTTTTAAGCTTTTATTTGTATATATAGTTTTCCTGCTTGACAAATTAATACGACGTTTGTGGTATGTTCGAAGTTCGTATCTATGGTAATCCCTGAATCTCCTGTTCTTGTCTTTCTACGTTCGCTATTATTATTATTTCGCAGGTTCTTTTGATTTTACTATTAACTGACAATAACTGAATTCAAAGAAAATCCTTATTGTCACCAATCGTGAAGGGAAACATCGAAATCAGTATTCCGTAAGACTTCGGAAATTTCGCACCCTGTGTTAGTCAATCTATAGTTGTATCAAATAAAACATTCGGATTTACTTAATTTTCACCACACGTCTTGAAACTTAAATTTAGGATCCTGATAATGAGAAAAAATTAACCCGGGATAAGGAATGTGTATTGTCACAACCTTAATTTTTCGAAACTTTAACCATATCGCCCAGATTTTCACGGGGACACATACACGAGAACATGTATTCCCTCAAAGATTAGTTTAATTCTATCTCATTTAAAATTTCCGTTTAAGTTCCAAACAACAGTTCCCAGACTGATCTGTACTCTGCATGACAGTTAACAAATCACAATGACAACTCATCAACGCGTAGGAATTTACTTAATTATACGCTGAGCCCTCTAGACCCACTTCAAAAAGAAACCTGAAGATATTCATAGAGATAAACTTAGAAAAAACTAAACCGTAGTTAAAAGGTCAATTTTCAGACTGATTTTTACCTGCTGGTTTAGTTGCAAATTTTTATGCCTAAATTTTCAATTTATAGGTTCTTACAGTTTTTAATAAAGGTTATGTTACTTTTAAATGTGCTTGCTTACATAAATTTACGAGATAAATAATACGAGAACCAGGTGGTTGTGGTCCCGTTGAATACCGACTGGACGAGTCATACAAATTATGGAAATTTTATTATAAATCTTCCCGCAGAGAATAGTACAACTATAAATCCTGTCACATCTATTATACGAGTCCACTGAAAATCTTAAGAGGAAATTCTGCTCCAACTTTAAACGTAGTTTGGTGCTTACTTTGGAACAAACTGAAGTGAACAAAATTTGACTGCATGGTCACCGATTTAAGGGGAAAAAAATTCTAGTTTCTGCAACCAAAATTTCTTACGTTATTATTTCTTGAAACTGATGAAGTGTTTCATCACAGGACAATTAAATAATTTTATTAAAAGGCAGGATCCTTCACTTTAGAAAAATGATCTCGTGTTTGAAACTCGTATAAATGGTCAGTAATACATTACTCTTAAGTTTCCAATCAAATCCAGGGATAGTAAATGGAGTAGTAGCTAGCTTTCTTGAAAGAGAGCTACTAGCCCAAGACTTTATAGTATAGCCGCTATACTCGTTACTGGAAAGCATATCCTACTACACCATTCACTAGGTCAATATAAGTGCACCTTTCCAAATATTTTCTTTGAAGATTGTAACGTGGATACTTCACGACCTGCTTCTAGGTTTGATATTTCTCTCATTCCAATCGAACCATTTGATAAGCATACCGCAGTTTGAGAATCACCTGTTTAGCTCAATTTCATTATTTTGAAATATTTGTTAAAACAATAATTATTAATTAGTTCCACCATGACCATATATGTTGTGTCAAATTTTATTTGATTAAGATAAAAGGAATTTATTCAAACGTCTTTACTAAGTATTCTGATTTACATTACAGTGCACAATGTAATTCACTTACCTGAAGTACGTAAGGATAAATTTCTTTTACTCTAGCACCACACTTCTCCTTAACTGCTTCAAGAAATCGGACAGCTAATGCGTAATCATTAATTCGACGACACGCACGTAGAGCCGCACATACGATTTTTGGTTCTGGCACTAAATCCATTCCACACAAATCTGACATGGCCTAGAAAATATGAAGTTAGTAAAATAAGATAAAATCTAGCGAATTTATTCAATGTGGATTTAAAATTATTTTGCGGTACAGGCATGAACCCGGCAGTAACCATAATTCATACTTTTGGATCTATGCTCTGTTATGTTCCTTTAAGAAATAGTAACGTTCAGATTCTATACCAAAAATATACAGTACCAATCAATCACAGACGTTTCACAAAATGATTCACACATTAGGTATATAAGAAAAAAATTAAAAGTAGCTGAGCTTTCATTTACCCTCTAGAAGTATACACGCATATAAGTAAAAGAAAAATTTAAAATACCTATGTAGAATCACGTTCAAAATAATTGAAATTTTCGAAACTACCTCCAGAAATTAAGATATTTTAAACAGTTGAACAAATACTTGTTAAGATGACACGACGAATCACAGTTGAATTGGAAATTTATTTACATCAAAAAACATAAGTGCACCTAACCTGACTGTCCACTTACTGAAATGTACGGATACTTTTCGTCCAAGAGCGATTTATTTATCACTGTAATTGAATTGAATGTAAAAATAAATGAGTGCAAAAGGAATTGAATGTTGTTAAACCTAACTAACTTTACAATCGATTCATTAACAAGATTTCAAGAAAGGAAGCTAAATATCAATTGCTTCATTAACATATCAGTGCATAAGCAACGAAGAACCGTTGCAATTAGTGCTAAACGAATGCCTTACAACTAAGCTACATCTACTTTCTACATTTTATTCACAAATCTAGTATTGGCAACTATTTTACAGATGTAATCCAATATTCTCTGAACATTCTGAAAATAATTCCCAGAAGTTAACCGATTTGATGAAATGCAAGTTTAATGAAATATTCAAAAAGAAAGGTAGAGAATATTACAAATAATTTAAATGAAGACGAGAAACTGATTTGTTACACACTGTTTGAAAAAAAAAATCGGGATACGTGCTACAAGGTATAGTGAATACGAAACAGAAGAGAGGAAGAAAAACTGATGGGCAATATTAAGGAGAATATGCTTAAATCAAAAAGAAGGGACTAGTGGAGGATTTTAGTGCATGGAAACTTATCAATCTTCCACCCATTACAAAATAATAATTATGATGATAATTTGATTCGTTGATGCCTGAGGTTCATATAACTGACAATAAACGCTAAACATTCACAAAAAGCTAACAATCTGAAGTCCATCGTCTTAAAGAGCGGCAAAGCATTCCACTAACACATTCGAGTTCGGTCATGTACCTCAACCTTAACCGTAGCACTTTCGAATATACTGCGCTTGCAGTACTCTGCTTCGCATGACAGTCGCTGGCCTTTACTTGGATCTACCTCCTGAGTGAGTGACAGACCCAAAGTGATTGTCCATCCAATTGTGAAAAGTGGTCGTGATTTCAACATATGCATGATACAGTGTCTATAATAATTCACAGATTTGAAGCATTGTTGCACATGCTCTATATAACGGAGTACATAAAAAATGAACTCCTGATGCAACAGCTCTTAGGACCCAGGGCCTACTAGCTGACTTGTAAACTCAAGCCTTGGGGTGATGTGTGGACAGCACATCGATTCCTCTGGCCGTTAATGCTAGTCTTTTAGTCCAGACTTCACTATTTTTTTCTTTCTTTCAAGCAGCTCCTCAATTGTCCCCACAACGCTGGATAGACGTCACAATGTCAACACTATTTGGTGAGTACGAAGGTCATCCACCTTTCTTCGGACCGAACCGACAATGTTTGAATTTGCTAATCTCACAAGAAGCGATATATCAATGCCCTTAGGGCACTATAATTCTACTATATACGTATACTAAATCTAGTGCATATGTCTATACGCCACACACACACGCATAAAAAGGCTTCTGCAGTAATTGCCTAACGTAAAATTTAATTGCAGTTAAATGCAGTCTACACCTTGAATCTCTTTGAATCAATAGGATACCATTACTTTTGTCAAATCTAAGAATTCTCTCCTCAGATTAGATTCTCAGATGTGTGATACTTCTTTTACATAAGTAAAAATGAAATCTGACAAAGTAAACACACATTATTACTAACACGTGTTACAGTTTCGGCAATATAGTATTGCTTTCATGTGTGTTTTCGTCAGATTTTAACTTTACTCAAGTTACATGTAGTTCCAAAGATTTTGTAAAGGAAATATAAAATATTAGGGGATTTCAATGCGAAGGTAGGACGAGAGGATATTTTCAAACCGATTATAGGGAACGAAAGTTTGCATAAGGAAAGTAATGACAACGGTGTTAGACTCGTGAACTTTGCAACATCCAAAAACCTAATCGTGAAGAGTACAAAATTCCCACATCGCGACGTTCATAAATACACTTGGACATCACCAGACGGAAAAACACATAATCAAATTGATCACGTTTTAGTAGATAGAAGAAGACAATCTAGCATAATTGACGTCCGGTCGTTTAGAGGGGCTGATTGTGACACTGATCACTACCTGGTAGTAGCGATAATACGGGAGAGATTATCGTTGAATAAAGGTAATATTCAATGTCCGAAAACGGAGAGATTTAATTTAAAGAAATTAGAAGAGAGCCAGGTAAGAGAGGAATACCAGATTGAAGTTTCGAATAGATTCGCGGTTTTAGAAGACTCGGAGTGCACTAGTGTTGAGAATACTTGGATTGAAATTAGAGATAGTATTAAAAGTTCAGCAGTAGAAAAATTGGGACACGCGGAAATACGTAGGAACAAACCATGGTTCGACCAAGAATGCATTAAACTAGCAGAGAAGAGAAAACAGGCAAAATTACGGTGGCTACAAAATCCGAATGAAACAACTACACAAAATTTCGCAGATATCAGGCGGGAAACTTCCAAAACTTTTAGAACAAAGAAACGGGATTTCTTGAAAGCTAAAATTAAGGAACTTGAAGATAATAGTAAAAATAAAAATATTCGGGATATGTATAAGGGGATCAGCGAATTTAAGAAAGGCTATCAACCTCGTGCTTATATATTAAAGAAATCTGACGGAACAGTTCTCACCGATACGGATAGCCTCTTAAATAGATGGAGAGATTTCTTTGACGATTTGCTGAACACGCAACCAAAAACTAATGTGCGTGGAGAAAAGGAGATACACACCGCAGAGAAGTATATTCCAGAACCCAATCGAATAGAAGTGGAAGCCGCTATAAAGAAATTGAAGAAACACAAATCTCCGGGTGTAGATGAAATTCCGGCTGAGTTAATTTTAGCTGGAGGCGAAAAAATTGTGGAACAAGATACACAAACTCATTCTCCTTATCTGGAACAAGGAAGAATTGCCACAAGAGTGGAAAGAATCAATCATTGTTCCAATTCACAAGAAAGGCGACAAAACTGACTGTAATAATTATCGAGGCATTTCTCTTCTGTCAACATCCTATAAAACCCTTTCAAATATTCTGTTAACAAGATTGACCCCATACGCAGATGAAATTATTGGAGATTATCAGTGCGGATTTAGACGAAATCGATCAACTATCGACCAAATATTTACCATTCGCCAAATACTCGAAAAGAAGTGGGAATACAATGCCCCGGTACATCAACTATTTATTGATTTTAGAAAGGCTTACGACTCGGTTAGGAGAGAAACATTATACAACGTTCTTACAGAACTTGGAATACCGAGAAAGCTAATTAGATTAATTAAGATATGTTTAAGTGAATCCCAAAGTAAAGTCCGGGTAGGAAAATTTTTGTCCACGAGCTTCCACGTCGAAAATGGCCTGAAACAAGGAGATGCGTTGTCGCCATTATTATTTAACTTTGTGCTGGAATACGCCATAAGGAAAATCAAAGATAGCAACCAGGGCCTAGAGTTGAACGGCATTCACCAGGTTATGGCATATGCTGATGATGTAAATTTAATAGGGGATGATAGGAGAACAGTAGAAATAAATGCAGAGATCTTATTAAACGCTTGCAGGGACATGGGTCTAGAAGTAAATGCAGAGAAAACTAAATACATGGAAGTGCGTCGGGACCGTAATACGGCAAATTGTGGAGGCGTTAAAATATTAAATAATGCTTTTGATAAAGTGGATACTTTCAAATATTTAGGATCAATATTAACAGACGAAAATCATATTCACGAAGAAATTAAATGTCGACTAAAAGCAGGGAATTCGTGTTACTATTCGGTTCAAAATCTCTTGTCGTCGCGAATTCTGTCGAGGAATTTGAAGCTTAAAATATATAAAACGGTAATCATGCCTGTTGTTCTGTATGGTTGCGAAACATGGTCGCTTACTCTGAGGGAAGAACATAGACTGAAAGTATTTGAGAACAGGATCCTGAGAAGAATATTCGGACCCAAGAGGAACGAGAATGGGGAATGGCGGAAGCTTCATAACGAGGAACTACATAGTTTATACGGTTTACCCAACATTGTTAGGTCGTCAAGTCTAGGAGGCTTAGGTGGGCAGGTCATGTAGCTAGAATGGAAGAAAGTAGAAACGCTTTCAAAGTCTTGACTGGTAGACCCATAGGAAAACGACCATTAGGAAGACCTAGGCGCAGATGGGAGGACAATATTAAGATGGATCTTGCAGAGATAGGAATACAAAGTAGAAACTGGATGCAATTAGCTAAGGATAGAAGTCAGTGGAGAGCTTTTGTGAACGCGGCACTGAACCTCCGGGTTCCATAAGCCATAGAGTTAGTTAGTTAGTTAGTTAATATAAAATATACATCCAGATACTGCTACCAACATAGGGTAAAATGTGACAGTTCAGGGTTCTTGCAAAATAATTTATATCTTTTTCCCTGACGCTTCTCTGATTTCCAGTACCAGATTAACCATTTTCTCTGACTCGCGACATTTAATAAAATAAAGGTCCACTACTAAAGAATCCCTGTCAGAGCTAAATGAAGGTTTGGATAACATAGGATAGGCATAAACGTAAACAAAACGAAGAACTTTATAAGACATCTTAAGGTTAATACACATCAATGGAAATCTTTAAAGAAAGAAATTGGCTCCCTTCTCAAAGAGCAAATCTAACATCAGGATTTTCAGAAAAGTTTCAAGATACTCCTTCAGTCAATTTCAACGAAAATGAAATGGGCTCCTAAAAATGTAATATATAAAGAAAAACACAATTAGTAACTTTAATGAGACTAATTAATTTTTTTACCAAATTCCACAAAAATAAGATTTGAAAGAATGTTTTATTATTACATATGGAAGTATTTAAAGGTATGACATAATAAACGACTTGAGGGAGGGAATATTACAACTGACCATGCCAAGTCTTCTACTTAGATCTTTTTCATTTATATTAAATGCATAAAAATTATATTGTACAAAATGATAAAAAAAGATAAATGATATTAAAATACCAGTATTAGCTAAATACGCCTATACGAAAGCTACTAACAGTTATAACTATGTAACTATGTTTATCTACTTACGGTTGTAAATATATATATATATATTGTTATATCGTATCAAACATTAAAATGTAAGTGATTAGTAAAGTAACAATTACTTAAACTGACAACTTAAGACTGCTCCAATGGGTTTCCCGTTTGTATTATTGGCTTATCTCACCAAAAAGCACAAGTCATTTCCTATGCATAAAATGGGCTCGATTTTTCCCGATTTCCAGGTTAAGTACCGTATTTCCTGATTTTTCATATAATTTCGTTTTCCCTGACTTTTCCAGGATTCCCCTGACTTCTAGATTTGTAAGAACCTGACAGTTGCTCTTCCATTGGCGAAAAGATTTAACATGGTCAAAGAGCTTACTACTTTCATATCGATTCGCAAATATAACATCTTCGAAGGTATAATGAACTTTCACGCTGGATGGCCCTCAATTTGCAATTTCTGTGCACATTTGTCTTGTCTGAAGCAAGATGATGTAGCTTTTTGAAAGATATTCACAGAAACGCATCGAATTTACGGTTATCTTGGATGTTAATTCTCTATTCTAATACGAGGCGTGAAGGTTGTTTCGCTGTCTTAATTGTCACGCGCATCCCTTTCTAGACCGTTAGTTGGCTCTATAAAGGATTAAGAATTGTATCAGATGCATTACAAATTGTTGAAGTTATTCTCAACATGCATAAGATTTATAATCATAAATGTTGTTCCATTTTGTTTATTTCCCATTTCAAATTTGTTTTCTTTTTTTAATGCTTTTCACATATCACACTAAAAATTTAGCAGCATTGATATTCTGGTATCATGTATACAACCCATACATTCATAATAATAAAAATAATAATAATAATAATAATAATAGTAATACTAATAATAATAATAATAATTGGAGATTTAGCTAAGCACACTATTTATGCAACAATATGCTGTATACAGCAACAAATACATTTATGATTCGAACTTCGACAAATAGTAAAGCTGATTTTCTATATATCCTCCCAATTCGACAAGTCTCGCCGCATGCCTATGATGCTACAACACAAGATTTTTTTTTTTTTTTTCATTAGTCTACACGTCGACAGTACTCGTATATGCAGGTATTTCTCTCGCTACAATGATTCGTAGCAACATTTGCAGTCTAATTGCATCTGGTTGACTTGTACATTGCATAAGATGGTGGTAGGGTAAGGATGAATATTGTCAATATCTGCATACCATGCTCTGTGCCAATATGTTGGGTAGTAACTCGGAAACCAGATCTGAACCAATATTAAATGCGTGATGAGCGCAAGTACACCGTTGTGTGTTAGCAGATTTTTTACATCCAATACATACCACTGGGTCAGATCGTACAGTCTCGGAATGCATTGCGCATACATGTGTATGCACGTGAATGGTTGTAGACGAGAAGGAAAACAACGCTAAATAATATAGCGAGAAACATAACAAATCTGCTGCCACCCTACATAGCTAACAAATGGAAATCTCAAGCATAGGTCACTCTTCGTCATCACTTTTACAGTTTATATATATATATATATATATATATATATATATATATATATATATATATATATATAAAAAATTAACTTTAGCGCTGGAGTGAAGGTGCATTTCTTCAAGGGGGTTTAGTTTGGCCACTTTAATTTATAAAACCCACTATTCTATGTAAACAGATGAGTTTCCTCGCATGTAATGTAGAACACTCCCGACTGAATAAAATTACAACTGGTCATTTGGTTGCATGATACACAGAACAAAAGTACCTTTATAATTGGACTCCTAATTCACAACACATGTTAAAAAGAACGATAAAAATATTTTTGTATGAACTTTCGTTCTGACATCTAGATCAAATGTGAAAATTTGTTTCTACCTACCTTCCTGACCTCCCATCCATCAATATCTGGTCTATTGAAAAAGTTTTCATATCGTTGATCAAATTCTTCGTCTGTCTCTTTGCTATGTGAAGACATACTCCTGCCTACTGTCGCTTGAAAAAGAACAGCATTTATAAATATTTATAAGATTAGTAATGATACAGAGAAAAGGAAAAGAAATGCATTGTTTATATGACGCAAGTCATGAGATATTAATAGTTATACTCTCTGGAAGAAGATTTAACTACTGGCTGAACTCTTCCAGCATCCGAAACAATCGTCTACATTATGGATATTTTTCTTACCACAAATCTTGCTTTATTAGAATAGGAAAATATAACCACACTCTCCTACAAAGTTTACTTTCTGAAATGAAGTGAATCTTCAAGTTTAACATCTTACGTAATGCTGTATAGACTACAGGAGACGAGTGATTAATAAATATGGATGATTACTTATGAATAATGTTTACGAAGAGACAACTACTGAGAAGGGTTCATACACACACCACTAGGTGTCATTAAAACGATGTATCATCAAACAAATCGTGACGTTAGTTGTCTCCTCATTCGTTATCTGTTTATTGCCAAACATCTTTCCTCAATAAATTTATCTCGATGTCAACAAGACCATGAATTTTCGTTTCCTTATATGAACAACGTTGTCAAAAACAATTCAATAAACACTGTTTTGTATGCACAGTGTCTTTTATTTGGAAAATTCAGAAAAATCAATAGTATGCTCAGAGTTTTGACAATAATTGTATATACAGAGTAGATAATTTATCTTGATTCGCCTTGTTAACTTTCAAATAGAAAAAAAAAATAAAAAAATAAATAAATAAATGGAAATATCGACAGGCGGACAGTAACGTCTTAATGATACCACCAGGTTAACAGTACTGCCAAACCATTTTTTTATTTTTTTATTATTTATTTATTTATTTAGAACCAAATAGTACTACGTCAGATTATTCCACATTTGAAAATTACACATTAAAAGAAAAGTTACAATAATAGATTTGCTATTCAGTGTTGCAAAGAAAGGACGCTACAGTATCACAAACATCCAAATTTTGATGTGCTGTATGTCAGTAGCAATGAAAGTGAGACATATGGGGCAGTGCACATCAAAAGTACTTTAGTGTCTAATACTATGTCTATGATATCATTGATTTCGAATGAATAGGAACAAAGACACAAAGAACTGAAAATTTAACTTTTTTCAAAAGACTTTTATTTTGAAAAACTGGTTAGACAAGTACCTCACCACTTTCAATAGATGTGTAGTTCCTAACGGCGTTTACAGCAACTCGATATCTCAAACCATTATGTAAATATTGGTAAAGTTTGCAACACTGCTTAAAAATTATGTAAGTGAGAATTTGTAATTGCATAGCAAAGTAATGTCATGGAAGCAAAGTAAATCAAAAACTGTTTTAAAAAGTTCTCACAAATACGTCATTTTAAGCAATATATTAAATTTAACCATTTTCTCCGAATCTCCGGAATAGTTTGAAATGCCAAATTGCTATAAACGTCATTATGATGTTTATGTCTATTGAAAACCACTTACGTATTTAAGTGTGATATTTAACTAAACACCTTTTCGAAATAAAGTCCTTTGAAAAAAGTCACACTTTCATTTTTTTTTTTTTTTTTTTAATACTAGATCGAAATATGATGATCGTAGTATTTAACACTAAGATATTTTGGATCTGCGTTCCCCCGTCCGTGTCACTTGCATAATTACTGCTGTAGAACCCTCCAAAATTTGGTTGATTCTCGATGTTTGCGATATTGTAGCATTCTTAGTTTGCACCCGTGCATAGTAAGTTTAGAAATTAAGTTCCGCTTTGGTTTGAAATGTGTAGTAACCCAGTCCCACCTGAAAAAATATTAACTATGTTGACTTGGCAAGACAACTTGGTGAAATCAATCACAGAGTAAGTCAATGTCCTCCTGTCAATATTTGCATGGTATATATAAAGCGAGAGACCGTATGTATCGAAGTATCGGAACATGCTAGCTATGAACATCTGTAAAGATCTTTGTGAGGACCTGCCCAAAAGGAGGTAAAATTTCACTTTGAATACGATTGTTCACACACTTGTTCCTTCTGAGTTTGGGTCGGCTACCAACAAATGGGGGGGGGGGGGAGGATACTTCGTGCCTACCACAGTATATTTTTTTGTAATTATTCATCTAATCGTTTCTTTAAAATTGTAAGAAAATATGTTATTGGTCAAAATGTTTAGCTAAAGCGTGTATCTTATGGTTGTTCAAACTGAACGTTAGTGTGTCTAAAATTTGCTATTTTAAGTTGGTGGGCACAAAGTACGCCTCCATTGGTAGGAGATGTGACTGACAATTAGAAGTGTCACTCCTAGATGGCAGTACAATAAATAGCTGTTAGTCTTATCCTGTGTACTGTTCACTTCAGTCTCTAGATTTTTGTGAGTTTCTAATTCGCTTCTTTTGCGACATACATTTAAACTTAACAGATGGGCACAAAATGACACCTTCCTCCTGGTAGTCCAAGTTACAAAAAATATCTAGGTAGTGCGAGCGTAAATTTAGTTCTCTTGTGCTGCAGAAGTTCGTCAAAGCATTCAGCATTTGCAGAACATACGTCTACATGGATAAATATGGTCTTTCCATGGAAAAAGAAAACCGCAAGCCGTAAGCAGCAGGGCATCCTCTGGAGCGTTATATTCTAGTGATGGGCAAAACCGGTTTTTATAAAAACCGAAACCCGAAAAACCGACATTTCGGTTTTCTCCAAAACCGGTTCGGTTTTTCACCAGTTTCGGTGAAAACTTTTCGAAAACACACAAAACTATTTCTGTGGAAATGGATTCAGTTTCCTGAGAACAACGAAACACCATTCTGGTCAGAAACAGAACAAATTTTGGAAAAAAACTGGAATCGGTTTTGAAGAAAACCGAAACCGGACCAGGTAAAAAACCGAACCGGTTTTGGAGAAAACCGATAACCGGTTTCGGTGAAAAACCGGTTTTTGTGCCCACCACTATTATATTCCATATAGATTTGATGATGAACCTAATATGTACGTTCGTTGAAAGAACCTCCCATCAGGAATTGAATCCGGGTCTTCCGTACCCAAAGCACGTACGCTAATCAATATTGTCACAAGGGAGTCCTTTGTATGTACGCTGTTAATCTCACTTTATACTTCTATCAAACGTACGTCTTCATCTAATTTACTTTATAACACTGTCTGTTACGAAAAGTAGATTGTTGGCTGTATGTCTCAAGCCTATATTTACAGTCCATTTATGCAGTTTGCGCGATTAGCAGAGGAACGAAAAACACGACTTTTCAACTTTTCTTAATATCCCTGAGGTTCGAATTTTAAAAGTCAAAATTCATGGATTTGGGAGCGTTCCCATACTGCCTTATAGGGCACTGTAATTACAAGTTTCAATTATTGATTACTTGCTTTTCTTCATGTTCAGATATTTAACCTCAGAGTCATTCCATATCAGTACATCCAGGCCATTTAACTTACCATTTCAAATTTTCACGAAACCTCTGTCACTTGTTAGTAGTACGTTTCTCTTCCTTAACCAAATAGGTTTGGGAGTTACAGGTGATCAAAGTTTGGGAAAATAGTACATGTACACAGCTTCCAAAATTCTGCTTTGAGACTGCACTCTAAATTGAACATGTTATAGCTCAAGAACTAACAAACATAGCTCCATGAAACTTTTACAGAGAAGCACCAACTTTTGTGGATTCTAGAAGAACATATTTCATCAAGACAGCCAACTCCTGTCTTTGTTAAAACCAATAATTAATGTTGTAACTTACATTTTTATGGAGCGAAAACACTGCACCACTAAACAAGAATTTTGGTGATATTTTTTTTTCTTCATATATATATATATATATATATATATATAAAGCTCTGCTCCAAAGAGTGAATAAAGAAAAACAGCAGGATTTTGGGTACATGTTGGTATTTAATAAATGTTATAAATTTATTAATTGTTAAATTTACAATATATATGCTTGAGCTGTGGTGTGGGGAGTGAAGTATCCGAAAGATTGCGCCCAAACCAGGGCAAAGGGAGTCAAGTACACAAATGTAACATGACCAAACACTTAGTTCTTATAAATAAATAAATGCAAGGAGTCTCTGAACCCAACCACTTATTTATTTTAAAAACACAAGTTTTACATGTTCAACGCAAATTAATATCGCTGCTATAATAGATAGATATGTGAGATGGTCAGTGATACTTATGTACATATAGGCAATGTGGTGAACAGTGTTGCCACTTAAAGAGTATTATCTGCATTATTTCAGACACCTACTATTTTAGACGTTCGGGAAATTTGGTACTTGTTTGGAAGTTTGGTACTTTATTTCTGTCCCCTAGTGGAATATTCTAGATACTTTCGAAAGAATATTTTACAATGCTTTGGAACAGTTTCGAATTTTGTAGAATATTGTCGTACACTACTGAATAATATGTATCTTTGTGGAACAATCTAGATCCTTCCGGAAGAATTTCAAACATTCCTAAATACTTTACAATACTTTTTTTTTTTTTTCAGAATATTGTAGAACATTATATGATTAAGAATAATACGCGTCTTTCCGGAACAATCTAGATTCTTCCCAAAGACTATGAAACATTCCAGAATATTTTACGCTTTCTAACAGTCTCGAATTTTGCAGAATATTGTAGAACTGTATTCTACACTATTTTCCTTTCAGAACATTCTCGAACTGTCTGGAATAATCCATGGCTTCTATTATAAAAGCAGTCCCTTTTGGTGCAGTGGATTCTGTTGTCTACAGACTGAGGAAGAAATTAAATGAAACGAAATACACCCTCCATTCCAAAAGAAACCGAACGTTTTAAAAAAAACAAAAAAGCAATGTACATTTTGGAACAAATCATTTTTATTAATCAATGTATTCCCCTTCTGCATCGATACACATATTTGCACGCTCCAACAAGTTGTCAAACGACTTCTCCTTGTCCTTTATTGGAATGGTCTTTAGGACGGCGGTCGTCGCCTTCTCAATGGCATCAATCGATGCGTGCCACTTTCCTTTCATCGCCAAATGCAGTTTCGGGAACAGATAGAAATCGCACGGAGTGAGATCTGGTGAATAGGGCGGATGATGCAACCGAATAATGTGATTTTTGACCAAAAATTCAGTTACAAGTCGCGAACGATGTGATGGTGCATTATTGTCCAAAAGAGTCCAACTGCCGATTTCGCGATATTCGGGCCGAATACGACGAATTCTTGCCAGCAAACGCTTCATGACGCCCAAGTAAAACTCTCCAGTGACTGTCTGGCCGGGCTGAACAAATTCTTTGTGGATAATTCCTTTTGAATCGTAAAAACAAATCAGCATCACCTTAACTTTTGACTTCACCAAGCGACTTTTTTTGGGTGTTCCTTCATCTGGCGCTCTCCATTCAGCACTTTGCCGCTTTGTTTCGGGCTCATATTCAAAACACCACGTCTCGTCACGTTACAATCGATTTCAAGAAGTTTCGATCCTGCCGAGCACTTTTAACGATGTCTTTGCAATGCGCAATTCGATCAACTTTTTGGTCTTCGGTGAGTTTGTGTGGTACAAACCGCGAATTAACCTTCTTAAGGCCCAAAACTTCGGTCAAAATGCGGTATGCGGTTGTTTGAGGAATGCCTAATTCCATTTCAATAACTTTCACCGACGATTTTTTGTTATGTTTGATGAATTCACGCACTTTTTCGATGTTTTCTTCCGATAATCCGGTTCTGGGACGGCCTGATCTTTCGTCATCATCCAGCGTCTCTCTACCCGATTTGAATCGCCTGAACCACTCGTAAACTTGCGTACGGGATAGACACCCATCACCATATGCATTTTGTAGCATTTGGTGCGTTTCACTAAAAGTTTTATCCAGTTTAACACAAAACTCAATTGCAGCTCGTTGTTTGAAACTCATTTTCCGACCGATGTACACAACACACTGACAGTTGAAACGCAATAACTTTGTTGCCGTGCATCCAAATGTCATAACATTTATACCACTTGTCAATGAGGGACTACGCCATCTACCGGTAAAATATTACAACAGATGGCACTAGTGGTACTATTTGTTTTCAAAAGTTCGGTTTCTTTTGGAATGGAGGGTGTATTTACGTTTCACGTCCCACGGTTATGCCGGTTAGGCTAAAGGAGACGGTGATGATGGGAGATGAATGAAATGGTAGAATGAAGAAAGTGTGAGGAAACGGAAGAAACCCAAGAAAACCCACGAGCACGGTGTTTGTCCACTACAAAGTCCACGGCGCGAGCTGGGATCGAACCTGGGACCTCAAGCACCGGAGGTGAACGCTCTACCACTGAGCCACCGCGCAGACTCAGGAAGAATGTAACACTACCGTGCCTGAACACTGGTTTGCTAGTACAGTGTGTGTTACATAATTAGTTTTACTTGGGACAATAAGTAATGCATAGTTAATTCGATAATTGAGTTAAATCAATTCGATTCAACGAAGCTGTACTGAATTAAATCCTTTCAGTGTCTTGTATTTGAAATAAAACTACGGATACTAGTCACGAACTCTAACCTTGTTTTGTCGGAATGCAAACGAAAAGGATGTTATAAAGCGAGTTACATAGAGAGCAAGGAAATTAGAACCTTGTTTTGTCGGAATGCAAACGAAAAACATGTTATAAAGCGAGTTACATAGAGAGCAAGGAAATTAGAATTCCAGAAACATTGCCGGTGTGAAAATAATAATAATAATTGTGCTACGGACAGGTATATTCACAGAAGATTTGCACACAATCTGTCAGCATCACGATGCATTGTATCTGAGGAAGTATGAACTGTTTCAGAGATCATGTTGAACCCCATGAAATTTCACAGCGTTCCAGTTAAGCACAGAAAAAAGTACTCAGAAATCAGAAGAAAGTGATGTCAGTTAGAAGTTGAACGCTGAAGCAGTGAAAGAAGAATGTAGAGTTGTACTTCATAGAAATTTAGAATATTCACAAACGTCACCACTGAAGCTGCATTTCGTACCAAATTGTGCAAAACCTAAGTATGGGACACGTAAAGGTGGAACTTGCAGAAGCTATAGTGCACAAAATATCTAAAGTTTCAGAAGTTGGACATGATGATAGCTCAAGCAGCGACTGACAAATGTGAACGTAACCTTGAACAAAAGGCTGCAGATTTAGATCACTTGTTTCTTTAATAAGCAGAAGTTGTACACAAAGAAGAAAACGAAAACTCCCAATTTCCACACTGACCCCGCAGTCGTGGTCCAAAAAGAAGGCTGCAAATGAATTCGACGTTTCAGTACATGATTTAGCTGGCAAGAAAACTTACACTGGAACACGTAATCTGTGCCGTATCTTATTCCACACCAGGGCAGAAACTACCTGGAGAGAGTGCAAGTGATGCAAGACTTTTATCAGGATGATCAGTTTTCCACGCAAATGCCAGCAATTAAAAATAGAGTCAGCAGTTCAGGAATGTGTACAAACAGAAAAAGCTTCAGCAACTTACGCGATCTTTACTGTTTCTCTAGGGAAAAATTATCATTGATTCAAAGAAGGGTTTTCAAAATTCTGTTCTTTACACCCAAAATGGTGTCTTTTGGCAGCAAGTCCGGGAACTCATGCAATCTGTCTGCACCATCCATCAAAATGTTGAGTTGCTTCTTCATATTCTAGGTTATAGTAGCTACACGGAACTTATTTCATTTCTTGTGTATGACGATGGGAATACTGTCTGTATGCTGCAACAATGCGAACACTGTCCTTCAAGAAAACTTAAAGCACCATCTCCTTAGTAAGTTGGGCTGATCCAGATGATCTAATTGAATATCACCAGTTGGTCAATATTGACAAAACAGAATTACGAACAGTCACTGCAAGTTATAGAAACGGTAGTATAAAAGCTTGAACTTGTATCCCAGGCATATATTACAAACTAACAGTCAGGCTATCTAAAACACCTGAAACGGGCAATCAGCAGTTATAGCTTCATTGGATTTTACTGAAAATTATTCCTTTGTTATTCACAATGAAGCAGAAGGATGCCACTGGACTCAAGGCTACTGTACAGTTCATCCAGTCGTGATGTATTATTGAAGTGCAAGTGATGATGCATTACAAGTAAACAGCAACTGCTTTTTATCAAATGACCTAGATAACGGTATTTCAATAGTGTACAAAATTCAGACAGAAATAGCCACTTACATTAAGGGGCAATTACCTTGTTTTAAACACTGACATTATTTCAGCGACATAGGAGATACTCTCCATATTGTAAGTCAAAACAGGCAAAATAAATAAATAAATAAATACAAGAACTGCAAAAATTTCATCCATTTATGCCATCATAAGGAAGATCTCGGACTGAGAGTTTCTTGGTCTTCTTTGTCACAAGTCATGGCGATTCATTTTGTGACGGAATCGGTGACACATTCAAGTGACTTACTTCAAAAGTTAGCTAGTATTCAACAACAATTACAAGATCAAATTACATACGTTGATAAAAGTGTTTGCCTACTGCAGTGCACACATTAGTGGCATTATTTTCAGTAAGCACGTGGATCACATTCATTCACACCGAAAGCCAAAACTTAAGCAAGCAAAAACCATGCCTGGTACATGAGGTTTTCATTATGTGCTCTTACTATCCCACCAGGAAGTTGAATTGAAGAAAACAAGTCAGGGTGAAACATATTCTTCAGTTCTCAATTTTAAAACAAACTAGATGTGAGTTTGATAATACTGTGTCTAAACTATATACCGGCTGCTAAGTTGCATGTGTCCATGGCAGAAAGTGGTTCATTGGTATAATACGTAACATTAACCAGTCAGAAGAAAATACTCAGGTTCACGTCATGCACACGCCTAGTCCAAGTACGTCATTCTACTAGCTTCAACTCGAGAGAATGTGTGCTGGATTCATTTCTCTCATATTCTTACAATTTTGGAGACGCCGCCAACAACTAGCTCTGGCCGTACATACCGCTTTTTAACAGCAGATTTAAAGGTATGTGACATAGTGGAAACTTAATCGGAAAAGCACCTCTCACAACAACTGATTCTACAAGTTATAGATCTGAAACTTTTTCTGAAGGCACTGTACGCTCATCACATGAACTCACAAGTAAACCTTACGTTTGGGTGAATCGAGTTGCTGACTGAGACACATATGAGAAAGTAGTACTAAATGTGGTCAGTATTTCAGTGAAGTTTTAGGTGCGAAGCTCCAGGGGTTTAGGAGATACAGCTACCAGAACATCACATGGAAGTACAGAATAGTCTTCATACAGTTGGAGGTAAAAGCTCTGTAAGACCTCTTGTAACGACGAAAGGTGAATAACAAATATATGGGTACATATAAGGACTAGGGACAAGTCATATAGTAAGGGTATACCTGACGGCTGCCATCTTGAAATCCGCCATTTTGAATTAAGGTTAAGTTTTTTAAAATAGGAATAGGGTCATGTGATACATGATTTAAGGCGCAAATTTAACCAGAAGAACAATGGTGACGTTAATTTTAATTTACGCGCAATTGGTAAAAAGTTACAGAGAAATTAAATATTGTTGCAGCATATGTATTAGTCCTTTACCCCACCTTGTAAATTTTGTGTTAGTGATAATAATTAAATAAAAAGCAGGTGGATAAATATTAGGTCTATGGTAAGAGTTGCTTTGATGGCGGCCATGTTCAAATCCGCCATTTTGGATCAGACAAAAGTTTTAAACAAAACGCATAACAGTGACACCTTATAATAGCAAATTTTACCATAAATCCAACGGTATAACCATTTTTGCTTTATCATTAACCAGCACAAAATTAAATGGGAATAGAGTAATGAAAAAGATGACTTCGGGCTAGAAGTTAATCAGAAATACAATGGTGGCGTAACAAATGCTGGTTAATGATAAAGCAAAAATGGTTATACCGTTGAATTTATGGTAAAATTTGCTATTAATAAGGTGTCACTGTTATGCATTTTGTTTAAACCTTTTGTCTGATTTAAAATGGAGGATTTGAACATGGCCGCCATCAAGGCAACTCTTACTATAGTCCTAATATTTATCCACCTGCTTTTTATTTAATTATTATCATTAACACAAAATTTACAAGGTGGGGTAAAGGACTAATACATATGCTGCAACAATATTTAATTTCTCTGTAACTTTTTACCAATTGCGCGTAAATTAAAATTAACGTCACCATTGTTCTTCTGGTTAAATTTGCGCCTTAAATCATGTATCACATGACCCTATTCCTATTTTAAAAACTTAACCTTAATTCAAAATGGCGGATTTCAAGATGGCCGCCGTCAGGTATACCCTTACTATATGACTTGTCCCTAGTCCTTATATGTACCCATATATTTGTTATTCATCTTTCGTCGTTACAAGAGGTCTTACAGAGCTTTTACCTCCAACTGTATGAAGACTATACTGTACTTCCATGCGATGTTCTGGTAGCTGTATCTCCTAAACCCCTGGAGCTTCGCACCTAAAACTTCACTGAAATACTGACCACATTTAGTACTACTTTTTCATATGTGTCCCAGTCAGCAACTCGATTCACCCAAACGTAAGGTTTACTTGTCAGTAAATCAGAAGAAAAATAAATAAATAAAAAACAAGCGTACAGTAATGATCCACTACATAATAAGAAATCTGTCTCTTTGTAATAACTCGTCTTCATGATCAGTAAGGTGCAGAAATACAGTGTGCCAAGTACCAAATTCCCCGAATATCTAAAATAGTAGGTGTGTAGAATGTCTGAATTAATGCAGATATACCCTTACGGTAGCAGCACTGTTCACCATATTGCCTAAGTATTACTGTGCACCTCACATACCTATCTACTTTGACAGCGATAGTAATTTGTGTTGAACATGTAAAACCTATTTTTCAAATCAAAATAAACAAGTGGATGAGTTCTGAGATTTCCTGCATTTATAAGACGTTAAGTGTCCGGATACGTTGCATTTGTGTGTTGGGCCCTACTGGTCTGGTTTGGGCGCAATTTTTGACGTACTTCACTCCCCACACCTTAGCTCAAGCATATATATTGTAATTTGTAATTTAACATTTCATAAATTTATAATATTTATTAATAACACTCAACATGTACCCCAAATCGCACTGTATTTCTTTCAGACGCCAGCAGAAATGAGGGAACGGGGGGAGAAAAGCAGTTTGTATTTAGAACAGGTCCTGGTACACACCTGTTCACAAAAAGCTGGAAACTCGTTCAGAAACTTAGTCCGAAAAAGTGAGCCTAGATCCGTCACAATTCCCACAGATCTATACACAGGGAATTGCATGTTCCCGCCGTCCTTTATATAGACACTAGCTGCAAACCGTACTGTCATCCGAGCGATGTGAAGATGTAAAAACAAAATCAAACTATTTATTTCTGAGATTAATATTGACTGCACACCTCATGCACAGTTCCAATATGCAAAATCAACCATTATCTTAAGTAGAAATTGCTGAAAACGACAGAAAATGAATATTTAAACCTCCAAGTAGGAATCTGTGCTTGGAGCGATTCTATCAATATTACAACACAATCTCTTGTAAGTTGCGTCTGTGGTCAAGCGGGTTTAGTACTGTTACTGACATTTCTGAAACGAAGGGCGACGGTTCGAGCCTCCGTGCGGAAATTTTTTTCTTTTTTTTGTTTTTTAATATACGAAAACTTTTTTATAAATATAAATTTCTACTGTGAAGTGATTGGAAACACATTATCCGACGAACTGTCACTTTTCAAATCCCTGTCACATTTACTAGCCTGCCATGTCCATAATTCATATACGAAAACGCAAAAATGAGAAATGTGAACACAGTGGAATACCTAAAACCACACGTCCAACATGAAAATTATTCATATATATATTTCAGGGGGCTTTGCTAAGTGCATTATGCAGGGCGTTTTAAAACAATACCGACAACGTTTGGGAGGTGATTCCTAACACCAAGATAATAAAAAGTATAGACCAATCTGGGTGCACAAATGCTTCCTTTCGCAGCTATAGGCTGCCGAAAACATGAAAAAAAAAAAAAAATGAACTTTAAAGGTCCATAGCATAAGACTATGGGACCTACCGTAGTCGGGTCAGACTTCACTTAGGAATTAGTATGTGCGCTATCCAAATATCCATGTTTCAGAATCTTGCGGTACTTCTACAACAACTTTTATAGAAGTAGTTGGTGAGTACTTCAGATTATACGCCCGTAGCCAAACTCTCTCTATAAAAATTGCTTCGTGAGTACCTCAGGATTCTGAAACATATTTTTGGATAGTGCACATATTAGTTCCTAAGTGAAGTCGTGACCCGACTATGGCAGGTCTCAGTTTTGGAGCTATGGACCTTTCAAGTTGATATTTTTTCATGTTCTCGGCAGCCTATAACTCCGAAAGGAAGCACTTGTGCACTCAGTTGTCTATACTTTTCGTCTTATTTTGGTGCCAGGAATCAGCTCCCAAACGATGTGTGTATTGTTTTGAAACACCTTGTATATATACCAAATGTTGAAAAAGTATTGCACTTTCGACGCGTTGACTTGATTACACAGAGAAGACAGACGGTTTACATAAGCTGAGAAAACAAATGAAGTAGACAATAGACAGGTTTAGTGACTACTTCGTCTGTTTCGTAAGCTTATGTGAAAAGTTTGTCCTCTCCATATGATAGTCAACATATTGAAAGCGCAATAATTTTTCAATATTCGACAAGTGTATTTCTTTTTTTCTTATTTACGTCACATATTCATATATATATATATATATATATATATATATATATATACATAGGTTGGATAAAAAGTACTGGCAACCCTGCCGGCACGCGCCAGTCTAGTGACGGAGAACCGCGTGGTGGCAGCACCGGAGAAGACAATCTCAGTTGAGGAACTTAGGTGAGTGGGAACGCTGTTGAGTCAGTCAGTCAACGAGAGCAGTGGCGTCAAATTGGTATCGCGAGTGGAAGCGCTCTAAACACAATGTTCACTAAACATGAACAGCGTTCGTGGATCAAAGTTGAAGTGTCACGTGGTCGTAGTGCACAAGAATGTTTTCAGGGACTGCGGGAAGCCTGTGGTGATGCAGCGTTGCCATACCGCACCGTAGCTCGATGGGTTAAAGTGTTTCGTGAAGGCAGACAGAACGTGGAAGACCGCCAACGTTCCGGACGACCTCCAGTGGACAACATGATAATTCAGCTCCTTGCATCCTTGCTGGACGTGGATAGACGGTGGACTGCGCGTGAGTTATCGGCAGAGGTTGCGGTGTGCCATAAAACTGTGCTTCACATTTTGAACGACATCCTGGGTTTTCGCAAAATTGCAGCACGTTGGGTTCCACATGTCATTACCGAGGTGCAGAAATGGTACCGATATGCACTGGCACAAGAATTGCTAGACCACCACCAGAGGGAGGGTGACAATTTCTTGGGCAGGATCGTTGCCATCGATGAAACCTGGGTTCGATCCTACGAACCATGTTTGAAGCGCCAATCCAACGAATGGAAGCATCCCGGTTCCTCTCGGCCAAAGACTGTGCGCCCTAGTCAGGGAGGAGTGAAGGTGATGTTGATAGTGGCGTATGATGTCCAAGGGGTTATCCTGCACCATGCTGTACCAGCAGGGCAGACTGTGAATGCGCCATATTAGTGCACGTTCTTGCAACACCATCTGCGTCCCGCACTTCGGAGAAAGCGACCTGATCTTTTGGCACGGACCCCCAATCATTTTGCACAATGCACGCTGTCACACAGCTACCACCGTGACGGACCTTTTACGTGCCTGGAACTGGGAGATTCTGGAACATCCACCATATTCGCCGGATATGAGTCCGTGCGATTATGACCTGTTTTCCAAGATGAAGCAACCACTTTGCGGACAACGATACAACACCAGACAGGCCATCCTCAATGCCGTAGGGCGGTCGCTGCGAGACATAGCCAGAGAACAACAGACGGACCAGGTACTGACGGAGTACGGCGCCTTCCATACGTGTGGCAGAAGGTTGTGGACATGGGGGGTGATTACATTGAAGGAATGTAGAACGTATTTTCCCTTCTAATACTGTCATTTGTAAATTATAACAATTGTGCCATTACTTTTTATCCATCCCTTATATATATATATATATATATATATATATATATATACTCAATTTTGGAACCTTCATTAGATATATTTTCATATGTTTGCAGTATTTTCTGGAGTATTTTTTATAACAAATTACGTGTCATCTAGTTTGTTGGAATTTTATTCAACATAAGGTAATAATTCTAACTTACAAAAACTATTGGAAAATTATTTCAATTTTTATGTAAATTATAAGCTTAATCACTTATAAACCAAAACTTATCACCAAGATGTATCACGTTTCTCAACTCCACAGCAATTTTCAACTCCGTGTTAACTAATCTCAATTCCGTGGGTGCTGAAAAGTTTATTATTTTTTATTTACTACACCAATAACGATTCAGCTCTGCTGAACACCTAATTAACATGTACTTAGTAGTAGTAGTAAGTGCATGTGATATTTTTATCGAAATAGGCGACCATCAACGGAACAAAAATTTTCCAAGTGAACATTTCCCTTTTTCGTGGAATCACCCCATATATATATATATATATATATATATATATATATATATATATATATATATATATATATATATATATATATATATATATATATATCGGGTATTGCAAAATAAGTGTTACAACTCTTGGGAGGTGACTCCTGCCACTGAGACAAGAAAAAAAGTTCTCTTCAACTTTCTGCTATCGGACATAGTTTCAGATCTACAAGGTGCCGAAAGCGTGGGAAAATGACTTTCGGACGCCAATAGTTCGGAAACTATCCAACATAAAGAGGGCGGGTAAAGAAGTCATACCTGCTCTATTGAATTTTGCATGTTTCACAATCCTGCCGTGCACGCGCAAGGGATTCCCCAAAGGAACGTAGGGAGGAGTCCCGGATAATCTGCCAAATGAAAATTGGTCTAAATGGATATGAATTGATAGGCTTTCTACCAGGTAACAATAATTCGTTTGTATTAAGTCGATATCTGGAACAAATACAAAATGGCGGACACCTTTATGCCCGTTGTGTGTGGTTGCATAATCGCCAGGTACGGATGCTGGCCAACAGTGACATTCTAAGTATTAATTGTAGCGTTGTACTCAAATGCTCTAGAAAGACATCTGGAGTGTCGGTAGAGCATAACAGATGAAGCAGGGTGATTCACATGTGTGGAAACACTTAACGAAAAATGCCCAGAAATGCACTCATACGCAGTAGACGTGAGTTCAAAGCGTCGGAAATGTAAGGATTAGCGTCAAGAACATGAAAGCCATTGCCAATTCACCAATAACATTCCCTCAAACCGATGCAATATGATACGCACGGTTGCATACCAATAAGGATGCAACAACTGAGGCCAAGCTGAAATTGTGCAATTGACTCAGTAAGAAACTGGTTAAACTAAATGAATGTTACTAGTGGGATCGCATGATCGATATTGAAATGTGGCCAATGTGTGTGTTGATATCAACATGTAGCTAATGAACAAATGTCAACATGTCCCACTACTGCTGGGACAGTAGGATTGGAAAGTGCGACCACGAGAGCAAAAGCGAGCGCTCTAGCCCTGAGGTTCGAAGGAGCCTCACTTTCTCTGTATTCATTTCTTTGAGGAGTACCCACTTTGTTTGGCAAGCTCTCTTGTACAGCCTCCCGACGTACTTGTGTGTTTTATTTTGTTACTCCTACTGCACAGTTGTAAACAATCAGAGCTTTAAGACGTTTCTTCCTATTGCTCATGTCGTTTTACTTTCCATATGTATGGTGTTCTAGCTGTAGTGTTAAATGTGCCAAATTGGTTTATTCTCGTCTTTGTCTTGGCATGTGCACTGTGTGTAAGATACGAATTTCTGGAGGTATTTGCCTATATTTCGAATACGTCATATGTCTCAGAAGACGTGGGACATGATACGTTTGTTATTTTCACGCTCTATCAGAATTTGAATCATACATTAAGAGATTTCTTTTCATATGTGTCGACTGTGGGACAATGTCCCAAACAAAGAGGGACATTGATATAATCGTGTTCTAGTTACGTTCTATCAAAAGGTGCAGCAGATGTAATAGCAGAATGTACAACGTTATTTTCCTAGTTTTCGCACGTGAGATGATGTCCCAACAGTAGTGCGACATGTTGACATTTGTCCATTAGCTACATGTTGATATCAACACACACATTAGCCACATTTCATTATCGATCATGCGATCCCACTAGTGACATTCCTTTAGTTTGCCCAGTTTCTTTGTGAGTCCAATAGCACAATTTCAACTTGGCCTCAGTTGTTGCATCCTTATTGGTATGCAACCGTGCACATCATATTGCATCGGTTTGAGGAAATATTATTGGTGAATTGGCAATGGCTTTCATGTTCTTGACGCTAATCCTTACATTTCCAACGCTTTCAACTTACGTTTACTGAGTATGAGTGCATTTTTCGTTAAGTGTTTCCACACATGTGAATCACCCTGCTTCATCTGTTATGCTCTGCCGACATGTCTTTCTAGAGCATTTGAGTACAAATTCGCTACAATTAATACTCAGAATGTCACTGTTGGCCAGCATCCGTACCTGGCGATTATGCAACCACACACAACAGGCATGAAGGTGTCCGCCATTTCGTATTTGTTCCAGATATCGACTTAAACTAATTATTGTTACCTGGTAGAAAGCCTATCAATTCATATCCATTTAGACCAAGTTTCATTTGGCAGATTATCCGGGACTCCCTACGTTCTTTTGGGGAATCCCTTGCGCGTGCACGGCAGGATTGTGAAACATGCAAAATTCAATAGAGCAGGTATGACTTCTTTACCCGCCCTCTTTATGTTGGATAGTTTCCGAACTATTGGCGTCCGAAAGTCATTTTCCCACGCTTTCGGCACCTTGTAGATCTGAAACTATGTCCGATAGCAGAAAGTTGAAGAGAACTTTTTTTCTTGTCTCAGTGGCAGGAGTCACCTCCCAAGAGTTGTAACACTTATTTTGCAATACCCGATATATATATATATATATATATATATATATATATATATATATATATATATATATATATATATATATATATATATATATATATATATCTTACGTTTGCTGGAGCGAAATTAGATTATGATTGTTTATCATGTGGTCTGCCAAACTTGTCCAGAATTCGTTTTTCGATTGATAGCATCATTTCTGGACATTGATCTCTGGGCAAGAGTTTCCTATGGCCACTTCATTCATTTTTTCGATTCACTGATTTGATCTTTTGATGCCTGTTTTGAGAGCTTACCTGTTTCGCTAAATTGATTGCTAGTAGGAAGTCATGTGGTACGTGATGTGCTCTTGATACTTTTTTTTGTTTAAACTGGGAATTATGGAGATAGTGTGACAGTCTTCAACGCTTCAAGTGGTTTGTTGCTGTTAGTGTGGTGTTCGTGCAATGTCAAATGTCATAGAGGGTAGGGTTTGTTGTGTGGGTTCTTCGTTCGCATTAATGTTATCTTTGTGTCATGTCAAATCGTATAGAGGTTTCTTTTGATGAAAAAGTCATAGGAAATCTAAATCTTTATAAGCTAACAACATTAATTTGTGGAAATGATGTTGATGCTCATAGATGTTGTTTCAAGGTGAGAGTATTAAACAATAAAAGGATTTGTAGTGTCTGTGAAAAGGAGCAGAAGCTATTGAACACAGTTCGACATAATCGGTTAAGAGAGTACTTTGTATGTTATAATAGTCAGTGTTCTTACTTGAAGCAGTTGTCTGTGCGAACTGGCAGCTTATTAGTGGGTCTAAGTTGGAAATACGTCAGATTTTTTTACTGTATTATGTTCGTGTCAGGAATTATGAGAATATTATTCGTGAATGTTCATTTGGTTCTTTGTTAAGCAGAAGAACAGTTTCTGATTGGCTCAACTTTTGCAGAGAAGTGTTTTGAGGCTGTAGTTCAGCATGCTGGTCTTACCGGTGGTGTTCTGGTTACAGCATTGGACAAAAGTACTTTTTATTTATGAAGTACGCTGCGAAATTGTACACATCGCATTGAAATATCAGGTATTTGGTTTAATTATTTTTTCCTTACTTATAAAATATTTATTTGGTTTTGTCTGCTGTTGTTTCATTTCAAGTATATAGTTTTAAATTTCCACTGCACGTTTTTTTTTCTTTCTTTACTGTAATGAGTAGAGACCGGATGTTAGGCAAAATGCCTATTCTTTATTATTAAAGATATGATCAAAAATAACGTTTTAAAGTTTATATGGGGGTTTATAATTTCGATTTAAGCCAATTTTATTTTGCCTATTTCGACCTTTACTGCCTAAATAATTGGTTTAGTACCTAATATTGCCTATTCTCTGCATTTTCTTCAAAATAAGCCTTCATTGGGAAAATATATAATTTATATAACATTAGCGAGCGAGAGTGAGCGAGACTTGTACGTTTGGAATAAATGTGTAGAATACAGTGTATTATTTCTTGTATTAATGTATGCAATTTCCTTGTGCGTGATGTGTGTGTAATTTTTCTACTAGAAGCATTCTCATGTGTAACTAGTGTTTGGAAATCAGCATTTTTAATCACCCAGTTGTTGGTAAGTCTCTTTGATATGTTTCTTCATTTTTATGTAGCCTACATAATGAGTTTTTTATATGTATCTTCTTTTTCCTTGACTGTTAACAGTATTTAAATTTTAGCATGCCTCAAATAGAAAAACTACCAGAGATAGCAACACCGACTTCAACTCCCACAAAAATATTTCGTAGCTACTCCTCCCCTAACGGGACTGAAGATCACTTTCCACCCTCTCTCTCCCCTACCCTTCTTCCCCCTTCGCCCCCGAGGGCACATTTACTGCAAACAGAACTGGGTAAACCAGCAGCGGCGACAACCCTAAATGTCATTCACCTCAACGCACAGTCCCTTCTAAGCTCTTTCGATGAATTTCAAACTATTGTTCTCCCGCAAAATAGTCTGCACCTGATTTTGGTATCCGAAACGTGGGCAAAGCCAAGTTTAAATAGTAGCCTCTATGAGTTACCGGGTTATCAGTTCATAAGAAATGATAGAACGCAAAAAGGCGCTGGTGGAGTTGGTATTTATGTGAGGGATGACGTTGATACGAAAATTCTGGCTATGTCACCACAGGAATACAGCTTCTGTACTGAGTACATTATTATCGAATGCAGTTTCTGGAATAAAAAAAGTTCTCGTCTGTTCAGTGTACAGACCGCCAAAAGCAAATTTTAAAAATTTCGAAGATGAAATATCGCAACACTTGCCCTTTTATGAAAATTGTTTAGTTCTCGGTGATTTTAATTTTAACATGCTGAAGTCGAACTGTGAGAGTGAAACATTTCGTGATGTTTTATCTGGCCTTAACCTGACAATGTGTGCTCTAAATCCCACTTTCCATACTGCTACTTCACATTCACTACTCGATCTCATCTTAACGAATAATCCGCAAAAAATTGTTCACTATGGGCAATTACCAATTCCAGGTATATCTTACCACGATCTAGTGTTTGCCTGCTACTCTATACATACTCCGAAGAGACAGTCAAAATTTATTTCGTACAGAAACTTAAATAAAATA
Organism: Thermobia domestica; assembly: GCF_964235325.1. Lineage (NCBI taxonomy): Eukaryota > Metazoa > Arthropoda > Insecta > Zygentoma > Lepismatidae > Thermobia > Thermobia domestica. The sequence goes on along the minus strand of NC_137455.1, from coordinate 146,044,361 downwards.
AATGAAGCTGCCCTTTTCTTTGATGCGGCAAATATCCCTTGGCAGGTAATCTACAACTCTCCGTCTATAGACGAACAACTTAATTTCTTTAATACCGCGATATTAACACTAATTGATAAGCATGCTCCACTCATTAAACGCAAAGTATCGCGACCTTCTTCCCCGTGGATAACTAAAGAAATTCTAAATTTAATGGCACAACGCGATTCCTCTTATAGACAATACACGAAATCTCGTAAAAATAATCCAGTACAGGCTGACGAGTGTTTTAAAAAATATAAAATCTTACGAAATAGATGTACACACTTGATTAGGAAAGCCAAAATGGAATTTGCCTCGAACCTAGCGAATAGCACTTCTAACTCGAAAATTTTGTGGAAAAAGTTAAATATATTAAGGATCAAGAGCAGTAGGAAACAAAATATGGCTAACAATAAATTTACTGCAGATGATCTTAATAACAATTTTTGTGACATTAAGTTTTTAAGTAATACAGAATCTAAAATTACATATGATGAGAGTCCAGAATGTACAGAAAACATTTTTTCCTTTGAATGTGTCAGTCCTCTCATAGTCATGAAGGCCATCAATAGAATAAAATCAAATGCTACTGGAGCTGACCAAATTAGTATTAAATTTATTTAAAAACTTTTGCCTTTTATACTAAATCCCATCACTAATATTTTCAATCGTTCTCTTATGAGCGGCACTTTTCCATCTGATTGGAAAACAGCTGAAGTCCTAGCGTTTCCCAAAACAAGTAATATCACAAGTATTAATGATTTTCGGCCAATTAGTATTTTACCTGCTCTTTCAAAGGCATTAGAATACATTGTTAGTGATCAAATACGAACCCATCTAATGAAATACAATTTTTTTGATCCGTTTCAATCAGGTTTCAGAAAGTACCATAGTACTGCTACAGCTGTTACTTATGTCACTGACGACACTAGACTAGCAATGGATAGAAAGCAAGTAACTGTTCTTGCTCTACTTGATTTCTCTAAAGCTTTTCAATCAATTATACATAAAATTCTCTTCCATAAATTGGCGACGAAATTCAACTTCTCCAATAGTGCTGTGAAATGGGTCAAAAATTATCTACAGGGACGGAAGCAGTTTGTAACCGTAGCCGATACTTCTGCACTGCGGAATCTCACTCACGGCGTCCCTCAAGGAAGTGTCCTCGGCCCTCTCCTTTTCTGTTTGTACATTAACGACCTTCCTTCTGTCTTACAATACTGTAAGTATCACCTATACGCAGATGATTTTCAAATATATATCTCAGGTCAACCCGAAAACTTGGACAATTCAATTCAAAAATTGAATGACGATTTGCACCGCATTTACTTATAGTCAATTGAAAATGGGTTAACCATAAATCCACTTAAATCGAAGTGCATTTGCGTCTCCTCTAAACGACTTATACAAATGCACCGTTCGAACAGTAGAGATAAATGGAACAATTATTCCATTTTCTGAAACCGTTAAAATCTTGGTGTAATAATAGATCAATTCCTTGAGTGCAAACCTCACATTAACGCTGTATGTAAGAAAGCGTTCTGGTCTTTGCATTCACTCACGAGACTAAAGAAAATTCTACCCACTGAAACAAAGCTACTAACTACTTGTAAAATCTCTAATATTCCCTCACCATGAATATTGTGATGTAGCTCTATCAGACTTAAATGAAGAATTAGCGTACCGATTGCAACGTATCCAAAATGCCTGTATACGGTTTGCCTATAATCTCAAACGATCAAATCATTTAACTTCATATTACAGAAAGCTAGACCTTTTGAAACTTGCCGATAGACGTGATTTGCATCGACTCACACTTCTCTTTAAGACTTTGCGCTTTCAACAACCTTCCTACTTATTTCAACGATTGCAACCACTAAATGCTTACCACGACCACAATACAAGATCAGGTGTAAATAAACTGCTTCCTCTTCCCCCACATTCGTCAAAATTCTACTCGAATGCGTTCTTTGCATCCACTATCCGTGCGTGGAATGACCTTCCATCCAACACAAGACAATCTCAGTCAATCAATCTATTTAAGAAGTCGGTTGAGCAGATCCTCCATAAGTCTACTAAGCAGAGGCTTACTAATATCTGAAAAAAAATGCTGGTTTTTATACTTCCTACCTTTTATTTCTTTTGTTCGCTAAATGTATGTGATTACATTATGTAGTTATTTGAAGTAATCTATGTATGCATGTGATGTGATGCGCGCGCGCGTGTGTGTGTTTGTGTGTGTGTGTGTACGTTTGATTGGAGTGTTTTATATATTTTATTATTTTTATTGTATTACTAATTATGATACTATTGTATTGCATGGTCAAGTGGAGACAAGGCAGGAGCCTTAACTTCGCCATGTAAAATAAGACTAAAATAAATAAATAAATAAATAATACACACATATTAAGTATTTGTAAACACAAGCACGTGGTACGTTACGATATATATACATGGTGAACTTCAAAGATGTGCACATTTGGAATCGAAAATTGAATCCTGACAATTGGAACGGAACCGAAAGATGAGCACATACTTTGAGAGGCGATTCGTGACATGAAAAGAAGACAAAAAGTCCTCTTGAATTTTTTGAATGTCACGAATCACCTCCCGAAGTATGTGAACACCTTTATGTCTCGTTCCAATTGTCAGGATTCAATTTTGGATTCCAAGTTGGCCCCCTGTCACTCGTACACGAAGCGGAATTTGACAACATGCAACAAGACTTTTTGTCTTTTTTTTGATGTCATGAATCAGCTCCCGAAGTATGTGCACATCTTTCAGATTCACCCACTATGTATGGAATGCATAACAAGCTTCGTTTTTATATATAGAATAAAAGACGATATTAACAAACAAGTATGTTTCTATATTCTTTGAACATTATCTAAGATTTGAATCTATTTTTCAATGGTGTTGAGTATTTATCTTCATTATTTCGAATTACATTTTAGTGCCTATTTTTTAAATTTTTAGTGCCTATTTCCCAGGTTTTTAGTGCCTAAACATCCGGTCTCTAGTAATGAGGTTAAAAAAAGTTAGGAGGGCATGCTCCCCTCATGTGTATAATTTATTTTCCCTTTCTAAGAAGGGGTTGGAGGGCTTGTCCCCCCCATGTGCTTTTTTATTATGAAAGTATGGTGGCTCTTGCTGTAGATTCATCTATTATTTAATACGTAAGGTATTTTAAGATTTATTACATTTAGAACTGATACGATACGAAGTTCGCTTAGTTCTATATGTATTAATACTTGAAATATGGAATGTTGTAAATAATAGTTGAAACAGAGTCGGAACCACCATAATTTCTAATCTATTCGATTCGTAAGGAACTGGTTCCTGGTGATATTTAACGAACTGTTCAGAGGAACCAGTTCTTTATGAATCGGTTCATTGAACGATTTGATTGAATGAAATGGCCCAAGTAAAGTCATGCCGATCTCTGAACTGTTCCGAGGAATCGGCTCCAATGATTGTTCGGCATAAAGTGCACTCTTACCGGTGTATTTTTTGTTTACGAATGTAGCGTTATAAGTTTTAAACCATCACAGAAGCTATTGGAACTCGTATCATTGCGAAAACCCACGTGTTTTCACTCTCCTCGTTTGTGTTTATTCACCATTGCAGACGCGCTTTTCCCCTTCGGATGCACTCTCGCGCATGGCCACCTGCTTTGCCGCGCACTGACTCGGTTAATAGCATTCATGCTTTATAATGGCTACCTAGCACAGGCTGGTTCTTGTGCGTTTCTCAATGTAGCTTTTATGCCATACATCTGGACATTATTTATATGCGAATCTTAAAAGAATTTTAATTTTTCAACAAATAATTTTAGCAGTCTCAAATTTCAGCTATCGAAATAGGGTAATGTCATGCCCAGCATAAATCTTTTGCAGAAGAAGGAGGAGGTCGGGTATGGACTTTTGGGTTTCGGGTAGAACAACGATGAATTTCGAAAAAGTACTTATTGAGGCTTAACAACAATTGAAAATGTATTATTATGCAAAATTTGGTAGGTATCCCAATGGGGTTCGGGGGTACCATGGGGTACCTAATTTATGAATTTCTAAATATTTTGAAACATATGTCTACGAAATCTTTCAAAGAACGTTACAAATACTAGATAATCGAAAACCACATCTCGCTACACCTCTTGGTTACCGAAATATGGGGGAAATAAACAGTGATATCATAGATGTGTGGGGTTTGCGTACTAGATGGAACAATTTCGAAAAACTAATTACTCATTCCTAATAATAATCTCAAAAGACATTTAAATCCAAAACAAACACACACAGCTGTGCGGTTTTGGGGGTACCATGGGGTCGCAAATCATACATTTCTAAACACTGACAAAACACGTCTTAACATACTTTTAAAGAGCATTACAAAGATGTGCTTACCGAAAATCCCAAGTCAGTACACTTAACTGTTACCGAAATATGGGGAAATAAAAAACCGGCACCATAGGTTAGTGGGGTTTACGTGCTTAAAGGTACAGTTTTGAAAAACTAATTATTGAGGCCTAACAATAATACCACGAATATTCATAATCATTAAAAAAACCACATACTAATGGGGTTTAGGGGTACCATGGGGTTTGTGAAACCCCTACATCTACTTCAGTTTTAAATTTCTTTCAGCTAGCTTAACCACTACCCTCAGCTGGGTCGAATACCGAAAATTGCATGTTAATATCTAAGAAAGTAACCGAGATTTTAAGAATTGTATTTTTGATGACGTCATAAATATAAGGATTCTTATGGATTTCTACTATAAGGAAGAGAAATTTCATAAAACTAATGGCCTATGTTTAGCAGAAGGGGTCCAGCTCTTTTCTCTAAAAAATGTTACAATTTTGGTAATTTCTGTTCACATTTGGTTAGTTTAGGGTAGGGTTGGTTAGTTTAAGTTAGGTTAGGCTAGTTTAGGTTACGTTAGGTTAGTCTAGTTTATGTTATATTAGTGTAGGAGTTCTGCATAATTTTCCAAAAAATGACAGGATTTCGCTTATTTCTACTATTATTATGTTAGTTTAGGTTAGTGCAGGTTAGCTTACGTTAGTTTATATTAGGTTAGATTAGATTTGGTTACGTTATGTTACGTCAAAGTACATGCATCACTCATTTCTCCTGTAAATTTTGTGTTTTTTACATGCTTCTGGACCCCTTGTACTAAACATACCCCAAACTAATATATGTGCATTAATAAACAATCTAATAGACATTCTGAAGTAAAATATGATGGTACCCCTATGGGTTAAGTGAGAACCCCACTATATTTTCTACAAATTCATTACTTCATTTATTAATTTCTTTCGGGTACCTTAAACAATGCACTGAGCTGTGTCGAATACCGAAAACTGCATGTTAATATCTAAGAAAGTAACCGAGATTTTAAGAATTGTATTTGTTACGACGTCATAAATATAGAGATTCTTATGGTTATGGACTTTTGGGTTTCTATTATAAGGAAGAGAAATTTCATAAAACTAATATATGTGCATTAATAAACAATCTAATAGACATTCTGAAGTAAAATATGATTGTACCCCTATGGGTTAAGTGAGAACCCCACTATATTTTCTACAAATTCATTACTTCATTTATTAATTTCTTTCGGGTACCTTAAACAATGCATTCAGCTGTGTCGAATGCTGAAAACTGCATGCCAATATATAAAAAAGTAACCGATATATTAAGAATTGTATTTTTTGATGACGTCATAAATATAGAGATTCTTATGGATATAGACTTTTGGGTTTCTATTATAAGGAAGAGAAATTTCATAAAACTAATATATGTGCATTAATAAACAATCTAATAGACATTCTGAAGTAAAATATGATGGTACCCCTATGGGTTAAGTGAGAACCCCACTATATTTTCTACAAATTCATTACTTCATTTATTAATTTCTTTCGGGTACCTTAAACAATGCATTCAGCTGTGTCGAATGCTGAAAACTGCATGCCAATATATAAAAAAGTAACCGATATATTAAGAATTGTATTTTTTGATGACGTCATAAATATAGAGATTCTTATGGATATAGACTTTTGGGTTTCTACTATAAGGAGAAATTTCACAAACCGAATATATGTGCATTAATATGCAATCTAATAGACATTCTGAAGTAAAATATGGTGGTAACCCTATGGGTTGAGATACCCCCATAGGGATACCATCATATTTTACTTCAGAATGTCTATTAGATTGTATATTAATGCACATATATTCGCTTTGTAAAATTTCTCCTTATAGTAGAAACCCAAAAGTCTATATCCATAAGAATCTCTATATTTATGACGTCATCAAAAATACAATTCTTAAAATCTTGGTTACTTTCTTAGATATTAACATGCAGTTTTCGGTATTCGACCCAGATAAGGGTAGTGGTTAAGCTAGCTGAAAGAAATTTAAAACTGAAGTAGATGTGGGGGTTTCACAAACCCCATGGTACCCCTAAACCCCATTAGTATGCGTTTTTTTAATGATTATGAATATTCGTGGTATTATTGTTAGGCCTCAATAATTAGTTTTTCAAAACTGTACCTTTAAGCACGTGAACCCCACTAACCTATAGTGCCGGTTTTTTATTTCTCCATATTTCGATAACAGATTCGGTGGGTAAGTCTTTACTTTGACTCCAACTGTGACTTTAATCGGTTCTTATAGGTTCAGTTACTTCCTGTTAGTTAGGTGTACTGACTTGGGATTTTCGGTAAGCACATCTTTGTAATGCTCTTTAAAAGTATGTTAAGACGTGTTTTGTCAGTGTTTAGAAATGTATGGTTTGCGACCCCATGGTACCCCCAAAACCCCACATCTGTGTTTGTTTGTATTGGATTTAAATGTCTTTTGAGATTGTTATTAGGAATGAGTAATTAGTTTTTCGAAATTGTTCCATCTAGTACGCAAACCCCACACATCTATGATATCACTGTTTATTTCCCCCATATTTCGGTAACCAAGAGGTGTAGCGAGATGTGGTTTTCGATTATCTAGTATTTGTAACGTTCTTTGAAAGATTTCGTAGATATATGTTTCAAAATCATTTAGAAATTCATAAATTAGGTACCCCATGGTACCCCCCGAAACCCATTGGGGTACCTACCAGATTTTGCATAATAATACATTTTCAATTGTTGTTAGGCCTCAATAAGTACTTTTTCGAAATTCATCATTGTTCTACCCGAAACCCAAAAGTCCATACCCGACCAAGAAGGTAACCAGTGAAAGAATTTTAATTGTACAACCATTATTTCGAATGTTGTATCTAAATTTGACCTTAACGTATATCCTACGTACAAATTTTTCGAAAATTGGGGCCCATACTCTTTATCTACACCAAGTACAATATGAAAATAGCCCTCCCGCCGTTCTAGTGTCCCTTTGATATATAAGCCTAGGTTCGATCGCCGGTGGGAGAAAACACAAAATTTTATTTCATAATCACTCGCTCTCATTGATCACTCTTTCATTTAGCCTAAAGGGCATAACTGTGAGACGTTAAACTATACATACATACATACATATATAAATAAATTTCCAACTTTCCAAATATGATAACTCCCCGAGTACTTCATAGAATACTTCAATTCTGAAAGAGGTAACACACTTCTCCATGCAACCATCACACTCCTGGCAGGTTACCAAAACGAGGAAACAGACAATCAACGCGAACTCTTTAACATATATTCTAGTATGAGTACAAGCAGTATACAGAAGTACGAGATCAAAGAAATATTTCAGTTATGCCTGTTAGGCTAAGGGAGACGAATCATTTAGGCAAATGAATAATAATGGAAAAGCTGGTGGAATGAGAAAGTGGAAGAAATGAAACTTTTGAGTTCACGTTCCGCGGTTATGCCGGATAGGCTAAAGGAGACGGTGATTATGAGACTAGAGTACCTACCCCGAGAAAACCCACACACGATGTTGTCCTTCAAACTTATTTGGCCTGCGATGGAACCAGGCACTCAATGCACCAAAAGTAAGCGCTCTCCACAAGCAGTATAAGCATAGTATAGAGAAAATATTTGCTTTATGGCACAAATGCAAAGGAAGTTAGTCTCGCTTTTTAAGCATCAGCTGATGACCTTAGTAACTACGAACAGCTTTAAGTAGTAGTCATGTTCAGCAATTATAAATAAGCAAATAATCGACCTGCTAAGCTGTTAGTCTCAAATATAACCACTGTCACATTTCTTTAAGAAGATTTATTCTTTATGACTGCCAAATATATTTCATGACCTCTTCGTAACACACTAACGGGCACTTCCCTGAAAGAAGTACCGGATTGTATTGCTGAGCACTACCTCTGACTGTTTATGTAAATTAGCCTTAATTCTGCGAATATTACTTACATGAAGGAGTCCTTGGTGCAGTTTGTAAAAATGCATTGCGAACGACTGAATGAAAACGTCCGCAAACCGTTCGCAACATTTTGTATTTGCTCACTCTCCTCACCAACCAGCTCGATAAATATGGCTGCTGCACGGGAGAGAAGACAAGTGAATATCGATATAGCTATGGAAAATTAAACAGAATAATCTGACATTCTTTTCTCTAATATTCTTGTACTTTTTTTCTGCAAAGCCAATACTAATGACACTAGGAAATTTCGGTGTTAGGTAATTTTCAAAGGAATAAAGCAGTAATTGTGTAAGAATCAACGAATGAAAGAAAAGAAAATCTTCACAGATTATGTTCATCAAGATTTCATAGTCATTTATTTGAACTGTAGTATATATCTTGTGTAGGTCTGTTACTTGTAGCCTTACAAATGTAACCATAAAATGCTAGTTTCCTACAGTGTGCAGAGCAGTTTCATCAGTGGATGTTAATATCCTAAACAGTTCTCCTTCATACATACACACTTATTCTAACCGTAAAATTAGAATGTTGTTATGGGTTATTCTTAATCTCCACATAGAATTCTATCATACGTAATCACGCATAAAATTATGTGTACCAGTTCGAAAGCAACATGGCAATAATCCAATTTTAGCAATACTCGCTCCCATGCTAATAAATAGTTTGGACCTCTTTGCTTTTTAAAACACATTGGGCATTATGCAGAATCGTTTTGAAGTGTGATTAGAACCATACTAAAGAGGTCAACTAACATATGTTCCCTGCAGTAGTCAGACTTTTAGTGCGGCTCTAATCATACGTCAAAACGACTCCCCATAAGGCGGATTTTCTTTGCCTCTCAGTGTCAATTAAAATTTTGCTTCCTTGTTCTATTTATAATATAACAGAACAGTTTACACATGAATTTCAGCTTTAACGTAGACGTATTTTCTATAGAAGATAATTTTCTCATAGTTTAAAAATAAACATCTTTTCTATAAATAGTTAAAAAAAAAACAGGCGTCTCACCCAAAGCCTTGGGGTCGTCTGAAAATGGTTTGTGGGCTAACAACATATCTTGGCTTCAAGTGGTAGGACACAGCTAGCGACAAGTACTGCCTAATCGCGAGCTATTAGAAGAGTGACTCAGAAACTTAGGTATCACGCTTTTGTAGTAAGGATTGAATAATATAATGCGTAATCCCTTAAATAAATCGTAATAATAATGCGTAATCAAAGTAAATTAGTTTTTAAAAATCTGAAAACTTTCAACTTGCAATCAGAATTGAAAACTAATTATATTAAACTTGTGTTAAAAAGTACAGTGTTGATTATTATTATTATTATTATTATTATTATTATTATTATTATTATTATTATTATTATTATTATTATTATTATTATTATTATTATTATTATTATTATTATTATCACAGGCGTCAATCCCACCGGGAACGTGCCCCCAATATTGTAAAATAGTTTCTTTATCTTCCAGTATTTCAAGTATCTTAGGGCAACTATGACCCAAAACAGGCTCAAACATTTAGCAGTTTGCTACGTTCACAAAATTATGTTAGACAAAATGGATATTAAAAGAGTAACACAAAAGTTTGTTTTTAATAATGAAAAACGGCAGCCATTTGGCACTATGAACGTAAAGGTGGAGTACACTGTAAAGTAACATTTTTTTTTTTTTTTTTTTTTTTTAGATAGCGAGCATCGAAGCGAATTTAGTTTAACTTTAAACAAAATTAACTCTCAACTAATTTTTTAACTATACTTTGTTGAGCTTAATTTACATTAGTTGTAGACTTGTAGACCTAAAATATGTTTTCAAAACTTTATTGTTTCTGAATATTCACTTCACATTACCTTTTATCATTATTTTGTTTTTAACTACCTGGTAACATTTAGAATATCAAAGGTAAAAATAAAGGACAAAAGAGTTTAAGTTTATATTTGCTTTCTAAATGCAATGCTTGCTTTCAAAAATGCTTTAAAATGCAATGTACGAATATATATATATATATATATATATATATATATATATATATATATATATATATATATATATATATATATATATATATATATATATATATATATATATATATATATATATATATATATATATATATATGTGTGTGGTCTAGGAATTAATTCGTGCGGTTGGTACGCACACATTGAAGCTGTAGTACAAACACAAAATACATAAATACCTTAAGAAAAATATTGTCCATCGCTAGCCACCACTTTCGCCCATCTGTCAGGCAATGTACGGATTCCGTGGCGAAAGAAGTCCTCATCCTTGGAAGCGATCCAGTCAGAGACCCATGTTTCGATATCTTCTGAAGAAGTAAACCGCTGTCCAATCAAATCGTTGTTCATGCAATCGAACAAGTAGTAGTCCGAAGGAGCAACGTCTGGTGAATACGGCGGGTGGGGTAAAACTTCCCATCCGACATTTTCTAAATAGGTTTTGACCGGTTTTGCGACATGTGGGCGAGCGTTATCATGTTGAACAATAAGTTTATCATGTCTGTTCTCCCATTCTGGTCGTGTTCTGGCCAGAGCTTGCTTCAAACGCATTAATTGTCGTCGATAACGTTCTCCATTCATAGTTTCACCCGGTTGCAGCAGCTCATAGTACACCACACCTTTCATATCCCACCATATGCACAGCATAACCTTTACACAGTGAATATCTCGTTTTGGTTGTGATGGACCTGGTTCACCTGGTTTCACCCAGGCCTTTTTTCGTTTAGGGTTCTCGTAATGGATCCACTTCTCATCACCCGTAATAATTCGATGCAGAAACCCCTTTCTGCTCTGTCGTTGAAGCAGCAATTCGCAAATGGTTTTTCGTCTTTCAACGTCTCTGTCTTTCAATTCATGTGGAACCCAATGTGACATCTTTTGAATCATTCCCATGGCTTTCAAGCGTTTGGAGACTGTTGTTTGATCAACGCCTAATGCTGCTGCAAGTTGTTCCTGCGTTTGACACGAATCCTGCTCGAGCAATGCTGTCAATTCTTCGTCTTGAAATTTTTTTGGCTGTCCAGCTCGCTCTTGGTCTGCCAAGCCGAAATCACCACTTCTAAACCGTGCAAACCACTTCTGACACGTTCGCTCAGCTAGAGCATGGTCACCATACACTTCCACCAAAATACGATGACTTTCAGTCGCACTTTTCTGCATGTTAAAGTAATGCAGCAGGACACCCCGCAAAAACACTTTATCAGGCACAAATTGCGCCATGTTCACTTGACTACAAACTGGTGTTGTTGACGCTTTAATCCACTGCCCTATACTACGAACGATACGCGATGACAGGGGTTTGCAACACATGTGTGGATACACGGAACTGTGGGACGCTCCGTTCGTTGCGCCATCTCTTGTCCACCCGCACGAATTAATTCCTAGACCAAATATATATAAAATATATATAAAATTTTCCAGGTGATGACCCAGCTCTTCTACAGGTATTCCATACACTCCAATTCCCCAGGTAGTCTGTCACCCCAAAATTTCTCTCTCTCTCTCAATTTCTCTCAGCAAAAACTATAAATTACACCGTACAGATTACTCAAAATGCATCCTTATTATCTTTTAAAATCTCTAAAGTACCTGACTTGTCTATCGAAACTGTTAACTATCGAAAAATATTTAGAAATTTGGAATCGTTACAATGGCGTAAGCCTCAGAGCATCTCCATCATGCTCTGATGAGCTATTCGAAATACAGTATAACCTCGTTAACACGAACTCGCTTAAGCCGAACACTCGGTTAGGACGAACAAAATTTCGGTCCCGGCATCGCTGTACGTTATCTTATAGGAAGTTTTATCAGTTAACACGAATTTCGGTTAGCACGAATTACGAACTAATTTTTAGTCCCTTGAGTCAGTAAAGGTTTTGATTTAACACGAACTTTCAATCCTTTGTTTTTTTCAGATCATTTTTCTTATTTCAGATTTCACTCCAGATCAGTTTTTGTCATACAGTATTTATACAGACGAAAATTGCCTTATAAATAAGAGAAAAACCAGAAACAGATATCTTTCCTCTTATGAGGTGTTGATTCTGTCCTCCGTCAAGCGCTGAACATGCAGGTGCTTGGCAGACGAGCTGGCGACAGGTCGAGACAAAACATCTTCTCTCCCCTGTAACTCCAAACTGGTGACAGCAATCATAAATACCTTTCCGTTACTAGCGGTACTCACCCTGCTAGCGGAGTTATCAATTTTATAACTTGACCTGGGTTTTCTGCGTGGAAACGTTTTTTTTTAAAAAATCTTCGAAGATAGGATAATAAACTTAATGTAGTGTTTTCACTTTTCAGAGGATGGTACCGAGACCGAAACTAGTCTCGATCTCGATCTTAACTCGAATTTGAGACTGAGGAGTGCTTTTCGAAATCGAGACGAGACCGAGACTACTCAGTCTCGTTTCGATACCATCTCTAGTGTTTTCTATGACATACATAATATACTGCAGTGGTATGCATAGTATGTATACTGTAGTGCGTATGTATGGAGAAAATGTATTCGAATAATAAAATTTGGGTCCCCGGTTAACACGAATTCTTTTAACACGAACTCCTGATTTTTCAGTCCCTTGGAATTCGTGTTAACGAAGGTTTACTGTATTTAGAAATTTTGGGATCGTAAAAAAGGCGTAAGCCTTGCAGCATCTCCACCATGTGCCAGTTCTGTGCCATTAGTTGTAGCTCAGAATACTTATTAAATGAACGCAACAAAATGGGGATGAAACTGATACACAACACGGTACTTAACTGTAAAATTATGTTTGAATTTAAATAAAATTCAAATGTTTCTAATTTTTAAAAATGACTAGTTGTGGGAAATAGGTGAGAACTGCTACCATATTTTGAGATTTATTCAAGATTTTTGGTGCGAGGCCAACTTCAGAAATATCAAATTATATACAAATAGAGCTAGAAAAATAGTGTTAACGGCAATCGTTAGTGCACTTAAACGCACTAAGGACTAATGTCAGTTCTACAATAGTTTGGTATTTATTCAAGATTTTTGGTTAGTTGTCAAAGTCAGAAATATCAAATTCCATACAATTGATGTATAAATATGGGGTTAACGACAATCGTTAGTGCATTGTTAATGCACTTAAAGGCACTAAGCACTAACGTTAGTGCTACTATATTTTGGAATTTATTCAAGATGTTTGGTGGGGGGCCAACTTCAGAAATATCAAATTTTATACAAATAGAGGTAGACACATGGGGTTAAGGGCAAATCGTTAGAGCGTCATTAGTGCACTTAAATTCACTAAGCACTAACGTTAGTGTTACCACATTTTGGGATTTATTCAACATTTTTGGCGATGGTCAACTTCAGAAATATCAAATTCCAGCCAATACAAAGTGTCAGTATTTTCAGGAAGCATTAACAAATGCACTAATTACTTTGTTAGTGCTTGAAGTGGGCGCAAATTCACGCTGACCACCAAAGATATATTACTTGTAGCACCTAAACTAATTAAGCACTAACGTTAGGGGTTGGTGCACGAAGAAGCCCTAACGATGCACTAATGACTATATGGCATCAAATTTCCGCCAAATTCAAAAACACTAATGATATCTTTTAGTGCAATTGTTAGTGCTTCTTAGTGCACCAACCCCTTACGTTAGTACTTCATTAGTGTAGGTGCTAAAAGTAGAATATCTTTGGAGGGCACGGTGAACTTGCCCCAACTTCAAGCACTAACAAAAATTAATGCCATTCGTTAGTGGATCGTTAGTGCTTCTAGAAAGCACTAAGGTTTGTATGGATTTTGATATTTCTGAATAACCCAGTTAGTATGAACGGTGATCTGTGCGCTTTCCAATATCACTTCAGGCCTACTCGGAGAGATCATAGACACATTGGCGCCAGACAGTGGCGTATTTACGATTTTGTTTCGGGAGGGGCTTTGCTAAATTTCGGGGGGGGGGGCTTTGCCTGAAAATGTGAAAATTCTGCAAGATATTTCATATACTTTACTATAGTAAGTAAGATTTCGGGGGGGGGGGCTTAAGCCCGGGAGCCCCCTCCCTAAATACGCCACTGGCGCCAGAGTTTGTGGTCGCTTCGAGAAGACTAGGTCTGAAGGTGCAGCTTTACAATATGGTGGCAGTTTTTTTCCTGTAACCTGACATCACCAACCCTAACCAGCAAGGCTAGGAAGTTTCCAAGGGGGCCTCGACGTTATGGCAGTGAGACCAGACAGACAACTAGTGGCGTAGGCGACTCCAGGAGTAGACCGGTGAACCGTACTGAGACAAGGACCAAGCAGACTGGTGCACTTGAGAATACTGATGGTAGTCTTTATGAAGATGTTCCACCTGGCACGAGAATCTTTAATCCATTGTATAAGGAGGCAGATAAAGAGGGGGCTGGAGAAGAAGCAGTAAGGAGCAGTGTAAATTTCGAAAATATTTATGATCTAACTGACACCGTATGTTAAACAATTACTTAATGATTACAAAGAGGTAATAACTGATAAGTTAGGGCATGTCCGTGATTATTTATATTAAATCCAATTGACAGATCCTCTACCAAGTATTACACAACCATACATGATTCATAAATAATGAGACGAACTGATTTTCCGATTCAGTTAATTATATATTATTGTTCTCTGTACGGAAGAATGCATAAATATTTCAGTAACTTTTACACCGAAATTTCCGAAGCTTGTAAATTCCGTTGAAAATATTGCGATTTGCGTTATTCAGAATGTGCGAAAGCATCCGGCGCGAGGCTAGCTTGCGTTAGTCAGAACTTGCGAAAGCGCACCAGGCGCGAGGCTAGCTTATCAAGGAAGACGTAACAATATGAGTGTTTGTACAATATATTAGTCACAAAATATATGCAAAATTAGCATTAAATAGATTTAATGTGAAGAAACAATAATAGATAAATTTACAAGCCATACAGTGTTTAGTGTGTGTTAAAGGAACTTCGTTATTTATATAATCACAACAATACCATAAAATATAGAAAGCCTTGTAACATCAACTTGCAGATACATGTGTTTATAATTGCTGAAGTAACGTATAAGTGGGAGTTTGAGTTCTTGGTGGCTTGTTTTACATTCTCTGCTTCTGCTTCATATGCAGGTAAAGTTTAGTTACTAAGTGTATTCATATATATCCAAGATGTTTTGGAAGAAACTCATTTATCTGCATGACCAGTGACGCGAACTGCATGGAAACACATTTCTAATTATATTTGAAATACTGTGGTCTTCATAGAAGTATAAACAAGAAAATTCATCATCTAATATTCAGAAAGTGATAGTTTATAGTGCATATCATCACCTGGAAATTCTTGAACCAAAAGCCAGCTCTCTGGGGGCTTGTGATTAAAAATTGTAAGGTCCGGGTACTGCTGATTTTTTTTTCATATTAATCCAACGACTTCTTATTGGTGTATTGAGGTAATCTATTGCATGAATCACTGTAATTTAAAAGGGATCTATTTACATTTGAGCAGTCTCGTGACAAATTATTACAATGAGTGCTTAATTACAAACGTGTTTTCCCGCAGTGAGCTCCCACAACTTCGATAATCTTCATTCCTATTAGCTTAAACGTCCGTCCTCAACCATTAAAAATTCATCAACCAAAAGTATTTGGAAGAAATTTATGTATGTTTCTTGGTTGTGTATTGTAAGAATTTCTATATGTTTATTGCTACTTATTGCTATTATTAGTATTTGATACAGTATATAATTTGCTTCGAAATATTCATGCTTTTATGCTAACAACGTTCTTTTGATTTGATGTTTATCGTCACTATTCCATAAACAAAGTGGGTTATGTCAGTGGAGATGATACCGAAGAGCAGTTCCTCTCAGATAATTTGTCAGGTTCATTCTACGTATTTCAGTGTAGTTTAATGAGAACTGGCTTCTGATAAAAGAACGTGTATCTCCTCCATAGTCTCTAGTCAAAATTAGGAAAGTAAGAGTTTACCATCAGTTTCGGCGAATCTATTTACTTCAATCTGGAAAGTCATTACGAAATATTTCTATCACGCCTGATAATTTGTTAAAGTGCACCATCAGGGTACAGTGGAGTCCGTCAAGGCTATGGGCATAAATAGATGTTAATACAGTGGAGTTCTGTCTACGCAGGTTACATTTCAGATGCATGAAAGGTGAGTGACGGTTGCTGAATAAATCGCATGTCCTGCTGTCAGAGTAATACTGACTTGTTTTGTATTTTAAAAGTGTAATCCCGTTTGTAGTGGTTCGGAACTAATGTTTGATAGTATTACTATTTATTGTAAGTCACGACGGCTGCGCTGATACATTAATAGTAAAACAAAGAAGTAAATGTTATCACTCTTACTGCTAATTGTGTAACTAGAACAAATTTGTAGGTGTATTGTTTCACGCTCTTATCAGAGAAAACAAAGGTGTGTAAGGAAAATCATTAATATGTCCATTTGATAATTGAATGATGTAAAGCAGTATACTTGACCGGTGCTATTATGTACGTCGTCGTTGTCTTGTGTCCCTGAGAGTGGGTTAGTGCGTCGTCTTTCTGAAGTTGGCTAGAGCTGCATATTATTTCTCAGACGTCAAATTTATTCATTCATCACGTTGGATATAACAGATTTATCATGTTCAATTACATGGAAGAAGATTAAAAGAAACTTAAAGTCTGAATACTGAGTTGATGTTCATGGAATGTTTTTTTGTTATAATCGTTTAAATCGACATTTTTCCTTTTCTTCATTTTATTTTCCTATTTCTCCAAAGACAATCTTGTATTATCGAAGATGAAAAAATAAAAAGAAATTTTTGAGTTTTACGTCCCACGGTTATGCCGGTTAGGCTAAAGGAGACGGTGATGATGAGTAATGAATGAAATGGTGGAATGAAGAAAGTGGGAGGAAACGGGGGAACCCCGAGAAAACCCACGCACACGGTGTTTGTCCACCACAAAGTTCACTTTGCGGGAGCAGGGTTTGAACCCGAGACCCCTAGCACCAGAGGTGAACGCTCTACCACTTAGCCACCGCGGCCCCTATTATCGAAGATTTGTGAATAATAAACATACTCCAATTGATATATATATGTTTCCAAAAATACCGACAGAATAGATAGACTGCCAACAGACTATCGAGGAATTAAGTAGTAAGGAAAGATTGGTTACATTTTTTATATTGTTTAATATAAGTTAGTAAGTTCATTTTTTTGCACCAGAATGCAAGAGCCTTAAAAGGTTATCAGGTTTAATTTAAATAAAAATTCCGTTGCGCGTTTGTTATAAAGTTTCCAAATCAGCCTGATTCCTGTTAAAAGGTTATCCAAATTAAACATAATTTGTAGAACGTAAGAGAGTAGGTTACAAAGTGGCGACCCAGCCAGGATTAATTGCATTTGGCTTGCAAACTGAAAATAAGACGATTGAAGGTAATATTCGTTAATTATTAATGGTTGAGACGACAAAAGGCGGAATGAAGAATTTTCGGAGTTGTTGGAGTGTTTCTGTGGGAAAACCATTTTCTATGATTTTGAAGTTCATTGTGTGTTTTATCTAGATATATATTGATTACAGTGTGTTACATATATTTAACTTTGAAGCTACATAGAGAAAAACAAAAATAGGCAAAATGTCAAATAGTTCCGAAAATAGTCGTAATAGCTCTGACACGGGAGAGCGAGCATATGCTTGTTGCCCTCATGGCGTATCAGAGGAAGTGTTTGAACTTTCCGAGAAAATTAAATCAGTCATGTGCGGGAAATGTTTGCGCTGGTATCATTTTCGTTGTGTAGGCTTGAAGGAATCGCCTAGCACATATGGTTTGGTCAGTGCTGAGACCTATCTTTGACATTGTAAGGAATGCGAATCCGAAAAGATTTCTGATAATGGTGACAAAATCCCGGAACTTGAGAAGAATGTGGAAAACGACGAAAATGCGAACAATTCTGGAGTCTTTCGAGGTCCAGTTGTCACTTCTTCGCCGGTTGCGGCTGCACAGGGTACCATAACGATTGAGATGATGTTCGCTCAATTAGTAAAAATGAATAAATGTTTTGAGCAAATTAGCATTGACCAAAAGAAAATATTTGAGGATCAAAGAAACATAGGAATCGAACAAACGAAATTAAGGGCTGTTCAAAACGAACAGAAGGCTGATGATACAGCAGGTTTCAAGGAAGTTGCTGCAACTCTACAGAATGTCACTAAGCAACTTGAGAGTTTTAAACTGTAGGTAAGGGAGGAGTTAAACGTGGAGGCGTCGCGACTGGACAAACGTATAGATATGGTAACCACCATTGTTATGAAACATGGTGACAGGATTAAAACTCTTGACGAAAGTGTCAGAGAACTTCACGAAAAGGAGAGAACTCGAAGCGAGACATTGAGAAGTTTGCCAGAAACGTTGAGGAAGCAGAATCACGAGATCGCATCCCTTCATGAATACCAGGATTCTAATAATGATGTCCTTAATTCGTTGCAAGTTCAAACCAATGATATCAGTAACCGTATTACGGTACTACAACAGCAGACCCACGCTAATCATAGTGAAGTAGTCAAGGATATCTCGCTCTTGAGGCATGAACTTGATAATCTTAAATCATCTTCGGTTCACTCTGATTGTGAGAGTGTATGTAGTGATAAAGTAGTTCCGCCGAAGCGAGCTTTTGTGAGTTCTGAACCAGTTGAGAATGGACATGCTGTTAAAGGTCCAATACGGATTTTTGACGTAAATAGGGAAACTTCCCTAAACTCCAGTTGTACTTTTTATTCTTTTGTGAGCCATAATTTTAATGATGTTCCCATCTACAGCTCCAATGCTAGTAATTTCTTTGGTTCTGGACAAAATATTAATGATAAAGTGATATTTACTAGGAACGGTACTAATGACTTACCTCAAGTATCAACAGTACCATCATATCGGGTAACTTCTTCCGTCCAAACTAGCGATTTTCCACCCTGTACGATGTTTAACTATAGTTATACTATACCAACAACGACTACTACTACGGTGTCATGGAGTATGCCATCGACAGTGGAGAGCAAAAACTCGGTTCAGTGTTGTATGGTTGGAGATAATTATCCTCATGTTTCTTTTGATTGTTCCAGGTCGAAAGTTTGTGAAATTTCCAAACCTTTAGTTGGAGATTCTTTTGGTGGTATTAATACTGTATCGCAACCAGTGGCTGCTTTTCCATCTGTGTTCAGATTAAAAGATCTCAAAGATTTCCCAAGATTTTCAGGAGATAATCAACCAGGGGTAGCTCGCAGATTCCTTCGTGATTTTCAATGATGTATTGAAATATACTCAGTCTCGGATGCTGAGAAAAGTAGGGTAGCTAAAAATTGTTTGGCAAACACAGCTTATATTTGGTTTCACACGGTCGCTGGTGAAATAAGATGCTACGAGGACTTCATATGACTTTTTAAGAAACAATATTGTTCGCAAGAGATGGAACATATTCAGAAACGACAATTACAAAATCTAAAGTATGATAGAACGAAATTCTTGTCTTTACTTGAATTCTCGTGAGCATTGATCGAGAAGTATTTCGATGTGACTGAAGTTCCTAACTATACGGAACTAATGAACCTCATCCTGGGATGTATTCCGGAAGAGGATGTGAGGTGGCTGACTGTCAATCCTTGTCATGATTTCGACGAATTTATGAGTAGAATCGCTACCCTATCCAGTCACTGTGACATCCCAAGTTGTTTCGGCAAGACTTTCTCAGAGACGACCGTTTGCTAGGCAGGCCAAAATTGTTTCAAACAGAGGCAAACAGGTAAGTGTGAGTAGTCAAACTGATTCAAACCAATTTGGATATTCCAACAATAATTGTAATTGGCAGAGTCGAACTCACACAAGTAATAGGAACAAGAGGAATGGAAGTCCTTCACGAGGCAATAGTAGGAATCGAAGATTTCGAGGACATGGAAATCGAAGGAGATTCCATAATAATAGCCAGAATCCTTCTGTTGGAAACAACAGGGCGCGAACCGATAGGAATGGAGATAGTGAGAATGTTTCTTCTACAGATAGAGATCAATCTCGAGCATTTAATCGAAATGGTGCCGATCATGACCATTGCTCGTCAGGTACGGAAAACCCATTTCGCAGCAACCTTTAGTCATGGGGAAGATTGCTGCGGAGGGAGTTCAAACCCCATTACTCAAAAGTATAATTCAGATGTAACTATCAAACCTTTTCTTCACCAAATCGAACCTAGTGTTATTTCAGACCCGAAATTCGATCATTTTATTGAATTTAATGTCAGTTTTGTAGTCGGACATGACCAATCCTCGTCTCGTACAGAATATTATTTTTCTTCATCTCCGGTAGTAAAAGGAACTATAGGAGGTATTGAATTGAACTGCACGATAGACAGTGGTGACGAGCTTAATCTCATGGACTGGAAAATTTGGAAGCGTATTAAACTTGCTTTCCCATCGGCCAAGTTACGGCCTTATACAGGATTATCACTTGGAGCATTTGCAGGAAAAGAAAAGTTTCTTGTACAAGGTGTACAAACTTTTAACTTAAATTTACAAGGCCATCTATTTGAAGTCCCAATATTCATAATCAAGTACTTGCGAACGGATTTGATTCTTGGATGCCCTTTCTTGGACAAATTTCAGGGCATAATAGATCGACGCACCAAAGAAAGTAAATTGAAGGATCAATCTGGTACGGAAGTTATCCTGCAGACATATGAACCCAACTTGCTATTGGTAGCTGTCAATACCAAGGAGAAGGAGGTGACTATTCACGAAGACTTCAAAATTATACCTGTGGCAACTGAAACGATGTCTGACCAATCTTTCACGTGTCAGCCGGTAGCTATAAATAAAGTGTCAACCTCCACTATATCATTATTGACGGATGTTCCTATTGAAGAGCCTGAACCTAACATCTCTAAAGAGGATATACGAAATTATATAGAAACAAGAACGGACTTGGATTCTTCGTCGAGAATTCGTCTGCAACAGTTTGTTCTGAAGTACAGACCTTTATTCTCAGAATATCCCCGAAGAGTGCGTGCTCCTCTGCATAAGATTCAATTGACTGACGAGATTCCCATCGTTGGACCATATTATCCTGTTCCACAGGCTATGCAGGAGGATTTTGAACGTGAATTGCGTACGTGGATCAGATTAGGAATAGCCAAGGAACAACCCTCTTCATACCGTAACCATGTTCACTGTGTGCGTAAGGCGTCAGGAGTGCGGCCTGTTCTGGACTTGCGTGCCCTTAATAAGAAGGTAATAGCTTCCAAAGTACAGGTTGAGCCCATCAAAGATATACTGAATAAAGTAAGTAAAGCAAAGTTCTTTAGTAGCTTCGACTGCTCTGCCGGATATTATGGAATAGGATTGGATCCTTTCTCATATCAATACACTAGTTTTGTGTACATGGGGAGGCAATTTTTAATGTGTTCGCTTCCAATGGGAATCAAGAGTGCACCAGCTATCTTTCAAAATTGTATGTACAACTTTTTTGACAAGACTACAAGAGCATTTGCCACTATTTACTTGGATGATGTACTCGTCTCAAGTTCTTCATTACAAGATCATTTCCAGCATTTGGAGCGTGTCTTTAAAACGTTTCACAGTGCAAATTTCTCCCTCAATTTCAAGAAATGTGACTTTATCCGGCCTGAAATAAATTTCCTTGGTCATGTTATAAGTGGAAGTGCTGTGAAACCAGATCCCAAGCATAATGAACCGATCCGGTGCTTTCCAGTTCCCAAAAATAAGAAAGCATTGAGAGCCTTTTTAGGTTTAGTTGGATGGAGACGCCGTTTGGTGCCAAATTTTGCAGCTCTCACGGGACCATTGTATGACCTTCTTAAGAAAGACAAGAAATGTGTACTTACACCAGAGTTATTGGAAAATTTCAAGAGACTTAGGGAACTAGTAAGCCAACCTCCTGCCTTAGGGCAACCTGATTTCTCTTTAACATTCCATCTGTATTCAGATGCCTGTGTAGAAAATTTGGCTGGCTACCTTGCTCAGTGGCCATCAGGGGACACAGATCCAAATATTATAGCATATGCGAGTCCTAGGGTTCGACCCCACGAACTCTCTCTTTCAATCTTCCAACTGGAATTGCTTTCTGTGTTATTCCTCTGTGAACACTTTTCACAGTATATTCTCGGCAGGACTACTGTAATGTACTCTAATAACGCAGTTGTAACTCATGCTTTTACTTTGAAGATTTTGGATTAAAGGACAACCCGGGTGCTATTAAACCTCCAGAGATTTGATCTGATTTTCGAACATCTTCCTGGAAAAAGTAATCACGTAGCAGATGTGTTGAGTCGATACCCACCGGAAGTACCATCTAAATCCGGGGAAAACTTTGCAAACTTTCTTTCAGTAAAGGATACATCTCTCTTCGACTTAGAAGAAATTAAAGAAAAACAAGGATCTGATGAGTTTTGCCGAAGGACCAAATCCTCTCTTGGAGAAGCTATTGAATCGGAACGTTTCCTTCTGCACCGAGGCGTTCTGTATATGAAGAATCCGAAAACATTGCAGTGGCTGCTTGTTATCCCACAGGAGCTAGCTTTAAAAGTAGTTAGTACTATCCACACGACAGGCCATTTTGGAGTCCACAAGTGTTTCTCTTTCTGTAGAAATCTTTTCTACTGGCGACATATGAAATCCGACATCAAGAAGTATGTTAGGGACTGTATTCGCTGTGCCGAAACGAAATACGCTAATCGTGTCATCTCGAAGGAAGATTGTGTGATTGAGGCGGACTCGCCTCATGATAAACTAGGCATTGACATAGTAGGAAAATTGCCGTGCAGTCACGGATATTGTTACATTCTATCTATAGTAGATATTTATTCGAGATTTGTGGTGTACTATACCATGAGAACTGCCCATGTGAAAGAGGTTCTTGCTCTTCTTGAAAAAAGATATTTTTTTCTAACACCCTATCCTCGTCTATCATCACGGATAGAGGTCCCCAGTTCCTTTCAAAAGCCTGGAAGGACTACTGTCAAAAACGTGCTATCAAACATTTGTTGATGTCTAGCTACGGACCAAACAGTAACGGAACGACTGAACGTTCCCATAAGGAACTTAATCGTTTAATAAGACTACAGTGCAGTCAGAAGCAAACTGACTGGAGCAAAGTCTTGAAAACATCGTAAGACTTATTAAATTACACTATCTGTACGAGTATTAACTGTACGAATTGTTTGTGTCCTACTCAGCCGCGGAGGCAAATAAACGTTTTTTCCCTTGGCCACAAAGTCTAGAGAATATTAGTGACAAGGATCGTCACCTCTTAGTGGACGATAACTTGCCCTATAAGAAGAAACAGCAAGTAAAGAAATCAGGACGTGAAATTATCCTTAAAGTAGGTGATCTCGTCATGGTACAGACGCATTATTTGTCATCAGCTTCAAGGAAGGAAACGTCGAAATATTTAAATTGCTTTATGGGTCCATACGTCATAGTGAAAATTTTGCGAAATAGTGCTGTTTTACACAACCTTATTGGAGAAGCGATTGGAACACAATTTCCAAAACAGGAAATTGTTCGATTGCTCAGCAGAAAAGAGACAGGAACTTTTATCTCATTATCCTCACAAACTGAGTTTCACGATGTAAATAGATTTGATTAGCTGTGTTTATGTTTAGATTTTAGTGGTAAATGTTTAAAAAAATAAATTCACTCAAAATGTTCATTTATTTTCTTTTTTGGCCTAGAGGGAGGCGGAGACGGACTGATTTTTCGCCTCAGTTAATTATATATTATTGTTCTCTGTACGGAAGAATGCATAAATATTTCAGTAACTTTTACACCGAAATTTCCGAAGCTTGTAAATTCCGTTGCAAATATTGCGATTTGCGTTATTCAGAATGTGCGAAAGAATCCGGCGCGAGGCTAGCTTGCGTTAGTCAGAACTTGTGAAAGTGCACCCGGCGCGAGGCTAGCTTATCAAGGAAGACGTAACAATATGAGTGTTTGTACAATATATTAGTCACAAAATATATGCAAAATTAGCATTAAATAGATTTAATGTGAAGAAACAATAATAGATAAATTTACAAGCCATACAGTGTTTAGTGTGTGTTAAAGGAACTTCGTTATTTATATAATCAGAACGATACCATAAAATATAGAAAGCCGTGTAACATCAACTTGCAGATACATGTGTTTATAATTGCTGAAGTAACGTATAAGTGGGAGTTTGAATTCTTGGTGGCTTGTTTTACATTCTCTGCTTCTGCTTCATATGCAGGTAAAGTTTAGTTACTAAGTGTATTCATATATATCCAAGATGTTTTGGTAGAAACTCATTTATCTG
Organism: Thermobia domestica; assembly: GCF_964235325.1. NCBI lineage: Eukaryota > Metazoa > Arthropoda > Insecta > Zygentoma > Lepismatidae > Thermobia > Thermobia domestica. Next base: position 146,019,644 of record NC_137455.1, on the reverse strand, counting down.
CATGACCAGTGACGCGAACTGCATGGAAACACATTTCTAATTATATGTGAAATACTGTGGTCTTCAAAGAAGTATAAACAAGGAAATTCATCATCTAATATTCAGAAAGTGATAGTTTATAGTGCATATCATCACCTGGAAATTCTTGAACCAAAAGCCAGCTCTCTGGGGGCTTGTGATTAAAAATTGTAAGGTCCGGGTACTGCTGATTTTTTTTTCATATTAATCCAACGACTTCCTATTGGTGTATTGAGGTAATCTATTGCATGAATCACTGTAATTTAAAAGGGATCTATTTACATTTGAGCAGTCTCGTGGCAAATTATTACAATGAGTGCTTAATTACAAACGTGTTTTCCCGCAGTGAGCTCCCACAACTTCGATAATCTTCATTCCTATTAGCTTAAACGTCCGTCCTCAACCATTAAAAATTCATCAACCAAAAGTATTTGGAAGAAATTTATGTATGTTTCTTGGTTGTGTATTGTAAGAATTTCTATATGTTTATTGCTACTTATTGCTATTATTAGTATTTGATACAGTATATAATTTGCTTCGAAATATTCATGCTTTTATGCTAACAACGTTCTTTTGATTTGATGTTTATCGTCACTATTCCATAAACAAAGTGGGTTATGTCAGTGGAGATGATACCGAAGAGCAGTTCCTCTCAGATAATTTGTCAGGTTCATTCTACGTATTTCAGTGTAGTTTAATGAGAACTGGCTTCTGATAAAAGAACGTGTATCTCCTCCATACTCTCTAGTCAAAATTAGGAAAGTAAGAGTTTACCATCAGTTTCGGCGAATCTATCTACTTCAATCTAGAAAGTCATTACGAAATATTTCTATCACGCCTGATAATTTGTTAAAGTGCACCATCAGAGCACAGTGGAGTCCGTCAAGGCTATGGGCATAAATAGATGTTAATACAGTAGAGTTCTGTCTACGCAGGTTACATTTCAGATGTATGAAAGGTGAGTGACGGTTGCTGAATAAATCGCATGTCCCGCTGTCAGAGTAATACTGACATTTTTTGTATTTTAAAAGTGTAATCCCGTTTGTAGTGGTTCGGAACTAATGTTTGATAGTATTACTATTTATTGTAAGTCACGACGGCTGCGCTGATACATTAATAGTAAAACAAAGAAGTAAATGTTATCACTCTTACTGCTAATTGTGTAACTAGAACAAATTTGTAGGTGTATTGTTTCACGCTCTTATCACAGAAAACAAAGGTGTGTAAGGAAAATCATTAATGTGTCCAAATTTGATAATTGAATGATGTAAAGCAGTATACTTGACCGGTGCTATTATGTACGTCGTCGTTGTCTTGTGTCCCTGAGAGTGGGTTAGTGCGTCGTCTTTCTGAAGTTGGCTAGAGCTGCATATTATTTCTCAGACGTCAAATTTATTCATTCATCACGTTGGATATAACAGATTTATCATGTTCAATTACATGGAAGAAGATTAAAAGAAACTTAAAGTCTGAATACTGAGTTGATGTTCATGGATTGTTTTTTTCTTTTAATGGTTTAAATCGACATTTTTCCTTTTCTTCATTTTATTTTCCTGTTTCTCCAAAGACATAATCTTGTATTAACGAAGATTTTTGAATAATGAACTCACTCCAATTGATATATATATGTTTCCAAAAATACCGACAGAATAGATAGACTGCCAACAGACTATCGAGGAATTAAGTAGTAAGGTAAGATTGGTTACATTTTTTATGATATTGTTTAATATAAGTTAGTAAGTTCATTTGGTTGCACCAGAATGCAAGAGCCTTAAAAGGTTATCAGGTTTAATTTAAATAAAAATTCCGTTGCGCGTTTGTTATAAAGTTTCCAAATCAGCCTGATTCCTGTTAGAAAGTTATCCAAATTAAACATGATTTGTAGAACGTAAGAGAGTGGGTTACAAAGTGGCGACCCAGCCAGGATTAATTGCATTTGGCTTGCAAACTGAAAATAAGACGATTGAAGGTAATATTCGTTAATTATTAATGGTTGAGACGACAAAAGGCGGAATGAAGAATTTTCGGAGTTGTTGGAGTGTTTCTGTGGGAAAACCATTTCTATGATTTTGAAGTTCATTGTGATTTATATCTAGATATATATTGATTACTGTGTGTTACATATATTTAACTTTGAAGCTACATAGAAAAAAACAAAAATAGGCAAAATGTCAAATAGTTCCGAAAATAGTCGTAATAGCTCTGACACGGGAGAGCGAGCATATGCTTGTTGCCCTCATGGCGTATCAGAGGAAGTGTTTGAACTTTCCGAGAAAATTAAATCAGTCATGTGCGGGAAATGTTTGCGCTGGTATCATTTTCGTTGTGTTTAATTTAAAATATTTTTCTATATATATTTTGATTATGAAATTTAGATGCGTATAGTGGTTAGTATCTTATTATTCAAGTTAACAGCTAAATAATGATTTTGGTAGTATATTAAAGAAAGGAATTCAATGTACATGTTTATTACAAGGATATCTAAATCATTATTACAAATGTGCAGACGTAATATTATCAAACATTAAGTATTTAATAAGAGCTCAAATGGTCTGCAAAAAACATTACAATATTATTCATTAATAAATGATAAATTCTCAGCTTTAAGAGCTGTTATACTTGAGGCCATAGCAGGAGACTGCCTGAAGAAATTACTTCTTCAAAGAGACTTGAATTATTCAAAAGGTAAAGAACTTACTCTTAACGTTAGAAGGTCTCTCTCTCAGCTCGATAGTGACCATCATCGTCGAAGCTTCAAAGTCCAATTGTAAGTCGCAAGATGACGGAGTAGCGAAGACAAAGTATGATGAAGATTGAGAATAAAAGATAAAATGGTTCTAAAATTTTAAGCTTTTATACTAGTCTGAGAGAGTGAGTATGTGACAAACAACTTGTACGTAAGCAGTCCTTGTAACTTATTTTCGTTGTGGGTTTTTCTTAAAAAGTTGTTTGTCTTATGACGTCTAACGTTATTTTTTTTCGTATAACACTGATGAAATGTTCTTAATTGTACACTCATATACAAAAGTTTCGTTTTTTAACATTTCAATAATTAATTAAACATAACATAGCCTCTTCTGCTAAAATTGTTCTCTTATTTGAATGCAGAGTCATCAAATTTTAAAAGAGAGCAATGAAAATTTTTTTTAACATTTCAATAAATAGTACGAAGTAGCGAGTGTTCACTGTATATAGTTATTGTATCTTGAAACAGAGACACTGATATTGGGTGAATTTAGTATCACTTTCCCTTTTGTGAATCACTACACAAGTGTTTGTAAACATAGTAGCGTGGTGGTTTACTGTGTCATGAAACGAAGTTCATTGTCATAGAGAAAGTTAACCTTGACAGTGTAGATACAGCAAGTGGGTCACAGGAGAAGGAACGTCTTCCTTGGATGATGAATTGCGATGAACGATGACTGGAGAAGATGGAGCATCTTATGAGACGATACCATGGGCAGGAGTGTACTGATTCTCATGGTTGCGCATTCCATAGAATCACACTGAGCTGGATCAGGCAGGGGCGACGTAACAGGGAGCATCCTCGTTGAGAGGCCAGCTCTTCGTGGGATGACTCCACTGAACATCATGTCGGATGACGGAAACCCTGGCTGCGAACTGATGTCTGAAGATGTCAACACTGCCGCTGGTCATCTGGTGATGCTGGAGAGCGAAGATGAATACAAGATGTAACACAAACGATAGTCAAAGACGATAGTTTGTGGCTTCTTGTAGCGAAAATACATGGGGTGGGGTGGGGATTGAACAGGGGTCCATCAGGTGGGACTGGATCACTGGAGGTGACTGGTTCGTGTCCATGCTGAGTCCACTTCGATGAGGCATCTGCTGGAGAACCACTGGAAACACCTGCTGGAACTGGAACGTTGACTGCTTGGGATGCTGCTGATGATAATTGAAGAATCAGGAATGCTGTGTTGACTGCTGTCTGCGGTTAAACTTGACTGAATGTCCATGTGATGAAGACATCTGTGATCTCTGGAGACGAGATCATCCTGGAGGCTGAAGTCAGCTGAATGCCGCTGGTGACGACATGATGGCTTGGTGCCGTGTAGGATGAGGAGAGATGAGAGAGAGATTAATATCTGATATCAAATTATATATAAACGTGAAGGAAATGGTATATATAGGGTGGGAAGAAACGCGAATTTAATGGGATAATGGGAAATGGGTTTGTGTTTTATTACACATATACATATATTCAACATATCCCATAGTGGCTGGCTTGAAATAATAAACTACGTACACTTCTTTTTGATATAAGTATGTAGAAAACGGGAAATCCTTTTTTTTCATGTTGTACATTCATGCAAACCGTTTCATTTTGAAGGTGTAGAAAGGTCAGCTAACTGACTCAATTGAGGACATTAGGATAGAAATAAAATGAAAGACCGTTAGCATGGAAGAAAATAGTTTATGTATGTGGACGTCAGTGTAAACGATAGCTATATATATGAAGCTAAAAGCTGGTGAGTACCAATTGACAAATAAGAAGCGACAGAGTATGGCTGCTAAAGAAGACCTATGGATGCTGGAAAAGAAATTTAAATTATGGAAGACGGAAATGTACAAGCGGCATGGCTGCTTGTTCTTGATGTTCGTAGATGGAGAGGTTTTGGGGGAAGAACTGAGACGATTTTGTGTTTACAAATTATGGGGCCTTGATGATATAGAAGGAAGAGCCTGGTTCCAGAATTTACTAATGGAACTGGAGGCTTGGGCTGCAGAGGAGGCCAAATATTTGGGAAAATACGGAAAGATGCGTAGCAAGCTGCAAATAGTGCTTGAATGCAATGAACGAAAATTAAAATTAGTAGAGGAAGAGACCGAAAAAACTATAAAAGAAATAAAATAGAAACAGAATGAAAATCCTTTTCTAAATTCCTTTTTGAAAATCTAACCTTATAAATTTGTTTGGCCTAACCTTGTAGAAATTCCAGAAACCCAAAATTCCTTTTATTTACCCAAACCCATAAACTGCAATCATTGAAACTCTCTTCTTAGTGTTTGAGTAAGGGTGGTTCCGGAAAAGGAAGCTCTGAAAGAACATTAAGTAAGAGGGGAAAGGAATGCTATGCTGATGGCATAGTGAGTGGGAAGAGAAATGAAGGGAGGGAGGGTCATATTTTCATGTATAAAGATAATACCTTTCAAAATTCTTTGTGTCAATAATATTGTATAAATCCTTGAGCGAAATTCGTTTTCAACTTAACACCCATAAACTTGTCAGTCAAACTCTGTTGCCTGAGTCTTAGCGAGTGAGAATCAGACGCAAAGGAAATGAGTACTATCTCTATATTCGGGTGGTATCTATTGACAGAATGTAGAGGGGAAGGGAAAGAATATTGGTGGGTGGGTGACACATATTAACCTTAACCAAATAAATAATATTAAAATTTAGGCATTTATATCTATCTATTTTACAGGTATATATTATCTATATACAAATATAATATATATTCTAATAAGTATACACAAAATATAAAAGAAATTATGCTAAATATGAAAGCAAATACTATATATTTATTTATTTATTTATTTTAATTCTCTCATCTCTACCTGAAGGAAATGTAAAACATTTCTATGATAAAGAAAGCAATTACTTTGTATATATATATAATAACTATTCGTAGTAAATGAAAATATCTCTAATATATAGATATGATATTATTTTGGAGCATTGTTAGCCATATATTTACGATATTTGGCCTGAAAGGCAGGATCTGGTGATGTGTCTGGGATGTAGATCTTTAAACGATCTATTGCTACGGGCTGTAATGTGCCATTGATGTCTATGATATATTCATTATTGTGATATGATTTGGCTTTAACTGTATGTGGGCCAGTATATAACTCAGACATTGATGGCGATTCACCCTTTTTCGTGTATAGTTTCTTTACCATCACCTGACTACGTAACTGATAATCTCTGGGCTTAGTTTGCGCTTTCGATTTCAACTGTTGAAATACTCTATTCCTATGAAATTGGACCAAGGATCTAAGTTCATCTATTTGCAACCATCTATTATCTTGATCCATTTTCTGTGAAGGAATTTGTAAGATATTGTCTATTGGAAACCTAAATTGTTGCCCATAAAGTAACGTAAATGGAGCTGTACCTGATTGTGTCAGTGGCGTATTATTACAGACGCTTACTGCTTGTGTTACGTATTGGGACCAGGATGAATGATTTAATTTTGAAAGAAAGCGAATAGCCGATTGAATTTTTGAAATGGTTGCTTCAACAGAGCCTATTGAGCGATGTGACGCTGGTAATGCATATTTGGCTTGAATATTAAGGGATTTGAAAAATTCTTGTACTTTGATAGCAGTGTGGTTGGGAGCCTTATCCATATGTATAACTTTTGGTGTGCCATAACGCAAAATGATATTCTCATAAATGAATTGTAGGAAGGTATCTGTGGTCATATCTTTGACAGGTTGTGCTATCGCAAAGGAGGTTACTGCTTCTGTTGCAACGTAAATATAATTATAACCATTAGAAGTTGGTAGCTTGCCTATGGCGTCTACAAACCAAGTATCAAAAAGTGCCGACGGGGGATGGGTTTGTATATGGATTTCATTTGAGCTATAATTACGTTTAAACTTATTGCATTCAATGCATCCATTTATCTTTGTCCTTAGCCAATTTTGAAGGTTAGGAATATAATATCTATCTTTAATGAGAAATTTGATTTTATGAAAGCCAGGATGGGTGTCTGAGTGAAACTCTTGAAAGACTGTGTCCTTCAATGAATCAGGAATGCATCAGCGTAATTTGTTGCCTGCTGGTGTATAAATTATCCTATACAACTTATGATTTTGTATGACATATTGTTTGGACCAAAATGCATACTTAGGATGATTAGTGTCTTGATTTTGTAACACCCTGTATATTTTAGAAAATTTGGGATCTAAACGTTGTAATTCTGCTATGTCGGTGTTGCTATCTAAAACCAAAAAAGCATACGGGTGTTCTTCCGGTTCTATCTCTTCATATTCTTCCGGAGATAATTCCAAAGGATGTCTGGAGAGATAATCACAAAGAGAATTTTGTTTTGATTTGATGTGCCTAATAGTAAAATCAAAGATTTGAATATAACTTAACCATCGGACCATTTGTGCAGTAAGATTAGTGGTTTTCTTAACGGCTACTAATGCTAAATTGTGTGTTAAGATGGTGAAATGTCCTCCTATTAAGTATCTGTAAAATTTACGGAGCGCAAAGAAAACAGCAAATAATTCTGCATAATATATAGGATATGCTTTTACTCTAGGTGGGAGAGTAGCACTAGCAAATTGAACTATAGACCAGTGTTTTTCATTCGGTAATTTTTGTAGGAGCGCAGCCGCACAGCCGACAGAACTAGCATCTGTGACTAACATGTGTTCAGCTGATGGATTATAAATTTGTAATATTGGAGCAGATGTTACCATTTGTTTTAATTTCTCAAAAGTTTCAGTTAGTTCAGGAGTCCACTGTAAATTTTTGTCTTTCGATGCAGCAAATTTATGTAAAGGAGCAGCAACTATTGATAGTTTATTGTAAAACATTCTATTGTATTGTAAAGCTGCTAAGAATGCTTTTAATTGTTTTGGGGTGCGTGGTCGTTCGAGGGAGGTTAAGGCTTTAACTTTGTCAGGGTCCTGTGAGATATGGCCCTGATTCACTATATAGCCTAAGAATTTAAATTTCTGAACACCAAATTGTGTTTTATGGAGACTAAATAAAAGACCAAATTTCTCTGCTGTTTGTAATGCTTTTTCTAGAACTCTAAGCATACCATCAAATGTACTATTGAAAAATATTAAATCATCTACATACGAAAGAAATTCTTTGGGGGAAAAGTCTCGAAACATATCTTTGACAATTCTATGTAGAATTAATGTGGATGTACGAAAACCTTGGGGTAGCGTATTCATTTTAAAAAGACTATGTGGAAATCCTAATTGATGAACACTGAAGCTAGTTAATTCTTGATCTGCTTCATCTAATTTTATCTGATAAAAACTTTGCTCCATGTCAGTTTTAATACTATACTTAGCCTGTGCTAATTGGTCTAATATATCTTGTACACCTGGAGATAATTCACTTACAGGTTTGGAACGAGAAGAAAGTTCTCTAAGATCTAGAACTAATCGTACTTGGTTCGAGTCCCGTTTGGGAATAGCAATCAGATTGTTTCTATAAAAGCTATCTGATTTTGAGATGATACCATTATCAATCATCTCTTGTATTTTTTCTTTGACTCTAGCACGCAGTCTAAACGGTATTGTGTAGGTGGGAACCGTCCATGGTTCTCTATCAACCACATTAAGTGTAGCTGAATAACAATCTATTATCTGAAAATCTTTGTTATGCCAAGAAAAACATGTAGGGTGTCTTTTCAATACTGCAAGTAATTTGTCTTTCTGTTCCTGTGTTAAATCTGGGTTTATATTGAATTTACTGTAATCAATATAAGGTTTAATTTTCTCTAGGCGTTTGGCAACCCTATCTCGTGTTTGCTTTTTTATTGGCTCATAAATTTTACGGATAAGATACATGTGAGCAGATTGTGTATCTTTCGGTAACAAAGCGCCCTGAGCAATGTGAGTACCTTTCTGCAAATAACGTTTAGAGTTTCCGGGATTCACTATTGGTAAATACATATTATTTGAGTTTACTGCAGTTTGCATAAAAACACATCCTTGCATATTCTTTATTATTGGATTTTGAATGACAAATTCCGTGTTGGAAACTGGAGTGTCAAGAGTGAGGGGTACATATCTTATTGAATTAGGGGGTATCGCCGTGCCTTGTCTAACATAGAAGTTAAATCTACAATTTCTACTGACTTTAGCGGACAATGAGGTTTCTTTATCACTTTCCCGGGGAAATCTGTGTGTGTCCCCATAATGGGTAAGAGTGATCGTGTTAGCTTGGTACGAAATGTTTGCCTCATGATTAGTTAGGAATTTATTGGAAAGTAGAATGGGAATGTTGGCGATAGGTGAAATACGGAATAAAACCTGAAAAGTTTTACCAGATATAACTATGGGAATATAAGCTGCTTTTGTCAAGTGTAAAGGTGTCGAACTTATGCCATAAACTTTAGTAGCTAATTGAAATATCTTGCAATTTCGCGGTACCAAAGAGTAATGGATTAGTGACGTCATAGCACCTGTATCTAGTAAGAAGTTATATGGCTGGTCTGAAATAGAACCAGTTACATAAGGAAGTTGATTCTTGAATATCAAAGGCACTGTTACTTTAGTATTTGTTTGAGTAGGCGGAATGGTATGGTGAGGAACGGCATGTGATTCATATTGAGTACCAATTGTACGCTTAACATTTTCATAGTTAATACTATTGGTAATAGAATGAATCTGTAACGGAGAAATGTTATCATGAAAACCTTGACTGGAATTTGACTTGAACGGCAAGTCAAATGAATGCTTAACTTGAAGAGTGTTTGCACTCTTTGCAGATGGTATAAAGGATGGAGCTTCCAGATTTAATTTTGAATTTCCATGCAAGAAATTATTCGGCCTAAAATTCTGAGGTGAATATATTGGTATAGTTTGATTTAATTGCGGGGGTGGAAACCAAAAAGATGCAGGGTGCCCAGCCCCTATTGATCCCCGTTTTTTGGCATTGGTGTATATTCTAAAGCTGGAAAGGCGTTGTGGGGATAGAGAGAGCCATAAGGCTGCCCAAATGGTGGCATGTGATACGGAAAGGGGGGAACAGCATAATACTGTTGATAAAATCGTTTAGAATTTTGCTTGCCATTTGAAAACTTATTTTTCTTCTTATTATTACCTTGAGAAGAAGCTTGTCTAGTTTCACCGTTTTGTTTATTATTATACCTGTGAGGGGAAGCACGTCTAGATTTCTTTTGATACTGACTTTGCTTATTTTCTTCAGGTTGTTGTCTTGAAACAGTGGCAATAACCTGTGTTGCTTCATCTCGCATAGTTAAACTTACTTGTAACGCCTCGAGCTGTTTAGAAATCTTGTTTAACTGTTCTTCGGACGAAAGAGAAGGGGAGGGAGTGGAGATAGCAGAATCTTGGAATTTAACATGTTTGTTTTCCTGCTCAGTTCTATATCTTAACAATGCATCAGAATTTTCTATTATTTGTGCTTTTGCTATTAATTGCGAAAAGTTATCAAATTGATGTTGAGCAAATAGCGGTACAAAACGTGGTTGAAGGGATATGATCGTTTGCAGCAAAAACGATTTGAAAGGCATGGGGGGAGAAATGCGCTGAGACACATCATACTTCTCATATAGAAACGGAAGGAGCTTCTCATCTTTGTTTTGTTGTCGTTTCTGAAATAAGAGTGTAGCCTCGAGGGAAGAGGAGGAGGGAGAAAACTGTTCCAAGAATTTGTCCTTCAATGCGGACCACGACAAACTTAAATACTGTTCATTTCTATTAAGCCAAAGCGCTGGAAACTGTGTCAACGAAAGTTTGAAGACCTGTTTCTGGGTGTCTTCATTCAATTTATGTAATAAAGAAAATCTTTCAAAATTCTGTATGAATGTTTCCGCGTCTTGACCGTCAGAATTTGAAAAGGTATCAATAAACGTAGGGAAAGTAACAGAAGGAGCACTGGACGATGTATTATTGTTGTGCTGTCTACGAGCCATTTTGTAAATATTTCTTGCACTAAGTGTTTTAAAGCCCAAAATAGAAATGTAAGCCAGAAACCATTAAGACATGCAGAGATACGTATACATGCAATATTTCAATGTTTAGGAAGAAGTATTTTCATAATGTAGGCCTCTTATTATCGGCATAGCAAATGCTAATACGCCTTTTGAATGATTAGTCTCTATTGTTCGCTAGGGAAAGCCATGTTTAATTTAAAATATTTGTCTATATATATTTTCATTATGAAATTTAGATGCGTATAGTGGTTAGTATCTTATTACTCAAGTTAACAGCCAAATAATGATTTTGGTAGTATATTAAAGAAAGGAATTCAATGTACATGTTTATTACAAGGATATCTAAATCATTATTACAAATGTGCAGACGTAATATTATCAAACATTAAGTATTTAATAAGAGCTCAAATGGTCTGCAAAAAACATTACAATATTATTCATTAATAAATGATAAATTCTCAGCTTTAAGAGCTGTTATACTTGAGGCCATAGCAGGAGACTGCCTGAAGAAATTACTTCTTCAAAGAGACTTGAATTATTCAAAAGGTAAAGAACTTACTCTTAACGTTAGGAGGTCTCTCTCTCAGCTCGATAGTGACCATCATCGTCGAAGCTTCAAAGTCCAATTGTAAGTCGCAAGATGACGGAGTAGCGAAGACAAAGTATGATGAAGATTGAGAATAAAAGATAAAATGGTTCTAAAATTTTAAGCTTTTATACTAGTCTGAGAGAGTGAGTATGTGACAAACAACTTGTACGTAAGCAGTCCTTGTAACTTATTTTCGTTGTGGGTTTTTCTTAAAAAGTTGTTTGTCTTATGACGTCTAACGTTATTTTTTTTTCGTATAACACTGATGAAATGTTCTTAATTGTACACTCATATACAAAAGTTTCGTTTTTTAACATTTCAATAATTAATTAAACATAACAGTTGTGTAGGCTTGAAGGAATCGCCTAGCACATATGGTTTGGTCAGTGCTGAGACCTATCTTTGACATTGTAAGAAATGCGAATCCGAAAAGATTTCTGATAATGGTGACAAAATCCTGGAACTTGAGAAGAATGTGGAAAACGACGAAAATGCGAACAATTCTGGAGTCTTTCGAGGTCCAGTTGTCACTTCTTCGCCGGTTGCGGCTGCACAGGGTACCATAACGATTGAGATGATGTTCGCTCAATTAGTAAAAATGAATAAATGTATTGAGCAAATTAGCATTGACCAAAAGAAAATATTTGAGGATCAAAGAAACATAGGAATCGAACAAACGAAATTAAGGGCTGTTCAAAACGAACAGAAGGCTGAAGTTGCAGCAGGTTTCAAGGAAGTTGCTGCAACTCTACAGAATGTCACTAAGCAACTTGAGAGTTTTAAACTGGAGGTAAGGGAGGAGTTAAACGTGGAGACGTCGCGACTGGACAAACGTATAGCTATGGTAACCGCCATTGTTATGAAACATGGTGACAGGATTAAAACTCTTGACGAAAGTGTCAGAGAACTTCACGAAAAGGAGAGAACTCGAAGCGAGACATTGAGAAGTTTGCCAGAAACGTTGAGGAAGCAGAATCACGAGATCGCATCCCTTCATGAATACCAGGATTCTAATAATGATGTCCTTAATTCGTTGCAAGTTCAAACCAATGATATCAGTAACCGTATTACGGTACTACAACAGCAGACCCACGCTAATCATAGTGAAGTAGTCAAGGATATCTCGCTCTTGAGGCATGAACTTGATAATCTTAAATCATCTTCGGTTCACTCTGATTGTGAGAGTGTATGTAGTGATAAAGTAGTTCCGCCGAAGCGAGCTTTTGTGAGTTCTGAACCAGTTGAGAATGGACATGCTGTTAAAGGTCCAATACGGATTTTTGACGTAAATAGGGAAACTTCCCTAAACTCCAGTTGTACTTTTTATTCTTTTGTGAGCCATAATTTTAATGATGTTCCCATCTACAGCTCCAATGCTAGTAATTTCTTTGGTTCTGGACAAAATATTAATGATAAAGTGATATTTACTAGGAACGATACTAATGACTTACCTCAAGTATCAACAGTACCTTCATATCGGGTAACTTCTTCCGTCCAAACTAGCGATTTTCCACCCTGTACGATGTTTAACTATAGTTATACTATGCCAACAACGACTACTACTACGCTGTCATGGAGTATGCCATCGACAGTGGAGAGCAAAAACTCGGTTCAGTGTTGTATGGTTGGAGATAATTATCCTCATGTTTCTTTCAATTGTTCAAGATCGAAAGTTTGTGAAATTTCCAAACCTATAGTTGGAGATTCTTTTGATGGTATTAATACTGTATCGCAACCAGTGGCTGCTTTTCCATCTGTGTTCAGATTAAAAGATCTCAAAGATTTCCCAAGATTTTCAAGAGATAATAAACCAGGGGTAGCTCGCAGATTCCTTCGTGATTTTCAACGATGTATTGAAATATACTCAGTCTCTGATGCTGAGAAAAGTAGGGTAGCTAAAAATTGTTTGGTAAACACAGCTTATATTTGGTTTCACACAGTCGCTGGTGAAATAAGATGCTACGAGGACTTCATATGACTTTTTAAGAAACAATATTGTTCGCAAGAGATGGAACATATTCAGAAACGACAATTACAAAATCTAAAGTATGATAAAACGAAATTCTCGTCTTTACTTGAATTCTCGTGAGCTTTGATCGAGAAGTATTTCGATGTGGCTGAAGTTCCTAACTATGCGGAACTAATGAACCTCATCCTGGGATGTATTCCGGAAGAGGATGTGAGGTGGCTGACTGTCAATCCTTGTCATGATTTCGACGAATTTATGAGTAGAATCGCTACCCTATCCAGTCACTGTGACATCCCAAGTTGTTTCGGCAAGACTTTCTCAGAGACGACCGTTTGCTAGGCAGGCCAAAATTGTTTCAAACAGAGGCAAACAGGTAAGTGTGAGTAGTCAAACTGATTCAAACCAATTTGGATATTCCAACAATAATTGTAGTTGGCAGAATCGAACTCACACAAGTAATAGGAACAAGAGGAATGGAAGTCCTTCACGAGGCAATAGTAGGAATCGAAGATTTCGAGGACATGGAAATCGAAGGAGATTCCATAATAATAGCCAGAATCCTTCTGTTGGAAACAACAGGGCCCGAACCGATAGGAATGGAGATAGTGAGAATGTTTCTTCTACAGATAGAGATCAATCTCGAGCATTTAATCGAAATGGTGCCGATCATGACCATTGCTCGTCAGGTACGGAAAACCCATTTCGCAGCAACCTTTAGTCATGGGGAAGATTGCTGCGGAGGGAGTTCAAACCCCATTACTCAAAAGTATAATTCAGATGTAACTATCAAACCTTTTTCTCACCAAATGGAACCTAGTGTTATTTCAGACCCGAAATTCGATCATTTTATTGAATTTAATGTCAGTTTTGTAGTCGAAGATGACCAATCCTCGTCTCGTACAGAATATTATTTTTCTTCATCTCCGGTAGTAAAAGGAACTATAGGAGGTATTGATTTGAACTGCACGATAGACAGTGGTGACGAGCTTAATCTCATGGACTGGAAAATTTGGAAGCGTATTAAACTTGCTTTCCCATCGGCCAAGTTACGGCCTTATACAGGATTATCACTTGGAGCATTTGCAGGAAAAGAAAAGTTTCTTGTACAAGGTGTACAAACTTTTAACTTAAATTTACAAGGCCATCTATTTGAAGTCCCAATATTCATAATCAAGTACTTGCGTACGGATTTGATTCTTGGATGCCCTTTCTTGGACAAATTTCAGGGCATAATAGATCGACGCACCAAAGAAAGTAAATTGAAGGATCAATCTGGTACGGAAGTTATCCTGCAGACATATGAACCCAACTTGCTATTGGTAGCTGTCAATACCAAGGAGAAGGAGGTGACTATTCACGAAGACTTCAAAATTATACCTGTGGCAACTGAAACGATGTCTGACCAATCTTTCACGTGTCAGCCGGTAGCTATAAATAAAGTGTCAACCTCCACTATATCATTATTGACGGATGTTCCTATTGAAGAGCCTGAACCTAACATCTCTAAAGAGGATATACGAAATTATATAGAAACAAGAACGGACTTGGATTCTTCGTCGAGAATTCGTCTGCAACAGTTTGTTCTGAAGTACAGACCTTTATTCTCAGAATATCCCCGAAGAGTGCGTGCTCCTCTGCATAAGATTCAATTGACTGACGAGATTCCCATCGTTGGACCATATTATCCTGTTCCACAGGCTATGCAGGAGGATTTTGAACGTGAATTGCGTACGTGGATCAGATTAGGAATAGCCAAGGAACAACCCTCTTCATACCGTAACCATGTTCACTGTGTGCGTAAGGCGTCAGGAGTGCGGCCTGTTCTGGACTTGCGTGCCCTTAATAAGAAGGTAATAGCTTCCAAAGTACAGGTTGAGCCCATCAATGATATACTGAATAAAGTAAGTAAAGCAAAGTTCTTTAGTAGCTTCGACTGCTCTGCCGGATATTATGGAATAGGATTGGATCCTTTCTCATATCAATACACTAGTTTTGTGTACATGGGGAGGCAATTTTTAATGTGTTCGCTCCCAATGGGAATCAAGAGTGCACCAGCTATCTTTCAAAATTGTATGTACAACTTTTTTGACAAGACTACAAGAGCATTTGCCACTATTTACTTGGATGATGTACTCGTCTCAAGTTCTTCATTACAAGATCATTTCCAGCATTTGGAGCTTGTCTTTGAAACGTTTCACAGTGCAAATTTCTCCCTCAATTTCAAGAAATGTGACTTTATCCGGCCTGAAATAAATTTCCTTGGTCATGTTATAAGTGGAAGTGCTGTGAAACCAGATCCCAAGCATAATGAACCGATCCGGTGCTTTCCAGTTCCCAAAAATAAGAAAGCATTGAGAGCCTTTTTAGGTTTAGTTGGATGGAGACGCCGTTTGGTGCCAAATTTTGCAGCTCTCACGGGACCATTGTATGACCTTCTTAAGAAAGACAAGAAATGTGTACTTACACCAGAGTTATTGGAAAATTTCAAGAGACTTAGGGAACTAGTAAGCCAACCTCCTGCCTTAGGGCAACCTGATTTCTCTTTAACATTCCATCTGTATTCAGATGCCTGTGTAGAAAATTTGGCTGGCTACCTTGCTCAGTGGCCATCAGGGGACACAGATCCAAATGTTATAGCATATGCGAGTCCTAGGGTTCGACCCCACGAACTCTCTCTTTCAATCTTCCAACTGGAATTGCTTTCTGTGTTATTCCTCTGTGAACACTTTTCACAGTATATTCTCGGCAGGACTACTGTAATGCACTCTGATAACGCAGTTGTAACTCATGCTTTTACTTTGAAGATTTTGGATTAAAGGACAACCCGGATGCTATTAAACCTCCAGAGATTTGATCTGATTTTCGAACATCTTCCTGGTAAAAGTAATCACGTAGCAGATGTGTTGAGTCGATACCCACCGGAAGTACCATCTAAATCCGGGGAAAAGTTTGCAAACTTTCTTTCAGTAAAGGATACATCTCTCTTCGACTTAGAAGAAATTAAAGAAAAACAAGGATCTGATGAGTTTTGCCGAAGGACCAAATCCTCTCTTGGAGAAGCTATTGAATCGGAACGTTTCCTTTTGCACCAAGGCGTTCTGTATATGAAGAATCCGAAAACATTGCAGTGGCTGCTTGTTATCCCACAGGAGCTAGCTTTAAAAGTAGTTAGTACTATCCACACGACAGGCCATTTTGGAGTCCACAAGTGTTTCTCTTTCTGTAGAAATCTTTTCTACTGGCGACATATGAAATCCGACATCAAGAAGTATGTTAGGGACTGTATTCGCTGTGCCGAAACGAAATACGCTAATCGTGTCATCTCGAAGGAAGATTGTGAGATTGAGGCGGACTCGCCTCATGATAAACTAGGCATTGATATAGTAGGAAAATTGCCGTGCAGTCACGGATATTGTTACATTCTATCTACAGTAGATATTTATTCGAGATTTGTGGTGTACTATACCATGAGAACTGCCCATGTGAAAGAGGTTCTTGCTCTTCTTGAAAAAAGATATTTTTTCTAACACCCTATCCTCGTTCTATTATCACGGATAGAGGTCCCCAGTTCCTTTCAAAAGCCTGGAAGGACTACTGTCAAAAACGTGCTATCAAACATTTGTTGATGTCTAGCTACAGACCAAACAGTAACGGAACGACTGAACGTTCCCATAAGGAACTTAATCGTTTAATAAGACTACAGTGCAGTCAGAAGCAAACTGACTGGAGCAAAGTCTTGAAAACATCGCAAGACTTATTAAATTACACTATCTGTACGAGTATTAACTGTACGAATTGTTTTTTGTCCTACTCAGCCGCGGAGGCATATAAACGTTTTTTCCCTTGGCCACAAAGTCTAGAGAATATTAGTGACAAGGATCGTCACCTCTTAGTGGACGATAACTTGCCCTATAAGAAGAAACAGCAAGTAAAGAAATCAGGACGTGAAATTATCCTTAAAGTAGGTGATCTTGTCATGGTACGGACGCATTATTTGTCATCAGCTTCAAGGAAGGAAACGTCGAAATATTTAAATTGCTTTATGGGTCCATACGTCATAGTGAAAATTTTGCGAAATAGTGCTGTTTTACACAACCTTATTGGAGAAGCGATTGGAACACAATTTCCAAAACAGGAAATTGTTCGATTGCTCAGCAGAAAAGAGACAGGAACTTTTATCTCATTATCCTCACAAACTGAGTTTCACGATGTAAATAGATTTGATTAGCTGTGTTTATGATTAGATTTTAGTGGTAAATGTTTAAAAAAATAAATTCACTCAAAATGTTCATTTATTTTCTTTTTTTGGCCTAGAGCGAGGCGGAGACGGACTGATTTTTCGCCTCAGTTAATTATAAATTATTGTTCTCTGTACGGAAGAATGCATAAATATTTCAGTAACTTTTACACCGAAATTTCCGAAGCTTGTAAATTCCGTTGCAAATATTGCGATTTGCGTTATTCAGAATGTGCGAAAGCATCCGGCGCGAAGCTAGCTTGCGTTAGTCAGAACTTGCGAAAGTGCACCCGGCGCGAGGCTAGCTTATCAAGGAAGACGTAACAATATGAGTGTTTGTACAATATATTAGTCACAAAATATATGCAAAATTAGCATTAAATAGATTTAATGTGAAGAAACAATAATAGATAAATTTACAAGCCATACAGTGTTTAGTGTGTGTTAAAGGAACTTCGTTATTTATATAATCAGAACGATACCATAAAATATAGAAAGCCTTGTAACATCAGCTTGCAGATACATGTGTTTATAATTGCTGAAGTAACGTATAAGTGGGAGTTTGAATTCTTGGTGGCTTGTTTTACATTCTCTGCTTCTGCTTCATATGCAGGTAAAGTTTAGTTACTAAGTGTATTCATATATATCCAAGATGTTTTGGAAGAAACTCATTTATCTGCATGACCAGTGACGCGAACTGCATGGAAACACATTTCTAATTATATTTGAAATACTGTGGTCTTCATAGAAGTACAAACAAGGAAATTCATCATCTAATATTCAGAAAGTGATAGTTTATAGTGCATATCATCACCTGGAAATTCTTGAACCAAAAGCCAGCTCTCAGGGGGCTTGTGATTAAAAATTGTAAGGTCCGGGTACTGCTGATTTTTTTTCATATTAATCCAACGACTTCCTATTGGTGTATTGAGGTAATCTATTGCATGAATCACTGTAATTTAAAGGGATCTATTTACATTTGAGCAGTCTCGTGGCAAATTATTACAATGAGTGCTTAATTACAAACGTGTTTTCCCGCAGTGAGCTCCCACAACTTCGATAATCTTCATTCCTATTAGCTTAAACGTCCGTCCTCAACCATTAAAAATTCAACAACCAAAAGTATTTGGAAGAAATTTATGTATGTTTCTTGGTTGTGTATTGTAAGAATTTCTATATGTTTATTGCTACTTATTGCTATTATTAGTATTTGATACAGTATATAATTTGCTTCGAAATATTCATGCTTTTATGCTAACAACGTTCTTTTGATTTGATGTTTATCGTCACTATTCCATAAACAAAGTGGGTTATGTCAGTGGAGATGATACCGAAGAGCAGTTCCTCTCAGATAATTTGTCAGGTTCATTCTACGTATTTCAGTGTAGTTTAATGAGAACTGGCTTCTGATAAAAGAACGTGTATCTTCTCCATACTCTCTAGTCAAAATTAGGAAAGTAAGAGTTTACCATCAGTTTCGGCGAATCTATCTACCTCAATCTGGAAAGTCATTACGAAATATTTCTATCACGCCTGATAATTTGTTAAAGTGCACCATCAGAGCACAGTGGAGTCCGTCAAGGCTATGGGCATAAATAGATGTTAATACAGTAGAGTTCTGTCTACGCAGGTTACATTTCAGATGTATGAAAGGTGAGTGACGGTTGCTGAATAAATCGCATGTCCCGCTGTCAGAGTAATACTGACATGTTTTGTATTTTAAAAGTGTAATCCCGTTTGTAGTGGTTCGGAACTAATGTTTGATAGTATTACTATTTATTGTAAGTCACGACGGCTGCGCTGATACATTAATAGTAAAACAAAGAAGTAAATGTTATCACTCTTACTGCTATTTGTGTAACTAGAACAAATTTGTAGGTGTATTGTTTCACGCTCTTATCAGAGAAAACAAAGGTTTGTAAGGAAAATCATTAATATGTCCAAATTTGATAATTGAATGATGTAATGCAGTATACTTGACCGGTGCTATTATGTACGTCGTCGTTGTCTTGTGTCCCTGAGAGTGGGTTAGTGCGTCGTCTTTCTGAAGTTGGCTAGAGCTGCATATTATTTCTCAGACGTCAAATTTATTCATTCATCACGTTGGATATAACAGATTTATCATGTTCAATTACATGGAAGAAGATTAAAAGAAACTTAAAGTCTGAATACTGAGTTGATGTTCATGGATTGTTTTTTTCTTTTAATGGTTTAAATCGACATTTTTCCTTTTCTTCATTTTATTTTCCTGTTTCTCCAAAGACATAATCTTGTATTATCGATGATTTGTGAATAATAAACACTCCAATTGATATATATATGTTTCCAAAAATACCGACAGAATAGATAGACTGCCAACAGACTATCGAGGAATTAAGTAGTAAGGTAAGATTGGTTACATTTTTTATGATATTGTTTAATATAAGTTAGTAAGTTCATTTGGTTGCACCAGAATGCAAGAGCCTTAAAAGGTTATCAGGTTTAATTTAAATAAAAATTCCGTTGCGCGTTTGTTATAAAGTTTCCAAATCAGCCTGATTCCTGTTAGAAAGTTATCCAAATTAAACATAATTTGTAGAACGTAAGAGAGTGGGTTACAAAGTGGCGACCCAGCCAAGATTAATTGCATCTGGCTTGCAAACTGAAAATAAGACGATTGAAGGTAATATTCGTTAATTATTAATGGTTGAGACGACAAAAAGCGGAATGAAGAATTTTCGGAGTTGTTGGAGTGTTTCTGTGGGAAAACCATTTCTATGATTTTGAAGTTCATTGTGTGTTATATCTAGATATATATTGATTACTGTGTGTTACATATATTTAACTTTGAAGCTACATAGAGAAAAACAAAAATAGGCAAAATGTCAAATAGTTCCGAAAATAGTCGTAATAGCTCTGACACGGGAGAGCGAGCATATGCTTGTTGCCCTCATGGCGTATCAGAGGAAGTGTTTGAACTTTCCGAGAAAACTAAATCAGTCATGTGCGGGAAATGTTTGCGCTGGTATCATTTTCGTTGTGTAGGCTTGAAGGAATCGCCTAGCACATATGGTTTGGTCAGTGCTGAGACCTATCTTTGACATTGTAAGGAATGCGAATCCGAAAAGATTTCTGATAATGGTGACAAAATCCCGGAACTTGAGAAGAATGTGGAAAACGACGAAAATGCGAACAATTCTGGAGTCTTTCGAGGTCCAGTTGTCACTTCTTCGCCGGTTGCGGCTGCACAGGGTACCATAACGATTGAGATGATGTTCGCTCAATTAGTAAAAATGAATAAATGTATTGAGCAAATTAGCATTGACCAAAAGAAAATATTTGAGGATCAAAGAAACATAGGAATCGAACAAACGAAATTAAGGGCTGTTCAAAACGAACAGAAGGCTGAAGTTGCAGCAGGTTTCAAGGAAGTTGCTGCAACTCTACAGAATGTCACTAAGCAACTTGAGAGTTTTAAACTGGAGGTAAGGGAGGAGTTAAACGTGGAGACGTCGCGACTGGACAAACGTATAGCTATGGTAACCGTCATTGTTGTGAAACATGGTGACAGGATTAAAACTCTTGACGAAAGTGTCAGAGAACTTCATGAAAAGGAGAGAACTCGAAGCGAGACATTGAGAAGTTTGCCAGAAACGTTGAGGAAGCAGAATCACGAGATCGCATCCCTTCATGAATACCAGGATTCTAATAATGATGTCCTTAATTCGTTGCAAGTTCAAACCAATGATATCAGTAACCGTATTACGGTACTACAACAGCAGACCCACGCTAATCATAGTGAAGTAGTCAAGGATATCTCGCTCTTGAGGCATGAACTTGATAATCTTAAATCATCTTCGGTTCACTCTGATTGTGAGAGTGTATGTAGTGATAAAGTAGTTCCGCCGAAGCGAGCTTTTGTGAGTTCTGAACCAGTTGAGAATGGACATGCTGTTAAAGGTCCAATACGGATTTTTGACGTAAATAGGGAAACTTCCCTAAACTCCAGTTGTACTTTTTATTCTTTTGTGAGCCATAATTTTAATGATGTTCCCATCTACAGCTCCAATGCTAGTAATTTCTTTGGTTCTGGACAAAATATTAATGATAAAGTGATATTTACTAGGAACGATACTAATGACTTACCTCAAGTTTTAACAGTACCTTCATATCGGGTAACTTCTTCCGTCCAAACTAGCGATTTTCCACCCTGTACGATGTTTAACTATAGTTATACTATACCAACAACGACTACTACTACGGTGTCATGGAGTATGCCAACGACAGTGGAGAGCAAATACTCGGTTCAGTGTTGTATGGTTGGAGATAATTATCCTCATGTTTCTTTTGATTGTTCCAGGTCGAAAGTTTGTGAAATTTCCAAACCTTTAGTTGGAGATTCTTTTGATGGTATTAATACTGTATCGCAACCAGTGGCTGCTTTTCCATCTGTGTTCAGATTAAAAGATCTCAAAGATTTCCCAAGATTTTCAAGAGATAATCAACCAGGGGTAGCTCGCAGATTCCTTCGTGATTTTCAACGATGTATTGAAATATACTCAGTCTCGGATGCTGAGAAAAGTAGGGTAGCTAAAAATTGTTTGGTAAACACAGCTTATATTTGGTTTCACACAGTCGCTGGTGAAATAAGATGCTACGAGGACTTCATATGACTTTTTAAGAAACAATATTGTTCGCAAGAGATGGAACATATTCAGAAACGACAATTACAAAATCTAAAGTATGATAAAACGAAATTCTCGTCTTTACTTGAATTCTCGTGAGCTTTGATCGAGAAGTATTTCGATGTGACTGAAGTTCCTAACTATACGGAACTAATGAACCTCATCCTGGGATGTATTCCGGAAGAGGATGTGAGGTGGCTGACTGTCAATCCTTGTCATGATTTCGACGAATTTATGAGTAGAATCGCTACCCTATCCAGTCACTGTGACATCCCAAGTTGATTCGGCAAGACTTTCTCAGAGACGACCGTTTGCTAGGCAGGCCAAAATTGTTTCAAACAGAGACAAACAAGTAAGTGTGAGTAGTCAAACTGATTCAAACCAATTTGGATATTCCAACAATAATTGTAGTTGGCAGAATCGAACTCACACAAGTAATAGGAACAAGAGGAATGGAAGTCCTTCACGAGGCAATAGTAGGAATCGAAGATTTCGAGGACATGGAAATCGAAGGAGATTCCATAATAATAGCCAGAATCCTTCTGTTGGAAACAACAGGGCGCGAACCGATAGGAATGGAGATAGTGAGAATGTTTCTTCTACAGATAGAGATCAATCTCGAGCATTTAATCGAAATGGTGCCGATCATGACCATTGCTCGTCAGGTACGGAAAACCCATTTCGCAGCAACCTTTAGTCATGGGGAAGATTGCTGCGGAGGGAGTTCAAACCCCATTACTCAAAAGTATAATTCAGATGTAACTATCAAACCTTTTTCTCACCAAATGGAACCTAGTGTTATTTCAGACCCGAAATTCGATCATTTTATTGAATTTAATGTCAGTTTTGTAGTCGAAGATGACCAATCCTCGTCTCGTACAGAATATTATTTTTCTTCATCTCCGGTAGTAAAAGGAACTATAGGAGGTATTGATTTGAACTGCACGATAGACAGTGGTGACGAGCTTAATCTCATGGACTGGAAAATTTGGAAGCGTATTAAACTTGCTTTCCCATCGGCCAAGTTACGGCCTTATACAGGATTATCACTTGGAGCATTTGCAGGAAAAGAAAAGTTTCTTGTACAAGGTGTACAAACTTTTAACTTAAATTTACAAGGCCATCTATTTGAAGTCCCAATATTCATAATCAAGTACTTGCGTACGGATTTGATTCTTGGATGCGCTTTCTTGGACAAATTTCAGAGCATAATTGATCGACGCACCAAAGAAAGTAAATTGAAGGATCAATCTGGTACGGAAGTTATCCTGCAGACATATGAACCCAACTTGCTATTGGTAGCTCTCAATACCAAGGAGAAGGAGGTGACTATTCACGAAGACTTCAAAATTATACCTGTGGCAACTGAAACGATGTCTGACCAATCTTTCACGTGTCAGCCGGTAGCTATAAATAAAGTGTCAACCTCTACTATATCATTATTGACGGATGTTCCTATTGACGAGCCTGAACCAAACATATCTAAAGAGGATATACGAAATTATATAGAAACAAGAACGGACTTGGATTCTTCGTCGAGAATTCGTCTGCAACAGTTTGTTCTGAAGTACAGACCTTTATTCTCAGAATATCCCCGAAGAGTGCGTGCTCCTCTGCATAAGATTCAATTGACTGACGAGATTCCCATCGTTGGACCATATTATCCTGTTCCACAGGCTATGCAGGAGGATTTTGAACGTGAATTGCGTACGTGGATCAGATTAGGAATAGCCAAGGAACAACCCTCTTCATACCGTAACCATGTTCACTGTATGCGTAAGGCGTCAGGAGTGCGGCCTGTTCTGGACTTGCGTGCCCTTAATAAGAAGGTAATAGCTTCCAAAGTACAGGTTGAGCCCATCAATGATATACTGAATAAAGTAAGTAAAGCAAAGTTCTTTAGTAGCTTCGACTGCTCTGCCGGATATTATGGAATAGGATTGGATCCTTTCTCATATCAATACACTAGTTTTGTGTACATGGGGAGGCAATTTTTAATGTGTTCGCTCCCAATGGGAATCAAGAGTGCACCAGCTATCTTTCAAAATTGTATGTACAACTTTTTTGACAAGACTACAAGAGCATTTGCCACTATTTACTTGGATGATGTACTCGTCTCAAGTTCTTCATTACAAGATCATTTCCAGCATTTGGAGCGTGTCTTTGAAACGTTTCACAGTGCAAATTTCTCCCTCAATTTCAAGAAATGTGACTTTATCCGGCCTGAAATAAATTTCCTTGGTCATGTTATAAGTGGAAGTGCTGTGAAACCAGATCCCAAGCATAATGAACCGATCCGGTGCTTTCCAGTTCCCAAAAATAAGAAAGCATTGAGAGCCTTTTTAGGTTTAGTTGGATGGAGACGCCGTTTGGTGCCAAATTTTGCAGCTCTCACGGGACCATTGTATGACCTTCTTAAGAAAGACAAGAAATGTGTACTTACACCAGAGTTATTGGAAAATTTCAAGAGACTTAGGGAACTAGTAAGCCAACCTCCTGCCTTAGGGCAACCTGATTTCTCTTTAACATTCCATCTGTATTCAGATGCCTGTGTAGAAAATTTGGCTGGCTACCTTGCTCAGTGGCCATCAGGGGACACAGATCCAAATGTTATAGCATATGCGAGTCGTAGGGTTCGACCCCACGAACTCTCTCTTTCAATCTTCCAACTGGAATTGCTTTCTGTGTTATTCCTCTGTGAACACTTTTCACAGTACATTCTCGGCAGGACTACTGTAATGCACTCTGATAACGCAGTTGTAACTCATGCTTTTACTTTGAAGATTTTGGATCCAAGGACAACCCGGATGCTATTAAACCTCCAGAGATTTGATCTGATTTTCGAACATCTTCCTGGTAAAAGTAATCACGTAGCAGATGTATTGAGTCGATACCCACCGGAAGTACCATCTAAATCCGGGGAAAATTTGTAAACTTTCTTTCAGTGAAGGATACATCTCTCTTCGACTTAGAAGAAATTAAAGAAAAACAAGGATCTGATGAGTTTTGCCGAAGGACCAAATCCTCTCTTGGAGAAGCTATTGAATCGGAACGTTTCCTTTTGCACCAAGGCTTTCTGTATATGAAGAATCCGAAAACATTGCAGTGGCTGCTTGTTATCCCACAGGAGCTAGCTTAAAAGTAGTTAGTACTGTCCACACGACAGGTCATTTTGGAATCCACAAGTGTTTCTCTTTCTGTAGAAATCTTTTCTACTGGCGACATATGAAATCCGACATCAAGAAGTATGTTAGGGACTGTATTCGCTGTGCCGAAACGAAATACGCTAATCGTGTCATCTCGAAGGAAGATTGTGTGATTGAGGCGGACTCGCCTCATGATAAACTTGGCATTGACATAGTAGGAAAATTGCCGTGCAGTCACGGATATTGTTACATTCTATATATAGTGAAAGAGATTCTTGCTCTTCTTGAAAAAAGATATTTTTTAACACCCTATCCTCGTTCTATTATCACGGATAGAGGTCCCCAGTTCCCTTCAAAAGCCTGGAAGTACTACTGTCAAAAACGTGCTATCAAACATTTGTTGATGTCTAGCTACAGTCCAAACAGTAACGGAACGACTGAACGTTCCCATAAGGAACTTAATCGTTTAATAAGACTACAGTGCAGTCAGAAGCAAACTGACTGGAGCAAAGTCTTGAAAACATCGCAAGACTTATTAAATTACTCTATCTGTACGAGTATTAACTGTACGAATTGTTTGTGTCCTACTCAGCCGCGGAGGCATATAATCGTTCTTTCCTTGGCCACAAAGTCTAGAGAATATTAGTGACAAGGATCGTCACCTCTTAGTGGACGATAACTTGCCCTATAAGAAGAAACAGCAAGTAAAGAAATCAGGACGTGAAATTACCCTTAAAGTAGGGGATCTCGTCATGGTACGGACGCATTGTCATCAGCTTCAAGGAAGGAAACGTCGAAATATTTAAATTTGTTTGTGGGTCCATACGTCATAGTGAAAATTTTGCGAAATAGTGCTGTTTTACACAACCTTATTGGAGAAGCGATCGGAACACAATTCCCAAAACATGAAATTGTTCGATTGCTCAGCAGAAAAGAGACAGGAACTTTTATCTCATTGTCCTCACAAACTGAGTTTCACGATGTAAATAGATTTGATTAGCTGTGTTTCTTATGATTAGATTTTAGTGGTAAATGTTTAAAAAATAAATTCACTCAAAATGTTCATTTATTTTCTTTTTTTTGGCCTAGAGCGAGGCTGAGACGGACTGATTTTCCGCCTCGGTTAATTATATATTATTGTTCTCTGTACGGAAGAATGCATAAATATTTCAGTAACTTTTACACCGAAATTTCCGAGGCTTGTAAATTCAGTTGAAAATATTGCGATTTGCGTTATTCAGAATGTGCGAAAGAATCCGGCGCAAGGCTAGCTTGCGTTAGTCAGAACTTGCGAAAGCACACCCGGCGCGAGGCTAGCTTATGAAGGAAGACGTAACAATATGAATGTTTGTACAATATATTAGTCACAAAATATATGCAAAATTAGCATTAAATAGATTTAATGTGAAGAAACAATAATAGATAAATTTACAAGCCATACAGTGTTTAGTATGTGTTAAAGGAACTTCGTTATGTATATAATCACAACAATGCCATAAAATATAGAAAGCAGTGTAACATGAACTTGCAGATACACGTGTTTATAATTGCTGAAGTAAAGTATAAGTGGGAGTTTGAGTTGTTGGTGGCTTGTTTTACATTCTCTGCTTCTGCTTCATATGCAGGTAAAATTTGGTTACTAAGTGTATTCATATATATCCAAGATGTTTTAAAAGATACTCATTTATCTTCCTGACCAGTGAGACGAAGTGCATGGAAACACATTTCTAATTATATTTGAAATACTGTGGTCTTCATAGAAGTACAAATAAGGAAATTCATCATCTAATATTCAGAAAGTGATAGTTTATAGTGCATATCATCACCTGGAAATTCTTGAACCAAAAGCCAGCTCTCTGGGGGCTTGTGATTAAAAATTGTAAGGTCCGGGTACTGCTGATTTTTTTCATATTAATCCAACGACTTCTTATTGGTGTGTTGAGGTAATCTATTGCATGAATCACTGTAATTTAACAAGGGATCTGTTTACATTTGAGCAATCTCGTGGCAAATTACTACAATGAGTGCTTAATTACAAACGTGTTTTCCCGCAGTGAGCTCCCACAACTTCGATAATCTTCATTCCTATTAGCTTAAACGTCCGTCCTCAACCATTAAAAATTCAACAACCAAAAGTATTTGGAAGAAATTTATGTATGTTTCTTGGTTGTGTATTGTAAGAATTTCTATGTTTATTGCTACTTATTGCTATTATTAGTGTTTGATACAGTATATAATTTGCTTCGAAATATTCATGCTTTTATGCTAACAACGTTCTTTTGATTTGATGTTTATCGTCACTATTCCATAAACAAAGTGGGTTATGTCAGTGGAGATGATACCGAAGAGCAGTTCCTCTCAGATAATTTGTCAGGTTCATTCTACGTATTTCAGTGTAGTTTAATGAGAACTGGCTTCTGATAAA
Organism: Thermobia domestica; assembly: GCF_964235325.1. Classification (NCBI taxonomy): domain Eukaryota; kingdom Metazoa; phylum Arthropoda; class Insecta; order Zygentoma; family Lepismatidae; genus Thermobia; species Thermobia domestica. The sequence continues at coordinate 145,991,914 of NC_137455.1, read as the reverse complement.
AGAACGTGTATCTCCTCCATAGTCTCTAGTCAAAATTAGGAAAGTAAGCGTTTACCATCAGTTTCGGCGAATCTATTTACTTCAATCTGGAAAGTCATTACGAAATATTTCTATCACGCCTGATAATTTGTTAAAGTGCACCATCAGGGTACAGTGGAGTCCGTCAAGGCTATGGGCATAAATAGATGTTAATACAGTGGAGTTCTGTCTACGCAGGTTACATTTCAGATGTATGAAAGGTGAGTGACGGTTGCTGAATAAATCGCATGTCCCGCTGTCAGAGTAATATTGACTTGTTTTGTATTTTAAAAGTGTAATCCCGTTTGTAGTGGTTCGGAACTAATGTTTGATAGTATTACTATTTATTGTAAGTCACGACGGCTGCGCTGATACATTAATAGTAAAACAAAGAAATAAATGTTATCACTCTTACTGCTAATTGTGTAAATAGAACAAATTTGTAGGTGTATTGTTTCACGCTCTTATCAGAGAAAACAAAGGTTTGTAAGGAAAATCATTAATATGTCCAAATTTGATAATTGAATGATGTAAAGCAGTATACTTGACCGGTGCTATTATGTACGTCGTCGTTGTCTTGTGTCCCTGAGAGTGGGTTAGTGCGTCGTCTTTCTGAAGTTGGCTAGAGCTGCATATTATTTCTCAGACGTCAAATTTATTCATTCATCACGTTGGATATAACAGATTTATCATGTTCAATTACATGGAAGAAGATTAAAAGAAACTCAAAGTCTGAATACTGAGTTGATGTTCATGGATTGTTTTTTTTCTTTTAATGGTTTAAATCGACATTTTTCCTTTTCTTCATTTTATTTTCCTGTTTCTCCAAAGACATATTCTTGTATTATTGAAGATTTGTGAATAATAAACATACTCCAATTGATATATACATGTTTTCAAAAATACCGATAGAATAGATAGACTGCCAACAGACTATCGAGGAATTAAGTAGTAAGGTTAGATTCGTTACATTTTTTATGATATTGTTTAATATAAGTTAGTAAGTTCATTTGGTTAATGCATGAGCCGTAAAAGGTTATCGGGTTTAATTTAAATAAAAATTCCGTTGCGCGTTTGTTATACAGTTTCCAAATCAGCCTGATTCCTGTTAGAAAGTTATCCAACTTAAACATAATTTGTAGAACGTAAGAGAGTAGGTTACAATATAAAATGAGAGAACTCGATTCGTTTATGGACCATTTAATAAAACAGGGTGTTGTTCAAGAAATTAATAGTAGTCAATATATATCTCCCTGCTTTTTGGTCACTAGCAAAGATCAATCTAGGAGATTAGTGATCAATTACGGTCAAATTAATTCTAAATTGTTATTTACTGGTTTTCCGAGTCCCAACCTAGTATCTATTATTTCCAAGATAGGTAGACACAATCTGTATACATTAATTGATATCCGACCAGCTTTTCATCAATTGGAGATTAAACCTGACTGTAGGAACATAACAACAATTGCTACAGCTAATAGACTATTACAACATTGTCGCTTACCAATGGGAATGACAATATCACCATTTGTTTTGGCCAGTTTAATGCATAAAATCTTGCGTGATATCGGAAGGGATTATTTAGATATTTACTGCGATTATTTAATAATTTACTCGGTTAGTATTGAGAAACATAAAGAAATTTTAGAAAAAGTTATACAAAGGTTGAAAGAATGGGGGATTACTATTAGTCTACATAAAGCCCAGTTTATGAAATCAAAAGTAAAGATATTGGGATATGAGTTCTCTAATCGTCAAATGAAAATAGATGATGAAAGAGTAAGGCTATTAAAGAAATGCCGAAACCGAAAAATAATTGAGCTCTGAACAGATTGTTAGAATTTTTTAATTATTATCTTAGATATGTTAAGGATTATTCAAAACTAATAAGTCCATTATATGCTATGAGATCACCCACGGTTCCATTTATCTGGGGGAAGGAGGAAGATGATTTGCTATTATTAACCATATTGTTCTTAAGGTGCCAGATATAGATGCGCCCTTCGTTTTACATGTCGTTGCTTCCACCAAAAATTATGGTGCTATATTAATCCAGTATGATGGAGAATGAAAACTCAGACCAGTTTACTTTTTGAGTAAACGAGTTCTTCCGTCAGATTGGGCTAAAAGCGTTCTTGACCTTGAACTTTCTAGCTTAGTTCATGCGTTTGATAAATTTGACATGTATCTTCATAAGAAATTCACAATTTATTGTGATAATTCAGCCTTGACCTGGATACTTAAAAATCATAAACGTCAAAGGAAATATGGTTCTCTCATTGAAAAGGTGAATCGAATCAATTTGATATTCACTTGCGGAATGAGCACAATGTGGCAGATTTTCAAACAAGAATGCATAATTATATCGATTATACACCTTCATCAGATATAGTGGAAATTGATAAGGTGGATGATAAAGAAGTACATTTGAATTTTGTTAACTTTTGGAATAATCCTTTTTTCATAAACCATTAGGAGATCATCAAAGAGAGCCCTAGTTTGAATGTTATAATTCAAGAATTAGAGAGGGGACAGGTAAAGGAACCTTATGTACTTAAAAATGGTATCCTTCTAAAGAAAACTTCAGGTAAACAATATGAAGGTTTAAAAGGTGTTGTACCGGAGTCTCTTAAATATAGTGTTCTAATAAGTTTCACCACGAAGACCCTGTGAGTGGGAGTCACAGCGGGGTCCAGAGAACGATAGCAAAAATGACTATACGTATACTTTTCATAATTTATTCTAGGAAATTCGAGATTTTGTTCAAATGTATGACTTGTCAGGTGTGTAGGGATAGGAATAGACTTCCTTATGGTACCTACTATACTCAGAAAGAGAAATATCCTAATAATTCTCTATGTTTAGATGTAATGGGGCCTTGGCCTGTCAGTAATGGGTTTAGATATGTATTAGTCTTAACCGATGGTTTTTCTAGATTTTGTCATTATTGAACCTCTCAGGAATTTGAATTCAAAGTCTATATGTTTGAAATTAGATAAAATATTTTATTCTTACGGATATCCAAATAAGTTAATGCATGATAATGCAAGTTATTTGCAAAGCGATTATTTTAAACATTATTTATTTAGTTTAGGTATTAAGAACATTTGTACTGCTCCTTATTCCATGTCAAGCAATTTAACAGATAGACAAAATAAAAGTATAAAATTGGTTTTGAAAACATATATTCATAAAAATGAATCTAAATGGTCTCAGTATATTTATCAAGTCCAATACACATTAAACAATGGTGAAAATTCTGTAACGCGTAAAAGTCCAAATGAATTGTACTTAGGAAGAAAAATGTTAAATACGTTAGATGTAAACTGGATTTTAGACCCAGGAATCCTTGAAAGTACTCAAGATAAAAATGAGATGAGTAGAACGATTGAAGATAATATCGAGCTGACATGGAAAAGGAAAGAGAAAATATATTCTAGAAAACATAGAAATATAGATTTACCTGTTGGAGAGAAAGTATTGGTTAAGAAAGTAACTAAATCTTCTTTAGAGAAACGTTATCAACCTAAATTAGCCAATTTCAAGGTCCTTATGAAATATTGAGCTACCCAACATTAAACACCATTTGGTTACAACTCGTAGCTGACAAGAAAATTAAAATTAAGACATGTTAGTTAAGACATTTTATAAAGAAATTTTATCCAGCAAGACAAAATAACAATGGAAATTAAAACGATATGAATAAAATCTGTAACAATTGTAATCCACTTCAATGCTAAAATATTGTATATATATATATATATATATATATATATATATATATATATATATATATATATAAGGGCGTATCCAAGGGGGGCTACGGGGCTATAGCCCCCCCTTGACGCTCAGGTTAACACTGGATAAAATGGATTTTAATTCTACTTTACACTGGATAAAACGGCAAATTGTGGTTTAACGCCTCCCTTGATCATATCCTGGATCCGCCACTATATATATATATGTGTGTGTGTGTGTGTGTGTGTGTGTACTGTGCTCTGTTTGTGCAATTTTGCAGGTTTGGAATTGGGTGTTTTTGGTCATGGCTGTGTTTGTCCTTGAGAACCTTCCCATAGAAGACTGGAAATAAATCAGGACCATCAGGTGGATAAGCGAGAACAATACCGTCATCAATCCTGTTATTTTCTGCAGTTATGGTGCGTGCTTCGTCGATTGGACAATGAACTAAAAGGAGGTCCTAACAAATAACGATTTGAATTTCAAGAATTTCCATCGGTTAGTTCGTTCCATTATTCTTTACTGCATGTTGCGCATGGAATGTTTGATGAACTTCAAAATGTTAATTACAGTTTATTATAATTAAATCACCCAGAGAGGTAGGGAATTTAATATGAGACATTTCTCTGTAAGTTCTTGAAAGAAAAAAGTCAAGGAACTTTGGACATTTCCGATCAGCTGATTAGTTAAATAAACTTGTGTATGGAAACATTGACTCTGTAGGTCAATGTCAGGGTTTTGATATTCGTTTTTCGAAGTTATCGAAACGCCATCTATTTTGTGTAATCTATCTGTAACTATTACGTTTCCATTAGAATGAAACGTGAGGTAAGCCGGAGTAGAGGCATATAAATTTTGTTCGTCAAATTGAAAATTAGTACAATGTAATTTCGGTATGGTTTTTGGCTTAAAGTGCTCCTAGACATAAGGTAGACGAAAGTATAGTGTAAGATTTTGTAAAGTGAACGGGGATGTATTACTCGGCTAGAATTTGTAAGTACTAAAATTTAATCAATTATTTTTCTCTCTTTTTGGCCAACTACTGCAAGTTTTTGGTGAGTGGTGTGTCTTTGGTCACTAGATTAATCATATGTTGTTAAATATTTGGGGAATTCACTTTAAGAGTAAATTTGAGATGAGAAATCTTCCAAAAAGAATAATCTGTAAATTCCACTTAGAATATTGAAAAGTAGAATGCTAATGTTGAATAACTTCCGGACTGCCAGTCAAAAATTGGAAAGGGTCAAATTTGGTTTGAATAATGTTGTTTGTGTCAGCACCTTTATTTTGTTACTGTTAAATTTATATTCATGTTGAATTATTTATATAATAAATTGTTCATGTTGAGAGAGAATTATAATTTATATGGAAAAAGATGACTTGCCCAAATTCTTCCGCATTAAGGCAAAGATAACTGACCATTTCATAGGTAGTGTTTTACTTGCTTTCAAGATTGCCGCTACAGGCAGCAGTAATGTTAGTGCTTAATGCTTTTAAGTACACAAACGATTGCCGTTAACCCCATGTTTCTACCTCTATTTGTATAGAATTTGATATTTCTGAAGTTGGCCCCCCACCGAAAATCTTGAATAAATCCCAAAATGTGGTAGCACTAACGGTAGTGCTTAGTGTTTTTAAGTGCACTAACTATGCGCTAAGTTTTGTGAAAATCTCTCTGCATGAAGATGGGTTTGGGGCTAACTTCATATGAAGTTGGCCCCCCACCAAAAATCTTCAATGCCTCGTAAACGCTGATAGCACTAACGTTAGTTCTGAGTGCACTAACGATGTGCCACGTTTGGTTTAATTTGGGAGAGGTGGGGGCCAACTTCAGGCACATCAGACAGTAACTATATTTACAGTGTGTTTTGATAGAGTTGATATGTACAGTATAAGCCAGAAAAAATCAACAAATAACACTAAATTACTAATGTAATATGCAACACCTGCGGTGCAAGGTGGATGTGTTGAGTGAGTGCTCTCCGCAAATAATTTAATTTTAAAAAGTTCGTGATTTTTCAACTTTTTGAAGACAGCGACATAAATATGAATAGTTAGTGATTGTGATACCATCTGTGGGTGATAGAGGTGAATATGTATCCAGTTTAGGCGTTTGGTTACAAATGTAAACAAACAACTGATCAAAACTGTGTCTGTTATTGCAATAGTGAAATTATCTTCAACAAGTAAGTTGAATAGTTATATGCTAGAAGTTGAATCTAGTACATTACTGAAGTTTATTTTCCTTCACTAAATACTATTTCTGTGATTCAAATTCAGTATTAGTACTGTATATAGCATACAACACATTACTTATGTGTTTTTATTCCCCGAATCCTTGTGTTATGGAAAATTAGTGTGCCAATTTCTAAAGCAGCAACTACTACTAAAACTTGTCACCATTTTGGATCCCGATATAAGTATAATTAACATAATGTGGTGTATAGTATAAATATATTGTTATATGCGGTTCAATTTGGTTATCGAGAATCAGTGTACTAGTGCCAAATTCTTTGATAAGCAGGAACCATACGTAAACTTTGACGCCATTTTGAATCCCGATTTAGATATATTTAATACTGTAGTGCAGTCACAATGTCTTCTTGTACAATTTGTAATTCAAAACTTAGTCGTTATGATGAAACACTACAGTGTTCAAAAAAGAATTGCAATAAATTATTTCATATAGTGTGTTATAAAATATCTGTGGAGAAATATACGGACGTGAAGCAGACGGGTGTTATAAAGGAATGGGTATGTAGAGATTGTAGTAGTTCTAATCCGAGGGAGGTAGTAATTACAAAAACTGTACCACCGAGCGCAACTGAGTCAATGCTAATTAACAAAAGTACATCCTAAAAATTGGATGACAAATCTTTGAATCCTTCTGATATAGGAATGAAACTTGAGGAACTCTGTGCTCAAATAGCTCAATTAACAGCTAGTGCTCAATTTATGTCTAATCAACACGATGAATTGTTGAAGAAACTTGAACTAGAGATTAAGGGTAATATTCAACGGGATAAGAATATAGCCAAGCTAAATGCAGTAAACCTAGAATTGAAAAAGCAATTAAAATTACAGGATGTGGAAATAAATGATCTTAATAAGTATGGACGTAATAAAAATATTGAAATACATGGTATACAGGAGCGTACTGGTGAAAATTTAAAGGAAGTTGTAATCGACATGGTTCAAAAATTAAGAATAAAATGTGGGGAGGAAGATATTGATGTTGTTCACCGATTATCAAACGGTAAAAATAAACCAAAAGCAATAATTGTACAATTTACAACGCGCACAGTGAGAGATAGGTGGTTGACTAGAAGGAATACGGGTTTAGTTAGTAATAATTTAGTATCTGGAAGTAGTGATAGTAGAATATTTGTGAATGTAAATTTAACTCCTAAAAATAAGCAATTATTTTGGAAAGCTACAACAGCTGCAAGAAATACATAGCATAAATACTGTTGGGTAAATGGCAATGGACAAATTTTAATTAGGAAAAACGAAAATAGCCAGGTTATGATTATTAAAACTGAAGATGTACCAGGATTTCCAAATTCTATTTCAGTGTAATCTTTAAATATGTAGGCTATAATTTAAGATGTCTGTAGTTAAAAGTACGTTTGATATATATTACCAGAATGTTAATGGGCTTAAAAACAAAAATTAACGAATTTTACCTAAGCTCTACCATGTTTAATTTTGATTGTGTTGCCATTACTGAATCATGGCTAAGACATGAAGTATTTAATAATGAGTTGTTTGACGATAAATATTTGGTTTATAGAAAAGATAGCAAGAGGTGGTGTTCTCTTAGCTGTTTACAGTAATTATATCTCTGAAAGAATAACAAAATTTGAATTGCCAGATAATGAGGATTTATGGGTAAAAATTCAGTTATCATATTTAACATGTATATATGTTTATATAGTGTATTTCCCGCCACATAGTTCAGAAGAACTATATTTAATTTTTTTTCGAAATAGTGAAAGGTTTAATGAACTAACATTATCTCAAAATGTTTTTATTATAGATTTGAATTTGGCATTTTTAACAGATTATTTGGATGGTAACTACTTTTTTTAATTTGCCTAATTTGGAGAACAATGTCTTACATAAAGTAATTTTTTTAAATTTCCCACAAATCAATAAAGTAAGAAATCTAAACAATAGAATTTTAGATGTTGTATTTACTAATGTATTACACGTTGAAGTTCTCGAATCTAATGTTCATTTTGTTCAACCACATCGTCATCACCCATGTTTGAATATTAGTATTCCGTTTTATAAAAACTGTAATACTGCTTGTAAACGATCCAAGAAAGCTTGAACAAGACTCTTCTTCAAGATCATTCAAGAATATTTGATGAAAAAGGTGTCAGCACCGACGTCATTTTTCTCTTGAATTCAATAGTTTCGTTCAAGAAATTTCTTTTCGGTCCTGTTCTAAACAATCCAATTCAAGATCATTCAATAGCCAATCAGCGCCCGAGTTTGAGTGCAGAAAAATACAAAACAAGTATGATGGCGTCATGAGACAGAACTGCAGTTGAATAAATATCTTTTTGTTACTCTTTTCCATAGTTATCTGATATTCCAAGTGTGTATTATAATAAACAAAGCTAATATTTGCGCCGGAAGATATTGTTAGTATTTTTTGTTGATAATATTCACGATTTATATAGTTATAATTCTTGCATGCCCATAACTTTTGTTAAATCTTGAGGCAATGAGAAGTATAAGTATTAATTTGAGAATTTAATATACAAGTATACCGGGTGTAGATTAAGAAAGAAGTGTTCATTAAATAAAAAAATATATAACTGACTTTTCTTGATTTAATAAGACGTTTTGTACTGTTATTAATCTCTGATAATATCAAATAATTAAGTACAGATTGATAATATGCTGGCAATCTGAAGTATCCTGGAAATGATTACATGTTATCCTACTGTAATCTAATTATTTTATCACGAAATCCACACGTACTATTTGAGAAGTTATTTCTTAAGGTGGAGGTTGCTTTCACGCGCGCAGATTAATTTTACTAGTGCTTTCCCGTAAGGTACAAATGTGCATCCTAACATACGCTACATACAAGACTGTGCAATAATAATAATAAATAAGTAAAATCGAGATGCTATTTAACAGCGTCGGGGCAGGAGCATTGAAGGGGATCCACGGGAGAGTAGTCCGTACGGAGCAGGCGCGTCATCGACGAAGGTTATAGTACAAGAATAAGAATCATGTATAAATTAGAATAGTGCAATAAACCCTTGACATCGTATTCACTCATTTGAACTGAACTATAGCTATTGTAATGATTTGATACTGGTAACATTAAACTTCTAAACATAAAATACTTGTTTCCTACATTATACAGGCATGTTTCGACAGTGGGAATTATTACGGTATCTCAGATAATTCTCCTTCATACACAGTCAGACATTTTAACAGTAAAATTACTATTCGTTTGATGGGTTATTCTTAACCAGTACCAAAACAGGGATAGATTTGAGAAGAAAGTCTGATGCAGATACGGGCGGTAAGTCCTGTAGCTGAAAAATATTATCATTGCTTCGTTTGGTTTCCTGTGATTTCAGCCTTTTCTTTCAGTCTAACATCAAAAGGCAGTCATTGCCTCGTGATACACATAATTTTAGGAAACAGTTCGACTTGTTCTTTTTGAGTGTGGTTCTGTCATCAGCACGCCATTTGAAGAATCAGATTTTTTTTAAAAGCTTAGTTTAGGGAACGATTTTATACCTAAGCAGCGCTTTACTTTTTTAACGTCACCTGACCTAACTCGCCTTTAATGTAAAAGGGACAAACTACTTAGTGAAAATTCGATGGGATTGCTGCAAAATCAATTGACCTGTTTTCTAAATTATTTAATATAATCTATTAAATTACAAAAGCCTGCAGAAAGTTACGAAAAATATGCTAATATTATAGCTATTCATGCGCAGGTCTGAGCTAAATCAGTACGCAGTTTCGCTTTCATTTGTTTTCATAGTTACAGTCTATTGTTTTGGACTGCCATCTATCAACAAGAATATAAAACAAATTCAATGCCTCTATGATCGTGTAAAAGTTGTTTCAAGTCCGTTCAAGACTCTTGTTCAAGTGTCTCGAACAATACTCCTTTGAACGTGTAAATTTGAGGTATTGAATGGTCTTGTTCAAGCTTTCTTGGATCGTCTACAAGAAGCATAAGACACGAAATGAAATGGAAGACGTAATCTACAACTTTTGTAAGTGTGATTTTTTGAAACTATTAGTTATTGAGATGTAAGAAATTTGATTCCTTGTATGGGATTAAGGATATTAATAATTGTGTAAAGTTTTTCTATTCTGAATAATATGGAGTTTAAATGAATGTACACCTAAAAATATAAAGAGGAAACGTTCAAGTCCAACATGGTTTACTCCTGAAATAATAAAAGACGTAAAGAAGAAAGAACGTTATAGGAAGAAATTTAAAAAATCAAGACTTTACTCAGATTACATGCAATTTGTTACACTAAGGACACAAGTAAAAAATTGTATTGAAATAGCTTTTCGTGATTATAACAACGCAATAGAAGAGCAAATCGTAAGGGAACCTAGGAAATTTTGGAACTATATTAATAAGAAAAAATCTTCAAACATAAATCAATCAATACTTGAATATAACAAAGAAAAAATTGTTGACAATAAATTGAAATGCGAAGCTTTTGCTAAGCACTTTCAATCAGTATATAGTTCTGAACTATCTAATATTAAACTATCTGATATTTTTCTGAGTGATGTTTCTTCGATTGTAGATATAATGTCACTGGATATGATCACTGAAACAGAAGCAATCGAAGCTATTGACAAAATGAAAGGTAAAAGGTCAATTAGTAATGATGGTATACCATCTTACATTTTTAAAGGTTGTAAGGAATGTCTTGTTAAGCCATTGACCTACATATTTAATATGTCTATCAGTCAGTGTTATTTTCCTGCAAAATTTAAAATATCAGCAATATGTACAGTTCCCAAAATTAATCCTGTAAAATTAATACAAGACCATAGGCCGATAAGTTTGATTTCTTCTCCAGCTAAAATATTCGAATCAGTAATTTGTAAACACCTGTTTAATCACATTTAACGATATCTCTCTGATTTACAATATGGTTTTAGACATAGCGGATCAACAGTAACAAATTTGTTGAATATAAGTAAAGCAATTAGTGAAGCTCTTAACGTAAGGTCTCAAATTGATGTAGTCTATAGAGATTTTAAGCGAGCCTTTGATTTGATTAATCATGAAATACTTCTTAAAAAGATTAAAGGATTTGGTATTTCAAATGAATTAATCCGACTATTTAAGTCATATTTAAGCAACAGAATTAAATATGTAACATATAACAATTGTAAATCTAAACAATATTCTGTGTATTCTGGAGTACCCCAAGGTTCCAATTTAGAGCCTTTACTATTTTTAATTATGATAAATGATTTACCTGAAGAGTTCCAATATTCTTCGTGTCTAATGTTTGCTGATGATACTAAATTATACAAACAAATTTCTACAAGAGATGATTGTGAAAAATTACAGAGGGATCTGGTGAGGTTGAGTGAATGGTATGAAAGAAACAAATTTTGAACTCGATATTTCAAAATCAGTGGCGGCTCGTGAGTATATAATATGGTAGTGCCAAAACGTACACAATAAATAAGCGCATATCCGTAAAAAAGAGTACATGTAAATTCACGAGTAACATTATTTTATTACAGTCACACACACACACACACACACACACACACATATATATATATATATATATATATATATATATAGAGAGAGAGAGAGAGAGAGTTATTTAGAATGAAGTTTGTGCCTACAGTAAACTTATTATAAACATAAAGCAGATTTTGTCCAGGTTGCGAACCTCCCCCCCAAACAACACACGGAAACAAAATAAAGGATTGGCTACATCGCAACCACAAATTCGAACTGTTTTTCAAATATGTTCGTGTTAAATTGATGCCATCTCTCCTTATTACGGATCACCTGCTTAAACACACAACTTTAAATTAGGCATTTGCTTTCCTAAATTTCCTGCTTCCAGTTAGTTTGTCGTCATATGATAGGGATGAAAACGGATATTTCACTAAACTTCTTGCAGCATTCATCGTAATGTATTGTTCTAGTTCACGGAAAATAGTTACAAATATAGAGAAAGAGGAAAACAGCACTACACTTAAGTACTCAGCATCAAAACTTTGCAAAAATATATAACTAACAACACCCACATTCAACACCACAAACACTCAAGCGCACAATATGTTTATGTTTCAATCATGGGGGGGGGTATCATACCTGGGTTGACAACACAATAACGAAATAAATTCCAAATCGATTTTTGGGAGGGTCAAATCTAGATGGTCCATATTGGTATGTAATAAGTAACTAGTTTGGAAACACTGCAATAGGAACAAGTGAATCGGGAGTCACGTCTTAGAATTCCAGGCGACTTAACTCAAACCAAAGACCCCTTTCCTAGAGCATCAAAACATAAGACGAAACAAATCTCCCGCTTCGAGCCACCTTTGGTCGTGGCACAAAACGCTAGTTAATTCTCCGTGCTTTCCTCCTGCTTGCCAGCTAACGAGCATGCGCACAAACCATTTTCAGAACAGTCGGGAGAGCACAGGAGAACTTGGCACAACAGAGTAGAGATAGGCCTATGTATTGCTTTGACTGCTAGCGTGCGGATAATTCTGAGCGCATTCAATCACTGAGCGCGACTCAAACCAGCTTCTCGTGAGCAATGATGACGTTGCAAGTACAGTATTGTGCATAAAATTAAAAAGTTTGTTATTTAGTAAGATGCAAATATTATTTATATTATTTTTGTATTATTTATGGTAGTGCCACGGCACATTGGCTCCCCTTCAGCGGCCGCCGCTGTTCAAAATGCAATATTGTAACATTTTCGATCACAAAGAAACCTGTTATATTTAAATATATAATAAGGAATCAAATACTGGAGAGGAAAGAAGTTGTCAGGGATCTGAGAGTATGGTTTGATGCAAATCTAAAGCTTACATATCATATGAATATCAAAACAAATGAGGTGTTTAAAATGCTTGGATTTATTAAATGGTCGTGCTGTCATTTTAAAAACATAAAAACAATATTAACATTATATAACTCTTTTGTTAAAACAAAATTAGAGGACGCTTCTATAATTTGGGAACCATTCTACCAAAAACCAAAGCAACAAATAGAAAAGGTACAAAAGAAAATATTGAAATATATTAGTTATAAAATTGATAATATACCAACTCGTTATGTATCTTACAATATACTTCTCAGCAGGCTTCAGCTTTTGTAACTGGAGGATAGAAGGTTTATTCAATGTGTATTATACTTGAAAAAACTTATTGATAACCAAGAGGATAACATGTCTTTGTTAGGTAAATTACCATTCTATTGCCCTCGTCAAAACCTAAGATTCAGACAAATGTTTTATATGCCTGACAACAAAACAAATTTAGCTAGAAACTCTCCGTTGTGTAGGATGTGTGATAGAGGCAATAAAATACATTCTATGGGTCTGGACATATTTCAATTGAAATGAAATTGAAATGAATGAATTGAGCTTAGTATTTAAACAAAAATGCATCCAAATGTTACTTAATAAAGTGTAAAGATTGTTATTATATCTGGTACTTATTGACTGTACGTGAACAAGACATGAGTAATGGTTAGTTGTTAGAATTACTTTACATGTAGCACATTCTGCACCATTATAAGATTAACAATTTGTACTTTGTAATTGCCTTCGGGTTTTAAGTACAAATAACTTATTATTATTATTACAAAAATAAATTATTATTATTATTATTATTAACACAATACGTTTGAAGAAACCAATACATAGTTATTTAAGAATGTAGCCTGCAAAGTTTTCTAGGGAAGTAGGCTTTTTAACATATTAAAAGCAAACCAAAGGTATATTTCCAAATTACGAAAGCTTCAATAATACAATACATATATACATATTACACACGTATATAAATACATATTATTATTATATTTTGAGTTTGTTACCTTTTTGAAACCTGGGCCTTGACAGTGCGTGAATTTAAAACTACAGCTTGTGGGAATGTAGGAGTAAGTTAAGTCAAAAGAAATCGGAAACTGTTCATGAAAGTCCATTTGTTTGACTGTATTTATCTTCTGTACTCTTATATAAAAGAGTTAAGATAAGTGACTTTCTGGGCATCCTACTACAAGTAGAGTCGTCAAATTTTAATTTAAAAAAATCATTTTCTTACGAGAGCAGGATATAAGAAAGAAGTAAAAAGGATGGGGTAAGTTTTTTTTAGAGTAGTGTCTCGTAAATCTCTGATGCTAGTAAGATTAAACTTAGCATATAACATTTCCACTGTAAAACAAACAAACAAACAAACAAAAACTGAAAATTCAACACATAAAAGGGAGAGAACAAAGGGTGAACTTTCTTTAATGTTCGAATTCCCCATTACTTATTCAGCAAATACGTATTTATAAAGTAAAGAAGGATTTGCTTAAGCTGGATGCGTGAAACTCGGTATTTCAACTTTTAACTAAAAGTAATAAAATATATGTTTCAGCGTCTTGAAAATTACGTTTCTAAGAGGGAAGGAGGGTCAATTTCTATAACATTAAAATTTCCCACTGCTTATGAGATTTGAGCAGAAAACTCTTTTCCTTTAGGTCTGGGTTCGTCCAGTTAAGCAAATTGGAGTACAAAGTGGATGATTAATTAGATTATTTTAATTATTTTAACATGTTGACGTAGTTTAATTTTTTAAAAAGTGTTCCTTTCACATTCTATTATAAACATTATTAATTTGCTGTAATTATTAAACACAGACTAATACTCAGTTGGGGACCAAGAGTTTGTTTTGGATGTTAAGCCATCATTTGCCGTCTGTGACATAGCCTTTGATTTTAACTTCAGGTTAAAGTCTCAGGTCTAAAAAATGTAGCTTATCTGAAATTTACATTATTATTATTATTATTATTATTATTATTATTATTATTATTATTATTATTATTATTATTATTATTATTATTATTATTATTATTATTATTATTATTATTACTGCTACTACTACTACAACAACTACTACTACTACTACTACTACTACTACTACTGCTACTACTACTACTACTACTACTAATAATAATAATAATAATAATAATAATAATAATAATAATAATTAATTCCAACGGTAACAACTATGTTAGTAATACTAAAACTATTGTTAATAATTATAACTAGTAAAGAGTAGTTAATTACAAGTATGACAACTATTTGCTACAAAAAGAGTTGAATATGATAAATATATGTGTAAAAATAATTTACTTAAAATCAGCACAAAGAAAGCAAAAAATGATGTATATAACTAAAACACAAAATTATGTTACTAATATGAGGTCAATGGTGTGGAAATAGAAAAAAAAACAGACATTATGAAAGATATGGGAATCACATCTGTTAGGTTGTTAATATTTTGTCACCACACAAACAGGGTGCGAATTGGCGGGGGGGATGCCAGGGATTTCCCCCCCCTGGCAAAAATCTTTCCCACCCTGGAGAAGAAAAATTTTATCCCTGGCAGGGATAACTTTTTCCCCCTCTGGAGTATTTTTAAGTGGACATAAAGATAAGTAGGTCTACTTTGCGTAGCTAACCTAAATATTACTTGAGTGAAACTTTATGAAAGGTCTCACATCTCAACTGTTTTGTACTTGTTAGTGTATATATATATATATATATATATATATATATATATATATATATATATATATGGGGGGAGGACTGGGTGCGCATATGGGTGAAATTCATCCCCCCCTGGGAAAATTTTTCAATTCGCACACTGCACACAAATGCTATCATGCAAACAGCAAGAAAGAACAATAGGCTTTATTTATTTATTCATTTATTATTTGAGAACGATAGAATATGTAAATTAAGCTAGAATCTGGTTCTGTAATATGAAACAATATATCTAAAACCTTGACTAACAGATTGACTGTATTTTTGGCACGGACGCGAACACGCCTTGGTAGCGCCACAAGGGATTTTTAGGTCCAGTGCCGTTTAGGACTTGTGCCGGGAAATGATTTTTAGGTCTTGTGCAGTTCAGGACTAGTGCCGCGTTCCCCTGTGACCGACAGCCACCGACACACAGAGAAACAGATAAGATCTTTGCCACTTGCTGTCTTTGGAAGATGAAGACAGCCTCAGGGAAATCACGTGTACTGATTGCAAGCACCTGGAAGATTTTGTCGTAGATTTTGATAGCTCCAAATCAAGACATTCGGTGAGTGAACTACGAGTGCAATGGTACCGGTAGTCTATTTACTTTGATTGGTGTTGTTTTTATAAAGATGGAGAACGAAAATATTTTACCGTTCGAATATTTAAAAGAATACTTTTCTTAAAATCTGAGAATGATAGAAAATAATCTAAAAGTAATGTGTCTGAACTGCCACGACGGAAAACATTTATCAACAACTAGGGTGCCATAATTAACGATATACGGTAAGGGGTTAATATTAATAAACTGTGCTCTGATGAGCAGGCCTACTTTATTGCTAGGAAACAGTTTGTTTGATAGTATGTGATATTGGAGTTCTTTCAGATCAGTTTGCATATCCTAGAGTCTCGTTGATTATAGAGTTTGGAACAACTAGCTTTAAAAACATGTATCGATTTTAGAGTTACTGGCAAGTTTTCATTCACTCCCAGTTCATGTGTTCTAATTTTAAATGATATGAAATGAAATCTTTAAGGTTTACGTCCCACAGTTATGCCGGTTAGGCTAAAGGAGACGGTGAAGATGAGAAATGAATAAAATGGTGGGAGGAAACGGGGAATCCCGAGAAAACCCACGAGCACGATGTTTGTCCACCACAAAATCCACACGGCGCGAGCTGGGATCGAGCCAGGGACCCCAAGCACCGGAGGTGAACGCTCTACCACTGAGCCACCGCGCCCCCTGTTCTAATTTTAATAGATGTAGTGTAATGCTCTTCTATATTCTGTATTTTTAATTTTACATAATAACATTGTTATTATTATATACTTAGTTTAACAGAATAATAATAAGCAGCCATTTTTTCTAACGCATAAGGATGGGCACGAGTCGAGCAAAAACTCGAGTCGACTCGAATTCAAGTCGAGTTTCGACTCAAGTCAAAGGTAATTTTTTCAAGTGGAGTTCCGAGCCAATTCATTATTTGACGTCGAGTTTCGAGCCGAGTCGAGTTTGATATACGGCTCGCTCGTTTAGCTTGTTTTAACTCGTTTTGAAATCATAGACCGATTACACTGGAAAGCGAAAGACATGAGAAATGTAAGCAGTAATATGAAATAGTTTTGGTATTGCTCACGAGAGGGAACACTGCTCGCATCTCATCTCGTCTCAATAACGAGACCACAAGAAATTTTTATAACAAGCTCAGTTCTGCTCGGCTGAACTGAGCCCATGGCTTGAATGAGCTGCAAGCCGAGCTGTTCGAAGCGTTGACAATTCTAAACCCCGGCCTAGCAGTTTTGAACATATTTGGCCAGCACCCTATAACTTTTAACAATGTTAGCTCGAGCCCGAATACTCAACAACCTAGACCCTCAACCCAAATTCAGAACCTCGTGAACAATGTCCTTGACTCCTAGACTTTACGACTACCATGGTTGGCAATCAACTAGTTTTTTTAGTATTCAGATACAAACCGTCTGTCTTTCATATTTATACACAGTGTTGTTATAAATAATAATAATAATAATAATTTGTTGTTGTAGTAGTATCATTGATAATAATTATATTGTCTATGTAGGATACTTGAAGAGATTACTTGAAATTACACACAGGATTTGGCTCGATTTAGCTCCGCTCGACTCGACACTCGACCCGAATTCGAGTCGAGTTGGAGGAAATTTTTCGAGTCGAGTTTCAAAGAAAACTCGCTCGAACTCGCTCGTGCCCATCCCTACGAGTAACGCAGTATGGCATTTCAGTCAGTGTTACATTATATGAAAATGTTCATATAGCTATCAGGTAAGAATTTCTTCTTGCGTCTACATAAAGCGATTCAGAACGTGCAATAATAATAATAATAATAATAATAATAATAATAATAATAATAATAATAATAATAATAATAATAATAATAATAATAATAATAAATAGTGGTAGTAACAGTAGTACGGAAAATTGAAGCAATAAGATTTTTTTCACATTCAAAGTTTCGGACCTACGCGTTACTTTCGAAATAGGGTAACAGTTACTTTTTTGGGCCAAGTAACGCGTTACATTTTAACTGAAAGTAAAGTAACTTGTAACGCGTTACAGTTTTACAAGTAACTTACCCAACACTAGTTACAAGCATGAACAAATGAACAAACGGTTAAATGAAATTTAGTACCGTACTTCATTAAATTAACGAACGAAATACAATTGTTGAAAATTTATTTTAAAGTGCTTTATAAATATCTTGAATAACGGTGACAACTAATAATCACAATTATATTAGATATTTATAAAGCACCTCAAAATCAATTTTCAACAATTATATTTTGTTCATACTGAATTGTGTGTACCAATGAACTTTTTGTTTGTGATGATTAACCGAAATAAGCCAAATTAAACAGTAGTAACAAGCAAACTTGTCTACTTTATTTGGCTAAGGTTTTCTACGATTTTCTGATAAATTTAACTTCATTAAGCCATAGTTTACATTTCAAACATGTAGCGCAAATGTAATTAATTTTGTGTGATCTGCAACCACTTTTTAAAAATGTATTTTGAGTGAAGATTCTTACTTTGATATCAGACCTGTGTCGCTACTTTATTTGGCGTATTATTTATTCCGGTTGGCAGTACAAACAAAACTGCTAACGGCATAATCTATAGAACAAACAGAACTAAATTCTATTAAAGATTGCCAAATCGCGATTTTCAATTGACGTTAAGCTACCATCGCCATCTAATTATACTACTCGTTTATTCTTGCTGGTAACAATATCAAAAGTTCTCCAAGCTCGCAATAGAATGCACAACAGGCCAGGTCAATTTTGAGTAGTTTTGGAATATTTTGGATGATCGTAGTTTCTATGTGGCTATCAAGGCTACCTTATTAGACTTATAATTTATTCCGGTAGACCGCACAAACAAAAATTTGAACGACATAATCCTGATAAAGACGTTTGAGTTTACTTTTGATAATATTAGAGTGATTTCAGTCAGCAATTCAGCGGAAAGACCTCCACAGAACGACCTATAGGATACATAAATAAGCAAATATACACTATCTAGGACTTTTTTGGGGGGACAGAGGCGGGAAAAGCCTCTATTGCTGATAATTCATGAAAGTGGAAGTTTTTGACAAGAAAATTAGTAATCATAATTTTGTAAACACAGAAGTTACATATGTATGCATCAGTCTTTAAAAGTAATTTCTATGGAATATATTTCTATGTCAGACATCATGAAGACTTACGAAAATCCATTTTTAAAAGGCAGAAGAGAAATATGAAGATTCATTTCTGAGGTGAAGCGTGAAGGATTTTTTCAGTTTGTTCGGATTTTTCGAATGGTAACCATCATGTAACAAAAGTAAAGCACACTCAAGTTTGAATTTTTCTTATTTTCGTAGCAATCTTTAATTTTGGAACGATTTGCAAATATTTAGAAAACACGATATGAATCTACAATTTGATGTTTATTTTTATTCTCGCATATACAATGCAAGCTACATTATGTTACAAATTAGTCAAAGTTGAAACATGTTATAAAAAGTTGATAAATTGAACAGCTATTATAGTAAGAAAATTCGACAATTAAAAAACAAATATCCAGATGACTCCCAGCACCTTAATTAATCTGGATACTATCGAAGATGTTCTCAAGTAATATTGCGAGAGAAGTTTAGCAACGTACAGTTGCCTGCAACAATCAATTGCTTAGTCTTCGTGCGTTCATAAAAAGGGTAACGGTAGCAGTAAGAGCACTGAAGGTTGACATCCTTTCAGCTAAGGAATCCCGAGCATCCTTCTGTCCAGGCGCTACCCGGTACTTTGGTTCCCTATGGGACAAGAGGCAATTACTTCTCATTCATTTACTAATTCAGTTGTAATTTCAGGTTTCTTTGGTTTACTAAATTTATTTTTACAGAATTCTCACCGTATAATTTTTCACGGATGTAGTAGTTCTACTAATTTTCTAAATTTTACTAGTTTCGACGTTGATTTATTTTTTCTTCATTTTAAAACCTTCGCAATTTAGGAACAACATGACGACATTTTAAATTAATCCAAAAGCCTTATCTAAATTCAGATCAAACCATCTTTCAGATAAGAGTCTCTTTCGTTTTCTGCTTTGAACTAAATATAATCTTTCTGTCTTATTTCTTGTTATTTGGTTGAATTGCCAATGATTGGATATTCATAGCTAAAGCATCAATTTTGATAAAATAGCCGCACACATCTCGAGATT
Source organism: Thermobia domestica (assembly GCF_964235325.1). Taxonomy (NCBI): domain Eukaryota; kingdom Metazoa; phylum Arthropoda; class Insecta; order Zygentoma; family Lepismatidae; genus Thermobia; species Thermobia domestica. The sequence goes on along the minus strand of NC_137455.1, from coordinate 145,971,628 downwards.
TCAATTTTAGTTTCATTTGTACATGTGAGAGGCATGATATTTTTTCTTTTTCCATCCCATGTCCTTTTTCCATCGCGAAAAATCTTTTCAATATTCTCAGAATTTCATTTGTCCTTTTTTCTAGATTTTGGTTACCTTTTTGATTATAGTCGTGGCCAACCTAAGTTTTCAGTGACGTAATTTCAGTAGCTCCAAATCACTAACCTTAAGTAATCCCAAGAAATGTAGGAACTGCACAATTATGAAAGAGTTTCCTACTATAGAACCTCATTTTTTTTAGATTTATCTGCAAGTAGTTAAAATTATTACCTTGAAGTAACAAATAGTTAATATATACATAATACATGCTCGCAAATACGCAATGATCTTAAGTTATAGAAACAAACACAGGGCTGCAACATTTTCTGCAACAAGCAATGCGGTTTGTCGATGCGCACAAACAAACAATCCCATATTTTAAAGAACTCTAGTGCAAACAACGGGGGAATGAGGGGAACATGTCCCCTCCAATCCTGGAACTGGGGGAACTGTCTCCTCCAATAATCTGATTTGAAATGCGTTTTTTGGGTAGAAATGTAATGATTTGTGTCCGACTATCACAAAGGAAAATGAGATGAAATTGATATCCCCCAGAATAAGCCTCAAATCTGTCCGCCTCCCAATGTTGCAGACAACTCTGCTCCCCTGATCCTCCACAGTATTCTTTTTCAACTTCATAATTGAACATCGCTTAAAAAAAGATTATGGGGACGGTCTTATAAGTCCCCCCAATATTGAAGACAGGTTTGCGCCGCTGAAGAAGCTTACCCTTTATATAGAAAAAAATGTACAGTTATGATTTGATAAAAGAACTAGACCCTACAATATATCTGTGCTTTTGTTTCCCACGGAACTCTAAAGTTATGCAGCGTTAAAGTTATACTTAAATTTCAAAATTTTATTATTTTAATTTCGTTCTTAAATATCTTTCATTTTATGTAGTACTTTGGCTATAACTAGTGATGAGCGCAAGAGTCTAGCACAAGTACCGACACTACTTGATTTTTTATATAGAATGTGAAAAAAAAGAAGATGGATTTCTTGCCTTCAGTAAAAATGCTGCTGGAGTGAATGGGTTCCAGTACTTCATGCAATCTGTGTGAGTCGATCTGCCCCTGTAGCATATAGCTACAGTATGTTGTTTTCTGAATTGGTTGTTCGCGTTTTCTGTAGATATTGCTCGTTTTCAAGCCACACAGGTGTCATCTTGCGCCATGTGAGCTTTTTGGTGGACAAACATCGTGTGTGAGAGTTTTCTGGGGGTTTTGTTTCCTCCTACTTTCTTCATTCCACCATTTCAGTCATTTCTCATCATTATCGTCTCCCTTAGCCTTGATGCATAATCGTTGGACGTTAAACTAGATACTTCATTTCATTTCAAAGCATATTAGTGGTTTTCTTCTTCTAAAAATTAAGAGAAATGTAGTATTGAACATCGGTAATTCCATACACTATAGATGTCGACTACATGGGTATGGCCTTGGCTCCGAGACTCAAGCATCCGTTGGAAATTTTTAATGTGTGCTTATAAAATTAATATCGAAATAACATTTTCATGACATTGACAAAAACTTAATGCATGTGACCGCAAGTTTGATTTCATGGACGGATGCTTGTACGTTGAATTAGTGTCTATTAATATAACTTTTAGCCTCCTTAGGTATACGGCACATCGAAGGTTGAGCGACATAACATTATAGTGCAACAGTAAATCTATATTATAAAATGACTATTTTTGTGACTACTAATCTCTTGAACCAGCCTACTGATCTCTATCAAATTTTCGACATAGATGAGGTTTAAGCCTGGGAGTGTTTTCATCATTTCACTTTGACGGTAAAACTTAGGGGGGAGGAGAAGGGGGAGTTATAAAATAATAAATAAAACTTATTAACTCTTAAACCAAACGACCAACCTCGATCAATTTTTTAACATAGATGAGATTCAAGCCTGGAATGTTATATGTCAGTTCACTTTGACGGAACAATGTAGGGGAGGAGGAGGATGGGGAGATGTACAAAAATCAATATAAATAAAAATAAAAATGACTAAGTTTGTGACTTAATAACTCTTGAACCGATCTCAACCAAATTTTTAACATGTACGTGGTTCGATCCTGGAAATATTTTAGAGTTTGTTTCATTTTGATGGTAGAATGTAGGGGTGGAGGAGGTGAGGGGATATATATATAAATAATAAAACTTAATAACTTTTGAAACACCCGACCGATCTTGATCAAATGTTCAGCATAGATGAAGTTCAGGCCTGGAACGATTTTTATAATTTTACTTTGATGGTGAAACATAGGGGAGGGAGAGGAGGGAGATATATATGTAAAAAACTAAAAATATAAATACTGTCATTGTAATTTCATCACTTTTGATCCAGCCGATCGATCTCAATCAAATTTTCAACATAGATGAGGTTCGGACTTGTGGTGGTTTTTATCAAATCAGTTTGACGGTAGAACTTCAGGAGAGGGGAAGGAGATGGAAAATGTACAAAAATAAATAAAATTTAATAACTATTGAACCACCCGACCGAACTCGATCTCATTTTCATCATAGATGAGGATCGGATCTGACATGATTTCTGTCATATCGCTTTGACGGTGCAGTTTAGGGGAGGGGGAGGGGAAAGATTTAAAAATGGTCGAAAGTGACCGATATTAAAATGGAATCTATAATTTTGGGGGTCGCTGAGCTAAATAGTGACACTTCCGATGCTGTTTAAATTCAAATTCAGCCCCGTAGCTTGGTGGAGGGAAGGAAAGAGATTAAAATGATCGAAAATGACGAATATTAGTGTCGAATCCATAGTTTTCGTGGTCGCTGAGTTGAATACTGACCTTCTGATAACGTTTACGACCAAATTCAGCCTCGTAACTTGGGGAAGAGGAGGATACATAATAATGATCAAAAATGATGAAATATTAGTGTCGAATCCATAGTTTTCGGCGTCGCTAAGATGAACAGTGATACTTCCTATCCCGTTTAAATGCAAATTCAGCACCGCAGCTTGGGGGAGAAAGGAGACATATATAAAAATTATTGCAAATGACTATTATCAATGTCGAACTCATGGTTTTCGAGGTCATTGGGATGAACAATGACACTTCCGATGCCGTGCCTCGCAACATGGGGGATATATAAGTTTTTGAAAATGACCGATATTAGTGCCGAGTCCATAGTTTTCGGGGTCTCTGAGACGAACAGTAACACTTCTGATGCCGTGTAAATCCAAATTCAGCCCCGGAACTGGGGTAGAAGGAGGGAAGAGAAATATAAAATAATCGAAAATGATCGATATCAGAGAGCGCTTTACTAATAGTAAAAAGTGACTGACTAACGAAATATATTATTATTTTTTTCAGTTTAACTCAACGAAGTGGGTAATTAATGCTAGTAATCCATATTCACAAGTGAGACTTGGATATAACTTGGAGTTTGATGCCGTTATTTTGTATTTCTAATACAGGTCGAAAGTATTCATACAAATTGAGTTTATACAAGACATAGACAGTTAAGTCATTTTCAGTTCTCACTCAAATTATTCTAAAATATTAAGAGGTTTGATTTTAATAATTATTATTTTAATTTTCTTTCTCTTTTTTGGTCAATATTGTTAAACATATCATCATCATCATCATCATAGCTATTCTGCCATTATTGACAGGTTACTTGCTGCAACTGAGAAGATTCGACGTTCGGTGTTCCTCAGCTAGTCTCTTCGTCTTGATGTAGCAATTTTCTGTTTTAATACCTTGCTTCAACTACAGTCTCCTTCGCTCCTTCCCTCTCTTTCCTTCCACAATACCCTCTAGCACGTCCCTCATAATACAGTTCCTCCTCAGCCAATATCCTAATCAGTTCCTCTTCCTCCTCTTAACAATATCTAAAATTCTGCTTTTTCCCCTACTGCTAATATTTCTAACATCTCATTCGTTTTACGTTCAACACACCTAATTCTCTGTTTTTCTTTCTCCATTCCCACATTTCGAAAGCCTGCAATATTTTAAATCGCTTTTGCGTAATGTCCATGTTTATGCCCCATAGAGTACCTGTTGGAATCAGTAATACAAAATTTCAATGTTTAATTGGTAGTTTGTTTAATACAAGGATTAGCTAATCGCGGTTGAAAAGAAAAATCTGACGCCTTTAGAGTGTAAAAATAATTTTGCAATTCATAGCATTTCAATAATCTGTGCCGTCTTGATTTTCTTTCGTGCGTCTCAGGGGTAGCCTCCCCAGTTTGGGAACCAGTGGAGTGTTGGATCTGTTAAAAAAATATAAACAGATTACGAAACGTTGTGATTTAGGATACCTTATAAGTAGTGAAGCGTGGGCACCCATTAAAAAATAAAGGTCATCACCTATGTTGTACACTATCACCATACTTATACGAAGTTAAACTATATTACATTTAGAAACATACATTGTATTTCCGTTACATTAGCGCATTGTAGAGTTTATTATCCCTTATATTCAGAGTAAAATTTACCTATGAAAAGCTTGAGATTTCATAAATGCAAGACTTGCAAGACTCTTGCATGCAAGACCAAGACCCAGACCAAGACTGGGTGTGCAAGACCAAAACCAAGACCAAGACCAAGGATTCCAGTGCAAGACCAAGACCAAGACTGGATGTGCAAGTCCAAGATCAAGACCAAGACCACCTAGGTTCCTGGCATCGCCGCTTAGGTTAGTCCACCTTGATTTCGGTGTATTATGTTTATTTTCTTTGTGTATCTGTATATGAGAGAGGGGATGTGACACATAAATTCCTCACACTCAGACTCATCGGAACAATGACACTTTGATATAGAAAGCGCTGGAAAATCCTGTTATTGATGAACTGCTTGCTGTAGATAGAGTTTTGTAACTAAAAGAATGTTTATATTACTAACTTTTGTAAGAAATGGCTAACATATCAAGAAATTAATGAAATGAGAAAATAAGGAGTAAGGCAGGACAAGCAGACCTAACGTTTTTGGGGATGCACATCTCAAATGCACCCCTTAATGTTATCTTTACCTGGAAACTCACTATACAACAAAGAATATACAGATGGTGATCAGAAAAATGGAAACACCTGTAGTTGGCAACACGTCAGATGTATGGGTTGACAGTGGTGTCGTGGCGCCCGCAGTGCCGGACCGCTGGTGGTGGCGTGTTAGGTCGGTCTCCATACTACGTCAGGAGCAGTGGAACAGCAGTGTCCAGTGGCTGCAGCAGACGGAGGTAGTGTAAAATGGGAGACCTCTCAGATTTTCAAAGAGGGCAAATTGTTTGTGCGTGGTTATGTGGAGTGAGTGTGACGGCAGTGGCTACTGTGTTAGGTGTGTCGCGTGGGACAGTGTCGAAGGTGATGACGGCCTACACAACATACGGGAAAACCACATCGGGGAAGCGGAACAGTGGGCGGAAGAAAATCAGGAGTGACAGGTCACGCCGGGTATTAAAGCGCATTGTCACGCAGAACCGTCGTGCCACTGCAGAGCAAGTGACGGAGGAACTCAATCAGCACCTCCCCCACCCTGTTTCGACAATCACAGTCCGCCACGAATTACATGAAATGAACTTACGGGGTCGTGTTGCACGGGCCAAACCGCTCATCAGGGACCATAACGCTTTCGCACGCTTCAAATGGTGCCGCGACCATGCAACTTGGACCGTTGAGGACTGGAAACGTGTGATATGGTCGGATGAGTCATCCTTCATCCTATTCCCAACTACGGGCCGTGTTTATGTGTGGAGAACGCCCAAAGAAGCTTATGATCTGCAGTGTCTCCGCCCAACTGTGAAACATGGCGGCGGCTCGGTGATGCTGTGGGCCGCCATATCATGGTTTTCATTGGGTCCTGTGGTCACACTGAGCGGATGAATCACTGCCAACGATTATGTCGCAATTTTAGGAGACCACTTGCATCCTATGGTCCGGATGTTGTTCCCGGACAATGACGCCATCTTCCAGGATGATAATGCACCCATTCACACAGCTGGCGTTGTTGCAGCGTGGTTTGAGGAACATCGGGATGAAGTTCAACACCTCCCCTGGCCCGCCCAATCCCCAGATCTCAACATAATTGAACATCTGTGGTCCGTCTTGGAAACACGACTCCGGCGACGATTTCCACCTCCATCCTCTCTCACAGAACTAGCCGATGCCCTGCACGAGGAATGGTGTAAAATTTCACTTGCTACCATTCACGACCTCTATGCTTCCATCCCACGTCGCATCAAGGCTGTTCTGAAGGCGAAAGGTGGCCCGACACCATATTAATCTGGTAAGTTGCAATTTCGTTCAGGTGTTTCCATTTTTCTGATCACCATCTGTATCATTTTATAGATTTGTATTGTTCACAAAAATCATACACACAGAAATTGCAAATTTTCTTGGTGTAAAAAAAATTCAATATTTTTTTAAAAACATTTAAAACAAAATTTTTGGTGATCTGCTCTTCTGTTAAATTTAACCAAGCATAGATCATCAAAATGAAGAAAACTGAGAAAACAGGAAAACAAGCGAAGAGTATGATAGCAGTGACAATATTATTATTATTATTATTATTATTATTATTATTATTATTATTATTATTATTATTATTATTATTATTATTATTATTTTACTTAATGGACTTATTGCCTATATCTGCATATCAAACTTTATTCACAAATCTAGCCGATATTCCAGTATAGTGAATTCTCAAGTTAATATTTACACCTATCATTGCCTTCGTAATTTTAACAATCCACACATTAACAATTTTAACAATTGGCATACGAGCACCGCAAGTACATAAATCGTTACATCACCAAAATTATTCGCAATATCTTCCAGTGCAGACATTCATCTCTGTGCGCTGATTGGTTATTGGACGTCTTGAATTGGGTTGTTTAGAACAGGACTGAAACGAAATTTCTTCAACGAAACTGTTAAATTCATGGGTCTTGTTCAAGCTTTATTTGACCATGCACTAACCGCTTTAATTTAAAGTGTTAAAGTTATTACGAACCATATGCAAGTTTAATATACGATTATGCGCATTATAATAATACAACAAAGAAGAAAGAGGAAACAATTTGGCAAGTATGCATGAGTGAATGCTTAACGTTCTCTTTTCGTAATCTAAGGGTCTCGGGTTCGAGTCCCACGTTGAAATTTTCCAAAAGTTTCCTCAGCCCCACCACTCAAATTGTAGAGTTGTCTTAGCCCTGGAAATCTTTGAACTCTCGCGTAAAAGATTGTTGTAGAAAATGACATCACATCTGTTAAATTTTTAATTTCCTTAATAAAATCACAAATAACTTACATTCAAGTATAATTTCGCACATATTTTAATGATCAGAAAATTACAAAAATTCTCATAAATTACATACTAAAATATTCAATCATGTAAAATTTACTTTACAAAAAGCTCTTTTTTTTTTGGAACATTTTCTTTTTCTGTTAATTCATTCTATCAAAATTAATCCATACAATCAATGCATGTATTTTTGTTCTGGAGCATTCTTTTTCTGTTAATTCATTCTATCAAAATTAATCCATACAATCAATGCATGTATTTTTGTTTTGGAGCATTCTTTTTCTTTTAATTCATTATATCAAAATTGTCCCATACAATCAATGCATGTACTTTATAGATTACAAATATAAGCTAAATTTGATATAAACAATACGAATCATTTAATAATTATTAATGCAACATCACATTATCTATAATAATGAGATAACATGTTTATACCATCAAATTTCATTCAAAATACTACTGCTCAAACCTTCATATATAGAGAAAATAGTCTCTGGATAGAGTTGATACAACAATTCTATCTGACTTTTCTTGTAGTAGTTACCCTAAAATGACAACAATATGAAAGAAAGTAGTATAACTTTTATTTTCTACTTTTCCGAAAAGCATAGAACAGACTATTGTAGGCTATATGTTAACTTGAGTGCCTTCAAACGCTCAATTTTTTAAAATGTTCTTTTGAAAGAGAAATTGATTTGATTGATTTGTACTTACCCTAGCACTACAAACAGTAGATCCAATAATGGAAAATGGTAGACTAACCAACTGCCAACGTTGGCTCAACTCTGTAATTGGCCGTATTAACCGAGCATTTGCCAACCAATTTAATCCCCACCGTAGTCTCTACACTGAGAAAGATAAGTTGTATGTGGTGTACGAAAATCGCGTTACATTTGTAAATCCTGTAGTTTCTGGACTTAACGTACAGAAAACGTATAACTGAAAACGCATGTTTTATAATACTTTCTGTATAATTGTTCCATTTGTACATACGCACTTTCCGTATAAAACAGCATAGGCGGTCAGGGTCTCACATACAAATGGACGTATATAACATATAACTGACGAAGGTAACATACATATATGTATGTAATATAAGGAAGACTTAGATATCAGACATCCTGCAACGGCATGATGTAATATCTAAGGGCAGTGCCTATGTACTATGTAGCATATGGATAACGTATGCTCCGTACTGATATCTGTAGTAAGCAAGAGGATCCTGTATATTTGTACAATATACTGTTGTCCGGAGAACGGATTTTTCTCAGTGTACGAGACAACTAAAATTGTAATTTGGTGTAGGACGTCAAAACTTTTGGATAAATGAATGATGATAAATTGTTGGTTGACCAACTAACTTTAAATTAACTTCGGGCCAATGTATTTTTAACTTTATTTTGCAATTTACAGTTATTAACGAAATCGAACATCCTAACTATACATAAAACTACATGAATTCATACACTGACATAAAATAATGGGTACTTCCGGTTGACATGGAAACTTGAAAGGTTACATGATTGTAGCTTTTCGGGAGTAACCCACAGGAAAATTATTAAAAGTGAATATTTTTAAAGTTTAGGGGTCTAAAGGGGCGATGTAGAAATGCCCCATTTAAATGGGTCTTTTTAGGACCTATAATCTCATGTTTTAGGTAGTTAGAATTGGAATAAAACCTTGCAATTTGGTATACCTGTACGTTTTATGATGAAAAATCTTTCCCATGTTATTAATATGGGACAGCTTCTACACCCCAAAATGTTTAGGCACTTCTGTCTGAATTACAATGATAAAATTTGGCATGAGTGTAGCCTTCCGGAACTAACCCACAAAAAATTGCCCAAAAGTGAATATTTTTAGTTTTTAAGGGATCTAAAGAGGGAATGAAGAAATTCCCATGCTATTTAAATGAGCGTTTTCTTGAGATACAAAATCTTATATTTTAGGTAGTTGAAATTGAAAAAGGAACTTGAAACTCGGTAGAATTGTGGGTTTAAGAGGTAGGAGGCCATAGTCCGAGTAAACGCGGAGGTCAGTCTGCATATAAATAGAGTCTATTTGAGTATCTTACTTGGATATGTTCTTTGTCAGTAGCTTTTTTGTTAGTGATGCCACCTTCGGTATGCTGTAGGTGGTGAACAGTGAAACGAATTTAACATTTAATAAATTAAATACTGTAACAAGCAATGTTTGATTTGTTTATTTAATATAGGCTAACGAAGACAATGAGAAATGAATGATAATTAATTAAAACGTCACTGTAAATCTTATATATCTTGAGTGAAACGAGTAGCACTGTCATGGTGTACATCACGTGAAGGCTTTAAAATAGCATTTTATCTCTGTTAGATGAAGTATACTTTAAGGTGGTTGAGTATTTGAAAATAGATAATTCGGTATTTAAATTTTTAGAGTTGTCGAACAGAAAGTTTCATTTCAGTTTTGTATTGTACAGATAGATTAGTATTCTGCATCCAGAGCATTATACATACCAATTAATATCAACAGCATTGTGCGTAGCCTATCAAATAAAAATGGTACCCATAATATTACTCCCATAGGAATACATGGGGAACTGATTTTTGATTATCTATACCTTGGAATCAACTAGATGGATCACCTCCAACAATGGACTCAGTTTCTATCTTTTAACCCTTTACATTCTGGCCAAAATTGATGGTGATGGTTCACTAAATAGTGCTATAGATTTTGTGTCTCACTGACGGATACACGGACAGACAGTAAATAGCTATATAAAGTAGTTCTTGGTAAAACAAGCTCCTTAAAAATTAAGCATAGAAATGTTCTTACGCAACTACACGTTTAAAGGAAAAAGCAAACAACAATAAAGCGCTTTAGTTCAGTATAATTGAATCGGTGAATGAAAGAACAGTACGTCTATTAGTCGAAAATCACATTTCATGAACATTTCAATAAGAAAATTACGTAACGCTGTTCTACACATGAATTTCAGTATTAAATTACATAATAATTCGAAAACTATAGAAATACGTTGTTCTATGCGTTCAACAATTAACATTTGACGTTTTATACGATATGCTATTTTGAACTTTTACTGCGTTCCACACAATAGTTCAACTGAAATTCAAGATTTACCATAATTAGTAGTCTTATTGACAAATTAGGACCATTTTTTAGTAATGGGTGTAATTAGCGTAATTAAATGTTCTAATTACAAATACTAATTTCAAATATGACTTATTCTCTTTACTCTTATTGCATATCTACCTTGTACTTCATTTAGTCACTTCGTATTATCTTCCACGTATGATCATGTATACGAGTCGTTAATGTATACATTTACTTGACACATTTATTTAACAGAATTCGCTATGTTTGAAATTCGAACTCTACGATTTACACAAGGAAAATGTGAAAATACAGAACTGAATTTGTCTTTGAATTTTTACCACTTGAAACGTAATATTCTTCTTTATTCATTTAAATGAGCATTTAAGGTAAGTTTCTTATTTTGTTAACTACATAAATTTGCTAGCAGGAATATTGAATGATCTGTATTACTATTTTACTAGACTGGAAGAAGTTGCTAACACTTGCTTAACGTCTTTCAATGTATGATTAAGCTATTTTTAAGCATACTTGTGACTGGTATCAATATAGTTGAGAAAATTTCGAGACGAAGTAACTTTTTTATATAATGTATCTATACTTTAGTTTGATTTATGAAGATAAGAATTACAAATTCAACATGTTGTTATAGAATGATCATAAGGCAATTGCAGGTATGTACATACGCCAGTACAGCTTAAATACGCCAAGTGTTTAGTACTGAGACGTTTCCGACGAAATAGGCTAAATTCCACCTCCAATGTGTGCCACGGTCTTGGACGGATACTCCGGGAGACAGCGCTGACACCGCCACGCTGTACAATGTTGTTTGCTTCCGGAAGGTTTCGTGGATAAACGTTATTATTTCAATAGAGGTAAGAATCCGTTATTAGTACCGTGCTAATTCAGAACATTGCCGAGTGTTTACAGCAACATATGCCTTATTTCGTGTCCGTTACGAACACCTTTTGTAAGTGTAATTTCAGTATTTGTGATTCCATGACTACTAAATCAATAGCAAGCATGGTGCAGCTAGATACGCCAGGGTTAATGCAGGACTGACTTGGAGGGCTTGTGAAGATGCTTTCATTTGTCCCACATGTTCCAAGTAATATCGATGTAGTTTTTTTTACGTCACAGTACAGTGACACTGTTTGTCTATTTTCTTATGGACTAAAACTTTTCAGTTTGGAACTTCATTTCAACTTTGAAGATTATTGGTATCGTTTTTACATTTTATTTTTTTATCTTCATCTTGCACTTTATTTAGTCTATTTTATGTTTCAACGATGTTCTGTAGTAATATTTGAGTTCGTATAATACAGAAGATGTAAGCAATTGCAAGATTTATTACAGGTTTCTAGTAATATCCTAGACTTGGCGTAATTACTTGCACATGCTGGTAAATACGCCACTTTGTGACATTTTTGTTTTACCTTGGGTACAAAACAGAAGTGAGTAGCATCATAGCCACATGTTTTCTACACGCGGAAAAGATTAAACTGCAACGCAAATATCTTGTTCTTCGTGTTTTATGAAAATTAAGGCCGTAAAAAATCCAACACCCTTAACATGGCGTACTTACCTGCACTTACCTTATTTTATTTTGTGGTAGTTTATTAAAACCTTTAATAAAATCTATTTATTAGCCTGCTTTCTTTTGACGTGATTGATGATGAACATTTTTATGGTACTTATTGAAGCAGAGTTAGAATAATTACTACCTAGGTATATTATTAAGATGTTATAATAACTTGTTAATTTATCAGAGTGAACTTACACAGTGAACTTACACTTACACAGAGTGCACAGTGACAAGTGAATTACTATTAACATATGTCTAATTCTAGTGACAAAAAGATTTTTACTTGCCACATTTCTAAATTGTTTTTATGGTTTATATCCTTTTTAAAGTATGCCTAGGCTGACGATGAGGACGATGTTCTTCGAAAGTACTTCCTAGTGACGAGGTTTGTTTCTTGCGGTGATTATTAGACTTTTACTTACATTATTTCTTATCATATGATTATTGAGTTTATTTGCCGTGTTAACTTATTTAGCTGCTGGATACGATCAAATTTCATGTAATATTTGCTTATTTAAAATTCAATATTTAAAATTTGATTATGCAGCAATGCGGAATATATATTTTTTATTTCAAATGTACACATTCTACCAAGGAACGATTTGTTTCTTTCACTTGTCATTTGCATTTGGTATAATCATTTCGTACTTGAGATTTGAGAATTGTTTACAGATTTATTTATCACTTAATATTGAACGGTAAGAATCAAAATTTAGTTTGTTAAATATACTAACTAAAACTAACTAACTAACTCTATGGCCTATGGAACCCGGAGGTTCAGTGCCGCGTTCACAAAAGCCCTCCACTGACTTCTATCCTTAGCTAATTGGATCCAGTTTCTACTTTGTATTCCTATCTCTGCGAGATCCATCTTAATATTATCCTCCCATCTGCGCCTAGGTCTTCCTAATGGTCGTTTTCCTATGGGTCTACTAGTCAAGACTTTGAAAGCGTTTTTACTTTCTTCCATTCTAGCTACATGGCCTGCCCACCTAAGCCTCCTAGACTTGACGACTCTAACAATGTTGGGTAAACCGTATAAATTATGTAGTTCCTCGTTATGAAGTTTCCGCCATTCCCCATTTCCGTTCCTCTTGGGTCCAAATATTCGTCTCAGGATCCTGTTCTCAAATACTTTCAGTCTATGTTCTTCCCTCAGAGTAAGTGACCATGTTTCGCAACCATACAGAACAACAGGCATGATTATCGTTTCGTATATTTTAAGCTTCAAATTCTTTGACAGAATTCGCGACGACAAGAGATTTTGAACCGAATAGTAACACGAATTCCCTGCTTTTAGTCGACATTTAATTTCTTCGTGAATATGATTTTCGTCTGTTAATATTGATCCTAAATATTTGAAACTATCCACTTTATCAAAAGTATTATTTAATATTTTAACGCCTCCACAATTTGCCGTATTACGGTCCCGACGCACTTCCATGTATTTAGTTTTCTCTGCATTTACTTCTAAACCCATGTCCCTGCAAGCGTTTAATAATATCTCTGCATTTATTTCTACTGTTCTCCTATCATCCCCTATTAAATTTACATCATCAGCATATGCCATAACCTGGTGAATGCCGTTCAACTCTAGGCCCTGGTTGCTATCTTTGATTTTCCTTATGGCGTATTCCAGCACAAAGTTAAATAATAATGGCGACAACGCATCTCCTTGTTTCAGGCCATTTTCGACGTGGAAGCTCGTGGACAAAAATTTTCCTACCCGGACTTTACTTTGGGATTCACTTAAACATATCTTAATTAATCTAATTAGCTTTCTCGGTATTCCAAGCTCTGTAAGAACGTTGTATAATGTTTCTCTCCTAACAGAGTCGTAAGCCTTTCTAAAATCAATAAATAGTTGATGTACCGGGGTATTGTATTCCCACTTCTTTTCGAGTATTTGGCGAATGGTAAATATTTGGTCGATAGTTGATCGATTTCGTCTAAATCCGCACTGATAATCTCCAATAATTTCATCTGCGTATGGGGTCAATCTTGCTAACAGAATATTTGAAAGGATTTTATAGGATGTTGACAGAAGAGAAATGCCTCGTTAATTATTACAGTCAGTTTTGTCGCCTTTCTTGTGAATTGGAACAATGATTGACTCTTTCCACTCTTGTGGCAATTCTTCCTTGTTCCAGATAAGGAGAATGAGTTTGTGTATCTTGTTCCACAATTTTTCGCCTCCAGCTAAAATTAACTCAGCCGGAATTTCATCTACACCCGGAGATTTGTGTTTCTTTAATTTCTTTATAGCGGCTTCCACTTCTATTCGATTGGGTTCTGGAATATGCGGTTCTGCGGTGTGTATCTCCTTTTCTCCACGCACATTAGTTTTTGGCTGTGTGTTCAGCAAATCGTCAAAGAAATCTTTCCATCTATTTAAGAGGCTATCCGTATCAGTGAGAACTGTTCCGTCAGATTTCTTTAATATATAAGCACGAGGTTGATAGCCTTTCTTAAATTCGCTGATCCCCTTATACATGTCCCGAATATTTTTATTTTTACTATTATCTTCAAGTTCCTTAATTTTAGCTTTCAAAAAATCCCGTTTCTTTGTTCTAAAAGTTTTGGAAGTTTCCCGCCTGATATCTGCGAAATTTTGTGTAGTTATTTCATTCGGATTTTGTAGCCACCGTAATTTTGCCTGTTTTCTCTTCTCTACTAGTTTAATGCATTCTTGGTCGAACCATGGTTTGTTCCTACGTATTTCCGCGTGTCTCAGTTTTTCTATTGCTGAACTTTTAATGCTATCTCTAATTTCAATCCAAGTATTCTCAACACTAGTGCACTCCGAGTCTTCTAAAACCGAGAATCTATTCGAAACTTCAATCTGGTATTCCTCTCTTACCTGGCTCTCTTCTAATTTCTTTAAATTAAATCTCTCCGTTTTCGGACATTGAGTATTACCTTTATTCAACGATAATCTCTCCCGTATTATCGCTGCTACCAGGTAGTGATCAGTGTCACAATCAGCCCCTCTAAACGACCGGACGTCAATTATGCTAGATTGTCTTCTTCTATCTACTAAAACGTGATCAATTTGATTATGTGTTTTTCCGTCTGGTGATGTCCAAGTGTATTTATGAACGTCGCGATGTGGGAATTTTGTACTCTTCACGATTAGGTTTTTGGATGTTGCAAAGTTCACGAGTCTAATACCGTTGTCATTACTTTCCTTATGCAAACTTTCGTTCCCTATAATCGGTTTGAAAATATCCTCTCGTCCTACCTTCGCATTGAAATCCCCTAATAGAATCTTCATATGGTATCGCGGGAGTTGGTCAAATATCCGTTCCACTTCTTCGTAAAAAACTATCTTTTATATCGTCACCCTTATCTTCAGTTGGAGCATGTACATTTAAAACAATAATATCACACCACCGTCCCTTAAGAGTAATAAAAGAAAGTCTGTCAGTAACAAATTCAACCCGTTTAATTGCTGGTAATATTCGTTTGTGAACGAAAAACCCTGTTCCTAACTGGTGATTTTTATTTCCTTCCCCGTAAAAGAACGTAAAATTTCCGGAATTCTCAGATCCCTTTCCTTCCCACCTAACTTCCTGAACTCCTACTAAGTCCATCCTGTATTTCTCTAACTCACTCGTTACAGATTTTAACGCGCCTGCCCTATAAAGACTTCTAATATTCCATGTTCCAAATCTCATGTCCATTTTCTTTTGCTGATGTCGTGCCAAGTTATCAGTCCTTGTTAAATATACTCGATTCTTTATTGTGTTATCAGATGAATTGAATGTTACTTACACTATTCAAATATTTATTACATGGAAACATGAAATATTATTTATTAACTATTTTACTTATAAGCAACGATTAACTTGTTGAATCATAAATGTTCTATTCAAGTTAGAAAATTGTTTAGTGTACTGTACTAACGCGGGAACAACTTAATAGTTTGCTTTATTATACCGTTTTTTACTGTAACAGAGATATTTATTAGAATTGTTGAATACAAGTTTTTTTTTGGAAATGAGAATGTAGGCAGAGAATTATGCATATATTTAGACATGATTAAAATTTGCTTAGTGTATTGATTAGAGTTATAATATTGTCTTATTACATCTCTTTGGATTTAATAATTTTTATTTGTAACATATGTTGTATATATATTCTAGAATAAATTAGAATATTGTTACTATTTATTTTACGTATCTTTCGGAAAGATTATAATTTATTGCACATTTCAAATATTCTTCAATATCAGGTAAGAAGTATTAATAACTAATACTTTGACTATGAGTTACTGCGAACGCGAGTTTCAGACTAAATTTTATCTGATCGGAAACGTTTGTTTTCTTTTACTTAAGAAATATTGTAGTTGTTTAATAATTTCCTGGGTCATAACCAAATGACTTGCACACTACTGACATCTACTGCATCAGATCGTAGAAATAGCACCTAAAACGAACTATGAATATCTATAAATTAAGTATACCCTAAAGACTAAGCAAAAATAAATAAATAAATAATAAAGTATAACGGTAACTGCGCATTCGACTCTATTACACAAAGGTCTACGATGCCATACGACTACTAACTACAGCGAAAAAGAAATGTGGCAATGAAAGCAGTGTGGTGCGTTACAATAAGAGACCCTCACACTGAACGCTTATTGTGCTATCGTATATTGTTATTTATAATTGCCTTTATTTCATTCCTTTCTCTTCCTCCCTGTATAAGATCCTTTTACTGCAGATTATATATATTTTTTAAGTTAAAAAAACAGAAAGAAAAAATGGTATAAGCGTTTTTCAGGATCTTGTAGCAAGAAAGATTGCTCCATAGATGCACTTCCTTCTAAGTCGAAGATTGTAATATTTTGCAATGAAAATAAAATATTGAAGAAGAAAATTAATAAAAACAGATTTACCTACTGTACGTTTTCATTAAAGTTTCTTCGAAACTTTCGTAGACTTCTTCACTTTCTTCGCAGAACATCTAACTGTATGAATGCAAATAAAAGTATATGCTTAGTTAGTAAATACTAGATATCAAACATAATTAATGATGGTTGAAAGTGAGTAGTGTTATGTGGAACAAAATCATTACGAAATATTCCTGTTAGCAGTCGAAACTATTATATAAGCAAAATGAGGTGAAGCATAGATTTAAGATAACCTAGATGAAGGTTTACTTTTCAGATGTGTCGAGTTTATAATTCACTCTGAAATATCATGCAAATAAAATAGCTTGTAGATCCCATGAGAGCACAAAATACTAAGTAGTCCAGAACAATATGAATATCTTCACCAGGGTGCATCCACAAGGAGGTGTACAGGGTTGGAATCCCCAAAACTTCCTAATTCAACATACATTTGTACACTTTCTCAATAAAATTATACTTGTTTAACAGGGAATTGATTAATGTAGCATAGAAATTTGGTCTTATACATCATCTGTAATCTTTCCCTTATAAAAACAACCTATTTCTATCACTTTCTTCTGGAAATATAGGTAGAAGTATTTTACAATTACTTATCGTCTTTTCGGGGCACAATAATACCCGTTCAATACTACATAGACGTCGTGGCTTGTAGTATCGGACCCTTGCCCCAAGCTTGGCACCTCCCAACAAACATTTCTGGGTGCGCGCCTGGTCTTTGCTAACACCTGCTTTTGATTTCAAGATTGCGTAAGTACTCAATACACATTGAGTAGTATCAATCTAAATTACCCAAATTAGTGTAGTATGATTATTATTAAAATTTCAGAATAATTTTTTTTTGCCAGTTTTCTGTTCAGATAATGAAGTTAGATATAATAAAAGAGAGACCATCTAATTCCTTAATAGAAATAACATATTCAAACAATCTAAAGGAATTGTAATGCAGTATTGTGGCTTTAATTAAATCCTATAGTTTATTTGCTTAATTAGTAAACCTGCATTAATGTTTCCTTTTATTTCCATATCCATAATTAAAAGAATTTTGAGGATAGATTTTTCTGTTCTGTTGAAACGCTACGGGAATTGAACTAAGGGAACGAAGAAAAAGATGCACTTGGGCCACGACTTTTGTCCGGGTTTGGATATCGCTTTTCAGACCTGCTAACCCGGAGGTAGCCGATATAATATCAACTTTACAGATCTGCTGTGGAATTTTATATGGATTCTTGAATATTTATACGTTCAATTCCCGGTAAAACATTTGTTAATGAAAATACCTGTCTTGAATATTTCAATTATAATTTCATATTTATTCATCTTCACATACTGGAAAACAACACAGTGGTGGTTTTCAACGTAGACTATACAAAATTATTTAACAAAGCAGTTTGAGCTCAGTGCCTCCGTCCCGCCGCCTAGTAGGAACAACTGATGACATAGGATAGCACTGTTCTGGTGATATACAGTATAGTGACATGCAATATATATTGTATAGTAGCGAGTGGCTTAATCTAAATTACTATGGTTTTGTCACATTACTCAAACAAGTAATGTCATTGGAAATTGATGGATTTGTCTTTTTCGTATATTTATTTTCTTTCTCATAATGAAGTTGATGTAAAAGAGAGAATAATATACATTTCAACTGAAAGGAATATTTATTCGTTAACTAGACAATTGAAACATTAATGCACCAACATGAACGCCCCCAGGACTTTTTTTTTTTTTTTTACAAGGGAGCAAAACATCGATTTAAGGGGGCAAGATACTAACACACAAGCACAATCGCGAATACACACACCATAGCCGTCTAGAGATAGCTATGCACACACACACACACACACACACACACACACACACACACACACACACACACACACACACACTTTGATGCACACATGTATATACTACATAAAACAATAGTTATTTAGGCATATCCTTATTAACTATAGTAAGTAAACTATACTATTTTAGTATGTGAGAGCAAATTAGTATGTTTGGCATGTATTTCCAAGAACAGAACATTCTTTAAAAATCCAGGTTGCTCCAGCTGCTGGCAGCCACGTGTACCAGACTAGAACGGAATATTCTATAGAGTTCTTAGTTTCACACAAATGAAATACTTTTTTTCTTAAGATGTGGAAGTATTTGCAAGCAGTGATTTATCTACACCCCCTAACACCCCAGCACTCTCCTAAAATTTTCGGACACCCCCGGAAATAAATTCCTTACACCCCCAACTAGGGGGGTGCAATATTAAAAAGATTTATTCTCGTTCTATCTAAAGGCCCTCCAGGACTTTGTAGAAAATATTTAAATGATCTTTAGGCAGAATGGGAATTCCCGTTCTGCCTAATCATTGGAGATAGGGAATTCTATGCGAGGAGAAAACTTTTAGGGAAATGCAGCACCAAAAAGCTTGATTCCTAGCGTTTTTGTGTGCAGATCGGAACTCATGTACAAAATGGATGTAGTAACGAGGGCGGGAACAAAATCCAAGCGGTCAAATTCTGACAAGACAGTCACAGGAGTATACTGTATATTGGATGTACCAGTGCATACCCTATATGATTATTTTGTCCCTTCAATTGTCATATATTCTAAAATGTTACGTGTATTTTTTCAACTGAAATAACTTTTCTTTCTTTTAAAATGCTGAAAACTTAATAAAACGTAAAAATGTTATAATAAAAGAACAGATTAGCTTTAATTACTTTCACACATACCCATATGAAAAGTTCTGGGTATCCCTATTTATTATACCTATAATACATTTGAAATACGTTTGGTGTATTACAGTTAAGACCATTCATTTTAATTAAAAAAGTAGCTATGATGCTATTTGATTTTTATAAAAGTCGTTCTTGTGTGGTAGCATATAGTAGTCTTTTATTTTGAGTAATGTATAAATATTTATTTTAATTCTGAAATACTGATCAAGATTTTTTTTTAGCAAAGATCAAAATGTGAAATATATATTTACTATAACAGTCTTACGTCTTTTATTGGTTTTTCAGCATTAAAAATAATGTTATTTCCGTAAAGTGAAAAATTTCAGATAACACTTTAGATGCATAATAGTTGAAGAAAAAAATCATTCTTTTATTAATCTGCGCCTATGATTCTGTCTCTTGAATTTAGTCCGTTTTGTCAGAATTTTCCTTGGAGTTAGCCCTCTTGAATTTTGTCCTGCATTCGTAATAATCTGCTTGGTAATTCTAACAGAGGTTGTAAGAAGAATACTATTTCTTCAAGTTTCATCATAAATTTTATGTTATTCTTCTTGTTCTTCTCTGAAAAATGGCGAGGATACAGTTCTTTATCAGCAGTGTTATTCACATCTACTTTGATAAAGATGAATATGATTTTTTAAAAATACCTGCAGGCAAATAGAAAATTGATTGATTCAGTTGCAAGAAAGCCATTTGACATTGTAACTGAAACGAACATAAAATAATCTTAATTCGGTATATCAAATTATTTCACATCAAGATTTTATTCACTTTTTCAGCAGTTCATCACTAACATGTTAAGAGTCGCAGTACGTAAAAGGTGCCAGAGTTCACATTCTCAAGACATGTTTGGCCATATATTAAGTAAACAATGCAAAAGGATGCATAAGACGACTCTGAAAAAAGAATGTAGTGTTCTACATCATAACTCCTTTTCGGCATCACCTTATCAGCTGATTTGTCTTATACACATAATTCTATACTATATGCAATAGTACCATATATATTCTATTTTCATATTTATATTGACAATGTAAATACACCAATACAAAATATCAATATCAATATTGGAAAACTTGTATGTTTTTAGTAGTTTCAAAAAATCAAAAGGTCAGATAATCGTGGATAAGGGCCGTCTTACGCATCCTTTTGCATTGTTTATTTAATATATGGTCAAACATGTCTTGAGGATGTGAACTAAGGCACCTTTTACATACTGCGAGCCTCAGCATGTTGGAGGTGAACTACTGTAAAACTGAATAAAATTTTGTTGTGAAATGACTTGATATTAGACAGAAGTAAGTTTATGTTCGTTTCAGCTATAATGTCAATCGGCTTTCTTGCAACTGAGTCAATAATTTTCCATTTTTCTGCAGATAATTTTTCTTTTTTAAAAAATCACATTCATTTTTACTGAAATATATGTGAATAACACTGTTAATAACAGAACTATATCTAGTCATTTTTCCGAGAAGAACAAGTAGAATAACATCTAAAATTTATGATAAAACTTAAAGAAATAGTTATTCTTCTTACAGAATCTGTTACAGTTACTAAAGAAAAATTCTCCTGAAGAAATCTCTCCCTGGACAGAATTCTCGTCTCGAAAGATTAGGCAGAATGGGAATTCCCGTTCTGCCTAAAGATCATTTAAAATATTTTCTACAAAGTGCTGGAGGGCCTTTAGGCAGAACGGGAAGACAGCATTAAAATCTTGCTATTTTGGTTTTTAAAAGATTTTGAATTCTTGTTTTTAAGTACCATTTTCAAGCAAAGCACGCAACCCAAGATTGAATGGAAATCAACCTTTACACGTCTGTGATCCTCACAACAACGTTTGATCAATCAATTGCCAACGATTTCGTCTCGACGTCACACCAAGCATGAGAAAGTCGACACTAATTGGCTCTGGCTCAGGAAGGAAATTCAATGCAATCGTTTGTTGCATCAACGGATTTTAAAGTTTGTAATAATAATAATAAAGCACGTAACCAGATTTTTTTTCGGGGAGGGACAACAAAGTTAAAAAGAACACATATATAAAAAATGAATTCATGAATTAACTGCACAAAGAGCTTTCTTCTGCATTAAAAACAGTGTATTTCCTACATATAAACTACACATTTACCAATTAGAATCTAATATGTATGAGACATCGTATTTACTACAAGAATATAATACTGTAAAAATGTTTAGAAAAAGTATTTAAATGCACTTGAAGTCTCAGGTAACACCCTGATATTTAGTGTTATTCAAAAAATTACAATAGTAGTAGAGTTAAAAAAGTATTTTCCTCTTTCCACTGCTAGCTATCACATCAATCACATTTTCAACATCAGGCGATAACTGGGAATGAATGGATAACAATGCAAGTCCTGTAAGCCGTTCACCACCCATCTTGTTTCGGAGATATGATTTGATTCTTTTCAATGAAGAAAAGGATCTTTCTACTGATGCTGTTGAAACGGGCAACACGTTGCCGATTGACGGAAAGAAAGCTGGATCACATGCATCCAATACATCCATTACATCGAGGGGGTTTGTTTGGTTCTGCTCGCCACTTTTCACACCATAGGCTGTACTCTGCTTTGATGACAGGTTCAGAAATAAAAGTTACCCAATAGAATTCAATATTTGAAAGGTCTTGCAGCTTTCTTTCTTCAGCATTTTTTGGAAGCAGAATCTCTAGAGAAGATAATATATCTTTGTTATCAGAAAATCTTTCTTTGAGTCCAGAGATTAAATCATCCAAACATGGTAAAAAATATTGATCTTCTAAAATACTCTTTTGGAGAACAGCTTGGTGGATTTGACTTCATTTGTTCGCCAATCACCCGAGGGGCCTGGATTTCACTTCCGAATATTTCCTTTGCTAATTTGGAATCAGATTTGAAAATATCACTGAACTGAGTCAGCATTTTCTCGCACTTTTTCTAGCTTCTTCATTACTTGTTCAGTGTATTGAACAGCAGATGCCAAATCACGATTCGGATTTTGAAGATAGGCCGACAATGATAGAGTAAAACAAAAAATCAGCTCACACGTTTTCATTGACACCAAAAATAACCTTTCTCTATGGCAGCCAAAAGTGTCGACGCAGTTTGTGCCACAGTTCGGTGGGTGATAGATAAATCTCTCAAGGTCACAACTATTGGTTCAAACAGCTCACAGAATACATTCAATGAGTCGTGACGTATGAATCTTGTCTCACACATACTGACGAGTTGTTTTTTCTTGCTCTCTGGTGTAAGTTTTTCTATATTTACTTTCAGTTTTTCCTTCGCTAAAGCATTGTTGCTAAAGAGATTGCACACTTCCTTCACAACACCGATGGCGTTTCTCACATCAGGAGCAGATAAAGAATGAGAAAGCACCAAATTCAGTCGGTGAGAAGCACAGTGGACGTAGGTAGCTTTTGGAAACTGCGCTTTTATTCTAGCCTGCACACCACTAATTTTCCCTCCCATGTTGGCTGCTCCATCATATCCCTGTGCAACAAGATAGTCCAGATTTAATCTCAGATATTTGCACTTATTCAAAATTGTCTCAGTGATGGCTTCGGCACTCAAATTATATAGTTAAAAAAATCAAGAAATCCTCTCTCAATGTGCTTTCATAAGTGTAACGAACACACAACGAAAATTGTTCTTTTCCACTCACGTCCAATGTTTCAGCTCCTAAAATTGGGAAATATTTGTTTTGATTTACTCGATTCACTATTTCTTGTTGTATGAGCTTTCCACAAACTTCTATTATCTCATTTTGAATTTTAGGACTTAAGTAAGTTGCATTCTTGGGACTGTTTATTACATGTTTTCGCAAAGTTTCATCATAAAGTGCTCTAAATCGCAACAATGCCCGAAATTTCCCATCCTTATGAAGCGGTTTTTCTAGAGATAAGGGACCACTGTCTTTGTAACCTCGTAAAGGCAACCTTTGTTCTCCACAGAAAATGACAATTTCCACTAAAGCCCTGAAAGCCGCTGTTTTGTTCTTTTTTCCTTTCTTCTTTGTTCACTCAGTTGCGTAGCAACATCCTCCATTTTTGACGTCATGATCTTTAGAAAATTTTCTGCTGCCAAAGTTGAAAACTGACGGAATTTCGACGTAGAATATTCTCTACATCTTTCAGTTGCGTCTTTCCAATTGTCGAAAGGTTTTGATACCAAACTTCCAACTTTCTGATGTAGGCCTTCTCCTGCATATTCTGACGAGAATATAACACAGTATTTACAGTAGGCTCCACATTTCACAGGAGAAAATACTAGCCATTCCCATTTTGTCATCCAGTCTCCCTGAAAACACAATTTTCTTTTTCCATAACAGCGAGTCGGGAAAATGAAAGATGTATCAGGTACAAGCACATTAGTCAACAGTTTTTCTTTGTTGATCTGTCAGTGGGGGATTTATTGGATTCGAATTAAAGACATAGTCCGAAACTTCGCCGATGTCTGGGAAATTAACACTCACAACAGCTTCTGTACTTTTACTTGTCGTTGCGTAACTTCACACTGTTTCTCAGATACAGTTTTCTCTATTAGCACTTCGGCTTCAGTCACAGACACAGATTTTACCGTTGTATCACTAACAACGACTTCATCACTCATAACAGTCTCTGTTCCTCTTTATTTCCTACTGTCTTCACTTTCATCTGTAGCTATTTTCTTCGACACTGGTTTAAAGAAACTATCTATTCTCTTCATTTTATAGGCAGGTAATGCACAGGCACAGGGGACATACACTCTTCTTACAAAAATTTACTTCACTTCTTCTTTTGAATCACTAGTGAGGAGTTAAGGGAACCGCATTTTATACTGCTTCAAACAAACTCTTGTATTTTCAGGAATATTCGAGAAAAGTCTCAATGTATTGTTTGCACCATATAGCGGCTCCGTTTGTCTACCAGTTATTAATTGCTGGGATTTACCTTTCTCCTTATTGTGTGAGAGTTCAGAGGGCGCCGCTCCGAGTGTTCAGCAAAAAATAGTACCCATTATTAAGGCGCAAGTTACGTCACGATTTGGACGTAAAGTCTTTCCAGCCTTAGAACAAAGTAGACGTAAACAAAGCGAAATGTATTACTCCGTGGCTCACACGTGCTTCGGCAATGAGAAACGCGAACAGCAGAATCGTATGCTTGCTTACTGTCGTCGCATAATTTCCAAAGTGTACGGCTACAGTTGGTTGGTAAATAATTAACGCACTGACAATGACTGGAAATATGTATTGTGACTTAAATCCTAATATAAACGCGATTGCCTCTGTTCCTGTTGTCCTCTTTTATGCTTTTTTTTTAAACACGAAACGAAAATGGATTATTGTCACACATTGTCGCCATGAAACTCTGCATTCTACAATAATTTTAAACGAGTGAGGTAGGCGCGCGAACGCATACGCATGAGCAGTAAATACTAGCCGCCTTATGCAGAATCGTTTTGATAAATGATTAGCGTCATACTAAAGGCCTGACTACTGCAGGAAGCATATGTTAGTCGAACTTCTTAGTATGACACTAATCACGTGTCAGAGCGGCTCTGCATAAGGTCCTATATGTCCAAATACGGGTGAGGTTGAAATAAAGCTACATCTGTTGTTAAATATTATATATATATATTGCGTCTATTATCACAAAATGCAGGATAAATTCAGATATCTTCAATTGAAATTATTATTTTAGTAGGGATTATATTGCGGTAGGATACTAGTGCAGTGAGACCAACAACCAATCACTAGTCATCGACCCACTGGTAGTCAGGTGGGTTTGTTTATATCTACTTTTTTCTAAGGCTGGAAAGATAATAGGAAACAACATTTCTTATTCGCCTTTGAAATAAACTATCTGACTACAATTTTACATGCTATGTTATGCATTATCTAAACGTATTCTATTGTTGTTAGAAAAGACAGAATTCATTACAAAACATATTACAATGAATTTCGGGTGATTTATTTTAAGAAAACAATTAAAAAAACATTTGTAAGTGGTAAAACACTTTGGATTCCTAAAATTTGTTAATGAAGATGACCATGAAATAGTTAATATTTGCTAAAAGTACATCCTTATATTATTATTATTATTATTATTATTATTATTATTATTATTATTATTATTATTATATACTAAATACATTCCTGAAGAAATGATGGGAAACATCCATTTGTCCAGTTGCACAAAATACCAACAGGAGTAGACTTGGACGGACACA
This sequence comes from Thermobia domestica, assembly GCF_964235325.1. Lineage (NCBI taxonomy): Eukaryota > Metazoa > Arthropoda > Insecta > Zygentoma > Lepismatidae > Thermobia > Thermobia domestica. The sequence goes on along the minus strand of NC_137455.1, from coordinate 145,945,749 downwards.
TTCCTTTAATTATACTAATAATTTCTCATTTCCTACAACTATCGCTTTGTTCGCTTTAAAGTTCATGTCACTAGCGAAACGAAACCAGATGAGAGGCATTTTCGTGTTCTCTCTGTTGAAGTCCAAACTAAGTTTTAAGCTCTTTCTTCTTTTACAAAAGGAGAAGTCCATTTTTAAAAACGGGAAACAAAAATTTCAACAATAAATGCAGTATAATTTTCTTTTTCGATAGTTGATGAGACTACTTTACAATTTGCCGCTCGTCTTTCTACTATTAAGGATATCCTCTTTTACTTGCAAAAAAGAAGAAAAAGCTACACACCATTCCTGGTTCTGCTAGACTTCCTTGTAACTAGTAAGTTGTCAAATATTCTCGCTAAAATAATAATAAAAAAATTAAAAAATAAACATTATTTTATGTGGAAAATGATTATCTCATATATGGAGAAACATATTTATTTTTACGTTTTTCAAGCATTTTTTGGCTCAGGGCGAGATAGGGAAAAGGGAAGGAATTGCTCATAGCCTTATTCAAGGTAATATTCTAGACCATGTCTAGTATGTTGGTATGCCAAATAGTAACTCAAAGTAGGTCATAGGTAGGTACTGAAAACTGACCCTTAAATGCCTAAGTTTAATATTTAGAATGTATCTGTGTTTTTTCTTAATTTATCTTGCCCTACTTCAATTTTTTTTTAGTGCTTTACCTCTTCTTATTTTTTATCTTTATGAAATTTTCGGGGGGGACATGTCCCACCTGGCTACGTGTCTGATAATAATAATAATAATAATAATAATACGATAATACTATACGACCTTAATGCAGGATTGCACCTCCAGATTTCTTGGAAACGCCCCTAAGTTCAAAATCACTGATAGAGTTGTCTGCTCAAACAGCGTAGGTTATTGTAGTAAATTCTAAATTCGCTTTATGGCAAGGGGGCGCGGTGGCTCAGTGGTAGAGCGTTCACCTCTGGTGCTTGGGGTCCCGGGTTCGATCCCAGCCCCCGCCAAGTGAACTTTGTGGTGAACAAACACCGTGCTCGTGGGTTTTCTCGGGGTTCTCCCGTTTCCTCCCACTTTCTTCATTCCACCATTTCACTCATCTCTCATAATCACCGTCTCCTTTAGCCTAACCGGCATAACCGTGGGACGTAAAACTCAAAGATTTCATTTCATTTAATTTTCGCTTTATGGCAGAATATATGATCCTTAATACTATATTCTTCATAAATTAACTTATGCATATGTCCAATTTATATTTGCATAAAGTATCACAAATCCAAGACCACTATTGAAAACAACATCTTCCGTTTTTCGTGCAGTTTTACTATACAGATCCGTATGGAATAATAGAGTGGCTGTATACCTACTTTTGGGGTACTCTATAGATTATTCCATAAAGTTGAGTTGTGAAAATTTACAAAATTGAACTGTAAAGAAATCTATATAAAAAGAATGATCTATAAATTTGTTTGACTTCGTTATTAGGTTTTAGATCTTTTTAACGAACTTAAGAAGTTCTTTACTGGATTCTCTATGCCTGCCTCTGTATGTGTCTGTTATTTTTGAATTTTTCAATTTTGAGCCATCCATTCGATACACCATCAAAAACTATCTAAAATAAGTAATGGAATTTTTTGCGTCACTCTTACTGTACCCAAGATATTGGCCAAAGAAGTTCCGATTTCGGGAGATTTAAGGAGACATATCTCGGGAACAGTAAGTCATAGAGAGACCATATTGGTGTTGATCAATACCTTGGAGAATGGTACCATATAGTAATCGGTGGCCACTGTCCAACACACATGTGGCACATATGACAATTGAAGTGGTGGATTCCAAAAGAGCCTAAGTCATTTTTTGTCAATTTTGAGATATTGGTTCTATTAAGTTCCATTTCCGCATCTCCGTATATAGAACTGGGTTTCATGCGAAAACGCCATAAATCAAATTAATTATAGATAAAAGAAAATAGCGTTGCTTTCCAAAATATCCTTAGTCAACAATAATCTCTGAAGTTATTTTCTGACTCACGCCTAAAAACAACACTTATAAAACTCTTTGCTATAGATGATAATTTCACCGTTATCTTACGAAAAGTAGCCAATTACAATTTTCTTTTATGTAGATTACTTTTTTCTCACAGAAATAGAATGATGGAAACACATACAAAAAAAATCGTCTCCTGAAGAAACTCAAGCCCGTCTCACATGGATCTGAACTAAGGCCTCAACACAGGTTACAACTTGACAAGTGTTGTTTAACTCAAACTTCCATGGAATTTCTTTTATCCTGAGGTGATGTAGGGGTCTCAGACGATACATAAAACTAGATAGGTTTTTCCCAGCAGAGTCTCTCGTGGTCGCTGTATTAAACAGACGAAAACACTTGAAGAATGTGTTACGCACAGGCCAATCAACTGGCGTAATTGTAAATATTATTGTTTTTCTATTTCACAATATGAATTCATCCGAAGAGGATGAAATAGCCGTAGCAGCGATATCTGCTCTGTTGTTAACACAAAATTCACCCTCCCCTCCCCCAAAAAAACAAGAGAGAAAGAGTAAAGAGGAACTGCTGGACCAGGAAGTGAATTCTTCGTCGCAATAGTGCACAGGAAAGCACCGTATTTTCAGTGGTGAATAATGAACTACTTACAGATCCTCGTTCCTACAAAAAATCTACAGATTGGACTATTCAGAATTCCATACGCTATTGAAATTAGTAGCTCCGAAAATTCGGCAGCAAGATACGAACATGAGGGAGTCTGTATCAACTCGAAAAAGGCCTGTAGATCTTTGTATCCGCCAGATTGTAGAACTGAAAATCAAATGGCTTGTCCAAATATGTAAATGTGGGCAGTTATCAGGCGCGGAAAGCTAAAATGAAGAAAGAGAAATTTTCTAGTATAAGCACTGAGAGTATCCGCTCAACTCACTATCCACAAAAAATGCCCACATAGCCCATAAAGTAAACGTATACCGCGCCGAGAGCTCCCCTCATGCGCTACACCCGGACTTTTTGTATTGTGCCAGCATTGTAGAATTGTTCCCTAAAGTTGCACGAAGGCCACACAACACTGATGACTGTTAAGAGTCTTCATCCCGGCGAAATTAAAATACCGCTAATTTTACAGTAATTATGTGATATCTTCAAATAGATAAAAGATAATCGAAATGTGGAACAAGAGCGCCCTAGACAATATTATTTTACATGAGAAACCGTTATCACGACTCACTTATCTGCTTTCGTTTTCGAGCCATTTTGAAAATCGGCATTTATTTTCGCGTTTCTAAACAGCTGAAAACGGAAAGCCGCTAGGTGACTTGTGATAACGGTAACTCACGCAAAATAATATTGTCTAGGGCGCTCTTGTTCCTTATTTCAATTATCTTTTATCTATTTGAAGATATCACATAATTACTGTAAAATTAGCGGTATTTTAATTTCGCCGGGATGAAGACTCTTAACTCTCACTGTTTCTGTTTCTGGTTTAATTTTGGCGCACCAGATCTGAATTTTATAAGTGTAGGATTACTAGTGTAAAATTATTACAAGTGCTTTACGACGGATAAAATAAGTGTTCATATGAAAGATGCCTGTACAGAAACTATTTTCCACCGGCGATGAATTTCTGCACAAGTGTACAGAAGTTGTATTTTGTTTAGAAGTGGAACGCTACTAGTATGAAACGATGACAAATGCTATTGAAACTCGTGTCATTGCCAAAACCCATTCGTTTTCACTACCCTCACTTATGCGGATATCCACCTTCGCTGACGCACCCCGTCCCTAACACCTGGGCCCTCCAGTTTCGGTTAGATAGCATTCGTGCTTTTTAGTGGCGACCTAGCGCAGGTTTCTTTAGTTTTTGGGCTGTAGTTTTTATGCATGCATCCGGACGCTGTATTTATACGCAAATAGTAAAAGAATTATCATTTTTCAACAATTGCTTATGATATCTGCTTGAATTTTAACTATGCAATGTGGATATTTTCATGTCGTCCAGCACAAATCATTTAGAAAACAATAAGAAAATTAATAAAGGAATTATAATTTTAAACAATTATTTTGAGTAGTGCGCCAAAAGTAAACCTGCACACTTCTTTTTTTTTTTTTTTAAATGTTACATTTTTTGGTATACAAATTGCACAATATACTTAAATCACCTATTTTTATTCTTTTAAAAGATGTAATTACATTTGTTCACATCTGTAGTGTTCTGGCGGACACCACTACTTCACTGCATACCTTCTTTAAGGTCTTTATTCCTGCATTTTTTTTAATAATATAAAACGTGCTTCACGTTATACAAAAATCATATTTTTCATTTGTCCAGGCAGTATTGATTTGAAATTACAGCGAGAAATAAAGTTGAATGTCGTCAGGCGCTACTCTTTTCTGATTGGTAGTTGTATGGAAGTCCAGAAGAAAATAGAAACAGCTTCTATTTCTTCCAAGTCAGGATACAAATAAAGACAGCAGAAAATTTCAATCTGAACTAAGTGCAAGTTACTTCTCACACGATCATTAAGTAAGGTCGTGAGTTTTAGATCGTGAATCGCAGCCTTACTTCAGTCCCGTCTGAGACAGGCGGGACTGCACTTTTTGACTTAGGCTCTTTGGAATCGAGCTCTTCAATTGCTGCCATTCAGCAGCTACAATGGAAAGTTCTTCCTCATTAAGCGTACTCCCTAGATGTGGTTCCTACAGATTACCATCTTTTATTGGTCCCTGTTAAATGCACTTGACTTCGAGAACGATGAGCAGCAGCAAAATTTCATTAATGATTTATATAGATATCTTTTTTTTCTTCATAATGGTCCAACAACTGCCTAACATTAGGAACAGATTGTGAATAATGCGGGGAATACATCAGTAATCCATTGTCTGCTTAGTCCAATCCTCAAACATGAAATGTATCCACTGGTTCCAAACAGTACGAGTTAATGAATCAACTCAATGTAAGAAGTATTCTGTAGGTTTTCAATCGTTGTCATACATATTTTTGCTAGTTTCCCTAATTTTCATTCCTTGGAAGGGAAAATTGCCAGTTTTCGGACTTTTTCCTTTAGTTATATCACCAATCCTATTCTTGTGCCAAATTTCATCTATGTCTACAGACAGTCGTTGCCATATATAACGTAACAATGTGTAATTTTGCAGTAGCCCTTGGAAGGAAAAATTTTCGTTTTCGGATATATATATATATTTTGCTTACATCACAAATCCCACACTTGCTCCTAAATCCGTGTGAAGGAAGTATTCTATACGTTTACAATCAAAGTGATGTAACTCTATGTAATTTTATACGTAGGTTGGGTAAATAGTAGTAACCGCACTGTCCCTACTGTCAAAGGGATGTATACCAGCACCACAGAAGTTCAGTAGCTGATAAAGAAATGTGAGACGATGAAGTGTAGCGAGTGTTAATGACTGTGTGCTGTTAAGTCAAAAGCAGCAGTCCCGTAAGGGACAGGAAGAAAGTGGAAGCCCCATAACAATGTGTTTCGACAAGACGAACGACGTGCGTAGATAGTGGCATATGGGCCAAGTACACAACAATGTTTTCAGGAACATTGTGACGACTTCTTCATTAAAATGAAGGAACCACTTCGCGGGAAGCACTACTACGAAAGAAGTCCCTGCGGGACATAGACAAAGATTGACACGCTGACGGTGTACGATGCCTTCCAAACGTGAGTCAGAAGGTGATATGGATGGGACGAAATTACATTGAATGTAACAGGTGTGCATAAAGCTAAGTACGAAATATCACGATGTTGTCATTACTTTTTATTCAGCCCTTGTACTTGCCTTCGGGTTCCGTCCCCCCTCCTTTTAGTTGCATCACAAATCTACATTTGTGCCAAATTTCAAGTTTCTATGTATATTCCAAATTTCAAGGAATATTGTAAGTTCCTAAATCTATTGGCGAATTATTCTTTTAACTTGTCCATTCAGGAAATAAAATCCATATGGAAATTCATCCACTTATGCACAGTTTACCTTTACAAAATCTAGATAACTAGTCGAACGACTTTGGAGTGCTTCAGAAGAGTTATTCCGTATGAACATCCAATGAACAAAGTTAGTGCGAAGAGTTGATTCACACCACGCATGAGAAATAGATCTTTCTCCAGTACAGCATCGTCTGTTTACCACTTTCATTTCCTGGATACTCATACTTATGTTGCTGTCAGAACGGCTATGTTGTTGGGGCTTGCCTGTCATATTAAAGTTTGTGCTTAAAATGGACAGACTATATTACATAACATCCACACAGATTACGAATCACATGTGAAAGCGAATCAAGTGATATACAACTTTGTTTCTACCGTTTTTTTTTTCTTTCTTTCTTCGACTTCAAGGCTTCATTGTAAAAAGTTAGTTATACACTTACGATTCAAAATACTATCCATCGCTCGCCACTACCTTCTCCCACTTTTCGGGCAGCATACGAATCCCATGTAGAAAAAAAAAAAAAAAACTACTCACCCTTTGAGGTGAGCCATTCATCGAAACAAGTAATAGTCAGAGGGGGCAATGTCTGGAGAGTACGATGGGTAAGACAGGACTTCCCATTTCAACATTTCCAAGTATGTTCTGACCGACTTTGCAACAGGGTGTCGAGTATTCTCATGTTCCACAATCACTAACGTGTCTCTCGTTGTATTGCGGCTGTTTGTCTTTCAATGCTCGACTTAAACGCATTAATTGATTTCGATAGTTTCAGTCGGTTTTAGTAGTTCATAATACACTACGACGAGATGGTTCGGCGGTCGACATAGAAGCATGGCAGGGACGTTCGTCCCCCTGATTTTCTGCGCTTGGGTTTATCGTAATGGACCCCATTCACAATGCGATGCAGAAATCCCTTTCGTCTTTGGCTTTCAAGCAGCTGTTTAGAAGCAAACAAAAGCCGTTCAACATCTCTCGGCTTCGAAGGGGGCGAGAGTGAAAATAGTTCGATGCCATTTTTTTTTTTTTTTTTCGTTTCGTTTCTTGAGCCGAGTGCGATTTTGAGTTATCCTGTTGTAGCAAGGCGCACTTTCGGTTCACCACGCAGGATATTTCTGGTGCAGTGAGCGTAGTTCTACCATACATAGAGCATGATTTTATGCTCGGAACGGCCCTGTTTGATGATCAGTTCTGGAAGTTTGCCCTTGCTCAATCACTGTTTTTGTACATTTGGATTTCGAAAAAATACCCACTTTTCGTCTCATGTGACAATCCGTTTCAGAAACGAACATGGATTTTGCAGCAGTTGTCGGCACAACTCATGTGACACAATGCAGAAGCTCCTGATGGTTTTCCCATGAGGTGTGACAATCGTCATGTGCTAGAGGACGGATTTTCCTCAATGGCGTATCATATGATCTCAGAATCTTGTTACTTTGGATCGGCCGGAGCTCGGATATCTTCGACCTTCTTACAACCTTCACGAAATTTCTGGAATTGAGTTGCCGTGTTGTGGTCCACTGCACCTTCTTCTTTCGCATGACAAGCGTTCTGGGTTGCTGCCGCAACATTATGCCAGAGATTGAACTCATACCGTAACAGTCCCGTACCAGGAGTTGTGCACTGATCGTCACTGCTACTAAAAACTGAGTGAAGATACTGACGGAGTGGCGACCTCCGTGCTAAATAGTCCGCTTCCTACATTACCACTTGGGCCAGTTTGTCGTATTTACGGTCAATCATGGCGTATATACGCACCTGTTCTTTGGGTTGTGGAAATATTGCAAGACTTATGACTTATCTTTTCACAGAGATGGGAACCGATCATGACTACACATCCCTCATTTGAGACCTCTTTCACGAGTAATGGCAACATTTTGGGCAAAGGCGCTTGCAATTTGAAGATGAAAGGAACTACATTTGACGGAGAATGAGTCGACTGACCTGTTTAACCCTCTTTGTTGATTTATTTCCCAACATTTCTTTGAAGTTTCACCAATCAAAAATAAAATTCACTGTCCTTCGATCTCGTGAGCTATAAGGGATTAAGTTATATATATGATTTGTAAATGATTTCCAGATTGTGGAAGATTTACGTTTCCACATACTTTTACTTCATTGATTCGGAATAGATGGTAAATTCACTTTCGTTACAGGTCAACTTTTTCGAATACCTAAAATTACGTTACACTAAAGAAGGTTAGTTTCTATAGAAAAATAAATAGACGCATATAGAAAAAATTGACAATTTTTAATTCTCTACAAATCTTCTCATACATGTTTTGAAGTGGAAACAGAATTGGTAGCCAAGAGCCTAATGTATCACTATTGTAACGTTGACTTCTCAATAGTTTAAAAAAAAAAAATTCTTTTCATCTCTTAATATATACAACCTTAGTCTAAACCAATCCAGGAGACAAGAAAGAAAAAAAAACTATACACACAAACGAAAAAAAAAAAATACTTCCGTAGCACTTGATTTTAATAAAAATTGACATATTGAAAAAGATTTAGTAATGTTTCAACTGACCTAGCTGAAATAAAACAGGTACTCCAATTTAATGTTACAATGTACTTTATATATGAAAATGCACTCTACAATCATGAGACAAAATACTCAATATAAATAATACCTTTCAAATCCTTCTGCCTGCTTACTCAGATTTTGTTTATCGCGAAATAAAAAGCCTGAACAATCAATAATGATGATCTATGTTCATGCACACACACACACACAATATATCAATCAACATTATTTTTCTCTAAACTAACAGCATTTATTGCAGCACAGATCCACTGAGACACAGCCCAGAGTGATTTATCTCCAAAAACAACTGTGGAGATTAAAAAATGTTCACCAACAATGGAGTTTGTTTCTCATAAAATAGCTATACAACAAACATGCCTTCCTCAAACGCTGGGAAATGGCAAGCATAAATCTGGAAAAAACACTGCTTTGCAATGTAAATGAGCAAAAGTAAATGCATTTAAAATAATCGCAGTTATCAACACACGTCTTATTTCACTTATTCAGCAGGCATTTTACTTTGTTTACATACTTCCTCTCTCTCTCTCTCTTCCATGAAAAAAAAAAGCCAAAAATTTATATTTTAAACATGATAGATAGATAATCCCTGGAATTTATCCCTGTCTTGCCCTATATTGTTCTTCCCTGTAACTTTCAATGTGTCTACATTTATAGTACTACATAGGTTTTCGTTAACAGTGTTTTTTTTACGAATACATCAATCCATCAAATACCAAATTGAGAGGAGTCAATATAATGGGTGTGATGAAGAGTTTAGTTTGTACAACGACACACAGCCAACGTAAACTATTTCCGTTCTTTACAATTGGAAAAGCATACCAACTTGAGTTTACAATTCAAAAGAACTGTTTCGTAACAGTCTTACATTTTTTAACCTTATTGTTGCATTTATTTGTGTTAATATTACACTGAAGTCCACTTAAAAAATGCCAGAAATGTAGCGTTATCCACATATTCAATAAAAGATTTTTTTATGCCCAATTATCACAATACTTTTATACATATGTATACATATATTCACAAACCTCACATTTGTACTGCATCCTTCGTCTACTGAAGAGTTTTATTTCCTTTTCCTTCTGTCACTTTACACTCATTATTACCAATAATACTGCCTTGCCTCCCGTTTCTCGCTTGTGTGTGATTGATAACAAGTGTATTTAACAAGTAAAGATACGTGCTCTTCATCGTTACACTCTTGTGAAAATAAATCAGTGTAAGCTTGACTTACTTTATTGTATGGGATGAAGAATGAAAAATCCGACTGTTACCCACAATTCATAATCTATTACATTAAAAATCCTTCTCATTCTAAGCTCTTAATACATTACACGTTGTTTATATGGCTAGTGCCATAATTAATGAACTGTAATGTACTTCCTCACACTGATTTCATTACCAGAGCATTGATCGATACCATGTATATGGTATCAGTAACTGAGATCTCGATAGTTGTTTGTCAATTCAAGACTGAGTCTAATTAATTTAAATCCCATGCAGGGGGAAAATGTGAAAGCTGCACAAATCCTAAGTCAACATCACTATCCATGTCTTCTCGACCGCCACGCCTTCTCCGTTGATGTTGCCTAGGTGGGGGAAAACATCATGTTTTCCAGTTCATACTACCCTGAGGAAGGGATCGGGAGGGGATCATGTCCAGAAGATATTGCCGCTGTAAGTCTGCTGCCTGGCGCTGGAGTTCCACCAGATTCGCTGCTGCTGCAGCTACAGGTCCCTTACCCCCCGCGGCCTGGGCCATGGCCAACTGATACGGATAGAAGAGAGGAGAAAATGGGAGCATATGTGCAGGAAGAGGTTGATGTTGGGGCAGACGCAGCAGCTGCTGGTGAGCCGCTTGTAAGGCTCCTGCTGGATGAGCAGAGAATTTCGATTCGGAGAGTTTTGGAAGCTGAGCTGCAGCTGCTGCCGCGGCCGCCAACGGATGTTCTCGAGGCGTGGGAGGCGTAGGAGGTGGAGGGGGCACCGGTGTTGGTGTGGGTGGTGGTGGAGGGACGACGGGAGCTGGCGGCGTGGGTGCATGATGTTGGACTGTAGTTGGAGTTGCTGGTTTGGGTATCGGCTCCGGCTGTGGGGACACTGAGTTTGAAACTTGTGCCATTCGCTGTTCGATTTCTTGTTCTTGTTGTAGAGCTTTCACAAATGCTGTTTTAAGTCGATTAGTATGTTCTGCTTTAAGTGCCTTTTTCACATTCGTAGTTACACACTGTTCACATATCACCTTAGGCTCCTTCCCTGTAACATCAAAATTATGTAAAGGAAGTGTAATCAAACAAAAAGAAAAACAACAATTGTAAACAATTATCACGATTATTTGCACACACACAATTCATATTTTATTATTCTGATAATGTAAGATTCCACTTAAAAGTAGATTACTTTCCACCAAACACAACACCTTTATTAAAATAACACGCAAAAAAGTGAAAATTTAAAACAATTTGTAGTAGAAACATGGTCTGTTAATTTTTAAAATAGAAGCCAACCCATTAAAATATATTTACCATTTTAAAATATTAGAAATAAATTGGTATTCCATATTTTTAAAAGGAAGCTCCAGATAGTTTTTACTTGTTGTTATTAATAATTCATTTCTTCTGAACAACATTCCGTTAACAAAGTATACATCTATAAAAACAGCCGCCATGGGGCCATAAATTTGCTTTTAAAATAGTTAAATAATTTAAATACAACATAAAGCAGTAAAATCCAGTGGACTAGTTTATATGAATGTTCTATTCCAATATTTTGGTATTGTCATGTCTACTGGCAGCGAATCAGGTTGGGAGAAGCAAAATATAAGATAGATGGATATAATATGCATAGCAAAAACGACTAATATTTTTTTCTTTTCATGATGCAATTTGCGATATATAAAATATTAAACGTAAAACTTTAGAACAAATTAAGAATAACGAGAACAATTTTTTTTAGGTGGATAAAAAGAATTACAGTAATTTTAACGATTCTTAACTTTTTTTACCTTGCTTAAAAATACATTCATTAATTACACTACGCACAGACGACAAATTTATAATTATTTGTCCTAATCTGTGACTTCTTAGGTGGTAAAGTAGTGTAACAATTTCCATTACACAGTATCTATAATGTATATGGGTAAGGGAAATTGTTACACTACTTTACCACCGAAGAGAGTCGCAGAATAGGACAAATAATTATAAACTTGTCTTCTCTGCATAGTGTATTAAATGAATGTATTATTTATTGAAGTAATTTGGGTGCCAATGATAAATAAGAAACTCATTTTTGTCCAAGGATAATATTTATACCGAACAGACTCCATTTGCATATCCGAACATTGAAATATATATATACAACTTTTTTTTAAAAAAAATCACTAGCAATATCAACAAACAGTGCTATTTCTGAATCCTCAAGAACAAAACAGTAACTAAATACATACCTTTCGCAGGATTCTTCTCCCATTTCCACACTGGTGTAAAATCTGTGTCACACTGTGAACACTGGAAGGCATCCGGTGGTGGAGGAGTCTTGATATCCTTTGTTATGTAGTCTACTACGTGTTCCAAACCCAACAAATATATAAATTCCGTGTTCGAAGGGTTCGGAATGAAGTGCATTTCTGGCGGTGGAGGCTTTGGTGGAGGTATCTACAGAGAACACAAAAGTCATGTAACTTCTCACCTTTTGCATGGAGTTGAATCACGTTCTAAATGAAGACAGATTTAGTAACAAAAACTACAGCTAAAAAGAATGAATTCATGTTTCAGGAAGTACTACGTAATATTTTACTACATAACTGTAATCAATAATGTCTTGTTAATTTGTCACTAATTGAACTTTACTAATGGACATGCAAAAGTGGACGCGTGGCTTCATTAAAATTCACTCATTGAAACGAAAATACCAGTTTCTATCATTATGCTGTTTGTTATTGGCAAATAAATGCACCTGACACTGAGATCTACCACACTGTCTGAACTACTAAACGCTACCTCTGTCTCTTTTTCGTTAAGACTACCTCAAGCTCAATCGAAAGTTCAGCAAATACGTCGATTTTCTTGACCCAATAGAAACTACGCCACCTTCACAAACAGAAGAAAAGAAAGAAAAAATACTATGGTTACAACATTGACATACAAAGGAATAGGATTTGCGATCTTATATGCATTTCAATGCTGCTGTAAATTCAGTTAAATTCGCTGCAAATATTCTGTTTTTTTACGATGGCAATACTATTTACTCACCGCGACCATGTGAAATATTCTTGAACGAAAATAAATAAAACAAGCAAATCATCTACCAAACATATTTCATGGAACAACGCAAGGGGGGGTGTTTACCGGGACATGTAAAAGTAGTGGAAAATGACCGATAATAGTGCTGAATTCAGTTTTAGCGGTCGCTGAGATCAATGGTGAAACTCTGATCGCATTAACTTCCAAATTCACCCCATTCGTTTACGGGCCGGGGGGAGGGGGGATACCGAGACATGTAAAAATAACCCAAAATGATCGATATTAGTGTCAAATCCATAGTTTTCGTGGTCGCTGAGATCAACGGTAACACTTCCATTAGCGATGACTGTCAAATTCAGCTACCATTGTATGCGGACTGCCGGTCACCTGTGGGAAGGGGGTTACTGAGACGTAAAAGTAATTCAAAATGACCGATATTAATGTCAAATAGATATTTTTCGCGGTCGCTGAGATGAATCGTGATATTCCCACAGGCGTTGACTTCAAAAAAGCCCCCATCGGATGTTTTTTTTTTTTTTTTTTTTTTTTTTTTTTTTTTTTCAGAATTCGAACCAGGGAGTCTCAGGGTACGTTTACTGGGATATGTAAATGTAGTAGAAACTGACCGATATTTTTTCCTTTTATTGTTCAGTTTGTTTACATAGATATTTTATCTGACCCATGCGAAGATTGGGTATTTTAGCTAATACACTATAAAACAAAGGATTCTACTGAAAATTTTGCCATCGGTCCTTAAACTTCGTCTGGAAAAGCATTACATAACGAAATTATATTTTTTTTTAGTAGGATCTGATTTATTGATGAACGAACTTTCACTATTTTGTTCGTTTGTTGGCATCTACGTGATACAACATGCGGCAAAATACAGTACTGAAATGAGAGATCTCACCTCGTTATCATCTGTGAGTTCCTGAAAGGAACTACCATATACACTATTACAATGTTGATTTACTACGATATGCGTAATGAAAGTTGTTGAAATGTGTACAGTCTCACTGTAAACAGTATTCATGTCGTTTATACACTCTTCAAGCATATCGTAGAAAAGGTTGATACAAACTTCTAGTACAGGAGAGGATTTGTTCGCGTAATGCAGGCACAGTTATTGGATGATTTTCACAGGTAAACACACTCCTTCAACATTCCTCACAAGCAGGCATCAGATGGTGTTAAGATTTAAGGAATGGGACGGCTACAGGAAGTTCTACTGCAGCATGGCTGGAGATTCTCTCAAAAGTGGTACGGTTGATCGCCCGGTACTCTTGATACTTCCATTCATGCGAAGACATCTTGCGTAACAGAACCCTCTCAAATTCCGAAGAAATAGAGGGTCTAATATACTTTGTAACAGTTACTGGATGATGACATCTGGCCGCTCAAAATTAAGGAAATAAGTGTCTTTAGTCGGAGAACCACATTCTCCTAAAGAAATCTAGACACCATTCCTCGTACACTACACCAAAACTGCTCCACAATACAGCACCAAGGCTCACATCTGGCCCTGTCAAGCGTTCTCCAACCTGCATCCGGTATAGTAATCTATCTGTGTCCTCAAAAATCGGACACCGGATGAATCGCTCACGTTCAGGTTCAAAATCGTTCGTAGGTACGAATGCAGCTCATACTGAAGAAAACGTATGTCATTCTCATTTGTCGATCACACTTTAATTCCGTTTTCAAAGTATACTATAGCGGCGAACTTTCGTTAATAGTCAGCATAATCGTGTTGCTTGGTGCCATCTTATTATACGAGGGTCGGCTGATAAGTTCTCGGCCCGACCCCTTTCCGAATGTACTACTCTGATGTAATTGATGTCATGTGAAATGTTGATCTTTTATATGTTTAAGTACCAAATTTCACGATTCTACCATGAACGGTTTTTATTTTACAGGTAACTGAATGAACCATGGCGGAGTCAGATGTCAAATTCACCAAAGAGAAGTTGCGAGGTGTAATGAAGTTCTTCTTCCTGCAACAGAAGTCGCCCAAGGAAATCCATGGTTGCATGCTAGACACATTGGGTGAACAGTGCCCTTCATACTCCACTGTGAAGAAATGGTATGCGAACTTCAAGCGTGGTGAATTTTCAACAGAAGATGGTGACAGGTGTGGCAGGCCAGTGTCAGTGTCAACTCCGGAAAAAGTGGATCAGATTCATGACCTGATTTTGAGCAACAGACGGATTTCACTTCAGGAGATAGCTGACAAAGTGCACATATCCAAAGAACGTGTTGGGTCAATAATCCATGATCAGCTGGACATGCGCAAGCTTTCTGCGAAATGGATTCCGAGATGTTTGAACGCGGATCAGAAAAGCGAATGTGAGAGATCATCGCAGGTGATTTTACGGCATTTTGCGAACTCCAAGGACGATTTTTTGAATCGGCTTGTTACCAGGATGAAACGTGGTTGCATTATTTTGATCCGGAAACCAAACAGCAGTCATGCGAGTGGCGCCACTCAGGATCTCCAAGGCCCAAAAAATTCAAAGCACAGAAGTCCGCAGGGAAAGTGCTTGCCTCAATATTCTGGGATAAGGATGGTGTTCTGCTCTCAGACTACCTTCCAAAGGGCCAAACCATAACTGCAGAGTATTACTGCAGTCTGCTGGCTAAGGTAAAGGACGCTATTAAAGAAAAGCGCCGGGGAAAGTTGACACGAGGTGTCTTGTTCTTGCAGGACAATGCTCCCGTCCACAAGACTGGCAGAACAATGGATTTTCTGAGGGACCTAGGGTTTCATTGCATTGACCACCCACCTTACTCGCCAGATCTTGCCCCTTCTGATTATTATCTGTTTCCAAAACTTAAAACAGCATTGAAAGAACAGAAATTTCACAGTGATGAAGAGGTGATAACAGCTGCGAAACAGTTTTATTATTATTATTATTATTATTATTATTATTATTAAGGGGTTGGAGAAGTTGCAGCATCGAAGTGCCAAGTGTGTTGACCTTCGAGGGGACTATGTTGAATAGCCTCACACTTTCATGCCTGCAGCTCAACCAGCCCACCCTCGTATTTATGTCGGCATTGTTTTAACACTGTTTCAAACGCGGTCTCCTATCACAACCACTTCCGTATGAGTGGAATTCCAACACCAACTCCACACGCACACTCGCATTCGAGATGCAAGAGTTACAGTACTTTTGACGTAAACTATACTTTTTAGTTCTGGAAAAAAAAATCGTACAACCGAAGAACAGACAACGAAATTCTTACCAAGTGATAGGCAGCACTGCATTACAAGAGCAGAAAACAGTATAAGCGATTATCTCTCAATTCACTACTCTCCACTCAGAACATTTTTCATATCATGAACACAAAATAATATATAGAGATTTGTTCATTATCATTATTACATAATGTCGAAGACGAAGTAAGCCCTCCGCGCTGATCTAGTGGCTAATGAGTGCGTACTAGTGAGTGCGTCCCGGGTTTGATTTCCGGTAGGAGAGCACCAAAAATTAAATTTTACATTCACTTTCATTAATAGTCCGTCTCCATTAGCCCACAGGGCATGATCGTGGGACGTTAAACTTTTAATTTAATTTCACCAAGTAATTCATTCAATTTAATTTACATACGAATGGCCCAAAATACAAAAACCAAGTTCAACTTGTATTTTTAAATAACGATGTAGCTTACACATGGGAACATTTTAAAACTGTATTCATATGTCAGTAGATAAAAAATAAAACGTACTTAGAAACATTATACAGCGAAAATTCTACCTGTATTTGTTATATTTGCATTTTCGGCTATACTTTTTTTTTTTTTTTTTTTTTTAATTTATTTAAGTATCCGGCCTTTTGAATAGCAGGAAGTTTAGCGCCCAATGTCTCGATTTAACTCTAGGTCACTCATGGCCCTGCTAATAATTGTGACGTATTCGCTCATTATTGTCATATATGCTGGAGTTAAAATTATTTTGCATATATGTGTACTGCTTTGTAACCAGTGTCGAGCAGAAGCGTTTCAATGCGAAGTTGGGTGTGTTATTGGTTGAAATGACCAAGCTACTCTGCTCACAAACTGAAATCTCGACTAAGATTCACAATCAACAGCTGTAAGTCAGGATGATACTTGAAAGTGATTATGAGGATTCCAATATTCTGGCATGATAATTTACAGTTCATTACAGATCAAGGGAATGAGGCCATTAAAAATTGTAAAGAAAGAAAATCTAAAACGACTAACATTCATGCAGCCGAGGAAAAAAATCGAGAGTTTGGTGAGGTTACAGAAGCTAATAAAAAGGAAGAGTATGGAAAAGAACGAGGAAGGAATAGCTGTTACAGATTACGAATTAGGATTTCTGGGTTTTCGGCATCTATGGCCATGTTAGTCCGTCACGTATGCGGGATGACGTCCCTAGGCGATCACACTATCGGGAGAAACAAAAGGAAGAAAGAGTTGGGAAAGGAAGGAAGCGGCCTGGGACCTATGTTAGGTACCATCTCGACAGTTGCCTGGTTTGAGTGAGGAAAACCCAAGAAAACCTCACTCAGGATGGCTGGCCTGAAAATGCTTTTACACTTTTCCGATCGTGTGTCCTCACTGAGACTCAATCGAACCCGGGACAATAGATGTTAAGATGAAGTACAGGCAAATGATGGTACGTGGATAACCGAACAGTTTCAGAAACATGACACTCATATTTCAGATTTAAAGGTGATACTGTAAATAAGAAAATGGAGTGCAGCAAATAACTTGTAGCAAAGCTTCACAGAAGAGATACTAAGCTTACAAACTTTGCGAAGAAGATTGTTAAACTAATGGAAGACTGGAGTACCGGAAACGAGTTGAAATAGAGAGATCAAAAATATCGAATTTAGTAGTTGCCATTGAAGCGATGAGAAATCTGTTTATGGACGAGAAAAATAAGATACGAAGTCAACATGAAAAACAAGATATGCAAGTATTGTTGTTAAGTTCATATAGAAAATCCCAAAATTGACTGCTAATGGTTCCTAATATTTGGTAATCGTGGTCTTAATACGAGTACTGGTAATACATAACTGTAAACACCATCTTAATCTTTACGATGATTTAAGCGTAACTTCTGAACGCGCGTAACACCAATAATATATCTTCTTACTTTATTATATAGCTCACGTCAGAACTACATGCACATTACCCTATATAATGACTGTAGTTCTGTACCTATTTTCCAATGTACGTTTACATCTTAACACTGATCCACTTTGATCAAATCATTTTTAACCTCCATTAGATATATCAAAACATTTGACAGTCTACTTAACGACTAGATAATCTTAATATGTGTATATGACCTTTCCCATAACACATCTTGTCCACACCATAATTACTGTAATCTTAATCCTTCAAAATCTTGTTATGACAGAATATGTTATGGGATACGGTACACTCATGTCTAAAATTATTGTCGCATGTCTATAAATATGTTGTTGTAGGAATATAATTTGATAACGAATTCGCCCGGTATTTCTTATAATATTAGTATATGTATAATCGGCAAAGACATGTATCCTGCAAATTTCATGTCAAAAGAGCAGTAAATAAAAACAATAAAACGAAAATAAAACTTTCTTGTCTATTTAGCAACATTTTGTTTTACTCATTCTAATTTTCGTATTTATAATTATTTTCCTATGAAAATATACATTTCCCGATTATACACATAGTATCAGTATTAAAAGTATACTGCAAAATCATTATCAAATTATATTCTTACAAGAAGACAGTTATAGATATACGACAATCATTTTGGACATGAGTGTACATGCCGATACAGGTTACAGTTGTTACGTAAGTCTGCTGATTTACTGAATAAACAAAATTAGACAGAGAAATAATAAATACCGTACGAACACATGATAGCAGATATTAACAAGATGTAAAATTTATATGAATTGTAGGCAAGATGACAGTTCATGGTTGTAAGAACTAACTAACTAAGATTACTTACTCGAATAAGGTATTTTTACAATTTACTTAATAGTGATTTGCTTATGTTCTGATTACTTCTATTGTACTATTTCGGATGGTTAAAGAAGATAATCAAAAATAACCACAACTCTACAGCTTAAATTAACGAATCAACAACAATGGTGCAGCGTTACGCAAACAGTCTACGCTTCCATTCGGCCAGGAACAAGAGCAAGATACGGCAGACATAAAATTACAAATGTCGATTGTGTTCGAACTGCAGCAGTGAGACAAAAAGACTGCGTTTTTAAGACATGATATTGCTGTTTTAAAACGTAAAATTCAGTCACGATCGTTGGATAAGAAAAACATGACTCAACGACTACGGAAGTCTCCAAAGTCTCCAGTCTAAAAGCTGTCGGTGTGTTCACAGAAATGTTTACCCTGACGCAAACAAAGATACTACTTGGTCATTATGCTTTTGGTGAAAAGATTTCGTCCAAGATTAAAATAGAAATATCCAATCAAGAACCCCGAAGTTCTTCTGAAATTACATAAAAAATAAGCTAAGCAAAATACTCTCTAATGGTAGTCGAGACTTTCACAAAATGTCAATTTAGTGACCTAATTGTACGTGCTAAAGGCAAACCACATTCTCTTCATAAACAAACCGATGCGCAAAATCGGATAGCTGCAATGGCGCTGGAAAAGGAAAGAAAAAAAAGCTGGAAGAAGAGTGAAGAAACCCGACGAGATTGGCCAACATTAAGTTCAGAATCGATAGTAGTTGGTAAGTTTAACTCGAACTGTAACCGAGAGGATCAGATAGAAGAACCAAGTTTTAGGGATTGCAGGTGACATGCCCATACAAAAGCGACTGAACAAGAAAATGAGAAATTTTCTCACATGGAAGAATGGACACCACAGAAAGCAGCAAATAATTGAAATCTTCCGAAGAAAAAAGAAAAACAAATTATTACTTTTTTTTTAAAAAAGTTTGTTGTGACTATTTTGTTTGTTTTGAAGTGGGTAGAGTTATGGAAGAATGTGTTATGGAATATGACACATGCCAATACAAGTAGCTGTTACTAGTCAAAAGTATGTGAATCTGTTGAATAAATAACAATATTGGATTACGACAGAAAATAATAGATGTTGTACGGACGTATGATACCACATATTAATAAAATATAAGATTTACGTGACTTGTAAATAAGATGATTATAAGGAAGATTTAAGAATATTAATTAGCTAAGATTATCTACAATTTACTTAATAGTAACTTGCTTATGTTACGATTACTTTAAAGTGCTGTTTCGGACAGTTAAAGATAATAAGAAATAACCACAGCTCTACAGCTTATATTGACGAAGTAACAACAATTCAGAACGATGAAATCACTTATCTTTTATTTCATATGTAGAAGGTGAGTTATTGAGAGTTGGGAGTTACTGGTTAAGAATGCTACGTACTTTCAACAATAACCTAGGATTTGGGTAAGAAAGAAAGAAAAAAAAGTGTCTTAACTGGGAATTGGGTACGGCAAAACTTATGTAAAGTTAAAGGTGAGAATATAGATACGAGTTAGACATTAGTTTTGTTTTTTCTTTTTTTCTTTCTTTTAAGACAATGATTTAGAAAAGACACAGTTTCGCGACTACGCTACGAGGGCCACCTGCAGTGAAACTGAATTAGTGGATGACCCATAAAGAGGGGGGTTCCGAGAATCAGAGTTCAGCTGTTTTCTTAAACGAAATTTTTCTTGATTTCAAACGTTTTTAACAAACCGTTTGTCATTAATTTCAAAGTCTATTCTTATGATGAAACGAGTATTAATTTTGGAGCTTAAAATAAACGACTTCAAACTATCAAACTGAAATTATGCAAACTTACGAAAAGTGATCCTGATCATTTTTTGCCGTCACTCAACATTTAATAGTTGTTCTGTTATTTCCTACAATTTAAAATGGCATTTACACTATAACCATTATGATCTTCAACATGAAAGCTTTCTTGTGGCTATATGGATAGCATACAAGCCTTTGCCGCGGAGAGTCAGTGAGAGCTCATGTGGCTCAAATCCCATGTTAACCTCAAGATCCATTTCATACAACCTCACTGTTGAAAGGGATGCTAACTCAAATCATAATCATAACCAATGATACGACTGAATTTCTGAACTTCATCTTCAAGGAGGAACTCAAAAAATCATATAAAAATTATGAAATCAATTGAACAGATATTCCATTTCAAGAAATTTATCTTGTTTCTTTGCTATGAATTCTCAAACAAGTAAAAACACTTCGTCGGTAGATACTATTGCTGAAATGACATTTTCGTTTCTTCTTCAGACATGTCTACCAATTTTTTTTCGGTAATTCTCTTGTTATGCTACTCCTGAATAGTTATTGTAACCTTTTAACACGCAAGTTCCATTTACGTACAAACCATATAACCCAACACGCTTCTTAACCCCAAACTTTGTATAGTGTTGCCAATTAAACTTAGAAATAAGACTGCTACATCCCAAGACACTATTTTGGTACCGTCTGACTTCTTAACACTTCTCACTTTTGAATGCTTTTTAGAGAAAAGATATTAACAAGTTTATTTCGTTTCTGAAAGTAACACTCACGGATAAGTATTTTTAACAAAAACTGATAATTAGTATAAACTTTCTTTTAACTACTTAAAAGTACAATCACAGAGGTCTAATTTAATAACTAAAACTAAACTGAATATTTCTTTTTCATACGTTTTTAGGTCTATTTTAATCTCCATATATAAATATATATATACACACAGGGTGACACATTTTAATCTTTCCATGGAAATATCTCGAAAACGGTTGAACATAAATGAACTAAACAAAAACTCAAATAGGAAATCCTGTGGAGCATATCGAATGGTATTATCTTTGAGCCCTTCAGGGCCGCTTTTCATGGGGGCTCAGGGCCCAACTTTAAAATTTTAAATGGAAACATGGATCGAGTTATGCCTATTTCGATAATCTTTAAGCACTAGTGCAAAAAGATTTTTCGTATCTGTTACCGTATTCAAGACGGCCGCCAAGACATTGTGCCTGTATCAGGTAAAACATCCAGTAATATTAATATGAAAATGGGTGGAGATAAATGAACAGAACAAAAAGTGAAACAGGAAAATGGCATGGGGCGCGTCGAATGATGTCGCGGTGATCTCCAGGGCCGCCTTTCATGGGGGCGCATGGCCCACTTCGAAATTTTAAAATATAATTATGGGTCGAGTGATATCTCGTTCGATAGATCTTCAAACACTAAACAACGTTTGACAAAGGAGTGTTCATGTGGGTCGCCGTTTTCAAAATGGCCGCCAAGACAGGGTGCCTGTATCAGATAAAACGTTCAGTACCACAAATATAAAAACAGTTGAAGATAAACGAGCAGAATAAAATGAACATGACATCCAAGCAAGACATAGAAGGAAAAGAATCGAACAGTATCGTGAAGAAGACGCGTTGAACAAAACTAACGTTTGTACACACTGCTCTTAAAAAACTGATTGATCGAAAATTTTGTTTCGCATTTCAGTTGATTCATTTTGGCTTCAAATCATTGCCTGCAGTAAAAATGGAGGGTACCATTTAACACGAATTTTACCTACTTTTTCTCATTACCGAGACATCTATCTCTCATAAAAATAATTTCCTTCCGTAGATTCAGTTTGCAAAAACTAAGGTTGGAGCAACAATTTTCTAGGAATTAGATTTCCTCCTTTGCATTATGACACTTTTACTCTAATTATCTTTTCCTCTGTTGCAACATTCTCGAGCCGTAGAATGGTAAATACTCTGTGATTTCCTACTCGATTTTTTGTTCTGTTCATTTATCTTTAACTGTTTTCATTCTTAGGCACTGGACGTTTTATCTAATACAGGTACCGTATGTTGGTGGTCATTTTGGAAACAGTGACCCATATGAATAATCTTTTGCCACAGGGCTCTTTATCTTTTAAAAATCTCTCGAACGAGGTATCACTCGACTCATTTTTCCATTTAAAAATTTAAAGTTTGACCCTGGGCCCCCATGAAGGGCGGCCCTGAGCACCGCAACTATATCATTCGATGTGCCCCATCGCATTCCCTATTTGAGTTTTTGTTCGATTAATTTATGTTCAATCGTTTTCATATTAGTGGAACTGGACGTTTTATCTGATACAGGCACCATGTCTTAGCGGCCATTTTAAAGTCATCGATACGATTTTTTTTACCACACCGCTTTTTAGTTTTTAAAGATAGATCGAACGAGGTATCACTCGACCCATGTTGCTATTTAAAAATTTAAATTTGGGCCCTGGGCCCCCACACCATTTGATGTGTTCCGTGCTATTTCCAATTTGAGTCTGTTTGATTCATTTATGTTCAACTGTTTTCGAGATATTTTCGTGGAAAGATTAAAATGGGCTACCCTGTATATTATATATATATATATATATCGGGTGTTTTAAAAATGGTGCCCAAGGATTACAAAGCATTATTCTACAAGTCAAAAGAAAGCAAAAAAATATATATATTTGTATACCTTTCGAGTCCTCGTCTGGAGATGCTAATTGCACTATGTGGCAACGTCGAAAATAAAGAACCATAGATTAGATATACTAATGTATCAAATATTTATATCAATTCTTTCCAGATGGCGGCTAAAGTTGATACTGGTTGACAGTAGCATCACTTATTATTGTAGCAATTGATTCAACTGTTTGTTGTATTCGTAGAATAATGCTAATGGCCCCAAGTTAATCTGCGACGTTGCCACACTGTGAAATTTTGATTCCCAGTAGTGGCTGAAGGAGGCCCCGGAGGGCATTTCACCATGTAACATTTTCGCTTTATTTTGACCTGTACAATAGTGCTCTGTGGTCCGTGGGTGCCATTTTTAGAACAACAGACATTATATATATATATATATATATATATATATATATATATATATATATATATATATATATATATATATATACAGGGTGGTTCAGTAATGTTGGACAGCCCTGAATAAATCGAAAACCAGAAGAGATATTAGCAAGAGTGTGGTGGATCCAGACACTTGTGGAAGGGGGACGTCTTTTGAGGTACCACACAATGTTACCAGGTCAACAGTGTTGCCAGCTCAGTACAAAGTTGTATTTTTTTAAATGGAACATATAGAAGTTTATGCCATCAAAAGAATTAGTACAGAATGTGAATACCAACAAGCGAAACCGCACCTGTCAGTGTTGCCAAATAAGGAAGTTATAAAGCTTCAAAGATCAAGAAATTAAAGTGTCCGTAGAGCAAAACTAGCAAAAAGGCAAGAAAAATAATACTACGGAATGAAAAGGAGTAACCGAAAGAGTAAACCAAAGAACGCACAGCATCCAGTGAGTAACAGGGTTGCCACAGTAAAGGGGGGAAAAATTGAAAATTTTGCAGTTGCTATAGGAGGAAAAGTGCCCATATGACATAATGCTGGAAACACCATAGAAAGTCTATGTAAGATTCAGGAATCCTAATAGCGTTTGTTCGAAAGCGATATCTCTAACCGTTTTCGAGATACACCAAAGGTGTGCGGGGTTTGCAACACTGCATAATTGATTTGACGATTAGACACGTGTAGTTCTTACATTTTGTTGGGCGTATCATTTTCATTACTCGTTCCTGTAGTTTGGAGGGCGAGGGAATTATTATGCAGTGTTGCAAACTCCGCACACCTTTGGTGTATCTCGAAAACGGTTAGAGATATCTCTTTCGAACAAACGCTATTAGGATTCCTGAATCTTACATAGACTTTCTATGGTGTTTCCAGCATTATGTCATATGGGCACTTTTCCTCCTATAGCAACTGCAAAATTTTCAATTTTTCCCCCCCTTTACTGTGGCAACCCTGTTACTCACTGGATGCTGTGCGTTCTTTGGTTTACTCTTTCGGTTACTCCTTTTCATTCCGTAGTATTATTTTTCTTGCCTTTTTGCTAGTTTTGCTCTACGGACACTTTAATTTCTTGATCTTTGAAGCTTTATAACTTCCTTATTTGGCAACACTGACAGGTGCGGTTTCGCTTGTTGGTATTCACATTCTGTACTAATTCTTTTGATGGCATAAACTTCTATATGTTCCATTTAAAAAAATACAACTTTGTACTGAGCTGGCAACACTGTTGACCTGGTAACATTGTGTGGTACCTCAAAAGACGTCCCCCTTCCACAAGTATCTGGATCCACCACACTCTTGCTAATATCTCTTCTGGTTTTCGATTTATTGAGGGCTGTCCAACATTACTGAACCACCCTGTATATATATATATATATAAAGATTCAATATTTACTCATTTATTACAACAATCAACAGTACACTGTTTTAACTTTTCACGCTATTACCTTATTTTCGTAGTTTATATAGTGAAGGTGTTACAGTTCATTGCTAACAGCTCGACATTTTCATTAACCCTACCTTAGAAAATCGCCTATTCCTTAAGGGATAAATTTTTCTCGCACACTTATTTCCAATCTCAAGAAATCATATAAAATCTTTTATTAAAATAAAAAATGCAGATGGAAGATAATTTGTTGAATTAAAATAGAATTACCCTATGACATTGGCAAATAACGTAAGATGTTTTTATTTTTTAAAATATGTGTTAAAAAATTGGTACTTGGTACAAAGTATACGTGATCTATAATTCCTTGTAAGAGATCTTTTACCTGTAGTAACGTTTTCTCGAGCTGTTTTCGCAACGCTAATTTCGCTGCTGCTTGCCTCTGAGCTGGTGTCTGATTTTCTTCTACCCTCGGCCGCTCCTGTAATAAAAGTAATTTCTCTTTAAGAATTCTACCGACACCACGCATTATTAATATGCATACAAAAAGTGTGATGTCATTTTCACATGATCAAAATAAAGTTGTTGAGTCTCTTGCGCTTTAGGTCACCGAATCTCTCTATAATATGAATTCATCTTGACCTGAAGAATCACTGTCAAGAATACTTCCCTTATCCTAATTTTACCATTCGAGTATCGCTTTGTGCCTTCTCTTTCATACTTACATAGTTTTATTATAAAAGAATAAAACTATATAAGACAATTAAACTCATGTTACATGGGGATGATGTATGAAACTATCACAAAAGAGGTTTGAAGAAAACGATACAGAATTTACATAACATACTCAAACATTGCTGATAATTTCTGCAAATCACGTGACACCAAAGCTAATTTTGAACAAAATAATCTCAGCAATTAATATAGCTATGTACAATGAAATAACCATGGTATAGATGAATGTAATGTTGAAATAAACGATTTAGAATAATAAATGAATGGGAAAAATTCTAAATGAAATGAAGTTTAACGTCCAGGATTGTGCCTTTAGGCTAAGAAGACGGATGATTTAGGCAAGTGAATGTTGATGGAAGAATCGGTGGAATGAGGATGTGGGAGGGAATGGGAGTACACCGGATAAACTCACGGACAGAATGTTATCCATCGCATTAGCCGGGGATCGAACAGGGACCTCAAGCATCGGAGGTAAGCGCTCCACCACTAAGCTACCGTGCCCGTAGAGAAAAAATGAGATGTACGCTCGAATTCGTTATTCTGAGAGCTATCATATCATCTATTTCCGTGCAGTCACACCATAAATATTTTACTACTATAAAAAAAAAAAAACCTAATATGCATTTTCCATAACCTCAATCTTCGATATATTCTAGTTCTTCCTGACCGAACAAAATTTCCAGGAAATTACCTAACAAGAAAATGAATTCACTCATTAAGGTACACGACTTTTTGCATAGTTACATCTTACCTAGGTATTAAGTATAGGTTTCCCACGATGTGAACTACGTAATTAAAGCTCTTGTAACATTAATATATTAATACTAAGTGGGATACGAAGATTAATATGATGAGACCATAAGCTCAGCATCATTATAATAAATACGTACAACATAGAATAATGTCAATATATTAAGTGGGCTTCAAAATAAATTTTACGAACTTCTTTTTGTGCGTATGATTCCCGTTACGACTCCGAAAGAAGCTAATATGCATTAGCCTATACAGTGTAAGCATGGAAATAATCATGCAATGAATATATAAGACATACATACTACCATCTGAATTATGAGCCATCATACTAAACGTAAATATTATTAAAATCAATGACACAACTACTTTCAAATGGACTTGAGAATATCCGCTATTTTAAGGGTTATGAAGAGGTTAAAATGCTACAAGTACGTTAATTTTCATAACCGAATATAGAAATTATATAGAACGCATGCAAATTACATACGCAACATTCAATTATGTTTATCTAATATTCCACCGACCAACGTGATTATTTTTCTGAAAGTATATTCCTAATATTTCTGAAACTTATTTAGAAGATGGAAAAAGACGCATGCTTTATACATGGTTAGAAGCTCAACTGAAAAAACTCAACCACGGAATCTACTTATCAAAAACATCATTGGCAACAACACTGCGCAAAATACACCAATTAAAATGCCAAAGCCTCAGTCTACTACTAATAAAATACACATATGCTACTACAACAGTCAAATAACTGAAACTTCATTGTTTTCAAAACAATTGCAAAAAATTAAGAATTTTTAACACAGAAAAAGGAAGTACGGCATAGCCAACACTGAACTGACTACAGTGGTTAACAGAATACCCAGTAACTTAATGTAGGAATTGTCCCCTACCTGTTCTTGTATTTGTGGCATTGGAGTACTCACGGTACTTTTATTTTCCACGTTTCCTAGAAGCTGCCACATAGAAAAATTAACTGTTACTACAGTAGCACACGATATTAACACTAATATAAAATTAACGCCAATTCCCCACACAAAAGTACAACTATTTGAAGGATTAATAGAAAATTTCAATTCCAATATTTTAAAAAAATAATAAAAACCCTAAACACGACATGCAATAATTTGTTTGACTCATGTCGAATTGGTTACGTTAATCACAAGAAGGGAATGGTGACTAAGGAAAGATATCTGATTTTTTTTATTTATATTTAAAGATTTCCAAATTCGTAAAATAATGGAGTAAAATTAGGAAACAAAATCTTGCGGTACAAATTAATGATACAACGATAGGTGAACTGTACGCATACTTTATATTTTTTAATTTCCCAATATACTCCAAACCTTAAAAACAAATTAACATTTTAGAACACAATTTTTAAGTTCTTAAAAATTATATAAGTTCTTTTTTCTTTTAAATGATTAATTGTTAAGCCGTGTGTCACCGAAGTTTATGCTTAAAATGACCTACTAACAACTGGATAACAATAACGAACGTCTCAGAAACCCTAAACATTTTAACAAAGTTGCGCTGGAAAACCTTGTTTCCGAATTTATTTATTATTCCACAATTTCCACACAATATTAACGTTTTCTTTGACGCCTTTCGAAAGACAGAAAAACTATATACACTAGAAATTCTATTTCTTTCTTTAAAAAAAAAAAAAAAAAAGTTAAGTTCAACTCATTCTAATGTGTCTTCATAGATACGATAGTAAAAATACATTAATCAGCAGAGGCAATGGGCTGTAGTACATTAAACATTTATGGTACATTCGTTGAATAACTATTTGAAATAAATAAATAAAAGTTGAGTAATACTTTATTATAATTTAACCAAGGAGCTCAAAATTAACACCATAAACAGCTTCAATAAGTGTAGAATAACACCACCATTGATATTAAAACTGCAGCAATTTAAATATTTTCTCATATTCTGTGTATACTATAGTACGAGAACTCATCACTGGTAACAAAGATTTTTCATTCAAATACATTTAATGTCAGTGGAACTGATAAATTACCACCTACTACTAACTGATTAAACGTAACTAACGTACATTGGTCTTAAATACATACAAACGTACAATAGTAATAATAAATTTCATCTTAAACATAAAGTGATTCATTTAACATCTAAGCAATATTAGAAATACTGCAAAACTGCAACTGTAAGAGTGTAAATTCATTGAAACATATCTCACCAAAATTCTGCTATATTTTCAAAATTACCTGCTGTGGAGGCATTGTGGGAGTAGATGGCGAGGGATGAGACTCCTTTGGCGTTCGTTCTATCCTTTCCTGAGAACCCATATTATAACCCATTACAACATTGGGTGGTGTTGTAACTGGTGGACGACCACCACCTCCTAGAAAACCACCAGGCCCGCCTGTAAATAAATAAATAAATAAATAAATAAATAAATAGGAATATCCACTAAAAATAAGTGCCGATTGTGTTTTATTATATATATATATATATATATATATATATATACCGTTGTTTCTAAAGCTATCATAATCTTTTCTGACGTCTCGTAAAATACCAGATTCTAAGGTTGTTTTATGGCATCTCTTCCTTCCCGTAAACTGACTGACTAGAAAGACAAACATTCACAAACTGGAAATAGGCATGCCTCAAAAACATGTGTTGATTGTATCAAAATAACATGAATAGAACCTACAATGTCACTTCCGTTAGAAGTAGCTTCTCACACGGCAAATATAAAGAACTCAATGATTACATTGGTTCCACGAATGAGAGCTCGAGATATAGATACCACTGAAAGGAAGAACTTTAGTGCAGTGGGTGAAATATTAATTTGTGATATTACGCAATAAGCATATCGTTAAAAGTATAAAAACAGTTTCTCATGAGTTCGGTTACCAATATTTCTTGCTATAACTTTGATATCAAGATTTTACCGTCTTCATCGGAACGTATAAAAAGAGGGCAGCACCTTTTTTTTTTTTTTGGTTAAATGTACGTTAAAATTTATTAAACAAATAGTAATAAAAAAATTCAACTGTATCCACCTGTATCCTGTATGTCTGGTAGTGATTCACTTATCATTTATTGCTGTCACATCAAATCCCGTAACTGGAGAACTCTAAAATTATTACTTGGGCTGTTTTATTTCAAATCATACAACGGGTGCCTATCGACTATTTTAAATTATGAAAACAATATATATTAAAGATGGACATGGCCAGAATACAGAAACAAAATAGTTTCGGCCTCTGATGATTTGCTACAGTATTGCAACCTCTTAAAAAATCACCACAGATAGTTACTTTTGCAGCAAAGAGAGGAATTGGCGTTTTGAAGGTATTATTAAGAAAGAACAAAAAGTGCTCGAAACCCTCTTTGTTGTTTATTTTATACCATGTTTTCAACTCTTCCATACCGTACAAAACAGAGACATTAGAGGTGTAACATAAACTGTAACAAAATTGTTGAACTTCGAAAAAACTTCGTTTTGCACATATTTCGGATATTTCATGTGCCTAAATGAAAACACATATGATTTGCTTTATGCTAGGAATAAATGCTATGGAAACATGACATTACAGTAAAAATATTATTTCCTACCTATCTGTACATCACAAGTGAGAATTTAGCATGAAAAGTGAAAATTTCAAAATTGGACTATTTTCAAAAATGAATATATATATATATATATATATATATATATATATATATATATATATATATATATATATATATATAAATATATAAAAATAATTTTCATAAAAGTTACCCAAAGCATGCACACGACATTGTTCTCCAATCCTGTAAAGACAGGCCTGGTATTATTTTTCTGCGAAGAGAGAGGAATTTTTATATTGCACCTTACACAAGGTGTGAAATAATAGTAAAGTAGTGAACAAAGTGTGGGATTGGCAACACTTCTTTTGATCTAAATTCCACATACAAGGTGTTATATCACCATAGTAACAATGTAAGTAAATATATTGACTGAAAACAGGTTCGATAAAATCTAGTGTTAAAAATACGTGACTGGCAAACAATTGGATCGGGAAAGGGGTCTATCATGCTCACATTAGCCGCATTCAAAAGAGGCTATTGCTGCTGAGAAAAGATCAAGTGCATCAACAAGTGATACTTTGGTCTTGCACTTTGATTTTGCAGAGAACTGGATGGTTGTGTTGCAGGAAGAGATCCAAAGTTATCATTAGCAAACATCCCAAATCTCAAAAATGAAATGAAATTTTTGATTTTTACATCCCTAAGCTAAAGGAGACGGTGACGATGAAAAATGAGTAAAACGCTGGAATGAAGAAAGTGGGAAGAAACGGGAGAACCCGAGGAAGACCCCACACACGGTGTTTTCCACCACAAAGTTCACTTGGCGCGAGCCGGGATCGAACCAGGGACCCCATGCACCAGAAATGAACGCTCTACTACTGACCCAAATTTCAATTTTCACATGTGTTGGATACTTTCATGGTATCACACACAGCTTTGCAGTAGTCAGTGATGACTTGGCTCATGATAGTCCGCATTCCAGTTGATCATGGGTGAAATATCTGCACTATGTGATGGACACGCGTTTTCTACCCAGGTATTTTTATCTGAGATTGCAGCCTCCGATTTCAAAAACAGATTTCAGTTATTTGAGCTACAACGCATGAATGACAACGTTACAAGGAGATGGCTATTTTTAGCTACTGGACATGGAAAATGCTCCTGTGATGGTGTAGGCGGTTTAGTAAAACACTGTGCAATTAAATTTAATCTGCAACTGCAACTGCAACATAGCCTATTGATGCAATTAGAGATGCAAGAAGATTCGTTGAAACTGCCTCTACATTTATGAAGAATACAATATTTCTGTTTTTAGACAAGTGTACTGTCGAAGAATATCGTTCAATTAAAAGGAAAGAGTAGGTGAATTTGAAACCGGTGACTGGAATTCAGTTCAGTCACTTTAGAATTGCATCACATGAACTTTCATAGCCAGAACTGCCGCTCATACAAAGAAACCTCTTATTTTTAGTTTCGTAACCAAACCTCGATATACGGTGATTGTGTGTAAGTGATTTTGTATCGTGTGTATTAGACAATCAGTGGTGAGTAGTGGCGTAACTTGAAGCTTCACCCTCACCCCACCCCGCAAAGCTTAGTTATGCACTCCTACTTTCTATATATTTTGCGCCCCTGGAGCTCGAGCATCCTCCCGCGCTGCGGGGGTGCTATTTATGCCTATGGTGGTGGTTGGGACAAACAACGCATGTATCACTGGAACATGTTACGATCTCTCTCATGACTTCACATAGTATTGCAACAGGTTTCAAACTGCCTTCAGTGCAAAATGTCTGTATAATTCCCGTAAGAAGTGTATTGCTCAAGATGGATTCCCCTATTCCCACGACGCTCTGACTCGTCCCCTTAAATTTCCAGCAACCCAACTAAAGCTTATAGAAGACGTTTTTGCACAGCTGTGATACACTGGTGAGTGCTTACATAAAATAAGCCTTAGTAATTACTGAACCTTTCTTGGTCAAAATATTTACATTGTTACTATGGTGATATAACACCTTGTATGTGGAATTTAGATCAAAAGAAGTGTTTCCAATCCCACACTTTGTTCACTACTTTACTATTATTTCATACCTTGTGTAAGGTGCAATACAAAAATTCCTCTCTCTTCGCAGAAAAATAATACCAGGCCTGTCTTTACAGGATTGGAGAACAATGTCGTGTGCATGCTTTGGGTAACTTTTATGAAAATTATATATATATATATATATATATATATATTCATTTTTGAAAATAGTCCAACGAAGTTTTTTCGAAGTTCAACAATTTTGTTACAGTTTATGTTACACCTCTAATGTCTCTGTTTTGTACGGTATGGAAGAGTTGAAAACATAGTATAAAATAAACAACAAAAAAGATTTCTATCACTTTTTGTTCTTTCTTAATAATACCTTCAAAACGCCAATTCCTCACTTTGCTGCAAAAGTAACTATCTGTGGTGATATTTTAAGAGGTTGCAACACTGTTGCAAATCATTAGAGACCAAAACTATTTTGTTTCTGTATTTTGGTCATGGTACACATTTGACTATCACGTGTACGATTTGAAATGAAATGGGCCACTTGTGAAACGTGAGACGGTATTTTTATGTCCAAATGAAACAAAATTATGTTACATATTTTTGTGTGTATGCTTTCTATTCATGGAACACTCTAAAACAAAATCTCAATATTAGCTCTGATTGTATTGTATAAGCAATAAAGAAAATTGTGATTATTGTTCGTTTTGATAGAATAGGAATACATGTAACTTCTAATATAAAATATGCAGAAAACTTCGTAATGTATAACCTATATTTAACCAAGAACCATTACCTATCATTCCACATGATCTTATGAAAACACCCATGTCCAAATTAATAAGAAGTATCGGTAACTAACGCGCGGTAAATTGTTGTGACAAGAAATACTACTAAATTTGAGGAATCAGGTGTACAGAAATTGAAATGGCGAGAGATGAAATGATGCACGTAGTTACGTTGTATTCGTACGAAGAAAGGCATGAATTACAACGAAGTTGTGTCTGCGTTAAGAACGCAATTTCTTTATATGTATGAAAGGATTCACGTTAAGAAAGAAAGTAAGTTCAAATAAGTACACTATACACACCTCCAACTCACAAGATTACATTACAATCCTTAAGACTGGCTTTGGATTTCGTATTCTTGAAATGGCATTTAGTGTAAAATCTTTCCATTAAAAATCTAATTCTAAGGTAAATATTGTTTTCAGAACATGTTTTCTATTAATTACAAACAAGTTCTGCTCGTTCTATTGTTGCAAGATATCGTGCCTTCAATGTGGCGAAAAATGCAGAAAATTCTCCTTCCCCCTCTAAAAACGGGAAATTTCAAAACCAGAGACTGTTCTAGGAGCTGGTACAGTTCTGGTCACAAAAACTGAAACTGCCTTCCAGAGATTAAGTCACAAAATATGACCCTAGATCCTTACGAATTCCCTTTAGATCTGGCTCTTTTTCCCTGTATTTCTATCACAATAAAATTGGAAACTAAACTACAATACTGCAGTATGCTATGATAATTTAACTGCAGACAAACAAAATAGCTACAATACAGAAAATTGCGGTAACTTTAAGTCGCAAATGTGATACATTATTTTATATTTTTAATCTAGAACCTTTAAGTAGGAAACATGGAAAATGTCGTAACTACAAACAAACCAATGATTAACCATTTGCTTCACGCGATTTGCTAACTGTTTCACTGCTAATTCGAGTGTCTCCAAAACATTTCTTTGTCCAGTTACCTTCCTTTTAGTCAAAACTACGACGTAACTTATGAAAAACCCGTTGAAGTCAGAAGGGTAGAAGCAAGATGACAGATATTGTGCATCAGTGATCAAGTTTAACGGTGTATTATGAAACAAAATACCTGAGTTAGCACATGTGAAAACACAGAAAGTTACAAAACTTGGCTGGACGAAAATACTCCAATCTCCTTACAGACTTGGCCCCTTTCGACTTTTACCTATTTGGGACCTTAGAATGTTACCCGCAGGGTAAAATTTTTTTGTGTAACAAGAAGTTCATTGTGTATGTCAGAAGTTGCATGCATATCAAGCTCCGGAATTATTAGCTACCGGTGTAAGTATAAACAGCTAGCCGGATCTAAACCAAAATTGCCAGCTAAGTAGCCCATCGTCTAAGGAATAAAGATCACTATATTTGGAGCCCACGGGCAGACTCGGTTCCACTTGCATGTGGTATTTTGTTTCTTGGTAACTACTGACCGGATCTGAACTAGTTTGGAAGCCAAGTACTGTATCGTCTAAGGAATAAAGATTGCTATGTTTAATGGCCGGACTCGGCCAAAGACAGGCTCGGTTTGGCAACAAAGGGTGTTCCACAGCTTTGCACGCCGGGAACATCTGACAGTGAGTTCACTTTACGTCGACTTGTTCTAAGATTGTTTCACGATATGGAAAAGACGCTGACCGAGATGCAATGGTGCCAATAGTGGTCCCTATATGAGTGATATATAACTGTGATTAAAGATCAAAAGTTCCATCACCCAAATTCTATCTCAAACAAAAAAAGTTAAAGAAGATTGTGCAACACTTTTTGATAGACTTCAGTATCAGATGGCAACAACGGAAGATTTAAAAAGCCTGGTTAAAATAACGAAATAAGACACCAAATTAAGTTGATTTCTTACGAAAATTGCAGGATATGTAATTGAAAGTATGGTGTATAATTCAAAAACTGAAACACAATAAAGCGAATGAATTCCTTTTTTGATTTGATTTATGCTCCTTGAGATCTATCTCAAATCCCAACCTCTCCTTAAAAACTCCGATGATAGACAACAATGTGAATATGACTTGCAAAGAGGTTTTCAAATAATATATGATAAATGAAGGAAATGTCCGACTTTGTATTACACCAAAAACTCTATAGGTGCAAGTTCAATGATATACAAGTAAAAAAATGCATGACTGGACCGTGATTTGAACCCAGATCTCCGGTTTATCGTGCCGGAACTTAGACCGTTCCCTGAACAGTGATACATTTTATCATTTTTGAAGTCAGTGCTCAATTACTTAGACCACATGACAGTACCACAACTCTTGTAGTGCTTGGACAACCCAGTGTCTACATTACACAACACTTCTGATGGTTGATTTATGTACAGTACAAATGAAGGAAATAACCAATTTTGGATGTTCAGGAAGAAGACTGGGTAGCGTAGTCAATTCACCGGTATAGTAAATCGGAGACCCGGATTCGAATTTCGATCCAGTCGTGCATTCTTTCACTCTTTGTATATCATTGATTTCACACCTATGGAGGGCTTGATGTGATACAAAGTCACTTATTTTCTTTACTCACCATCCACATATATGTATATAAAAAAAGAATTGTGTATGTTCCAGCATAACTATGGAATGTTTGGATCAATTTCAATCTAACATAGTACACATATGACTTCCAATCTGGAGAAAATACTGTGGAGGTAACACAACCCTAACAGCCCTAGAGGGTGGACATAGGATGATATAAAAAAATAATAATAAATGACCGTAATTAGTATCGAATCCGTAGTTTGGGGGTTCGCAGAGATGAATAGTGACAATCCCAATGCTATTTAAGTCCAAGTTCAGCCCCCACTCTAAGAGATCGGAAAGGGGTAGTATGTACAAATAATCGAAAAAGGAAGGTATTAACATCGAGTCCTTAGTCCTCGGGGCCACTGAGATGATCAGTGACTACCCTGATGCCGCTTAAGTTCAAGTTGAACCCCTATCGGCATGAGCGCAGGGAGTGAGTAGAAGGCCTGAAAAAAAAAAGTCCAATATGACCGAGATTCATGAAGAATCCAGTTTGTGAGGTCATTAAGTTCATTCGTGATAGATCCAATAACATTTAAGTAAGTTTAGGCAAGAACGGGCATATCGGCTGTCTCAGGAAACGATAGGGACAACGAAAAAAGCGTTGCTCTTCTTTATTTAATTTACCCATTTCTTTATTTACAAACTGAATCAACTTTACTGCATGCCAGTTAATCTCGGAATAGACAGATAATGTCGAAGGCCTTGTGCTTCGTTGTTTATTCCACTCATTATTTTCTAAATGTATAAATCTTATTCTTCCCACGCATGTCAGTTGGTCTAGGAATTGACATGAACAACAATGTCGAAAGAGTTGCTCTTTCTTATTTACATTGAAATTTAAGTTTAGGCAAGAAGGGGCCTCGTTGACAGGGGCAATGCCTTTTACTTCACTCACTTCTTTATTCTCAAATTGCACAGATCTTGTTCTTCCCATGCATATTAGTTGGCTTGGGAACCGACAAAGGCGGCAACATCGAAGATGTTGCTCTTTATTTTCATTTAGAACCAAATCGTTGTCTTTTGTTATTTATTTCACTTGTTTCTTAATTTTCAAATTGAATAAACCTTATTCTTCTCGTGGATGTCGAGCTTGACTGGTGATCATCGTTATTTATTTCAATCATCCCCTTATTTTCAA
This sequence comes from Thermobia domestica, assembly GCF_964235325.1. Classification (NCBI taxonomy): domain Eukaryota; kingdom Metazoa; phylum Arthropoda; class Insecta; order Zygentoma; family Lepismatidae; genus Thermobia; species Thermobia domestica. The sequence continues at coordinate 145,909,185 of NC_137455.1, read as the reverse complement.
GTATTTTGTATAAACTACATTCTAGCTGTGCGAAGAACGGGCGTTTCAGCTAGTGTTTGATATAAATTCAACCGTTTGAGGGCTTCTGTAATGTGGACTTGGATTGCTCCAGCACAACTGGAGCTGTGGTGCAGTTTATCTTGTCTGTATAACTGAGCTCTAACTTTAAGTGTGAAAGAGTGTATGATGTTCAAGAGGCGGCCTACTATATAGTATAGTGGCATAACGTATTGGCGCAGTAAGCCGGAGACCCGGGTTTCAATCTCCGTCCAGTAGCTTCTTTTTCTTAAAAAAAAAAAACTCTTTGTACATCGAGAATTTCAAATGTTATCCAGTGTCTTGAGGGATCTGTACCACGTTAAGAACTGTACAATTCACATTTTCACCAATTTTCGATGATATTTCTAACAATATTCTGAAGTTCAAATGTTCTTTATTGCTGGACTGTTTCGAAAACACTGTTCAAATTTTAGATTTCTATCGTTTAAGATTTATAGACAATTCATACATTTGTAATTATGCCCCTTTAGTAGGACATTACATTTATTTCTGAATGAAGGCATTTAAGAAAAATAAAGAAAGCTGAGGGTATAATCAAGGTACTTCGATATTTTTAAAGTGTTATTATTCAAAATCCTATAAAAATCTCAGATACAGTGATCAGTATGAGCAAGTTCCAAATACTTTTAAGATGTTACGGTAAATTTTAAGGGAATTACCTTTCACTGTTATTAACACATCGCTTTCTATGCGTAACGATAAAATCATACAAATACTCTTTATGATGCACAACAACGTTTTTCTAATTTCTTACAGATCAGGATTAATTTTGTAATCCTATTACGCAGCATTGTACGGCGTTTACTTCAGCAACACACTATTACTACATTTCACAAAATAAATATAATTTCTTTCCCATGTCATTTTTCAATCTTAAGTAACCAAAGATAACATTATCAAAGCAGAAAAAATGAACAAGGTGCATATCAAAACTGTATATTAGTTTGCTCTAATTTAAACGTAAATCTTAAGTAAATAAACACAGAATGTTTCAAAACAACACGACAACGTTTGGGAGGTGATTCCTGACACGAAGATAAGACAAAAAGTATAGACCAACCTGAGTGCACAAATGTTTCCTTTCGTAATTATAGGCTACCGAAAACATGAAAAAATGAACTTTAAAGGTCCCTACCTCCAAAACTATGGGACCTACTGTAGTCGGGTAAAGACTTCACTTAGGAACTAATATGTGCACTATCCAAATATACATGTTTCAGAATATTAAGGTACTCACGCAACAATTTTTATAGATGGAGTTTGGCTACGGGCATATAATTTCAAGTACTCACCAAGTACCTCTATAAAATTGTTGCGGAAGTATCTCAGGATTCTTAAACTTGGATATATGGATAGGGCACATAATAGTTCCTATATGAAGTCTTGACCCGACTATGGTAGGTCCCATAGTTTTGGAGCTATGGACCTTTAAAGTTCATTTTTTCATGTTTCGGCAGACTATAACTCGGAAAGGAAGCATTTGTGCACCCAGGTTGGTCTATACTTTTTGTCTTATCTTGGTGTCAGGAATCATCTCCCAAACGTTGTCGGTGTTGTTTTGAAACACCCTGTATAATTATATATGTATTTTAGATTACATGATGTTCAGTGTATCTAATTTCAAGCTTATCAAGCTATAAGCATCTTTCTATGGATTCGTCTGTAAATGAAAACCGTTTTTAACTCTAAAATGAGGATTTTCACTGTGAAGAAGGAGTGTGTTATGATCAAATTTTTGTTTGCATGTGGTGAAAATGCTATTGATATTCATCATAAGAAAAGAATATTTACGGACACACTGCCCTTGCTGACAATACTGTTAAGAAATGATTCCTGAATTTATTGGAGGATGGGAATCAACTGAAAATTTGCCAATGTCTGGGTGTCTAATTTATGCCAGCACAGCAGAAAACAGTTCGTGTTGATATCCTGGTCATGAAGACAATAGGCAAACTATTCGGGTTATCAGTAACCTTACAGGTTTCTACCATGACATTATCAAAAGAATGGTTATAGGTTACTTACAACCGCCTATGGTCAATTTAGTTCGGTCCTTCAACAGTGGGATGAAAAGAAAGCCACCCTCATGTCATTTGCTGTGGTACTTTGACAAGAAGCTGGCAATAAGTGCGAGGTTCGAGTCTGTTATTATAATAAATGAAATGCATGTTCGACTCTTCGATCAAGAAACTAAGAGGCAGTCTAAACAATGGAAACACATCTGTTCGCCTTCACCTAACGATAGCCCTTTTGAATGAAAAGGCCTTCCATTTTCTGTTAAAATAGAGAACTAGTTATCATTGATTTTCCACCGAAGTGACAAACCATCTGTGGGTAGTTTTGGATAAGCGACTACTGTCTTAAGTGTAACAATAACGAGTAAATCTCACTGAAGTTTTGATCCTCAGTGCACCATCGCACCGATTCGGATTTGTACCAGACTTTTATTAGAACAAGAACATCGAAGTACTTCCTCTTCCGTTCTACTCACTTCATCTCGCCCCTAATGACTTCTAGCTGTTTTCAAACTAAACAGTTCACATGCACGCACATATATTTTGCAACCAAAACTGCACTCAAAGTTCATAACATTTTCGTATGTCTAAAGATTCTGCAAAAGGATCTGTTTTGATACGTAAACAGATTGCAACGGCCTGCAAGAATAAATAGGTATTATGTTGAGAAATTAGTTTAAAATATATATATCCGTTGAAACAATACACTCAAAAATATCATGTATTTTTAGCAAGTATATGTTACTCACTATCAATTAAGTAGTGATTACTTACCCCTCAATAGCGACTGCTGAGCCATGAGAATGTTGGGTGGAATCCCTGTATTTGTACCTCGACCTGCTTGTGGAGCCATCAATAACGGTGGAGGAGCGTGGAGATTCTGTGCTCGTGCTGGAGGGGGCTGTTGTCGAAACAAAATATATATATATACAATATCAGAATATTACATTTCAATTATCAAATAATTGCTTCTCGTATTCTTGAAATGAAGTTGAGTAATTTATTCTTTCTCATTTCATGTCGTGTACACAATTTATGGATTAAAAAAAAACACGAATCAGTTTTTCAGGACTATATACTGTAATACATGAATTAACCAACAGCCACTGCATTAACAACCCAATATGGATCAAAAAACTTAATAAATTTTATTTAAATACACAAAACGCATTTTAACATACACAAAAGTTTTGAGTCTTTACTTATTTCTTAGAAGTATAATACTTAGATAATCTACATGTTTTAACACTCGGGTCATTCCATGTCAATTTAACAGCTCATAACGCCAGTAGACAGCATCATCAAGAGATTTCTGCAAAAGTTCTCTGTTTACTAGTAAGGGAATATGGCAATATTTTAGGTTTTTTGGTTGAAGAGCTACGAAGATACAGCCCATTAAAGTTTGTCAGCTACCTAAAATAGTTGTGAATATTAAGTGCATAATGAAACAAAAACACAGAAAACGTATAAAGATGGCTAGAGCCATGATTCTTTTAAGCACTGTATTACCTGTTATTTGTGGAATAAGGTAACATTGGTTTAAGCTCAGGAATCCAACAGTGTAACTACTTGTTTTATACCACTTTTATTTTGCTTGGTATGGAATACGGTTTATATATATTTATAAAAGAAGTCCTGACTGACTGATCAACGCCTAGGGCAAACGCTTAAGAGGCCTAATCACTGCGAAATTAAAATACCGCTAATTTTACAGTAATTATGTGATATCTTCAAATAGATAAAAGATAATCGAAATGTGGAACAAGAGCGCCCTAGACAATATTATTTTGCATGAGGTACCGTTATTACGAGTCATCTAGTAGCATTCCGTTTGCAGCCATTTATAAACGCGAAAATAAATATTGATTTTCTAAATGGCTGGAAATCGAATGCAGACAAGTGAACCGTGATAACGTATCTCATGTGAAATAATATTGTCAAGGGCGCTCTTGTTCCACATTTCGATTCTCTTTTATCTATTTGAAGGTATCACATAATTACTGTAAAATTAGCAGTATTTTAATTTCGCCGTAATGGGACCTCTTAAGCTACAAACTTGAAATATTGACGGTACATAAGATTTGTGACGTAAGGTAAGGCAGGATTCTCAGAAATTCGACGTGGATGCGGGGTTGCAATTATTATGTCAGTATCTTGGAATTCCAAAAGGTCAGAGACATTTAATTTGGTGTTTGAACTTTTCATTTACAATAATTAAACAGGTGTTTCAGCCTTTTTTGATATTTGCCCCAGAAAGGAAGAAGACATGGAGAGAAAAAAAAAGCGGTGAAGGTTGCAATTATTATAAACGACGTCTATATCTCTAATTTATTGAGATTTGACACACGAAATTTGGTACCTGGACCCTCATTTAAAATTATTAAACACGCATTTAACACAGTATTCTACAGTTCCAGTTCAGTTTGTCTTTCTTTCAAACATAAAATGAAACTGTATTTGAAACTGATCATCATCTCTATTTAATCACGGAAATATATTAGTTAAAATATCACCGTAATACACACACTCTTTTTAAACCTGCATTTTAAATTAATCGACGATTTAAAAAATAGGAGAGAAAGTAGTCAGTAAATACATAAGATATAGAACTATAAATTAAAACTAAGACATAGACAGATGAAACAATACATACAGGCTCGATAACGACAATTATTTTCCCTTAATATTATTATAGAGATATAACAACTAAGACAGATGAAAACTACAGTGGTATATTACTATTAAATACATCGTACAATGTACTAGCAGGAATAATACGAGAAAACGAAATGAAATGGAATATTGAATTTTAAGTTCCACAACTGACCCCATATATACCAAAAAGATGAAAATATACAAATAAATTATGACTAATACTCATATAAAGATGAGAAATTGGGAAGGAACAGAAGTACTACAAAGAAATTAATATACAGGAAATTAAGACTGTTCGAAATAACACAATTTAACGCTTATAAACCACTTGAGAGTCTTGAAACTGGTAACTAATTATTATATGACTTAAGTATATGACAGTGAGGTTTCGTTAGATCCGCATCTGTATTAATATATACTGTCTTTAGCACCTTAAAAATAAATAGGTGCACACTTCAATCAATAATGTCATTCATATTTTGCTTCCAAATGCACCAGCTACTTTTAATAGAATAAAATCATCGAAGACGAACAGCTGGTGTAGAGTTCCTTGCAGAAAAAACCGTGGCTCACTTCGGAGTGAGGGGAAGCTATATGGTTAACATTGTCCTCTTGCACGGGGAGCCGGATTCAATTCCCGATGCAAACAAGCTCCCGATTCCTAGCAAGTTTTAGTGGTACGGATCCCACTTTAAGCTGTAAGTCCATGTTTCATTTAGCTTTGGAGCTAAAACGGGATGTTATGATTCTACACCAACCATCTATTCAATGGTTTCGATTGGTTGGAGTTCAACGTTACATTTCAGCACCAAGACAATATAAGACGTTGACCCACAGTGGAATCTGACAACACGAACTTCTACTGGGAACTGGACACGAGTCTCCTGCACCGAAAGCACGAAGCTAATCATAGAGTAACAGAAGTCAATCGTTTAAGAACTAAATAATTTATAATAATTCTACTTCATCAGTTTTGACAATAACTACCAGTGTAGACTTTAAAACCCTTTTTAGCACGAAGACTATGAGGAGTGTGAACTTACCATTTAACGTAAACCACATTCAGGAACAGAACCTGGGCCTTCTGCCACAATCATTAACTATTTAGCATGTGGAAGCTCATAGTAACTACTACTTTTACAAAGTTACGAAAGTTACTTACGCCTTTTAACAATGGCGGTATAACATTGGGGCTGGGCTGCTTGTTCTGATTGGCTCTGACTAGAGGTGGTGGAGCTTGTTGTTGTGGAGGAGGAGGCAATTTCCCTGATGATGGTACTTTAGTTGATGGTGGCGGTTGAGCAGTAGCGACAACAGCGATGTTTTCTTTCATCTGTTGTGATTGGCGGAGTTTCTTCAGGAGAACAAGTTTCATTTCTTCATTTCTTAGTTCCTCTTTTAGTTTCTTAATTAGCTGCTCTCGTTCGGCTAACTCTTCTTTCGTCAATTCCTATTCAATCAGAAAACAAGGAAAATTGTCAAGACACAAAATACTTAGTCAATTACATAAACATAAAAAATTCATAACGATAAATTAAGGAACTAAAGGCAATTCCTTTTGCATTACTTGCATGCTACTAAGCACTCTTAAATATTAATTTCGCAGCTCTATAGCTAACAAAATATGCTGAATAATAAAAGGGTAGCACATCAGTTTACATTATGAAGCTAACTTCACAGATCATCATTGTTAAGCCACTTGTTCACATTTCGCAACCTGAGATATGCATTCTACTCGATATCATACTTCTTGGTAGTTTCTTCTCAATCTTTCAGATTACTTTTCCATTGGATACATTACTGATAAAAGACAATAATTACGCTTTTATTTCCTACGTCTTTCACAAAATATCCTGCATTCACAGAATGCTAGTACAGTTAGCAGACATGTTGCTACCACCCGTATTTGCAAGTTTCTATCTCTTCTTCCTTTCAAAATGAATAATATTTAAGACAGAAATATATATATATATATATATATATATATATATAATCCGCAGATTTCTACGTATAATTATGAACAATTGCGAACAAAACTGTATTCTAATTTCAGTCCTCATTGTGAACGTAAATACCAGAATAAGACACCTCCAAAGATGATCGTCAAATTAATTTTAAAAAAATACAACACTTTAGAAATGCTAATGGAGAGCATTGCATTTAATGAATGAATGAACTACTATCATGGCAGTTAATAAGATCACTGAATGGTCACACTATTATCTTTCTGAAAGAAAATCATACAAAGAGAATAAAAAGTTGTGTACATCTAAATAAGTATAGCAACATACATACCTTTATAGGTGGCAGTGGAGGCATTTCACCCTCATCACTATCACTATCAAAACCGTTCGCATATCCATTCACTCGGGGTTCTTCATCCGACAATAAAACTACATCAGGACTCTCTGCATAGCTCCGCTCCGTCCTAGGCCGTAGGTTTCTTCGTGGATACATGTCTGGAAAATCTTTTATGCTGTGAGTTAAGACTTCTTGCCTGAGAAATGAGCCGTCACCGCCTCCAAGTTCCTCAACATTATGAACATTTCGCAATGGACGAGACAAGTCTTGAGGTAATTCAGCAGGTGACTTTCCATGGTCCGAATCTCTTTCTTTCCTAAAGAATAACTACATTTAATACACAAATATCTCTACAGAATGAAATATGAAAAGCAAGATAAAATACATATAACAATATTATACTCAATTAAAAGTAAATTGTGCTATGTCCACAGGAACTGTCACTTGAACTTTTACTTCGGGTGTTGTGAGCATGTTGTAGCTATATCTGAAAGTTTGTGCTCGTGAGATTAAGCTACTTCTCTACTTTCATGTAATGACGAATCAACTCACATTGCAAGATTTTATATTGGTAATAAACCAGCAGATAGAACTGGTTTCATTTAGCGAATCAATTAAATTATTATTCAGTTTCAAGATTAATGATTATGGACAGGACTAGGGTGTATGAATTATAATACTTCTACGAACAATAGCTGGACATACCGATGCTAATCAATAACGCTCATAAACGAGAATTTGATGCTTTTCATCTAATGTCTAACATGCAATGAGTAGCAAACAGATGAACTTCAACCTAAGTTTTGGATAATATATATTTTGTATGCTGATATTGTTATCTTTTGTTTATTTTATTTTTATTTTTTATTTATTTATTTATTTATTTTTGAGTTTTATGCCCTATGTTCATGCTATTTGGACTTGAAAGAAAGTCAATGAGAAATAAATGATGATACAGAAATTAATGATAAAAGGGTAATGCATAGTTCTGGACAACAGCAGGCCAATACACAAGCACACTGGGCAAGAGAAATTAGTTACCCCTAAAAATTTAATTGAGATAGGATAACATCACCTCTAGTCAAAAAAAAAAATTACGTCCCACAAATATATGCACCAAGGCTAAGAGAGAAGGTAATGATGAGATGGATTATAATCATGGAATGGTTAATGGGGGACCAAACAAGACAACTAGGGATGGCCAAAAATTTTCGGCCGGATCCAGTGAGATCCGGATCCGGATCTCGGATCTCAGATCTTGATTCGTATCCAAACCTATATCTGAAATTCTGATGATAAAATTGAATATCTAAAATTCGTTAAAACTTTTTTCGGATTCACTGATATAGTAGGTTGCTGTGCTTTTAAATGTTTCCATAACACGTTTGTGCTACCTTTGTTCTTTATTTTATTTTAACCTTGCAATATTTACATGTTGCACTTTCTGTCGAAGTGTCTTTAGTAAAATGTTTCCAAGTTTGATTTCTTCCCATTTCAGAGTATAGTGAACTGTCTGAAAACTGATGTAAATGGTAACAAATTCTTCTGTTTAGCTCCTCTTCGAAACTTAATGTTAGCTTCACATTGAACATATTTATTTTATTCTTAGAAAATAAACTTTCTTCTTTTCTCATACACAAATGAAATATATTTTAGATAAGGCCCTTCTAATCGCAGGGATAGTAGACAAAACAAACTCTTTATTAATAGTAGTTTCTGACTCACGAGTCCAACCACCAATAAATATAATAATGAATATCTTTCACTTCGAAGGTATATACAACAAAAAATATACACTGGTTGGCGTGGAACAACAGTAGATTTTTAAACATACACACGAGAATTTCAGGAAAGCGATATGGTTGTGTTCGTTGTATGACTTTATTACCTAACTTATGGCTTGCCCTTCTGAGGTTGGGAGTTTGTTGAAGGAGTAAATAAAAAAGATATTTCTGTTATTTTTTCTTCACCCTTCAGGTTTCTTTAATCATACATTGCAGGACGTAACCAAAACAAATCCATGCATCGTATCATTGAAGCGTTTTGTATATTAAAGTGTTCAAAAATATTTAACATATTCGCATTTGTTCATGTGATCTCAGGATTTTCAATTCTCGGTGGGAACATACATGAGAAAATTGAAAGCTGAAACAATATGAAAATAGTATTTAAAAGTCAGAAAATTGATATTAAAACTTTAGCTTTCTATTGGAACTGTAAGGATGTAGTTAAATTAACCCACACGTTTCGTGAAGATATATTACGTCGTTATTGTTTATTTACTATAAGCTACCAGAGGCCACTTTACACTGTAGTAATCAACAGATGAAAAAATTGGAAAAGGAATGGAAGAAAGGTCTCCATAGCCTTAGATCAAGGTACTAACCTAGCATTTGCCCAGTATAACTGAGGAACAACCCTGGAAAATCCTCAGTCAGGATGGCTGGTCTCCGAATTCGAACCCGGTATTATTCAATTGCGAAGCAAGAATCCTAACAAGTAGCCTGAGCTCACTCCGTATTATTATTATTATTATTATTTAATTAACGTAATATTTTAAAATTAGTGCAAATTAAACCGTAATTTCTTTATTGCTGATGTTATAGTTAATAAGCCTACATGAGACATCAGTCCCCCATCAAGAAAGAATACTAGAACTGGAATTCAGGAAGCGGGGGTGAAGAGATTAATAAGGATGAGGAAACTATGTACGATGCAAAAACTGAGTAATTATGACTTCATCACAGATATATTCACTTACATACGTCAATTAATATTTCTCTGATACAGGGCACTCTTACTTTCTATAGTGGCAGGAAAATGGCACGCTTTTGTAAACGAACACACTAAGCACGTCCGTGTAGGCGCAATGTCCGTGCAAAGAAACATAGATAAAACTAGAAAAAAAAAAAAAATAGGGAAAGCGAGGGGGGAAATGATAAACCGCCCTTCAACTTAAAAAAAAAAAAAAAAAAAAACTAAACTTAGAGCTACGAAAGACGCGATGCGAATTTTATTGAAAAGATTGTTTTTCCTTAGTGATTAGTTGTGCTAACTATGAACATGAATTAAAAAGAAAACAAGTAGCTAGCTCTGAGTTTCGCAAACTAGTTGAAAAGAAAATATTGGATAAAATTTAATAATAAAGAAGGCATTTATGATAATTAAAAGAAACTAAACTCTTGGCACGACAGTCCTTCTGTTCCTACCAGCGGGCTTACGACAAAGTAAGGATGTGTAATCAACACATCGACACCCGAAGTCCTTATGCCGGCTTTCTAGACTGGAGTCCGCTACCTCTTACTTAAGATAACTCTCCAATTGTCCTCACGATGCTGGGTCAACATCGAAATTGAACTCATGCCTCTCCGGAAATTGAACTCATGACCACGGGCATCGAAGGCGGTCTCCGTCTTCTATAGACGAAAAGCTATATTTACTCACATTATCTAATACAGAAATAAGTTCTGATTCTCTAATAGCTGCTAATGGTGATGGTCAAGGTTCACCGAAGCATGATCCCAAACCCAAACTGAGATATTGATGTCACTGGAACGCCTGAAAAGTCATTGTGGGTAAGTGAATTGTCCACTTGCCAGGATGAAGGGCAATGGTAATGTGAAATGCGGGGCTGTCACAGGTACTACTTATATTATGATAATTGGATTTATAATATTCTATGTTGCCATAAACCCTCTTCAAGAACATAACTGTTAATCTTAGCTTTGAAAATATTACATAAGGAGTTTTATTGCTATCATTAGGATGCATTAGGAATTATCGGATTGATTTTAACGCTTAACTTTTATATCTCTTCTGATTTACGAATATTTAAATCGCGATTACCCCTTAAGGTCAATTAGTGATATTTTAAATCATTTCGAACCAACTTTATATATGATTAGTCTTGTTATATGGGAATATGAGACCAGAAGCAGACTACAGGCTAAGTCCAAAAGAATCTTGGCCGACCTCCTGATAAACCACGTCTTTCAGCAAGGTGAATTGTGGCAATCCGATACCCACATGAGGAAATCTTCGGTTCAATGTGAAAGCTTCCACAAGAACCAGCACTCTAATCAGTGAAATGTGTTTTGTTAATTTTTATTCAATGTGAACGTACCTAACTTTATTGCTAAAAAAGAAAAGGCATTTATTTCAAACAGTCGCCATTACAGTTTTTGTATTTGAACACAACACTCATGAAAAGTCATGTTAAATCGCGACTTGCCCCTGAAAAAGAATATTTATCTGTTTTTAGTTTCTCGTGTTCCCCAAAGTACATGCGGAATTAGTGCAAATGCCTTCCGCTCGCATTTCCTAGGTACAAACGACTACGATGGTTTCCAGATCTCAAATATTTATCTTTCAACCTGATTCTATGTATGAAAACGAAATTTCAAATCTAGATAAAGGGCACCAAAATTCATAGTTTATTCTCGGTGCTCATATTGTGATTTACTAAATAATTATTAAATCTAATTGTAAGGTATACATTTGATATTTTGAGCAGACTGAGCAAGATAAATATATGTAAAAACTAGTCAATACTTGTCTTAACTGTTTATGTTTTCTTAACTGTTAATGAAATAGATGTATTCAGGAATTTTAAATATTCGAGTTTTGTATTCCGGTTTCAAATATAAATATATGTGTATTTCATCTCGGTTCTGCAACCGGGTGGACCTAGATTCGACATTCGAACTCTCATCCGGATCAAATCAGATTATTTTTTAGTAAGACAAGCATTTGATCTTTAGTGTCGAATGAAGGAGACAAATAGACTTGTCAATATTCGTCTTAATTTTCTGTTTTCTTCTTCACTGTCAGGACTTCGTGAAATTACTTTCGGCGAATTTTTGATATTCAAGTTTATCACAATTGGGTGGGATGTGGGTTTGGATAAGAATCAAGATCTGAGATCCGGATTTCGGATCCAGATCCGAATTTCGAACCCAGATCCGAGATCCGGATCCGGATCTAGATCCGAAATCCGAGATCCGGACCCAATCAGATCCGGTTCTTCGGATCCGGCCATCCCTACCTCGAGCCACGCACACGGTGTTCGTTCACCACAAAGCCCACTCTTAGGAGCAGCTGGGATAGAACCAGGGACCCCATACTCCAAGGGTGAGTTCTCTACCACGAGCCACCACGGTCCCCACGGATATTTATGAACACGACAGTTATTATCTTGGAAGATGAGATTGTCCACTGCGTATTCAGCATGATGTTGAAGGAAAGGCAACACCTCGATACTGTGAATGTCCGAATAGATATGATCGTTGATGTTCATATTCACCTGCATGAATATGCTCAAGTCATGGTGCGGAAAAATCGCCATACCGCTATACATAACCTTCACCCGCTACAATCACACACTGCGATTAAACTTCATCCGTATTTCGGTGCATTCGACGACTTTAGTCACTGGAATACAGGTGAAACTGCGACGTCAGATCACACTATACGTTTCCGGCCCCCCACAATACAGTCTACGTTCTTGAGCCCATTTGAGATACTAAGTTTTATGCATCGCAGTGAGAAATGATTTTTTCGCAATATTCTTCCAGAAATTGATTGGGATGATTCTCCACACATGACTTGTCAACAGTCTCTCTGGTTTAAGATGTTGCAACTCGACTGCTTAGATTTTGAGTTTGGCGTCTCGTCCAGCAGCAAGGATATATGAGACGTGTCTTGTGACTAAAATTCTGATATCGTTTTGAATTCACCACGCGTGTTATACCATTCCTTGTAAATAGCTGGACAGTCCCCTTTGAAACCACCTCAAATCAACACCTTAATTTCCTGTGAGCCCAAACACAATGTCTCCTTTTACACATATAAAATTCTGTCACACCTCTGCTTCGACCCATCCTGAGAAGTTATTTCCACACAACTGATTAGCACATTCACTCCAATTAATAGTAATGGTCACGTGCCTGTGTGTGTTGCGTTACCAGGGAATCCCCATTAATAATAGAGACGGATCAATGTTACGTCATGAGTTTCTTTTTTTTTTTCTGCTGTGCGTAACACTCATGCCCTGAGTGGGGTTAGACAACTCTTGCGATCGCCCCCGTAACACCTTACAACACCTGACCCAACCTGGTTATATGTTTCATGTATGACTTAAAAGCATAACATAGTTATAAGCAGGGCTTGAAAATTCCACTCGCCTGCTCACCAGTGGCGAGTACTTTTTTACATTTGGCGAGTAAAGGTGATAAATTAGAAATGTAAATTTAAGAATAAATAGCAGATATCACTCTTTTTTATTATTATTTGTAAGAGACATGTCAATAAACAAAATACAAAATGTACTGATATGTTTATTCTATCGCAAAGTGATTTTCGTTTATCTGTATAAACATTGTGTCTGCAAAACGGTCTGACTAGTAGATTTTTTGGCTGGCGAGTACTTGCAAGTAAGATTTTTCAAGCCCTGGTTATAAGCGTAGTGATCTGAGAACTCTTTGAATACTTCAGTCGTACTGCAACTCGATTCAAACTTAAATTATATAATTAATTAATTGCAAATAAATAAATAAATGAAATATTCCATGCTGAGGATCTACGAAATGTAGATTTACAGTTTAATGTGGAATTCTATCTACATTCATTTCCAACCATGAATTTCCTACACCAAATAGTCTCACGTAACGTTAATTTAGCCATGATAGGTCTGACAATCTGTTTTGTGACGCTTTATATGTTTTTAGTAACTCTTCGGAGATTAACATTTTTATTTTAGATGACACTTACTTCACACTGAGATCCACCACGGCATCCTCATCAACATCCATTTTTTCCATTTCCACACCAGTCTGGTCGATTTACAAGATAAATTATGTCCAACCCTCGTCAGCCTAAAAATAAAGAGTCACATATTTAAAATGGAAGGTTACACATTTTTTCAAGCAATAGATTACAAAATAAAATGATTTTTCATACTACTGGATAGCAATAAGCTAGCCACGAGCACGGATGTAAGCTACCATATTTGACTAATCGATTTATAGAATTACAGAAATGTCATAAAAACAACAAATTATATTATAAGTGTACAAACTGTTGGAGACCACAAAAAAACCGATTATTATTACGGAGCTACGTTAAGGATCCAGTGCAGAAGCGTGCTTTTGAAAGCTTCAAGTGACAAGAGAGAATATATTATTCATGAAATAAATAAATAATTTTGTAGGCATAAATGTGAATTTCTTTATCCGCGATATTGCCAAGTATTAAATATGCATCCCCATGGGTTCAATTCAACAAGATAAATCAAGGGTATGGATCCAAACAAATACGCGTATCTACAGCAAAATACAAAACTTTTATATTGCCGTAACTTTATCATATAAAGCAGCTTCCATTACTTGAGAGTTTCCAGGGTGATTTAGTGGCTTTCAAAGGCTCGTTAATAAAGGCATTAATATTGATGAAACACCAAACAGTAGATGTTTTAAATGAAACAAAGAACACCTCTGGATAAACTATTTGTGTACGATAAATCTAGAACACATACTACTCAATGCATGAGTTTATTTCCATTACGGCGCTAAAGGAAGATGAGGATTTTAATTTAGGAGGAAAGAAAAAAAATCTAAACAAAATACGTAATTGAAGTCCAAGCAAGAAAGAATGCGTTCCGTACACAATGAACAAGCTCACGCGAAGATGTATGTTAATTATCAATACAGTAATAGTTGCAAGTACGTTACTTTCCCTCAAATGATGCAGGTGCAATTTTTTAAAAAGATGATTTAATACAGTGTTCCTTCCATGTTCTTTAATGATGTACCTTTAAAGTTAATTAAAATATTAGTTAGAGGTTGATTAATTTATATTGAGCCAAAGTCAATGTGCAACTGTACTGCACATGTGCGCCTTGAGATTGCCACGAGGCAAACTACAGTGTTTATCATGCAGTAGAGCAGTGTGGTCGAGCGTAGTCTGATGCCACTGAAACTGAACAGATTCTAGGAGGCGTTCATTTGTTACCCTTTCCGACACTACATTCACAACGTCGCATCTTAGAAATGTGCCAAATGCCTAATTTTCGTGTAGGTCGTGCCACTGTGAATCGTTATGCGGCACAGAGTCCTGGGCCCACCATACCGACGAGAGCAGCTAGAAACCGTCCACCGTGCAGAGGACCCCGACGCTATTGAGTGTGGTTCGGCGTATAGTGGCCTCCGAAAATCCCCCTACATAACATGTGATGGCCAGCAAATGCCGCACATTGCAGGTGACAATCAACCGGGCCGTTCACAGGGATTTACGCCTCACGGTCATTCGAAAAAGCAATGTGCACATCCTGAAACCGTGTCACGTGGCTGAGCGAAAGAGAAACAGCAGGAAGCTGTATGAACGTCATCTCGCGGGTGATAGGTGGAAATTTGCTGTGACCCTTGATGAGCCGTGGATTTATCTCACATATTCTGGAAAAGTTCGTGCCATTACATACAGACCTGTTGACGCCAAAAACCGAAACACATTCTTCTGTCAGTGCTCAGAGTTTCCCAAAAGAGTTCATGACTGTCGCCGGTTTCTCCTACAGAGGAAAACTGCGTCCCCGAAAAGTGGAGCGAAACATTAAAATCAATGCTGAGTAGTAGCAGACTCATTTCCTGACTGAAATGTACCAGCATGAAATCCCAATACTGTATGGACAAGACGTGAACCAAGGTGAATTACACCAGGACAAGGCATCCAGCCACAGCATAAACATCGCCGGAATTCTATAGCCGTATGGAACTGAAAACTGGAATTATAGCAAATTTACTTCTCTTACATCAATGTCAAGAGTCCAGATGCCAGCTCGGCTTTCATCTCCTATTGTACTTTCGGACTCCTCAAGCGGTGCCTGTCCCATCGTTGAGTACGCACTGTCTTCAGCCTATGGTAAGCACGTACAGAGGAGTGGGATGCAATATCCAATGTCCAGCTGAAACAGAGTGTCTACAAGAATTCCAAAATGAAATTTCGTGACTTTTTCATGACCTTTTCTTTACTAAACCATAACATTTCGTGTCATTCTCAAGAGCGAATTTGGGTGCGAATTAGCCGAATTTTCATGCATGCGATAGAAGCATGCTTTGCTTGCGATTTGATAGTGTCCAAAAGACATTTTTAGTGGTGAATTTTGACGCTTTATAGAACAAAATTTTCTAGTCTGTACTTATATTTGTACAGATAAAAAAATTCCTGACCCAAAAGCTAAATTTCATTACTATTTCTTGACTTTCATGACCGTTTTCTGATTTCATGACTTTCGTGACCGATAGACACCTTGTGAAGCGAAAATTCCGATGCCGAGCAATAGTCTGTAGATCAAACACAACCGGTGGTGGAAACACGGCATTTCGTAGGTTAAGTGGCACATTCAAATTTGGCTCAATATAAATGACTCGACCTCTGCCCTACTTTTCCCTTTATTTCAATCTTTTGTATTATTACCAAGTCAGAATTGTATTTACGAAACACTCAAATTCTACATCAATTCATGAATTTAACATGCGTTGAAGCCACGGTTATTGAGTACATATGACGGAATAGACTTTCAAAATTCCATATAAAAAGTAACCATAATAATACACCAATAATAACACTAGGTATCCAGGAATCAGGTCTTACCAGATTCGAACTCAGATAAGCCATTTTGACATATCTATATTAGAAAGAAAAAAAATAAAAATCGAACTATGAGGTCTGTCCGGAAAGAAACCGAACTGGTGTCCATCGTTTGGGAAAGTTATTCACACTTTCCTCTTGCAAAATAGTTCCCTACACTATTAATACATCATTCCCAGCTGGACTGCACTTTTTCGGAATAGCCTGAAAATCTCGTAGGTGTTTTTTTTTTTTTTTTTTTTTTTTTTTTAAAACATTTTCTATGGATTGGAAACGGCGATCTCTAAGAGTGGATTCCAACTGCGGGAACAGAACTGGAACTGCTGGTACAGAACAGAAGTCTGCAGGTGCCAAATCAGATACGCAGGGACATTGGGGTATAACAGTCGTATTGTTCTTCACCAAAACAACTCACTAATCAGACGCAAAAAATGGCTAGTAGTACTGTCATGGTACAGCATCCATGTTTGTTTACCACATTTTCGGTCTCTTCTTCCTCACAGCCTCCCTCAAATACCTCATCACTTCTAAATAATACTCCTTATTGATAGTTTGCCTATGAAGAGTGCTTTCATAATGAACACTACCACAAAAATCAAATAAAACAATTAAAATCTCTTTAACGTTTGAAAGACTTTGATGTGCTTTTTTGATATCGGCAAAGATTTTCCAACTCATTGGGACTATTGTGCCTTTCTTTCAAGGTCATAATCACAGACAGAAGCTCGTCATCTGTTATGAGTTTTTCAAGCTACCATCTTCGTGCACACGATTCAGAAGAACTTCACAGATTTCTACACTGTTCACTTGTTAGCAACCATGGAACGAATTTTGCAGTTAACACAATCCATGTTCAGTTTTTCAAATAAGATGACATGACAGTACGATTTACTGATTTCTACTTTCTCAGGTATTTCGCGGACGGTCAAACGATGGTTTTTCCTTATAACTTTCTGAACATGAACATCACATCTACCTCGTCTTCCATGGATGTTCTTCCTGATTTGAAATGCTGAAACCATTCGTAACACTGGATTCGGCTCATATATTCTTCTTCATACACTTCCAGCAACATTTTCAAAGTTTCTGTAAATATTTTGCCCAACTGAAACCAAATTTGAGACCCACGTTACTTTTATTATTATTTTCGTAATACTACAAAATCGGCACAAGCATGGAATACAAGTTTACTCCGACGCTCACAGTTTCACAATGATACAAGGAAATATGATGCAATTACCATTGAAATGCTTGGGAAGAATCCTACTATGCGGTGCAGGCAAGCAATCAGAGACCTTTTTATAGATGATGATTTATGAAAGTTTGGTTTCTGGACAGACCTCGTATATCTACTTTAACGAACCACAACTATCAGTAGAGTAAAGGAGACTGTAATAAATGTAAATGAATGATATAATTGGGGGTAATAGTGAGAGAACTGTCGGCAACATCTCGCAAAAAGAAGCACAAGGTGAACAGTCACTGTAAAGTTTAATATAACCTGGGAGCAAATGAAATGAAATCTTTAAATTAATATCCCACAGTTAGGGTCAATGAGGGTAATGACACACTGTCTATGGAGGGTAATTATGACACACCTCTCAGTGATCTTCAACCAGTGTAGGTAAATAAAAATTAAGAGCACAGGCATTTAGTAACATACTTTACAATGCTTTGTCTACATTTTTAAGCTTCAGTTTGGATGTATCAATTCTTTTAACAAACTCATTCAAAGGAATTGTTTTGAAATTTGAGATTCTATCATTAACTTTTATATCTACTCGTGCCGTAACAAAACTCTTCGGGACCCCGGTGCAAGGCGATATTTGGGGCCCCACAAGCGAACGTATTTTTCAATATAATAGTAAAACAAGCAAACACGATATTACATCCATCCACCTCCCCCCCCCCCACATACACACAGAAATACTTTCCTCCAATGAAATCTTAAATAATGGAATAACGTAAGATAGAAAGGGTATATTTACATAGACCCTACTACAGAATATCGCAATTTACGATAATTTTATAGAGCTTTTAAAAAGCACGGTATCGTCTTTTCAGTATTAGTCAAAATGAAAAAAGTAAGAATCGCAAACATTTTTAAGAAAAAACAAAAAATATAAGAAATTCATAGTAATTATACCATAGTTAAACACACGTTATTTACAGAAAAGGAGTAAAATTCTTTATGTGAATTTTTTTATACCCAAATAATGAATTCATACATTTTAACTTCGATAAAAATAATGTATTTGTCCATATTTATTAACTTGCAAGAAAATACAAATGGCGACAAAAAGTTTATTTTTTATTTTAAATAACCCTATGAACTCTAACCCTATTACTAGAAACTATTTCATAAAGCTAGTTTGCAAAACAATTATCGACATTTGTATTCTACGTAACTTCAAAAATGTACTACCTAAAGTTAAAACCTATGGAATTTATTTAGGGAAATAAAAGGAAAAAAGAAAACCTTGGACGGGGATCGAACTCAGAACCTCTGACTCTGTGATCCAACACGCTAAACGTAAGGCTACAGAGCACGGGATTGACAACGCGCATTTTCGTAACGTTTTGGTGCATTGCTTTTTTTTTTTTTTTTTTTGTGTGTGTGTGTGTGTGTGTGTGTGTGTCGATTCAAGCGCCATCTGCGAAGACACTGTTTTCAATTTTGGGTCAAATCACTGTCACTTTTTCAGTAGAATCCAAATGTGCAATAAGAAATAGGGGTTCCCATTTAAAATTTTAAATTTACCCCCGTACTCCCGAAAGGAGTGGGGATAGGGGGTTGCGTTTGGTATCATTGGATGGCTTTTTCGAAACTGTTTATCACGTGTAATTTTTGTTTTGCTAATCATTATACTTCGCGCGATATTGGACCGTTCTGGGACTTTTTCCGCACCCTATATATATATATATATATATATATATATATATATATATATATGGAGAGTAATTATGAGACTCATGCTGGAATCTGTCTCTGTACCCTAGTACCTATGTTAAGTTTTAAAAAAGCTGCAAGGACCTATAATCTTGTTTCTTAGTAAGTTTGAAAATTGTAGACCTACATTATTTTGTTGAAATAGCCTAGGCTGCATATCAATATACTACAACATAAAGAAATAGAAGTAGCCTAAGTTGTTTTTCAGTGATCAGTTTAGAATTTGATCTAAATTGGTTTCGTAAGCCTGTTTTGTAACTTAAAACTATCTAATATAGGCTATTAGCCTATAGGCCTATTATATCAACTCACCAAAATCTTAGAATAACATTAGTAGCTATTTCCACTTTCTTTCTTAGTTATTTTCTTGTAACTCAGCCAAATATTTGTACATCTTTATGCAATAAACACAAAATACCGAAGACTTCTTTGTCTCACAATTACCCATCCGGTGTCTCATAATTACCCTTTTGGTATTACGAGACAGCACAAATTTGACCTTTATTCATCAACTTATGAGATGACAAAATTTCTTGGCAGCAAACTGTTACTCTATTGGCACCAAAAACTGCTGCCTAGGTTAACTGCTTTCAAAGTTAATGTACGCTGAGTGACGTGGAAAAGTTGTGAAATCTTCCTCATAATTACCCTCACTGAACCTATGTCCTTTAAACAAAGGAGATACGTGTAGATCATTAACAAAACTGAAAGACTGTGAAAGAATTAGTAAAATATGAATGTGGACTCCCGTCGCACTAGAGGTGGGTGCTCTGCCATTTACCCACCATGCTCCCGTAAGTTAAATAATACACTATTTTCTTTGCATGTGACTGAACAAATATAAAACAGTAAATATCAATTGACAAACAACCGAGTAATTCGTGTAGAAAGTGCCTCCATTTATACATAGTGTAAGTCATTTACGCGATTCCATGTGCTTGCTACAAAGCCGTAAACAATACAGCAATTGTTGATGATCTTGTCCATATGTTACAAACAATATGAACTCTCTACAATTTACAACTAACCAATTTCTTAATCATCAACACTTGTGTTGTTTGTCTTATTAAAACATGAATATAAAGTTTAGGTCAGTCCATAAATGTTTTAAATTTTCTAACCAGCTATTTATTTATTAGTTAATGCTACTTGCAGCACGATGTTACCAGGAAACGAAGTCCAAGACATCCCCGCTGGTTAGCGCGCGCCTTTGGTACACGAGGCCCACAGTTCGATTCCTGTTGGAAGAGCATTGAAATTAGAACCTATAACAGTGGTTTGGATTCCACCCTGAACTTCTCAGATAGTCTCGGTGCTGAAAAAGACACTGAACTCCAAGTAACCAAATCGGAATAATCTGTTTTTTCGACTCACTACTAGTCACAAGGATTTTGTTAACAAGTGCCATGGTAATACACAGACAAAGAATGTATGCGTTCAACTTCAACAAATCATCACTTTCACTAGTACACTTGAATATACTCCAGTAAATGAGCTATAATAAGCAGCTACATATTTAACATCCCAGTGGCAGATTTCGGATTCAACGCAGAACCATAACTTCATCTGAGATTTTACCTCGATTTTTCCCAACGAAGACATTAATGCTATTTTCTTTTCTTTTTCTTTCTTCAAATTCCTTATTTGACAAATTAAAACCTCTGTAACGTCTATCTACACAAAGGCTTTTCTCGAGAGCTTCGAACTGTGTGGGTTGTCTTGAATACAACATACTGCAACTTAAAGAACATCATGTTTCTCCTATGTATTCGAATAGTCCTCGCTAGTTTAAAGTAACTGACAAAACAAATTGTATCTATGGTTTTCCCACTTTTGCTGGGTTAACCATCTCTTAAAATGACAGTACAGTTGCTTATCAAATATGGACACTATACAAGAAAAGAGAGAGAGAGAAAAAAAACTATTTTCTCCATATAACCGAGACTCGCATAGGAATTATGAATTTCAATCAACTCGAGGTAAACTTATGTTGTCATTTGCAACCTGTTTAATTTACCGATATATAAAGAGCAAAATTATCAAACATATAAAAATTAGTCTGAGTTTTGTGTACGTCTGTACCTCATCAAGCTCAAAAATTTTGATTATAGGCCTTACTACTAATCTCTGTGTGGTAGTAGAAAATCAGTACAGACTCCTACTACAGGAAAACAAACTCTAAAGAATATCTCGAGAAACTGAATCATATCAATGTATTTTCTTGAATACTCTACTTTATATTCTCTCTATAAGGATTACATTTGGTTCAATATGTAGCCATTTGAGACACAGACACAGTCGTTCTTTGTAGCCACATAATCCATTAACATCAATATACGTTCTTTTGAACAATATATTCCCCCCCCCTCCCTCTTTTAACTGTCAGAAACAAGCACTAAAGTTCACAGGATAAGTCAGTGTAATTTTTAATTTCATTTAAGAGTCTTCTGTAACATTAATGAGACGTTTACTTCAAGGTAGTTTTTGTTTACTCAATGCAGTGGGCTAAGCAGTAGGAATCTTACATCTTTGAATTTAGTTCTCAACTGTTTGTTCGGAATTTTAATATATGTGGGATGTTGACAGAATATAGGTAAATTCCGACTGAAGCTTTCCCTTTGTTAGTACCTTTCCTTTTTGGTCATTCGTATGCAAATAGAATAAATCTTAATGACGATTTCCCCTTGCCCTCATTTTATACAAAATTCAAGGGACCTTGCAGTTGATAGTTTATCAGTAACCTTCCACTCATAACAAATAATAAAGCAAAGCAGTTGTATGTATGCATATAAAATGCCATTCCAATATTTAGGAACAAGAATGTAATTAAAGTTGTATATAGTTTGCCAATTTATTTTAGAAAGCGTTGAGAAGCTCGATTGCAGACAATAAATCAAGATTATCAGTAAAGTAACGATGAACAATATTATGCAGCCTATGACTTTCTCTATCATCTAAGTGTTCCGGACATTCAAACAGAAAATGCCGAATACTCTACGACATACTGTAAGAATACATTCTCCGTAATATTGACGTTCATCCCGCGCACCAACTACGAATAAGTTAGAGACGGAAACGCTCCAGAACATCTCTCTGCAACTATACACAACGAGTCTGCCAATTCCACAAAAGAGATTTCACAGACTGTGGCTTATTTTCATTCACATGGTCCCAATATGTAAACCAAGAAGCGTACTCTCTAGACAAAATAGGTACAGAGATCCAAGACGGAGAGCGCTCCAATGCAATCTCTATCAAGGCGGCGTGCTTGCCGGCTATGACAACAGGGAAATTCTGACATACATGTATATATATATATATATATATTGACATCCAGCAAGCAACTACGATGCAATTCTATTGTTATAGTCTATGATATCCCACCAAAATATCTTGAACGAGATCATAATTACAAATGCATACTATAAGCTTAGAAGTTCAAACGAGCACAGTAGTAGCGAAAGCTGAAACGCTGGTCGTGGGTAAGTTTGGCTGCTGTTAATTTAACAGTGAATACTGAACACAGGCAATGATAACTAAATTCTGAGATGTCCCCTTCTGTAATAAAATCACAGCCACCAAATCTTTCACCTTAAGAACAGTCTGTACAAAATAAACTAAATACTGGGAAGAATAGTAAAAACTGTGTTAGTAGCACACGAAAAGGTGTCAGAATTCTTGCACTCTGTGCTGTTTTGACATTCAATCTTACGTGTAGGTAGGGCTAGAGCTCAGGTGAAACCAGAAACCCCAGCAGAAGAGTACTAACACTTTTTAACGACACAGTGAAACTCAGGCAAATGAGTCTTTCACAGGCCCAGAAGTACTAAAGGTGCAAAACATGAGAAAATGCTGCATAACGTTCCTAAAATCGGCCTCCATGTAGTTCATATAGGAGGAAGCTCAGCGATAGAGCGCACATGAGTAACTATAGGAAGTTCTCATGAGAAGAAGGTATGTCGTTCCATTTGCTTCCAAATATAAGTCTAACAATGGCGATATGCACTAGTAGCTGAACAGTAGCCTGATGCCAAGGTAAAATGCGTTCAGTTAGTACATTAGAAACCAACACAAGACAAAACAGACAGATCAGACTACACGATCAGCACCTCAAGAATGGAGAAGAGTGAGAGATAAATGGAGAGCTCGGAGATAAACGTATTTAAGATTACAATTGTGGAATGCTGACGTCAAACAACGATCAAAACCTGGACCCAGAAAGTGGCATATATCTACATGGGAGAGATACAAGCTCGAAACGAGATGGCAAGAGCGCTGACGACACTGAATTTTCTGTTTTCTCGACAAAAAACTGGAAACCTGTCTCGCTCGACCAGCGAACAAAACTACGTAACGCCAATTAGAACTGCTGACTGATGTTGCGAAGAGAACGAAACCCAGTAAATAGTAGTGGCTAGCTAACAATAGATCACATACAGCAGACCGCAAACAGAAGCTACACCTGTTACAGTTGATCGCGACAGCAAGCAACATAACACGAACCACACTATCTAGAACAGCAATGCTACCTGAAGTAATAGAATCCACAGGAATCCTAAAATGAACCACGGAGGAAGTTCTACTATGTAAATAGAGCCAAATGCTCAAGAAGATCTTTTCTGTGCCTGTCTTCTAAGTCTCACACACATTATTTTAAAATTCATTAATGCCAAGTTATGTCACCTTCTCCAAATCAAAGAAGACAGGCACATGGTGCTGGAATGGAAAAGTCTTCCAGAAAGACACGATCCAACAACCAAAGCAATAAGTATAGCGAAAATGATTAAAAATGTTCGATAGTATACGAACAAGCCCTGACTAACACACAGCGTAGAGTTGGAATCATGAGGCTCGAAGAAAAATTTATAACTATCAGTATTTAAAGATTCGAAAGCTTAACTAGCACTGTTCAGTATGAAAGAGAAAATCGAGAATACTCTACGAAACAGTGTATATAGTCAGTGTACAAGTCAAGTGGCACATCAAAATATTACTATCTGTACGGTTAGTATCCAGGACACCAGTTTCTGAAACAGCACGCACACTAGGAATGGAATATTGGGTAGTGACTGAGCACATCCGATTCTGTACGACATTCATAGGAGTCTAACTAAGAGACAATGCAGTTTTTCCAATTCACGCACTTCGAAGACTCACCTGCATACAATTTCTAGGGAGTGGGTAAGTATGTTTGAGGATAGTGACTGGCAACAGAGGGACTTTCAATCACGTCAAGGAGAACGCAGATCCAACACTGTACACGGAGAGGTTAATAAATGCAATACAACAGCACGTACTGAGACCAGTAATTAATGTACAGTACATAATTGTTATTGTTCAACACTACACAACCTTCAAACTTGACGGCCACGATCGTCGATTCGGATGGAGCCCCAAAGCCCGTGCTCACATTCCGATTTCCAACAATCAACACAGAAGGCTCGAGCTAATAATAAATCTGGAATAGATCAGCTGCCGTAAACGCTTCAGAAAGAGAAATACACTACGAAGAAAACATGCACAGCAAATACTTACAAACTAGAAACAAAGTTAACATAAGAAAATTAAAGTTAGGAAGTACATAGCGACGCAGCCTGACCACATGTTCTCTTACCATGTATGAGCAATGAGTGTGATAAAACAGAAACCTGATTATACTGCAAATGGTTTTCCTTCAAGTACAGAACAACAGATGATATTAAAGTTATTAAGGTTGCACTGAATAAGCGTCGTATTGCGAAAGATTAACGTTTACGCCAAACCTTCTTCGTGTACCAATGACCTATCAGCTCATCTTCCGCCATGTAAGTTTTCTGAGAAACTGGACACCTGCGAACGGGACAAGACAATTTTACCACAACAGACATGCTGCTAAGTCTCATACCAGCCGTGGTAGGTGATTGGCGATGAAGACCACAACTGCGAACGATACGGTGTATCTAAAGAAATTCCGAGACGTGTGAGCGACTGGGATCGCAGGCTCTACAATCTCAATTAACGTGCAAACATCAGATGTCTGCGTTGCGACAGATTTTAATGTACTAAGGAACATCGAACAATACAAGGCTGTAAGAGAGGTCTGAAAATTCTCCTAAATACATCGTTCCGTTTCGGCAGTGGAACTCTTCTATATAACCATAAGCTTCAGGATATGTTTTTCACACATAAGGCTGCAAAATCCCCGGAAAGAAAGGATGTTTGCCCTTACAATTAACGTTGTAAACGTGGACAATAATCCGCGTCAACTTCCCCCCTCACAGTTCAAAGAGCAGACGTAGTGTTATATGGAGTGTTGGTGTGTCCGAAATGTTAGTACCTTAAAAACGACGAAGGGACTAGAAATAGAGACTATACTCTGTTCGGCGTAAGCTCTAAACTGCGATAAACAAAGCCACGTGAAACTAAATCTCGCTGATTTGCTGTTGGACTACCGACGCTTGTACTCCTCCGCAAAATAGTTCATATCATTTGATTATTACTTTCACTATGAACCTCCATATAAAACTACTATATTATTATCAAGGACAAAAATATAATACGGATTATCTAATAATACTGCAATCGAGTGTGGTTAATGAAACGATAGAAATAAACATTAAGCATGCGCAGTAATTATGGCGCCAATTCAACTTGAAGGCGTGTTCTGCTTTTAAGTCTGAAAGATGACTGACATGAATCCCGGTTCAGCGAGTGTTGTGGTGAAACATCAACAAGGAAAACCTTTACTCACTAAGCAACAATTGTTTAACAGTGAAATTCAAACATATTTCTTTTAATCTTTAGAGTTTTTTTCTTTTCTGCTGCTGCTGTATCTGGATAGCACGAGACAGTATTATCAAAATGCACGTGTATAATTTGCTCCTCCCCATGGGGAGTGGGAGTGATACATCACTAGCCAATCGGAAGGATACAAATATTTTGTTTATCGGAGTTTAGAACTTACGCTGAACAGGGAATAGGAGTGTGTATATAAGATGTACAATTCGTAATTTGTTACAACCAGAAGACCAATTAGTCTTCGAAATACAGCAGATGATTATTTACAAAGGGATGTGAAGGTGTGTTAAGGAATTATAGAAAGGTCCTCACATTCTTATTTGTAAGCAATCAAATATTCGATCTGAAAAAGCTTAGGATGAATCCTGCGAAATTAAACTAAGGAAGCGCCTTTTTAAATATAATGCAAGCGTAGTACCGAGTACTTTATTTGAAAAACTTTTTTATTATTATTGTTGTTGTAAATTGAGTACCAGCACTGTGTGTCAATATATTTGAAACAGACATGCTTCTTCATGCCAGCTACTAATGCATGTGATTTATATAGAATATAAAGTTAAGATCAGGCAGTGATTTGGTTCCAACTTTTAACCAACAATCCTGTCACATATAGGGTCACAGTACTTAAAGGGTATGTTCAATTTCCAACTAACCAAAACAGAATTTTAAAGAAGTATATAAGTCGCTTCCCCTAAGACCTCTAACTACGGTATAAACAATTTTTCGACCTATCTTCTCCACAAAACGACTTGTGTTCAGGAATCATGTGATAACTGAAACTATATTAATTTATTAAAAGTATAACTGATAATTACTGCCATCATAACAGCATTATGGTCCCTAGGCAAATCAGTGTGTTGGAAACCCCTGACCAAATTTTACGCGTAATGCACGTAATTATGCTCCTTGAACCCCGAGCAAGTGATCATTTGGCCCATGCGTTAAGACAACTCTGATCATAATCTCAAAGTAGAAATTATTACTGTTGTGTTATCTACGATGTTGAATACAGTAATGAATCTTTCTTGGGCTATCAACCAGGTGAAAATATTGAAATGAAAATTATTCATATTTCGTCATTCATTCCTAAACATTTGAAGGAGAAAAATCACGTATAAAAATATTTCTTTTCTGTACTGTCGTAGTTTCTCTACATCGGCGCTATATATATATATATATATATATATATATATATATATATATATCCACATTTTGACGTATACGGGAAATCAAATTCACCTCCGCAAGCATCAAATGCAGGAATGCTACCTACTCAGGACAACAAAGTTTTTTGTCCAAATTCATATTATGTATTATTCACAGGCCTATTGGTACGAATAACTTACGCGAAAATTTGTGTTTCCATGGCATAGAGTATATAAGATTATTGTACAAATATATACAAAGCAATAGTTGCAGCTAACAGCTGAATCGTGCAGATACAAACAATTTACTAAAACTTAAAAGGCATACAGAAAGCTGTACTTTGAAAGCTGCACAAAGTATGGATTACAGGAACTGCATTGTTATAATAAAAATACATTTAATTTAGTAGCATTTCCTGAAGAGAACAAAAATTACTGTAGCTATTTAAATTTTTAATTATCGTACTATAGAAAATAACAGTATAACTCTAAAATTATAACAATAACTGTTTCTGTTATTTAATCAAACATTAGAATGAAAATATTCACTACAGGTTTTCAGTTCCTCTACGTCACTCATTATTTGACATTCTTCCTTAACACCATGCAGGCTTAATAATTACTGAGCAATTTTCCACAATCGAATTAGTACCCTTGCAGATGATATTAAGCTTATAAAAGCACTGAACTGTAGAGCATGTTTCAAATGAATTATGCACTTTTCTGAAGCATATAACTTTGAATGTAACTGTTGTAAAGCGCTTGTAATGTTGAGAAAATGCAAAAGGTATGTTCCAACATGAAAACAGTGAGAAGCAATAAAGACAGAATTGTGCAGGTCAAGTTTAGGCACATCGCTCAAAATAACGGCTGAAAAATTATAATTTTTTCACTAATTATATTCTCACTGCCTCCAAAAGACCTGCGCTGCACTACATGCCATTACTCCACTTAAGATAAATAAAAATCAAGGGTAGAACCAGACGTAGTTGTTGAAAAAATACAATTCTTTTATGATTTGCGTATAAATACAGCGTCTAGGCGTGCGGCACAAAAGCTACACTGCCAAAAATACAAATCAGCCTGTGCTAGGTGGCACTAAAAATACGAATACTACCTAACCAAGTAAGAATAGGCCGAAGCTGGTGAGCCCGATAGCAAGTACAGGGGTGTGTCCGAAGGAAACAGGCGCGTCAGTGACGTGGGTATAAGTGAAGGTAAAACACAAGAAATTTCGCAATGTTACGAGTTCCAATAGCACTTGTTGTGGTTTCACACCAGCAACGCTACACTTGTAAATATAAAATGCAGCTTTTGTACACTGCAGATAATCCAGCGCCAGCGGAAAATAATATCTATTAAGTCATACTTCATACACTCACTTGTCGTAAAACACTTCTAAGATTTTACACTAGTAAACATAAAACACAGTTGCATTCGTTAGTATTTGACTCTGTCCCCTGCAGAAATTCATTTCTTATAAACATGTATCTCTATGTAGAAACTGAATTTTACCTATAAACTTTGCAAAATGTGGTGTGCATAAAGTAGATCACCACAAGACTGAATAGCTAACTAAACTGTACTTTCACAAATCACAAGAAGTACAAAGATTACTTCTAGAATGTAACTACTTCATTTAGTAGGTAGGTAGAAATGGTGATTTATTTCTTCTTTACAAGTTAACGTAAATAAATAGCCAAAAATTCTATCACACCTATCTAAACCTTACAAGTACTGCATAATAACAAGAACGTTAGACAACTAAGTATTTCCTTAAGTACTTCCAGTGAACAAATGTAAAATAATAATATATGATCGTTTAATTCATAATAATATTTTCTCCCATTTTAAAACCATTTACAGCAAAACAGTTTGTCCAAGGATGAAAGCTACCTCCTTAAACCTGTACTAAATTAATTGTAACGTAAACCAGTACTCTGATTTATTCACGCACTAACAGGTAATTTTGTAGAAACTAGTGCAAAAACGTTATTCAATACATTATTTTAATATTTCTATGGCTCCGTACCATATTCAATGCGGAAAATATGCATCAATAACTGGTTCTGTAACCTGTCCGAGTATCATCAGTAATTTATAACTTTACTCATCATATTTACGTCTTGGCATATTTCTCCGACTTTTAAATTATGTAATGATCTACTGTCAAAGCAACAATGTTTTTAAGATTGTTTACTTCATGATTAAATGCTATAAGGCGTTGTTTTGCCTTGTTTTTTTCCCTACATATACAGTATATTACAATGGGTCTCCATACTAATTCTACAGCATCAGAACAATTAATTCTTTGCGTGCATATTGGATTATGGGTCATTCGAACTTATGATTAGTTATGATAATGACTTATATTCCTACACCTTCTACTCGAAATATTTTCACAATTATTTTAAATAAAATAACAATTTTTACATAATATCACTTACTTCCTAAGCTGACAGGCATTGATATAAAACTTTAATTAATCCGAGTCGTATGTTGTGATGTTTTTTTCGTCAGCAATCAGCTACCACCATGTTTTTCTTAGTTGTTACATGTAATTAATAATGCGTATGTGCACACTCAAACTAGTACATATTAAACTACTTTTTGTGCCGTTTAAAATCCTATTCATAGTTAATCACTATATATTTTTTTTAAAAAAAACTTCTGATATTACACAAATCTTATCTAGCACAATAATCGCTTCACTCATCTGTCTCACCCATAATCCACTGCGAATTCATTGTATGAATGTCCGTCTGCGAGAAGGTAATTGAGAAACAAAACTCTTATTATTCTCGCTTCAACCACAATATACATTTCAACTGATGTCATATTCAAACTCTATGTAAAGAGACGGTTTCAACGATACCCCACATGCAATAGTTTTTAATTAGAAGTTGACATACCTGGGGGTCAATCAAGGACGTTCCAAATTTGTAAACTCCTGCCTGACAAATCGATTTCAAAAGTACCGACGAGGTGTTGATTTGAAACTTAAGAAATTCCAAGGTGTCCAGTTCTTCACTATCAATAACATTTTTAACACCAAACCATTACATCTCATCACACTAGCGTCTCTACGGTTGTATATATAAAAAAAAGTAATTTTAACGAAAAAATTAACGCGTCCACGCAAAAATTAACAACTGATCCAAAATGGCGTGCCCTTGTCTCTACTTGTATACTACTACGGGGCTTCCTTGTATACAGCAAGGATTCCGTAAACAAGATGTTTACTATAAACAAAGTCACGTGTCCTTCTTGGTCCTATTCAATCAAATAACATAACTTGTATTAATGATAAGAAAACTATAATCGCTTGAGGAAATCAGTATAACATCTCCAGTTGCTATGGATACTCCGAGAGAAAGTGACGAGGACTTGAAAGCCAGGTACAGATGAGCGACTGGTCGGGGGTCGGGAGGGTGAGGCTAGCTAAGAGTCCTGCGGGAGGAGGGAATGCGTGGAGGGGCACTGATCGCACATCGTGACGTCAGCAGGAACCGTGGAGATGTGTAGCCACGAAATGTTGGTTCAAGTGCTTCCACGTGAGAAGGGGAGGGAGAAATAGGTCTCGATGCTTTTAAGAATAAAATCGCTACAAACTAAACAATAGATGAGACAGTGTGAAGTATATTACTTATAACAGAGCTGACATGCATGTGTTATCCGCATAAGCGGAAACACACCTACTTACTTTGTTTTCTTCAAGTAGGTAAAACAGAAAACATACAGTATTGCTAAACAATGCGCTCGTTACGGGTTGTTCTTTTCATGATGTGTTTGGCATGCGTGCAGTGCGGAACAAGTGCTGGGAGATTTAACTTGTTTATATGCAAGAAACCAATGCAAGTTGCTAGCCATTGAAAAATGAAACTCGAATCATTTTGATGATAATACAAACTATCCAAGAGAATAACGCTTTATTTATAATTTTTGAAGATATGCCTAACTGCATAATCTTAGTTTGCCATTTACTTCGACAATTATTATATAGGCTATGCCCATTTAAATTAATCAGAATAAATTGATTCATGGAAATTATATCTGCCCTATAGAGCTCTCACTAATTTTTGTAACATTTATGAAGTTGCAACATGCAACAGAAAAAGGGAATGTGTAAAATGAAGTTTAGATTCCTATTTCACATTTATTCAAGTCAGTCCATAAAACAAATTATATTTTGATCATTCTATAAAAGATTTTAAAAATATATATTTAATGAGGTACTACTTTTCCCGTGAATGTGAGTTCGGAGGACAACATTGTGCTCATGGATTTCCTTGAAGTTCTCTCGTTTCCTCCTACATTACCATTCCAATAACTATTTCATCATAATTCACTTTAATTAATCATCCGCCTCCTTTAGCCTATATGGGCATATCGTCTGACGTTAAACGAGAAATTGTATTTTATTTCTGTGTAAGATTAATAACGACATCTTGACAGTGGACGTGCTTATTTATAGCACACGGGGTTAAATTTTATGCAAAAACAATATAAATGGAAAGATTTTCTTTTTTTAAAAAAAATGTTTCGAAAGTTTGCAACGAAATAATTTGTTTATCATCGTAAATCATTCGCTTTGATTAAATTCAGTGTCGGTTCGTGAGGAATTACATCGGTAAAAATTAGTTGTATCGCCTCAAACTAAAGGAAGAAAACTTACGTAATATATTAACTAATGTACACAACAAATAGTGCGGAAGACACAGGTTCAATTCCCGGTGGGAATTCATTTGATTTGGATCTCATACTAAGCTGTAGATCCACGTCTCATATGGCATCTCTGCTGAACATGATGCAATACTGAAATAATCACATTTAAAAAGTAGTATATTAGGTCAGCTTTCTTTCTTTAGTCTCGTTCTGAATTCTATTTGAATGATTAATTAATTCGAGCCCCATTGCATCAGTGCTAGAGCACTCACCTTTGGGATCCCTGATTCGATCCCAGTTCAAGGCAAGTGGGTTTCGTTGTGGACAAACATCGTATTCGTGTTTTCTCGGAGTTTACCCTTCCGTTTGCTCCGACTCTCTCCATTCCACGATTTCGTTCATCATCATCATTATTGTCTCTATTAGCCTCGGAGAATAATTGTGGGACGTCAAACCAAAAAGGAAAATAGGCAACATAAAATTGAAGGAAATTGGGTAACTAATAATCTAAAACCTTCACTAGCATTCACTAATACATGAATGCACAATAGAAACTATTAGTCGTGAAACTACAGTTTAACATCTCGTGAGGGCAATAAATAGCCTTGCTGTTGACGTCCCCATTAAATCCTAATCAATAAATCAATATAATTTAACTTAAGAATCTGACATATCTACATCTATCAGTAGCATGTGTTAGAGGTCTGTACGGGCACGGGCCGAGCTCGGGCCTACAAAGCATATATCACTTCGGGCCCGGGCCGGGCTCGGGTCGTAAATTTTTAGATATACAACGTTATTTCTCGGGCCTTTCGGGTTTAACTTCATAAATATACTGTACAATGATACTTATCAGATCGTTTTTCCTGGAAAACTTTTAAAGCACAACTGCAAAATTGCTATACTCTAATTGCTCTAAATAAAAATACAATCTTCCGTTAATTATTAACTTTCTGTAATTCGGGCTTTTTTTCGGGCTTATTTGATTATTACACGAGCTCGGGCCGGGCTCGGGCCTAAAGGTTAAAACATATTTCGGACTCGGGTTCTTATTTAAATATTTGAAATAAGAAATTTCGGTATAATATATATATATTTACCTTATCCCGCTTGAATCTTAATGGCTTCAATGAATGCAGTGTATCTAGAAAAATACACTTGTTCCATTTAGCCCCCTACTTCAAAAGTTGTTTTTAGCTTCCAAAAAGCTGAAGTTTTAGTTCATGCATAAATTCTAAAAGACGATTTTGTTCTATTAAGTCTAACTACTACATTTGCAGAACAGCTATTGCTAACACTATTAAATTTTGACTAAAACATTTTCGTTGCAAAGTATTACTCTAATAGCTATACTAACAATTCGCTTAAACTAGAAAACCCACTGTGTTCATCGATTTGCCCTTGGAAAGAGTGACCAATTATACTTGGTTATTGAACTTTTCATGGTTTTATTTTTCTTCAGAATACCTGATTGGAAAAGAAAAGTGAAACGTACTCTTATTTCTTCATTAAAGCTGGAATATTTTTGAAAAAAAAAAAAAAACATTTCTTAGCGTAAATAACCGTGAAGAAAAGAATACTGGCATTTTTAAAGCATCTCTATTTAAAATAGCCTTAGAATAAGTTTAGACTAAGTTACTCGTAAGTAATCAGGACAATAAATTAAAGCTAACGACGAGGGATTCGTATGGAATATTTTTTACTAGTTGTTAGTGAATGCGAACAATATAACTTAGATAGAAATGGCCACGTCGTCGCGTGACGGCGTGTAAAAAATTTTTAAAAAAATTAAGTCTGAAAGTTAACAGTGTTGAATACCTGCACATCTTTGTTTTTAGTAAATTTATTCATACGGAGTATTTAAAAAAAAAAAACTGGAACTTTAACGGTTTGATTGCACTGATTTCTTCCTCAAATTTATTTAAATGTCCCTTCCCTCATGAAAACTAAATTTTGTTATATATAGAGATGCAAAAAAGCCGGCTTTTTTGAATCGATGGTTTTTTGCACATAAAAAGCCGGCTTTTTTGGGGAAAAAACGAGAATTTTGGAAATTTTGGCTTTTTTTCATTTTCACGATTTTTCTGTTTAAATAGCTTTCTTATAGTATACTCTAAAGTTAAATAAGATTTCATGACCTGAATGCCATATTTCGCTCTGGAATTCACCACCATGATGAATGGAGCACATGGTTTATGAATTAAAGTAAATCTAAATTACGTAGTATTTGAGGGCAATTTTAGAAGCTGTTTAACCTTATTTTAACTTCTGAATCATCGACATTTTTTTCTTCTCCAGATCATTTCTTTTTAGTCATCCGTGTTTCATATCTTGGAGCTTAGAACCCTAGCTTCTAGCACATAATTAAACTTACGTTTTTCAATATATCCATCAGAGCGTACTTCCACATTTCCATTATACTGTAGCTGTGCAGTGATTTAACAATAATCTTCCGGACACAACTTTGAATACCATTTGATAGAAATAATCAGTATTAGATTTAGAAAAATATTTGGGAGGGGTTTTTCTGAATAATGTTTGTTTTTTCTAAAAATTCCTAATTTTTATTTAAGAGGAGCTTAAGTTTGTGAGTACAGGCATAATAAATATTTCGTTTTCGTTTGTATGTTCAGCTATAATCTTTCAGATACAACCTTGAAGACCATTTTATACTGATAATCAGTGGCGGATTTAGAAAAGTATTTTGGGAGGGGCTTTTTTTTTTATTAATGCTTAGTTTTTCTAAAAATTCCTTTTTTTTATTTGAGGACAGCTTGAAGTTTATGAGTAAAGGCAAAACTAATATTTAGTTTGTTTTAGAAATTCCGTAATTTCGGGGTAGAGGCTTCAATCCGAAAGACATCCCCACTCCTAACCCTCTTTGCAAATCCATCACTGCTGGTAATTAGTAATAACAAAGATTTAAAAACGATTAGAAAGGAAGTCGGCCAGGACACACAGTACACGCACTATCTCTACATTCACAGATGGGATTAAGAAAACTTTTGTCAAAATGGTCGAATGAGGGGTTGAATCCCGGACTTCACGATAGAAGCGCGAAAGCTAACCACTCACTCATGTTTGTTGTGCTTAACTTAAATGTATTCTCTCTTTCTCTTTCTCTATGGCCACAAAAGCTCTCCATTGACTTCTTTCCTTATCCAATTCAATCCAGTTTCTACTCTGTATTCCTATTTCTGCTATATCCATCTTAATATTGTCCTCCCATCTGGGCCTAGGTTTCCCTAATGGACGTTTCCCGATTGGATTTCCAGTTAAAATATTGAAAGCGTTCCTACTTTCTTCCATTATGGCTACATGACCTGCCCACCTGATCCTCCTAGACTTGATGACTCTAACGATGTTTGGTAAACCGTACAAATTACGTAGTTCCTCCTTATGAAGTTTCCGCCATTCCCCATTCCCGTTCCTCTTGGGTCCAAATATTCGTCTCAGAATTTTATTCTCAAATAATTTCAGTCTACATTCTTCCCTCAGCGTAAACGACCATGTTTCACAATCATAAAGCATAACAGGCATGATTATCATTTTATATATTTTAAGCTTTAGATTCCTTGACAGAATTCGCGACGACAAAATATTTTGAACTGAATAATAACAAGAATTTCCTGATTTTAGTCGACATTTAATTTCTTTGTGGGTATGATTTTGGTCTGGTAATACTGATTCAAGATTTTTGAAAAATATCCACTGTGTCGAAAGTATTAATTGATATTTTAACGCACTCATAATTTGCCATTACTCATATCCTTGCAAGCGTTTAATAAAGCCTCTGCATTTCTTTCGATTGTTCTCCTATTAGATTTACATCATCAGTATACACCATAACCTGGTAAACACCATTCAACTCTAGGCCCTGGTTCCTATCTTTGATTTTTCTTATAGCGTACTTCAGAACAAAGCTGAATAATAACGGCAACAACGCATATCCTTGTTTCAGGCCAATCTCGACGTGGAAGCTCGTATTTTTCTACTTGGACTATACTCTGGGATTAATTTAAACACTTAGTAAATCTAGCTTTTTCGGTATTCCAAATTCTGTAAGAATGTTGTACAATGTTTCCCTCCTTACCGAGTTGTAAGCCTTCCTAAAATCAATAAACAGTCGATGTACTGGGTAATATATTCCCATTTCTTTTCCAGTATTTGTCGAATGGTAAATATCTGATCGATTTCGACTAAATACACATTGATAATCTCCAATAATTTCATCTCCGTATGGGGTCAATCTTATTAATATAATGTTGAGAAATGCCTCGATAATTATTACAATCAACTTTGTCTCCTTTCTTGTGAATTGGAACAGTGATTGATTCTTCCACTCTTTTTAAATGTATTCCATAGTTTTTCTTTTTGGTAAAAAAAAAAAAAAAAAAAAGTTTCGTAACGGTATGTTGAATTTTCTTGTTAAAAATTCAGAAACCTTCAGGACTGGGTAAACCGTGATGGTCGTTATATATTCTACAGCCTAGGAAACCATACACTCAGATGAACCGTCTATTACGTATATGATCCCTGAACAGCAAATTCGATACTTTCCCGATTCTGAACAAGCTTAAGGAACAGTCAGTGCATTACAGAATTTGGAGCTTTACCGATTTTGCAGATCCGAAGCACCTGATAGGTGGTAACAGATTATTAGGTTTGTGATCAATCAGTGAAAAATTTCTTCGAAATATTCATACAATGTATATTAAAGTTAAAACTTAACTGAAAAATTTCAAGAATGTACAGAGCTGCCCGTAACGAAGCTCTTGATTTGCATATTTCTCTCATTTTTTTTCTTTATTTTGCTTCAAAAAGAGGGTGTGTGATATTTTGAAGAAAAAATACTACATACAATTTTGCTAGTTATTTATGTATCATTTTTTAAGTACTTATTGTATATAAGAGACTAAAATATTATTACATATATTGGTTAATCCTTTGAAATCCATAATGTAAAAATGTTAAGAATTAAAAAAAATCTTTTTGAAATTCATGGTTTATTTTCGAGGTTTCATATTATTATCTGCATCAACCACTAATTAAATGAGTTTTTGTTTGTTTGTTTGTTTTTTTGTCATAGAGAAGCGAAACAAAGTCTGCATTATCAGTTTAAAGCAAAATTTTCAAAAAAGCCCAAAATTTCCCAAGCAAAAAAGCGAAGCAGAAAAAACCGAGTTTTTTTCCAAAAAAGCCGGTTTTTTTCCGAGCCCTTGCATCTCTAGTTATATATTTAATTTTAATATTTAATAATCAAATAAATTAATAGAGCAAGTTTATTTTATAATGAAAGAGGGATATTTATCTAGACTTAAGGAAGAAATCGTTAAAATTCCACGGGCATTATTACCAATATGTATGACACTAAGCCCGATACGTGAAGGATGATGCCCTTAGGCGAATACACTATCCAGGGAAAGGGGAAGGAAGGAAGCGACCTAGGGTCTTTTTGTTAGATACTATTCCGGGATTTACCTGGTGTGACTGAGGAACGCCCAGGAAAAACCTCACTCAGGATGACTGACATCGGGAATTGAACCCGCGACAAAGTCGAGAGCGTTAGCTGGGCCACCAGTTTATTCCAAAGAAAGCAATACATCAATGAACTTCAACGTTCCTAACATAGGTAAGACAAAGTATCACTCGTTTGATCTATCTGTGCGTGCGTTAAAGTAGCGAACTTAGGCCTGTGACAAACATCTTGGCATTTTACCTAAACGAATAAAGCGCAAGCTCTGGCGTGACGTTGTCAAGTGGTAAAGGGGTGTGGCTATGGGTAACCAGACAAGCTACAGCGCGATCAGGTGACAGGAGTTAGATTGTATGTGTGCAAAATAAACGTGGCAATACCGCTAGCCTCTCATTTGCTAGCAGCATTTAAAGGGAACTTGGAGCGCCGCCTTCAAATGCCAAGATGTGTACGTCAGGTCACAGGGCAGGGTTGCCATAGGTACCGGTTTTACTTCAGATTCTCTATATGCATTTTTTTTTTGTTTTTGTTTGTTTGTTTCAAAAACCAAAAGAAAATCCTAAACCTACTATTCAGCCACCACAACCTTTCATGATAATAGATCAACACCAGAGAATGTTAGAGGTCCAATTTGGAGTAGAACCAGGGTCCACGCATTACCAAATCGCGTGCTCTAACAATTCGGCGGCTAAGTAGATTATTATTATTATTATTATTATTATTATTATTATTATTATTAATAATAATAATAATAATAATAATAATAATAATAATAATAATAATAATAATAATAATAAAAGAACTTGAGCAACTTGTTTCTTTTTACTTGAAAAAAGAAAAGCATATTATAATCTTTAGTGAAGAAACACACACATAGGAAGTTTTCATAATTTATATAACACGGGGAAAGGGAGTCAAATATCTTCTTCTAACAAGGAAGGGTCACGCAGTGGCTCCGCTGAGATCCGAACGAGACAATTATGTTTGCATTTGATATGTTATAACTAGATGAATCCCAAAGTTATACGTGCCACCGGGCGGTATATCGTGAGTTACAACATATTTTGTAATGTAAGAACTACAAAAAAATACCTGGCAGAATAGTTTGAACCGAGTCATATCTTCGGAAACGGTTGGGTAAGTGGAAAACTCGGACAATACGTATCCCATCATTTCCAAGGACACACTTTTTTCGGATAAAAAAGTTTGCCTCAGTGTCCTCAGGGTCCTCCAGGTTTGTAAGCCTTTTTCCCAGTTAGCGGGGTCGGCTTTTCGGATCGCTGTGCTCCAACAGAAGCGGATTAAGGGCGGAGTTAATGGATCCCAGGCTCCGGGCCCCCAGACTTCAGGGCCCCCCAAAAGTCCCTCCCTTTAATACTAAAATATAGCAATCAACTTATTATATTATAGGCTTCAAGCCCATGCTAATTTTTTCCCGCTCGCTACGCTCGTAGTATTGGTAGAGTTAAGTCTTCTTCCACCAGTGTCTTCACGATACTTATTTTGTAAGGGATGAGCTATTTTGGGTTTCTATTACAAACTTATTTTGTTAGCTTGTGGTGACAATTCCTTTAAAGTATCTCTGTCATTACTTAGAGCAAATCTAGGAACGTTCTTATTCAAATCAATTTGAGTTCTCTGAGATACTAAAAGGTCATTCCCTAACAACATGTCTTGGGAAAAATTACTTAACACACGAAAAGTATGATGAAATGTTCTCCCATTAATTTTGAAACGTACAATTTCTATCATGTTCATCAAAAGATAATTCTGAGTTATTCCTTTTATTCGTGTGTCGATACTCAATATCAGCCTTAGTTGAAACTAAATCCTCTCAAATTATTGACATCTGCGAAGCAGAATCTAATACAGCATCAGCATTCTTATCTTCAATCAATTACGAGATTAAGATCATATTATTTCGTGTAGTAATGGAGGATTTTACAACATGACCCTTATTTCCTAATAAGAAAATTTATGCGCTGGAATTATTCGTAACATAGGGCCCCCTTGAAATAATCGGCCCCAGGGCCCCCAAAACCTTAATCCGCCCCCTGGCTCCACCTGTTTCTTAAGTTGAGTTAATTTTGAGTTTAACGTCCCTTTCAGGAGCGAGGATATATGAAAGGGGACCTACTGATTAACGTGGAATCCGAACCACATGTGGAATCCGACCTACTGATTAACGTGGAATCCGAACCACATAAGAGTTTGAAATCTTTGCCAAGCCGAACAAAGTAATACCTATAGAATAACCATTCAAACTGTAACTTTTAATTTATTTGGCTCGACACAGATTTCAAAATTTTTTATGGTAATAGTAACATTTGAGCGCTTTAAAAAATATTTTCTCCTGTTTCACGCTTTTTAAATTTTCTTCTTTATAGGCCTATAGCTTTTTTGAAATTAGTCAATTCTTTTTTGGAAAACGTTTTTATTAAAATGATTTTGCTATTGGTAATTAGTAATTCTATAAATACTTGCAGTTCCTTGGAATTAGAGAACCGACTTTGCTCACAGATTTATGTTTCTGTTCTTTCTTATCAAATCATTTTGATTTATTTATTTTGATTCTTGAAACTTTTTTTTTATTTTTTAAAAAATATAACAAATATTTTTCGTGTTTCAATGGGAAAAGGAAAGCAAAAATTATTGTTCTCTGTTCAAGCGCTTAGAATTCTTCAAGTAAACAAGACTAAAATGAAAATGAAATGAAATTTGTAACTTTTAAGTTCCACGGTTATGCCGGCTAGGCTAAAAGAGACGTTGATTATGAAAAATTAATAAAATTGTGAAATGAAGAAAGTGGGAGGAAACAGGAGAACCCTGAGGAAACCCACGCACACGGTGTTTGTCCATCACAAAGCTTACTTGGCGTTAGCTTTGATCAAGCCAAGGATCCATGCACCAGACGTGAACGTTCTACCACTGACCCACCACGGCCTCATTAAACAAGACTAATTAAAAAAAAAAAGCTTCTTCTTGCATATCTACGTTTGACAGCTTACGAAGAGTATTTTGGAAATACAGTACCTATTGCCTAATTGCAAGAATACAATTTCTTTGTGGGCAGTTTTTCGTTTTGTCCGCACGTGTTTTATACATTATGAAAACGGAAGTAATACTACCCAAGTACATCACATGCTGTTTATTTAATTTAAAAGACAGGCAAGATGGGTGACTTCTGTGAAGCAAATAGCACACCCACATACACAGAACCTTTCTACATAGCATGTTATTCATTTAATTATATGTATCTCAAGTAAATTACTTTGTAATCGAAGAATTGCACATATTGACCCTAATAGAGAATTTTTTTCCCCTTTACGTCAGATTTCAATATGTGCGAGAAAAATTAAAAATATAGAACAACATAATGTTTATCTCAGTCTGGAGTATTGCCAAAATAGTTTATAACCTAATGCAGTTAGTACTTTCTTTTTTTAAAAGTCAACATAATCTTAGATTTTTTCTTCTTTGTCCATGAATTATTACGTAATAACATTGGAATTTGAACAACTTAAAAAATGTGATTTTCACGTGCGTACTTTCATAAGATTATACCTTTGTCACATGCTATGCAGACTGCATTAAATTCAATAAAATTTTTATTCAAGTGACTCTCATCCTTGAGGCTATTTGCTGAGCTCGCTTTATAATATTTTATTGTGGCTCTTACATTAACAAAATAAAAAGTGGGGCTGTATATACTACTTTATTCTATTGTGACATAGGGCTATTATACACTAATACCTTTATGTTACTTTGTTAATGTAAAAGCTACAATAAAATATTATGATGGGGACCTCGAAAGAAGCAGAAAGTGTCCAATCAGCCTTTCAAA
The DNA here is from genome assembly GCF_964235325.1 of Thermobia domestica. NCBI lineage: Eukaryota > Metazoa > Arthropoda > Insecta > Zygentoma > Lepismatidae > Thermobia > Thermobia domestica. The sequence goes on along the minus strand of NC_137455.1, from coordinate 145,867,658 downwards.
GTTATAGGCTATCGTAAACGACGGAAAATGAACTTTAAAGCTCCATAGCTCCAGAACTATGAGACGTATCCAGGAATCACTTACGAACTAGTATACGTTGCATTCAAATGTACATGTTTCAGAATCATGCCGTAATTGCCCGACAATTGTTATACGTAAAGTTGGGGTATTTAGAGAGAGAATTTGAAGTACTGATTAGATTAGGTATAGATAACGATTTTCTAGAAGATAACACTTAAAAACCACTTAATTTCTCTGTTAGTGATCGCGAATGAGTAATATAGTTTTCACTCTCATGTAGACCCAAATATTAATAAGCTCCCTCGTAGTTATGCGGATTAAAATTTTGTTGCTACAAGCTAAGGGGACAAAGTTTCATACAACTACACAAAATTGTATAGTAGAATTACTACATTAAATAAGCAGGGGCGTCATTTAGGGAGGGCAGGAGGGGGCAAATGCCCCCCAAGAGTTTGAGAAATACATACACTTTAATCGATTGTCTACTAATATACTAGTACAAAACCGGAAAGTCTTATGTCTGTGGTGCTTTTGCCCCCCTCAAGCGAAGTCTGAAATGACGCTCCTGAAGCTTTCTTCCTTTAGTTTGTACGTTGTATCTACCGGTATAATTTTAAATTTCACTGATGACGTTCATTAAGAACTGCTGCCACTATATCCATCGTTATAGAAATTTTGTACTTATCTTAAAAGCGGTTCATTTTATCTTGATATTGTTCAAATATTTGATTTTTAACTATAATAAAAGATACAGGCCATCGCACTAAACTTTCTCGCTCCAATCTCTAAACCTTAGTTACGCTATACTACAGTTATAACTGAAACATTTGTTAGTGAAACACGAGCAAAATTGTAGACGTTTTCGAATTAAACTTCGAGCGAAGAAAAATTCAGTCCTAAAAGTAAACTATTCCTTGTGGATATTTTCATAAGAAATAATTTACGCAATATTATAGAATATTAATGAAATATAAAGAAAATCGTCCGAAAAGGAACTCACCTCCATAATAAAATACAATTTGTTGATTGCTTTGTAAGAAATGGCATATCGTGTTTTGTGAGATTATTAATGAGACATTTAGTTAAGAAATATGAATATAGTTGATTCAGATGTTTTTGAGAAAGTCGCCCCCCCAAAAAAAACTCACTCTCAGTAGTAAACATTTCTCCTTGTGGATCTTTTCAGGAGAAAGGAGTTATGCAACATTATGAGATTATCAATAAAATATTTATTTATGAAATATGAACAAAATCGTCACAATTGTTTTTGAGAAAACCGCCCGCAGTCCACCCCCAAGAGTAAACTACCCCTTGTGAATGTTTTCAGGGCAAGTGACTTATAATATATTTTCGGGTTATTAACGAAGTATTTATTTATGAAATATGAAAAAAAAAAAAAAAAGCTTCAGTCGCCTCTAAGGAAATCGTTCTAAAAGAAGTCACCCATAAAATCCAGCCTTACTCTTTCTGGATTTTTCCCGGAAAATTGCCATTTTCTCGAGAACAGCTCCAATAAATGAAATCTGTAAGTTTTAGGTCCCACAGTTATGCCGGTTAGGCTAAAGGAGACGGTGTTATGAGAAATAAATGAAACGGTGGAATGAAGAAAGTGAGAGGAAACGGGAGAACCTCGAGAAAACCCACGAGCACGGTGTTTGCCCACCACAAAGTCCACACGGCGCGAGGTGGGATTGAACCAGGAACCCCAAGCACCGGAGGTGAACGCTCTACCACTGAGCCACCGCGCCTCCCCAATTCCTAATTCAGTAAACTATCCTTAATTTGGGGGGATGAAGAAAATTCGAGGAAAGCCATTAGGGAATCTTATAAAACCCTTAAATTTAAAATTTGGTGCGGATACGTTGAACAGTACGGCCTCTAGGCAAGTGAATACATTTACATCGGGACGAACGGACGGATAGATATTGAAAAATAATTTTTTCGGTATGTAGAAGCCGTTAAACGTGTAAATTCGTTGAAATCTTGAATTCAATTTTTTTCCCCGATCACCATACTTTCTTCTCTCCTATCGTCGGTCGAAAGTGAAAACTACAAATTATCAGAATAAAAATAAATAAATACAAAAAAATAAATACATCAAAACTCCATTGAGAATTAAATAAAATATCAGAGTAGTGCACGTTCACAACGGTGGTAGAGAAATTGCCTTAATGAGAGACCCAAGTTCGATTTCCTGCCACATCAATGGTCGGGTGTGATTGATTGAAAAGTTTTGCGTCCCTTTCAGTACGAAAATATATACAACGTGGTTCTACAGTTCTCACATGAGCTTCCACCGGGAATCGAATCAAGGGCTACCACGCTAAAGGCGATTACGTTAACCACGAGGAAGTTTCACGCCCAAGTTCGTTTTTCTGCATATATACTTTCTAACAATTAAGTTGCAATCAGTAATGATTTCAAATGATTTCTCCCAGGGGGAATTTCAATACACTTGGGGTTAAAAGAAATACTACGAAAGTACTGGGAATCCACACTGAGGACAAAATAGGATGTGGCCTTGGAAGGTAATTTCGTAGCTGCACGGGAGAAATCTGCCCCCTGAAACCGTCACTGAATGCAATCACTCGCTTGTGTTCAACAAGTATAATTATTCTTACTTTCAAAAAGAGATGACAGTAAAGTGCTTTGAATTGTTTTCTTCTAAACAGGAAGAATTTAGTAAATACTAGTTGGACCTGTGTTGTTTGTATTTACACAGACCACAGCTCTAATATATGAGCGTGAATCTCCTTCCCACTTCTCACTATATCTATGCAAGTCCCTTTACGGACACAAGTAAAGGACAGAAAGACTCTCAAAGGGAGTGAATTGGTATAGATAAACATATAAATGTAGTATTTAATATATAGAATGTTGAAGTGACTTTGTGGCAAACTTGGATAAGTGATAGATGATACCAAATGCAAATATTTTTTTTCTTATAATTCCATATCCGAGTACGCCTCATTGTAGGTCCATAAGCCTTCGAAGTTGCAATAGGTTTTGTCATTCAGATTAAAGCGAAGTCCCTGAAATGTTTCTCAACCCGCTATACACAGCTCCTATACTGGTTACCTTTCACAAGAGTATCAACCTTAATGTTCTAGTGGCAGTATTAAGCTAATAGAGTCAAAACGACGCCTAAAATGTGAAATAGAAAAATAAAGAGAAGTTGTTTTGAAAATTTGAATAAAAACTGGCAAATCTACACAAAATTTGGTATTGACCAGCGAAAACGGCACGTTTCTAGCACTTGTAGTTTTCGAGATCTCATTGTCGAAAGGATTGGCCACAAACATATAAACTTTCCTTGACCACAAACATATAAACATAACATTTTAATAATTTTTATATGGACTAGCTGAACCTGCGCTGTCTACACAGTGCATCATCCACATATGAGCGTGAATCTCCTTATCTTTCCTCACAACATCTGTATATGTCGTCTCTTTATACAGACATAATTGAAAGACGTCTTGATAAAAATCGGCAAAGGGTATTATGAAGGGAACATTTTTCGATTATTTTTTCAATATCTCGCACCGTTTGCAAGATTGAGCCTACTTCCATTTGGAGTTTCTAATTCATGTACGATCAGTGTTTTCTTTCTTCTTATATGCAGTATGTAATAAGCAAATACATTACATACATAATTAATTATAATGTCAATAATCTATTTTGTTCATTGTGCAAAACACTCCAAACAATAAAAATTCATCTTAAATTGAAGAAATGTTATCCTTCGTTTTTCATTATCATTTGGCCATTAAACAAATGCCTGAGAGATATACAACCCCTGAATACAACTATGTTGTGTGGAATGTATAGCTCATAGGATATGATGCTTTACTTTTTTTAAATTTTAACACTTCCAGTGTACACATAAAAAATGTAATAATGATATAAAGGCCACATTTTTTAAAAATATTTAATTAGAACTGGAGGATCTACACAAAATTTGGAATCGACCAGATAAAACAAAACGTTTCTAGCACTTTACGTGCTAGATTTAGGAATTTTTCCAGACTTAGAATTAGAATTTAGAATTTAGAAAACGATTTAAAATTTAAGGAATATTACAGAAGGTGTGGAAATAAACTTACACAATTAATAAAAGAAGTTAAAAATGACTACTATAGAAAACAAATTACATTATGTAATAACAATGTTAGTAAATTATGGAAGGTAATAATAGATATTATAGATAAAAATGACAAAAAATATGTAGAAATAAATGAACTAAACACTAAAAATGGTCTAGTAACGTTTGAACGTGATCCAATGTTAATAGTTGAAAGTTTTAATGAGCATTTTTCCAGTGTTGGCAAAAAATATAGTTAACAAAGAGATTGATGATAAAATAAATTTGAATTTGAATTCTCAAACTAAAGTAGTAAACTCTATATTCTTCACTCGAATCACTAAATTGGAAATTGAACGCTTCATAAATGAATTATCACCAAAAACAACATCTGGTATAGACGGATTATCAGCAAGTGTATTGAACATACGAAATCAAATACATTAAAACCTTTGCAGTATATCTTTAACCTAAGGTTAGAAACATGTGTATTTCCTGATGATTTTAACACTGCTGTAATAAAACCTATATATAAAAAGACTCAAAGGCTGATCCTAATAACTCTAGACCTATATCAATCCTCAGTAACTGTGCTAAACTGTTAGAAAAATGTATGAAGAGAAGATTAATTAATTTTCTTGAACAAAATAAATTCTTTTCTTCAAATCAATATGGATTTCAAAAAGGTAAAAGTACATCAGATGCGGTATACAATTTAACAGAGATTGTTTGTAAAAATGTTGATAAAGCTGAAAAAGTAATTGCAGTTTTCCTAGACCTAGCTAAAGCATTCGACACAATATCACACAAAATTATCTTAAATAAACTAGAAAGATGTGGAATAAGGGGTTTATCGCTATGTTGGTTTAACAGTTACTTGAAAGACAGAAAACAGGCCGTCCAAATAGGTAATTTTCAAAGCAATTATTTATATGTAAAACAAGGAGTCCCTCAAGGAACTGTATTAGGCCCAATATTATTTTTAATTTATATAAATGATTTGTGTAATTTAAAAATGGACGGGCATATACAATCATTTGCTGATGACACCTCACTTATGTTTACTGGTAAACATGGACAGATGTATTCAAAAAAAAAAAAAAAAAAAAACTGAAGCAGAAATGAAGAAAGTAAAACAATGGCTTGATAATCATCAGTTAGTATTAAATGCTGAAAAAAACAGGTATATAACGTTTTCACCAACTATAACAGGACAGCCAGAGAACATGTCACTAAAATTGCATTATTGTCAAAATACTTAAAAATGTAACTGTATCCTCTTATTAGTGAAAATAAAGTAAAATACTTAGGTATATTTATTGATAAGCATCTAAAATGGTCTTCTCACATTACACATATCGCCACATTACTAAGAAAATTATTATATAAATTTGTTCAATTACGAAACATTGTAAGCATAAAAATATTACGAACTGTATATTATGCTCTGGTAAATAGTATACTTATGTACATATGGTATATTAATTTGGGGTGCTGCTTACCCTACTCATACAAAACCTCTGATTGCTCAGCAAAATAATATTGTAAGAATATGTTTAAAAAAGGGACTTGAAAGTAGACTAGATAGACTCTATGACCAATTCTCAGTACTACCACTTTCAAAATTATATTTGCAGAAGGTACTAATATATGTTAAAAAGAACAGAAACAAATTGGAAGTAATAAAACATACGTATATAACCAGAAATGTGACAAACAAAAATTTAGAAATTAGAGCAACGAGTAAATCTATATCTCAATACCAAACATATTACAGAGCTCCGAAGATCTATAATGAACTCCCACTCCGAATCAAAGATGAAAGTAATTTCAAAACATATAAAAGGTTAATTTTACAGTGGTTAAAAGAATTAAAAAGTGTTTTAAAAAACTATTGTTAGCTAAAAGTAAGAATAAACCTCATATGTTACGATAAGAAAAATAAAACACGAGAATCAGGCTCACACGCAAGCATTTGCTTATGTGAGCCATTATCTATCTTTTTTATTCTTTGCATAAAAAATACAAAAAAAAATTCGCAATATAGAAATAAGTGCATTGAATTAAGTTACCCGACACTGGGAGATAGACATGACTTTTGGAAGTCCGAAGTCCTGTCATCTCTGAACACCGGGTTCGTTAAACTCTACTAATAAAGGGAATCTAGGAAGTCCGATTTTCTTTAGAGAAGTAATAGCACTTATAAGTAAAAAATTTACTTGTTAATTTCTGTAGCAGTTATTTTTCTTATTCTTTTATTTTATTTGCATTAATATTTTGTATATTGTTATTTTATAATTTAATATGTTTATGTATTTTTATGTATATTCTTTAATATATTGGATACATCCAATATATTAATTTTCTTCTTTAAATAAATAAATAAAATAAAATAAAAACTTGTGGTTTTTGAGATTTCACTGTCGAAAGGATTGGAGACAAACATAAACTTTTCTTTGGATACAAACACATAAACCTTGGCTTTTAAGAAATCAAGAAAAGAATTGTTTTAAAAAGAAAACTTGATTTCACTTATTAGAATATTTTCTTTGAAAACAAAATGTATTGTGAGTGGTTACATATTCCCAAAAAGTAATACTTGGTGCTCTATGAAAGTGAAAAGTAGTATCCCCCATATGCGATCACAAACAGAGAAATTAAGTTATTTTTAAGTGATATCTTTTAGAAAGTTGTTATTTATACCTAATCAGTACTTCTAATTATCTCCCTCTAATTACCACAAATTCCATTTTTCCGTAGTTGTTTTAAGCTTTTACACCAAAAAGTATGTATATGATCGTTATTATAAATAACAATCGTATATAACATTGGATCAAAATTAGTTCCCAATTATTATGAGAGGAAACAATATAGAATAAAAATCAATGAATGTAGCATGAACATGTAATTTACTCAATATTTTCCAGGCATCAATTTGAGAAATCCCATTCAACACCAGTTCGTGGGAACTATGTGTAACTAAAACACGATTTGGAACTGGAACTGATGTTATCTTTACTGATGCAGTGAATCAGTTCCGTAACAATCGCCGGAACTGCTCTCCTGCATATTACTCAGAGGCCTCGCTGATCATTTTACATTCGAACCTGCTGTGAGAAAGCCCTGCTTGTAAGTACGAGATTGTAGTAGATCCTTTTAGCCTTGGAAGCATAAATAACCATCGGAAGGCCTAAAATACTTCACTTTCTTTGAGCTCGGCATAGAAGAAAGTTCTCGTGGGAGACCGTAGAACAAAATGAGTACTTTTCTTTCTTTCTTTCTTTCTTTTTCTACGCTTGCGCAATGTCAGCAAGCGTTTGCCAAGTTGGCCAAAACGACGTTTCATTGAATCTGTTTTCCGCATGTTTGTGTGATGTTTAACCGAGATCATCAACACTATCGTTATATCTTTTTATTTTTTTTCATTTGTCATTATATTGGACTTCTACCTATGGATTGATGTAATATTTCATCAGTGGCATCCTAGCATCTTCCAAATAAACTTAAAATATACATATATATATAGTCAGGTAATAAGAAGAGAGAATTCTCACAAGAGCAAACAGTATTACTAAGAAACAAACTGAATGCTTAATACAGTAACTCACGCAGCATCATGGAGTAACCTGAGTAAAGCATGTTTCAGATGATAATTATAGAAATAGAAAAAAAAAATCGAGTTGAAGGCTATTACCATGATACTTGTTACCTTGAAATTACGTAATATTTTCCTTCGCAGTATTGAATAATCGGGGTAATGAATAACACGAATAATGGATTGCAGATGGCAGATAATATACATATGAAGAATAATACCTGAATGAAAATGATGGATATAACGAATGTATTAATAACTCATATCACTGAAAATGAAACTGAAAATTCATGTCGTTTTCCTTCCAAATGCACTATTTTTAATTTACAAAAGAAAACGAAATTTGATTACGTGTAACATTTCTTATTTTGATTCTGGTGACACATTAACTTGTGTAAAATCAGTAATTATGCACTGAAAATATTCATAGGGCAATTTGTTGTAGAACGCGCGAGAATTGGTAATGTGTCACATGAATATTTTTGTGGCATCCCGGTGGTTCAAGATAAATACCTAAACAACTCTATGATAAGAAATTCATATGTAGTTCATGAATATTTAAGTTGTCTAATTTATTTGATACAAAATATATTACTTACTTATCATTTTGTCTTTCATCCTTCGGAAATAAGAGTGTTTTTGTATTGTTTAATTTAACTTGCTTCCGTTCTCTGTTCAAATCTTGCGCTTACTATTATTAATCAATTCAGCTGCTCAAATTATGATTTCATAGAATGTCTGTTGTTTAACATTTTATAATCACTTTTTTTTTTTTTACCCATTTCTAGTTTCTACTTAATCTAACTTTATTCAAAATGCATAACAAATATGCATGTATATACAAAATATCCTTTATACATACTGGCGTCTCTGGCACATAAAATTTGGGGGAAGGGACATCAAAGAAAGTGATTTAAATGCTAGTACTTAGCCCAACCTGTTTATTATCTTCGATTCCATTTGTTACCTTTCTACTTATTTCATGGACCTTCTAAGGCAGGGCGCAAAATTTTCGGTCGCCAGGTCGCCATTGGCGACTAGAAATTTAGAGCTGGCGACCAGTGTTCAGTACGAATGGTTTCTGCCTAAACTCACAGGGCTACGCAATTTCTGTCTCGCACGAAAATAATTGTCACTGAGTGAGTGAAAACACGGAATGTGAAGTCTTCACAACGGACATGGAAAGTGGTCTTCAAAATGTTGTAATTTGCCTCTCCATTTCCACTCTCAATCGAAAACTTCATTACGAGATTTCCAAATTTGATTCCAATTGTCACATTTTTGCAGTTTTAGCTGTGAGTACTGCTGCCTAAAGAAATTCACTGAAGACTGACACACTGGATGATTTGCTGACAATTTCTATCAATGGCCGTTCATTTAAGAACTTTGATCCGAAAACTGCAATAGACAGCTAGTACTTCACTGCAAAGAGAGAGCGTTACCCAAATATGAAGTCTTAAGGTAAGATATTTTTTTAACATGCATATGAATTGTCCAATTCAAAATTGATTATCCTGAGTCTTAATTGTATGGTTTTGAAATTTTATGCTCTGATGTAATCTCTTTCTTTGTGAAACCAAAAGCCATGGGGGAGAGGGTATCTCTCATAATTTTTACGTGAGAGATACTGGCGACCATCATTTTTGGATTGGTGAGTGCGTCTAACTTTGAAATTTTGCGCCCTGTCCTAAGGTATATCAAGAACTCTGTTATAACCGTTTCATAGCCTGAATATTATATTCCAAATAAATATAATAATAATTATTATTATTTATGTTATTCTGTCGTTAGTAAAGAAATAAAATTAGAATAAAATATTGAATATTTTGTCCTCCAAAATATTGGAGGATGCGTTCCCCTTGTCCCCCTACCAGCAGGGGCGGATCCAGGGGGGCGATTGGAGCGATTGCCCCTCAGAAGAGGAAACTTTCTTATTCTATATATAAATAAAACCCTATTACAATCCACTGCCCCCCCTAGAAGTCCGTCCTGGATCCGCCCCTGCCTGCCAGAGACGTCCGTGTTTATATGACAGTTGTCCAGTGCTTATAAATCACAAACGATTGGAGATAAAAGTATGAAACAAAAAGAAAGATACGTAAATGTCAGAGGACGTGGAATGAAATATTCTGCTTGTCCCACAGAGCCTTCTATCATAGGGCTCCAAGGAGTCTTCCCCCCCCCCCCCAAAAAAAAAATACCTAGTGAAGTGTGTAACATTTTGTATCATAGAAAAGCAAACAACTTTTGTAGTAAGGTTTATCGTGGGGGCACCGTTTACGAAATAGCCACCATTTAATTGTGAGTTCCTGCACAGTCAAATAAAATGTTCAATTGTTACTAACTGACGGAGATAAATGAATAATAAAAAAAGTAAAATAGAAAAATGTCAGAAGATACATCGAATTGAGTGCCATACATTTTTTTTGGCGTCCCGAAAATTTTAAATTGTACGTAATTTGACACTTCATTGAAAGGATTATGGAAAAATAACTTCTATAGCAATAAGATTATCGTGTGAGGCATCATTTACGAAATGACTACCATATAACTGTGAATTTTATCTGACTATGAAATAATTAAAAATTCAACGCTGGCAAGTTTTTAAACGGTGTTCAACTCGAAAGTCTATTCACTACAAACTTTTCCATGGTCCTATCATCGGTGTATCAAATTGCATACGGTGTCCCCCCTTTTTTTATTTCCCTTAGAGCCCCATAATCGTGTCGCCACATTTGGCCTAATCCTCGTTTCGCCTAACCAATTATCTGACACTTTTATGACAGATAAATTATAAGATCTGTGTCCGCCATTTTAGGCGAAAAAAGGATCCGCGTTTGGTCCAATCCTCGTTACGCCTAAAATGGCGAACAATAAGAAAAATGTATTCTTTGTACCAAGAAAGGGTTGTAGACCGTGGGAAGTTAGAATCTTTAGGAGAACTAATATATAAATTTTTACTTTATTTATATGGCATGTAGATTTAATTTATTTTAGTGCATAAATTTGAACTTCCTACCAATTTTAGAAATGTTGTATCTAATAAACGATATTTTTACTAAAAATTTAATTTGACACTTATTGCTGTCTCTCAAGTCCGTCTACGAGATTTCTCCTCCCGTATTATTGACCTGCTACTTTTCGGTCTATTTGCAGTATTTATTTTTGAGTCTTATGTGAAGACAGTTATATTTATCCAATTCGGCCATTGTCAGGTATACATCAAGTGTAGGAGTTTGATTTGTATGGCGTGATATTTTCTCAGTTAATATTGAAACCTCGGAACTAGTTGATTTCCACCACTTCCAGTTTTAGTAGAGAGATTAGAGTAAAGATGAAATATATCTCTGAGACGGTTAATTGATTATAGAAAACCATTTTTCTCTATCTCTTACTAGTTTTGCTCTATAGCGAACACAATTAAAACCGGAAATGATTTATTTTTCAGCCACTTCTGGTTTCAATAGTGAGATTAGAGTGGAGATGAACATTTAAAGGATTAAGGAAAAAGCTTCTCGTATGTCTGTTACGGTCTATAGTTTTAACTCTATTTAAAAACTTTAACAGTTGATTTCTGTTACTTTCATATTTAGTAGAGAGATCTGAATGGATATGAACTGTATTCTTTGAGTGTTTAATTGATTACAGAAAACCACTTGTCGTTATCCCTTATGGTTTCTATTCTATAGGGATCAACCTTAAACCAGGAGTGATTGATTTCTACCACTTTTGGTTTGAATAGGGAGTTAAAAGAAGATAATATCTACTCTTAGAATGCTAAATACTGCTTAGAGAGATTCCAAGAAACCGCTTCTGTTATTTCCTATTCTTTTTGCTTCATGTAGAAGCATATTGAAATCGAAAGTGGTAGTGAATTTCTACCAATTCCAGTATTAGTATAAAATCGGAGATTAGATATATGCTTGGGACGTTTAATCGATTACAGAAAACAACTTCTCGTTATCTATTACGTTTCTATTCCACGGCGATCAACGTTGGAAACCGGAAGTGGTTGATTTCTGTCGTTTGCAGTCTGATTACGAGTTAAGAGAGAGATGATACCTATCCTTAAAACGCTAAATCGATTTCAAACAACTGCTTGTTGCTTTCTCTTATATTTTTTTGCTATATGAAGAACAATAGCCCTAATGAAACCGGAAGTTATAATGGATTTCTGTCACTTCCGGTTTTAGTAGAGAGATAAAAATGGAGATGAAATGTATTCTTGGTACACTTAATCGATTACAGACGTATCTTTATCTACTACATGGTTTATAGAAATATATGTTCGTTTTTGCTCTATAGTGATCAACGTAAAAGTCAGAAATTGTTGGTTTCTACCACTTCCGGTTTGAATATAGTCTCCAAAAAACGAATTCGATTCCTAACTTTTCACCTTCTACTTTCTGACCAAATTTGGTGATTATCCATTAATTACTTCTTGAGATTTTTTTGTCTCTCGGACGAACGAACGGAAACACGGACAGGGTAAATACGTAACGGAGTTTTGATAAACCTAAATCTTAAAAATTATGTGGGTTTTATTTCTTTGTTAATATAGGTTTGTCTAATTATGCTGCTACACCAATAAATGGCAGCGATTTATTATAAAATTTAGAATTAGAAGATTTGACAATTTATTTTAAATACAAAAATGAATAAATATTCACCCAAAGGGTTAGTACTTTAAGATGCTCACCTTTTCTGTTAGAGCAGAAAAGGGCTCACAGAAAATAATTAATTTGTCAAATGTTACCTCGAGAGGGGATAATTTTCCAGCATTTGCCCCCCCCTTTTTGGTGCTTTTATCCTTTTTCTCCTTAACCTACCCCTAATCCCATTTTTTTCTTTTTTTCTTCTTTTCCTTGGTACTTTTTACAACGTTATTCCAAAAATCTATTCCATTTTAATTAGTTGTGTTGCCTCTAGTTGTACATACAATTCAGTAGTAGAGGCAACTAGCCTTCCATACAGAGTATTCTTATTAACACTTTCAATTCGTACACTGAGAAAAAAAAATGTAGGTGGCATACTTAAAAACGTAGGTTACATTCGTAATTCCTGTAGTTTCTGGACTTAACGTACAACCGTATATAGCATCCTGCAGCAAACGTATAGCTGAAAAAGTATGTATTATACGTACTGTCTACATAAGTGCAATGACGTCATTCGTGTGACGTCATCTACAGTAACAAGTATATACGGAGGTAATATCTAGCTTTGTGACGTCAGGATCGTATGTAGCATGTGGGTTAATAATGACGACACTCACTGACTATCGGGACGGAGCGTAATTTCAAGAAGTATGCAATATACGTTCTGTACGTGTTTTTCTTGCGTTCAACCCCGAGACAGCATCTATATTGTACTTGTGCCCCGTACGTACGACTAGATACAGTGTACGTATTGTACCTATGTATTATACAGATTTTCCTTATGTCGCACACAGCTTGTCCCGATACAGCATACAGAATATCCGTATGCACCATACAGAGTGCACATATGCAGCTTACAGACTGTCTGCATGCGGCATATAGATTACACGTATGTCGCGTACAGGCTGGCCATATGTAATGTATGGACTGGATGTATGTAGCTTGTAGATTGTCCATATGAAATATACGGATTTTACCTGTATCGCATACGTATTGCCTTGTTGTAATATATGAATTGGACATATTCAGGATCTAGATTGTACGTATAGTGCACCATTATTGAAGTGCTGCAACATACTGAGAAATGCATGATACATTCTTACTGTAATGTTGCCACATATTGTTTTTCTCTGTATGGAAACAAAAATAGCTTAAAATATGGTTGATCTCCTTTGTGCCAATAATAATAAAATTAAAAATACTACACTTTTCAAATCTTAGTTTGGAGCAGTGAAACTGTCCAGAGAAATGTATTTATCTGCAGGGTGTAAGTTTGGACTTCCTGCTAATTCTTTGGAAAGCTACTGCAAAGCCAAGTGTTGAAAAGTGGCACAAGAGTTAATTTTAAAATTATTGGCACAAAGGAGGGTAACCATATGTTAAACTATTTTAGTTTTCATACAGAGTAAATCAATATGTGACAATATTACTGTAAGAATTTATCATACCTTTTGCAATAACTTAGTTGCAGCACTTCAATAATAATGCAAAATGCACATCCATGTACAATCCTATGTTCAAACTCAAAAAAGACTTACGTACAGTCATTTATTAAGCCGTTATCATCCATTGCTTGTACAGTCACGAAAGAAAATATTCTTCAGTTGACAAAATTTGTTTTCCTAAAAACTCAACAATAAATTAACCTATCAGAGTACCGACTTTGGCAGGTTGTCAAGTTATAACTATTCGAAGAATAACAACAAAAAGATCCAAATTAATTAATTTGTTGCCGAGCTATTGGCAAAAGAAAATTTGTCAACTGTCAAATACTTTCTTTTCCGTGTGTACTATATAAAGACGACTTTACCTCATTCTTTTCCTTAATAATATCTTCTTCCAAAATGCAGTTGTTGTTACCACAAGAGGCGTGAATAGGATTTTCCAGAAATAACTTCTCTGAACATTTTAATTAACAGATAAGTTATTTTTTAAATGAAGCTATAATTAAAAACATGGTGTCAGCTGAAAACGTTTTCCCTCACAAGATGATTCCTAAACAGTACTCCCCATTAAAAATGCAACTTCAAGGAGACAGGGTAGCTACGCCAAAGTTCCCAAGCCGATATCTAATAGTAAGTGTCGAATATGCTTAACCCTTAACATACCAAGCGGGGTACTCTAGGGACCCCAGAGAGTGATATTTGGTGATACTGCCGCAATTATAAGAATCAATTTATTTTCGATTTTTATATGTATCCTGCAACCCTTTGAGATATCAATTACATGATTAGATCAACGATGGGTTTCTTTAAAAAATACAAAAAATAAAAACACACTTCAAAATGTAAAAACTCCATTGTTAAACCTGTGTTTCAGATTTACGAACACACAAGTATGAAATTGTATGAAGAACTGAATAGTGTTCAAATATATATAATATTTGACGTCAACAATGTTCATTTAACTTAAGTATGCTTCTAGACATCCAAAAAATAATAGTTGGAGTAACCCTCTGCAATACTATGTTGAGAAATTAAAATAATACTTGGGGTCCCCAGAAGACTCCAGCTTGGTAAACAACTTTGACGACTTAGGCTTGGTACGTTAAGGGTTAAACTTACCGCTGTATTCGCTGTGTGACAACGTGGTGATAGCAGAGCAGAACTGACCCAACATTGACAACCAGAACGACTGTAACACAGCGAGACATCGAGAGGATGTTCTCTTCTGGTATGGTAAGCCATGCGTCTTACGATCCAATGCCACAGCTCATCAACTGTAGCTGGCGGAGTTCACAGGTATGAGAAGCTGTGCAGCCATCGACCAAACATATTTATCCTTCCCTGCTCTACACATTCTGCAAATTTGGACTTTCCTGGATGTATCCTTCTTAGTTCAACATTTTAAGTAACGAGCAGTGTAATAGTCTCATACATTATTTAAAGAAAGAGCGATGATTCTCAGAATTACTCGGAAGTTTCTAGTTTACAATTGTATACATATATATATATATATATATATATATATATATATATATATATATATATATATATATATATATATATATATATATATATATATATATATATATAGATAGATAGATAGATAGATAGATAGATAGATAGATAGATATAGATATAGCTATATAGATAGATAGATGTACCAAATTTCACAGAAGTAAATCCCCACGCTGAGCGGGTTTGCATATCCAGGCTCCTAACTATGAAAATATTTACGATCACTCCAACCCCAATCATTTCACAGATTCAACCTGTTGTATAAAAGTTATTAGGACATAAAATTGAATGTAATTTATACGAAAAACCCTTTTATGCATTGCAAGATCTGTAACGTCCAAATATTCACCACAAACTTATAGTTGTATCGACATAAACAAAACAAAAAAGTGTGGAGCAGGAAACCACTTTACAACACAAAAGTCAAAAGAAATCATTGAAGACATACGAACTGGTCGAGCGGTTTGGGTGACTAGTCTGTCAATCAGAAGTTTATGTGTTCAAACCCTGTAGAAAATATTCGTTTTGTTTTTTTCTTAAAAGTGTGTTCCTATTTTCATCAGAGGACTGAGAACATTTCTTTGAATAAATCTTTGGAAACTACTTTTCTCTCAAATTCGATTAGAAGCGAACATTATATGAATTGCTAATCTAAAATCCACAGCTGAGAACAAAATATTAAGTATGTTCAATATGTCATTATTATCATTTGATTTGTAATTAAAAACTAATTATAAGCATTGACGATTTCAGAAGATTCTCCCCGGTAATGGTCAAGATATGAATGAGAAAAAACTGATAAAACATTATTAGTCTACTTTGAGCATGATCGAAAATAACTTATGGGCACGAAGGGGAAATTTATGTCGACAGGATCTCAAATTCTCCGACGGGTCATGACCTGAAATTATCATTGTTTGAAAGGTTTCCTTAACAAATAGAATATTATATTTATTCTCCTTCTACGTTTTGAAATGGAAAAATCATAATTTTAAATAGAATTATAATACGATAAGCATAAAGATTTATACAACTATTGAAGTAAATATCCTTGTGTAAGTTATCGATTTCTATTCGGATTAAAACTCGAATATTCGTTTGCATCACACTTTAAAGTAAATCCTCTCTCTATATAGTTCCTACTGGAAAGCATGTTTAACTCCAATTACTTAATCAATATTTTTAATAATATATTTTTATTGTAATACTCTTACTATTCAATGTTGTATGCACTTAATTTCCCAAAGCAAAACCGCACAAATGTATAATTGACTAGTAAATATTATCAAATAAATTATCATTTAGTTTACGTAAACATTGCATCGCCTGATTTGAAACTTCGTATTTTAAATAATAATAATAATAATAATAATAATAATAATAATAATAATAATAATAATAATAATAATAATAATAATAATAATAATAATAATAATAATAGTAGTAGTAGTAGTAGTAGTAAAATCATAGCCATATCTTTATCAGAATTTCAGGCTTAGTCAATAAATGAATTCAACATAGTCTCTATTCGAAGCTCTATTTAATCGAATCAGATAGAAATACGAAGAATAACTTCGAGAACAGGTAAAAGAAAAATGTTACTTTGGTGGGTTTGGAAGTAACTTTTAAGAGTTTTTTTTTTTTTTTTTTTTTTGCAAATTACAGACAAACGCCTTGGACACTTTTTTCTTTTCTTTAAGTTAACTGATTCACCGAACGTATCTGACATATGAGTAACTTGTCTCTATTTTCTACTCGGTTATACACGTTTTACAATCTTTTCCATTAACGACAAGAACACGAACATAAAAACATCCACATAGGTATGACAGTTAAAATTCCTAACCTCCCCCACGGGGATTCGAACCCGGGACCACATACACTTGAGGCACACGTGCTAGCCACTAGACCAGCGGGAAGAGCAAATAAAATGTATTTTGTAGTGTCTGAAGTTTATAGCTATTTCACCCTGTTGTAGTATGTTTATTGATTTTTTAATGTTTACCGTATTCGTTACTTTGAGGAATGATATATATTATTGATATAGGTTTTATTACATATTCGGCCATAAATATTATATAAATTATCAGAATTATTCATGATCTTCCATGGAAATTCACTGGTGCATGCACAGTAGACAGACAGTGTAATTGGAAGATGAGTTCAACAGAGATTATAGGGCTATATTCCGCCGATTATATTTTATTTAATAACTATTTAGAAGAGATAACGAAAACGAGTCTACATAATGAAGATGGAATTTCCGTAGAAGATAGAATGGTGAGGTGTATACGGTTTGGGGTTGATATGGTTGTTGTTGTAGAATCTAAAAAGAAAATTAATAAGATGTAGAAAACTTGAGAAAGGCTTGTGAAGAATATGGGATGAAAATAAATGTTAGAAAGACAAAATCCATGGTGATTGAAACGAAGCGATCGGTGTGAAATATAGAAGTAGGAGCGGGAAAAAACAACAAGTGATTAGTTTTCGATATCTGAGTACTATTACTAGTGATGATATGACATGCGAACGTGAAATAAAAGCAAGGATAGAAATGGCGAAAAGAGCCTTTAGGATGGAGAAAATAGTATTTTGAGGGGACCACGAATAGAGTTGTAAAGAAAAAGACTCATAAAATGCTTCGTTTACTGTATTTATAGGACATAAACATGGACGAAACTGTAGAAACTCTTAAGAAGGAACTGTATCATGAGGGATGTGCTAGAGGGTATGGTGGCAGGGAAGAGAGGGAGAGGACGAATTAGACTATATAGAAACAGAATTAGGCTATTGGCGATATCAAAACAGAAAAATCGTATGTGAAGATGGAGAGGTTAACAGAAGATCGTGGAGCATGGCAGCTTCTCAGCTGCGGTAAGTGACCCGCTGGTAATGGCGGAATACTTCTGATATAATGATACTGATGATACACAGTAGGAACAGAAATATCCACTTTACTGTCATTGCTAATACGAATCACAATGCAAATTTCTACAGGTTGTCAAAATACCTCGCTCTAAAAGCTGTAGAAAACTATCTGTTACTATGCGAGGGAAAATCATAGGTCGAGCAACAATTAGACAAATTGCCATTCAGATAGCTAGGGGTATGAGCTGTGACGAGAAAACAGTGAAGAAATTGATTTAGCGGTATGAAGAAGGTAGTGAATATTTCACATCTTGGCCAAGAAGTAGGAGACCAATAATAATAATAATAATAATAATAATAATAATAATAATAATAATAATAATAATAATAATAATAATAATAATAATAATAATAATAATAATAATAATCATCATCATCATCATCCCAGGAATTTATATTTATTTCCAGCAAAACTTTTGCATACCCTCCTAGTGCAATATGATGTTTTTGTAAAACGGCAATTATAAAATTGTCAAGCTGAATTTGAAAGTCATAATAAGTAGTGCTTTATTTATTTATTGCAAAATTCTTTTATGCCAGTAGCTTTCGCCACCTCACTCGCTCTTCATGCTTACTCAGGAGGAAGCTGCGGGTCCCTGGGTTGGGAACTACTGCTTTCCACCAAGGAATTCAGACAGCCTGTTAGAAATTTGCGTTCTGACCAACATCAGAAAATTGTGTTCTTCTGTTTCTACTGCGCATGCACCAGTGAATTTCCATGGAAGATCATGAATAATTCTGATAATTTATATAATATTTATGGCCGAATATGTAATAAAACCTATATCAATAATATATATCATTCCTCAAAGTAACGAATACGGTAAACATTAAAAAATCAATAGACATACTACAACAGGGTGAAATAGCTATAAACTTCAGACACTACAAAATACATTTTATTTGCTCTTCCCGCTGGTCTAGTGGCTAGCACGTGTGCCTCAAGTATATGTGGTCCCGGGTTCGAATCCCCGTGGGGGAGGTTAGGAATTTTAACTGTCATACCTATGTGGATGTTTTTGTGTTCGTGTTCTTGTCGTTAATGGAAAAGATTGTAAAACGTGTATAACCGAGTAGAAAATAGAGACAAGTTACTCATATGTCAGATACGTTCGGTGAATCAGTTAACTTAAAGAAAAGAAAAAAGTGTCCAAGGCATTTGTCTGTAATTTGCAAAAAAAAAAAAAAAAAAAAAACTCTTAAAAGTTACTTCCAAACCCACCAAAGTAACATTTTTCTTTTACCTGTTCTCGAAGTTATTCTTCGTATTTCTATCTGATTCGATTAAATAGAGCTTCGAATAGAGACTATGTTGAATTCATTTATTGACTAAGCCTGAAATTCTGATAAAGATATGGCTATGATTTTACTACTACTACTACTACTATTATTATTATTATTATTATTATTATTATTATTATTATTATTATTATTATTATTATTATTATTATTATTATTATTATTATTATTATTATTTAAAATACGAAGTTTCAAATCAGGCGATGCAATGTTTACGTAAACTAAATGATAATTTATTTGATAATATTTACTAGTCAATTATACATTTGTGAGGTTTTGCTTTGGGAAATTAAGTGCATACAACATTGAATAGTAAGAGTATTACAATAAAAATATATTATTAAAAATATTGATTAAGTAATTGGAGTTAAACATGCTTTCCAGTAGGAACTATATAGAGAGAGGATTTACTTTAAAGTGTGATGCAAACGAATATTCGAGTTTTAATCCGAATAGAAATCGATAACTTACACAAGGATATTTACTTCATTACTTGTATACATCTTTATGCTTATCGTATTATAATTCTATTTAAAATTATGATTTTTCCATTTCAAAACGTAGAAGGAGAAATAAATATAATATTCTATTTGTTAAGGAAACCTTTCAAACAGTGAAGATTTCAGGGCATGACCTGTCGGAGAATTTGAGATCCTGTCGACATAAATTTCCCCTTAGTGGCCATAAGTTATCTTCGATCATGCTCAAATGGACTAATAATGTTTTATCAGTTTTTTCTCATTCATATCTTGACCATTACCGGGGGAGAATCTTCTGAAATTGTCAATGCTTATAATTAGTTTTTCACTACAAATCAAAGGATAATAATGACATATTGAACATACTTAATATTTTGTTCTCAGCTGTGGATTTTAGATTAGCAATTCATATAATGTTCGCTTCTAATCGAATTTGAGAGAAAAGTAGTTTCCAAAGATTTATTCAAAGAAATGTTCTCAGTCCTCTGATGAAAATAGGAACACACTTTTAAGAAAAAAACAAAACGAATATTTTCTACAGGGTTTGAACACATAAACTTCTGATTGACAGACTAGTCACCCAAACCGCTCGACCAGTTCGTATGTCTTCAATGATTTCTTTTGACTTTTGTGTTGTAAAGTGGTTTCCTGCTCCACACTTTTTTGTTTTGTTTATGTCGATACAACTATAAGTTTGTGGTGAATATTTGGACGTTACAGATCTTGCAATGCATAAAAGGGTTTTTCGTATAAATTACATTCAATTTTATGTCCTAATAACTTATATACAACAGGTTGAATCTGTGAAATGATTGGGATTGGAGTGATCGTAAATATTTTCATAGTTAGGAGCCTGGATATGCAAACCCGCTTAGCGTGGGGATTTACTTATGTGAAATTTGGTACAATAATTTAAAACGGTTATATCAAAGTTTGCATTCAGAGCACAAAAAGAAGTATAGCTCTCGGAACATTGATTTTAGCCAGATAATACCACTAGTAAACTCAACCACACTCAGTACCGTTAGTTGCTTGGTATTGTCTATGAGGCAAAGATCATCGTATCTCATTGCGTGTAGATTTTTGTATTTGTTTAACACTAAAAATTGTTTGTCGCTAACCGAACCCAGTAACATATATATACCAACAGGACGTACGTTAGTCACAAGGTTACATGAGTGAAACACTAAATTATTCGATTGACACTTGCGGCCTTGTCAACACTAGAGAAAGGTACAAAGTGATTAAATAAATACGAAACATAGTACATACAAAATATAGCGATGTATGAAGTCTCCTTTTCATACGATTTGGAGAAAGGATACATCTGTAGAGAGCTACATAAATGATTTCTCTGGATAATTTGGATTAGTCCAGAATTCGAACAAAAATAATTTTGAAATTCGTTAAGTCCAACATTTTTTCTTTCTTTCTTCGGATTCTCAATAAAGTTGACTACTGAAAAGCTGAGTTACAGATTTTATGTTAAAACATATTCACTATACCATTGCCTTATTCACAGAACAATACATTAGTTATTAATGTATGACTGAAATAATAGTGCTTCGTGCAGATTTACTTTATCCAATCGGAATTGCACAATGATAAAAAAAAATGTTGCAAGGTATAATGTTCTTATTTACAGAGAAAAAGAGTTGAAAAGACTTAACGCTAACATTTTCTTTAAACAGACATACATTTATTCTAATTTATGGAAGAAAGAAATAATTTGCGGAGCAGTATATTTATTAAGGTTACATATTTGTACAAAAGAATGTAAATATAATCGGGTCTGTCTTCAGAAAGGACGTGATTTTAGCCACAAATTACACTGCTTCTTTTCGCTGTCTTTCATGCAGAATCCTGGTTTTGTTTTGATACATGAAATACCTGAAACAAAAATCCAAAAATATTTAAAATGTTACATTTTAAAATATTTAACATTTTTTTAAGATTAAATGGACAAAATCCGTTCGGTCAGGTATGGACTTTTGGGTTTCTGGTAGAAAAATGATGAATTTAAAAAAAAAGTGTTTGTTGATGCTGAACAACTCGAAATGTATTACTATGCAAAAGTAAGTGGGTACCCACTGGCGTTCGAGGTACCATGGGGTACCTAATATGTCTGCATTTTTAGATATGTGGAAATATATGTCTCTAAAATGTAAAGAACTGATATCTGTTTAGTACAGAAAACCGGAACTCGGTAAGCCTTATGGATACCGAGGTATGGGAAAATAAAGGACAACACCATAGAAGTGTGAGTTTTGCGTACTAGATTGTGCAGTTTCGAAAACGTAATTACTGAGGGCTAACAACAACTTCAAAAGTAGTTTCAATTCAATACACTACACACACGTCCTTATGGGGGTTTTCGGGTACTATGGCATTCGCAGACCTCCCATTTCTAAACATTCTAAAATATATCTTAATAAACTTATAAAGAACGTTACAGGTGTGTGTTTACCGAAACCGCAAGTCGGTATGTTTAACAGTTACCGAAATATGGTGAAATAAATAGGAACACCATAGGTATGTGGGGCTTCCATACTTGACAGTAGTTTAGAAAATTAATGAAAATATGACTAATGGCTATCAAGATATTGTCAAATAAAGGGAGGACCCACACAGTTATGGGGTTTTCGTGTTAGGTGGTGAAATTTCCGAAACCGATCATGAAATCTGAATAAGCACCAGTAGCAATTTCATCCTAAAGTAACTGGGTATTTCCATGGGGTTTTAGAACATCATGGGTCTAAAAAGATTAAGTTTTAAAAGCTTTGGAAAATATAATTTGACATTTGTAAAGAGTATTAGAAAAGAGAATAGAGTTACCCAAAACTTCCAGCCAGTACATCTTACAGCTAGAGAGACACCGTGAAATAAAAGAGTATTAGATCTTGAAATTTCATAAAACAACTTTTGATCTTAATAAAAGTTAAATAAGATGGTACTTATATGGGTTAAGTGAGTACCTCACACTCGTCAGGGCAATTCCGATCGAAAGATTAATTCAGCTCGAAGTTTTCTTCGGGTAAATCCAAGCGTGATAATTCCTAGCGTACAAAAAGAATGAAAATTCTTTGTCAATATCTAATATAGCAACCGAGATATAAGTAATTATGTATTTTACGACGTCGTAAAAATGGAGACCCACATGGATTTGTACTGTTGAGTCTTTGCTGTAAGAAGAAGAAATTTCAGAAAACTACCGTATACACCTTAATAGACAATTAAATGGGTGGAGGCACGGTGGCTTAGTGGTAGAGTGCGTACCTTTGGTGTATTGGGGTCCCTGGTTTGATCCGTGTCCAAGTCAGTTTGTAGTCGACATTGTATTCGTGGGTATTCTCGGGATACTCCCGTTTCCTCCCACCTTTACACTCCATCAATTCTATCATCAACATTCACTTGCCTTAATTTCATTTTAAAATTAAATGGGCAGTTAAGTGTGATCGTATCTCTGGGAATTAAGAGAATACTCCAGTGTAGTTTCTGCAAAACATACTAGGTACACACCCCACCACTAAGTTACTGTGTCCTCACTGATTTAATTGCATATTAAGGTATATACAGTAGGTTTTTGAATTTCTTTCTTATAGCAAAGACCCAGAAGTACAAATCCTTAAAGATCTCTATTTTTACGTCATAAAATAAATGACTCGTTATATTTTGGTTACTATATTAGATATTCACAGGGAATTTTCACTCTTTTACACAGCTCGATGAACCTTTGGAACTGCCTGAAGAAAACCTAGAACTAATCTTTCCATCGAAATTGTACTGAGGTACTTACTTAACCCATAGAAATACCATCTTATTTAATTTTGTTGGGACCAATAATTTTTCCGAAGTTTCAACATCTCATACTCTTTTATTTCACGGTGTTTCTCTATATGTTAGATGTACTAGCTGCAAGTTTTAGGTAAATACATATTTCTAATACTCTTTACAAATGTCAAGTTATATTTTCAAAAGCTTTTAAAAATTTAATCTTGGTAGACTGTAAGATGTTCTAACACCC